>NC_134465.1:44068445-45268445 GCF_047948215.1 Lycorma delicatula
TTATTAAGTATTTTTAGGAGAGTGGAAAAGTAGTAGGATTAATAAACAGGAATAAATATGTATCTAAAGAAGAAAATGAGACAATCTGCATGTTTCAGTATACTGATTTAATAATCAATATAATCCATTATATCTTACAGAAACAGGAAAACAAGTCACAGTTAATAAAACGTAAGACCAAAAATTCATCAAGGTCTACTTTTTTACTGATAACAGAATCCTTATAGTGAATTAAAAAAAGAATACAGCAAGTTGACATTAAATCAATGTATGAGATCAGAAGAAAGAAAATAGAATTGCATATAGATAAAAGGAAAGACGTAATAGCAATTACTAGGAGGGTAACCCACCCCCTAAATTGTGGATACCAGGGTGTTCTTTGGTGGTCGGGTTTCAATTAACCACACATCTCAGAAATGGTCAACCTGAGGCTGTATGAGACTATACCTTTTTTACATTCATACATATCATCCTCTGATTTAATTCCGTACGGTGGTTCTGAAATCTAAATAGAAAAAGAAAAAAAGATTTATTTGAAAAAGTCATTACTTAAGAAAATTCCAAAATGTCAATGAATTACTTAATAATATTGTAAAAAAATAAGTTCAAAAAAGTTTTTTGCTGGAAGAAAAGCCCTTATATATGGTTTGTACTTTTGCCTAATAATACCCAAATTCAATAGCCATTAGAAACGCAGAAGAAATAAATGTAAAGAATATAAACCATGCAGTTCTGAAGATATTAGTTAGATCAGTAATCTACAAATGTTACGTTGGCTTACCATTAATTGATAAAAATACAAATCTAACCAATACATCATCATCATTATTTGGTGTTCTGTCTGGCAGAAAGTTCCTTATGCCATTGCTGCTTACATCCATTTCTCTCCCAAGTCTTCTGAATCCCATTGCAGTTTCCAATCTTTATCTCATCTACTAGCTTCATCATCCTTCTTCTTCCTTATTTCCTCATTAACGAAAGATATTTTTAAATAGCACATTCAATAATTATAATTTCCTTTTAAAGAACAAAATAATCAAATCTAATTAACATAAAATTATTTTAAAACTTACACAATAATATTGTGTCACTTTTACATTCATTGTTAATGACTACTGTTATCTTGATAAGGAAATTTATTGCCGGCGGTTTTCTTGAGACAGACAGACATATATTGGCCAAATGTAAAGGACGGATTCAAGATATTAAAATAAACAAAAAACTTCATATGGACAAATACCCAATCTCACTTCTATTTTCCTTTATCGTTCATTTTGTGTTTTTTCAATAAAATTCTATATTTTAAGAATGGATTGAGTTACTTTAATGAAACGTACCCAACATCTACTAGAAAATAAATTATTTTGAAAATTTTATCTTATAAAATTTCATGTACCAATTTAAATTTTTAAATCATTAGTAAATATTACCTTTATTGAATTTTTTTTTTGTATTCAGTCATTTGACCGGTTTGATGCAGCTCTCCAAGATTCCCTATCTAGTGCTAGTCGTTTCATTTCGGTATACCCCCTACATCCTACATCTCTAACAATTTGTTTTACATATTCCAAACGTTGCCTGCCTACACAATGTTTTCCTTCTACCTGTCCCTCCAATATTAAAGCGACTATACCATGCCTTAATATGTGGCCTATAAGTTATTGAATTATATTATATAAAACATTACGCTTTTTATTGTGAACAAAGTGACACTTTAATTGTTCAGATCTGTTGAAAAAACAAATCAGTTATAGCTGAAATTTTTAAGGTGAATCGCAAAAATTACACAGTTAACAATTTTGTACCTGATCTATTAATAATTCTACAAATAATTAATAATATTAATATCTACTAAATTTTCTACTTAATATCTACTAATAACTGAAAATATTAATTACTTTTAATTCAATTACTAAAGGAAATTACGCAAATTTTTATCTTTGTACTTGAAACTGTTGAAATGTTTGTAGAAATATTAGTTGGTGAAAACTTATGTCTCCTACCACTAGATTTTTTCTTTTGTACTTAATAAATATGTTTTAAAAATTGCAAACTCAAATGTAAAAAATTTGAAATTTACTGACAGTATTTAAGAAGATTAAAATATTAAATGAACAAATACGATACAATTGGATAAACTAAAGAAAATTGTTTTTTTTAACTTATATAACATTTTGGTATAGTGAAAAATATAATATTCAAAATTTTGCTTTCACATAAAAGTAAAATTTTATAAACAAATTAATGGTTTAAAAACAAAATGTAAATATTGCATGGTAAGTTATAAATAAGTTCCGAACAGTTGTAAATTTTATTTTAACAATTAATTGTAACTCGAAAAACAAAAAAACATTATCATTAAATACATGTTTTCTATTTTGTGTTACGTACAAAATAGAAATATTAGTTTACAAATGATAACACAAACAAAAAACTAACATTCTTCCTTGTATATGCAGTACCGAGATAAAAGCTCATTAACACATAATACATCACCACTTATTAACCACAAGTAGTAACATTACTTGTTCAGTTATAATTCTAAAACAAGTTTTTTTTTTTAAATTCCTTATGCATCTTTATAAATTATGTTATCACTTAAAAAATAGAAGGAAAACAAAAACAATTTGTAAAAACATACCCTATTTCAAAAAAAGAATTTAATAATTTTAGAATACCAATCCATTATATCAAATATGAACCTAACGACAAATCTGGAAGAGTTATTGGTTGTTAACGTTATTCGTTTCCTTCTTTATATTTCTGACAAGCTAATCATAGCCTAACAGTAGGTTATGAATGAGATGTTATCGGCTATTAAATATTAAATACATCAAAATGAAATTGTCTTACCTTAAAAACAGTATTTTAATTTAAATATAAAGAATTCAATTAAATATATCATAAATTCAAACAACAAAACTTACGTTAAAAACAGTTCTAATGCAGAATAACAATTCACATGTTTGTTAATAATAGGTTATGTTCAAATCGCTATTAAATCAAAGGTTATACTTAGCGACAGTCATATGTTACGAACGTATATTAATTAATTAGTTTTAAATATGTTTGTAACAACTTACATTAAATAAATTATTCGTTTGTAAGAAGAAATGTAGAAGCCAGTGCGGAAAAATTTGAATGTTGAATGCCTGGAACGAGATGGCGCGCTAATGACGTCTCTTACGGCTACTATGCGAAAGCAACAACAGATAAGGGGGCGTAGGCGGTACTTTGACAACAACCTGCGACGGCAATAACAACTGCAAACCAAACATAGAACAGCGCATGCAGCGTCGCGATGCATTGCGTCTGCGTCGTAGATTCACTTTCCCCCCACCGATATTACAGTTTTATATATATATGTACAAAACAACAACGTGGTGTACGAAAGATGCAATGTATAGCACATAAGGCTGACTCATTCATGTCTAACTAAACCGCCACCACCGAAACTCCCATTCCACTGATAAACTTACCTAACCCATCACTATCCTTCTTATAAGCGACAGTCCGAGTTACGTCATGTCTTTCACCATCCCTTCGCTTTCTTAACAGCCAACTTCCATGGTATTTTCTTGAATTAATTATGAAATATGCCCTAAGGAAAATTGAAGGGTGACTAATATCTGTTATAAAATATTCTAACTTATCAATAAGGTTATATAGCATTATTTTTTATCGTATTATCAATATGCTTTTTTGATGTAATAATTTTTTATATTAAACATGCTTCACCCGGGTCATAAATGACAGTATATTTTACAAATTATTTAAAATAATTCGATTTTTTCTTTTTCCTCTTCAAAATACGGACCTACGATACCACTACTTCAAAATACCACTACGAAGACGTAATAAATAAATAAAAAAAAAAAATATATATATATATATATATATACCATAATACGTAATTTAATATATATATATATATATATATATATATATATATATATATAAATCAATGTTTGTTTGTCTGCTGTTCCAACTTAACTCGAGATCTACCGGACAGATTTGTCTAAAATTTTGCACACCTACACTTTGAAGCCCTGCGGTGAACATAGGCTAATTTTTTTGGACCCCCGACATAACGAAATTTTACAATGAAATTTACAACACTTTATTTCTTCATTAAAGCTTATTTAATTTTCAAAATTACTTTGATTTTCACAAAAAATTTAATTTTTAGCTAACATTTTTTTGAATTGATTAATTTTGAAACGGGCTGAAATTTTAACGTACAGTTATTCCTAAGTTTCAATTGATTTAGCGCACATGCATATGTAATTTTTACGATTCATTCATTTACAATTTTTTACAGCCGTTTAAAAACATAAATAAATAGCTGCTTTTGTTTATCATGTGTGTGTGTTTGTGTGTGTGTTACTAATTTAAAGTGTGTAAAGTATTTAACTGCAATCTTTTAAATTCTGTGATATTTTTTCAAAACATCATACCATGCCTAAAAGACATTTTTCAATCGGGAGAAATACAAAAAAAGCACGTATGATGAAAACTGTTCGTGCGGCAGAGACTGAAGACGAAAGACAGCCAAGATTGGAAAGCGACCGAATACACACAGCCCAATCTCGTTCGACTGAAACAACTAAGCAACGGGAAATAAGTTTAGAAAGCGACCGAATACGCACAGATCAATCCCGCTCGACTGAAACAACTGAGCAACGGGAAATGCCGAAATGCCACCATTACTATATGTGTGACTGACTGCACCTGCCTCCGGTTACTTGACTAATAAATATAAAATAAAAAGATTGACCACACGGGAAACGCAAGTAACCATATAGCGCGAGCGAAGCTGCGACTGGGAGCTAGTACTATTATATAAATAATTTGTTTGACCGGGTTAATCTCAGGAACTATTGAACCGATTAAATAATTCCTTCACTGTTTAAAAGCTTATCTCTTCCTCATTTTTATAGAATATGAAGACTTACATCGTAACCCTTTCAAACACTTCATATTAAATAATACTTTATCAAAATAAATACTAATTAGAAAAACCATTTTATCATACATCATACAAATTTAAAATCTGATTTTTTGGGTCCAAAGGTCGTTCATTGCGAGACTTGGTACAGATCCAAAATTCCTTAATCTATCTTTCAAAACCCCCTCATGATGTTGACGTGAAAAATAATTGCAATATTTGAAGATTCTTTCTTGAAGACGAGTTGTAATTACGGTGTCAAGAAAACACTTAGTCGTGTCCAAGACATGCAGACTTCCTATCCTTTTTATTCGATAAACTAATAGTATTACAGCATCAAGATTATTTTTTAAAAAAATGTTCTGGTCTAGAGGATCATGAAACCTGAAAAATGGCGTAGTTTGGCCTCACTTTCACACCCAGACATCCTAGATCATTCCGGCTACCATACACTAAAATATATTCGAACTAAAATACCTTGGGAGACAAGCGAAAAACATAAATGGAGTGCTAAGCCTCCTTCCTTCTACATACTGTATCATCCACCCATTAAATTCATTAATAAACAAAAATAGAATACTTCGATATTCAAATCTACTTTTTAACTCCTGATCTACTTCTAGGAAAAAGTAAAAATTTTAAACCTGTGATCATCTGTAGTCGGCGCCTCGAATTTCTTTAATTAATAAAAATAGAAATATTGCGATATTCAAGGCTTCATTTTTCAAAATTAATTCTACCTTTTAGGAAAAATAAAGAATTTAATGGAGTTTTAGAGCCGCATTCGGGCTCAGTTAAAAACAAGTAAAATCATGCAATATTAAAAATATCCTTTTTCAAAATGAGTTTTACCTTTAAGGCTTGGTTTGCTTGACATTTTTCCCGCTACCACCCCATTAGGTCGCCCTAAAGCATACCACCAAATGTCTGTGCCACAAACGGTTACTGAACCTCGAAACAGTTTAGCGACCAGTGTCCTAAATAGCTCCTAGAGCTTATCTAACAGCGTGAGCGAACTAAGCGTGGTGCCATGCACCATCGGCTTAGGTGTCCCAACCGCTCACTTCTCATATATTTACTTCGTCTAGACAGCAATTCGCTGCCACGCTTAGGTCGCTGAATGCCAACAAGTACCTGTCCACCATATTAAAGCGCTTGGAATCTTAATTGGCTGGTGGTCAGCCATATATCTCTAGGTTAGCTTCCCACAGCAGTGCGGTAGGAGTCTCTCACTTAAGTAAACTACTGATGTCGGTTGAACAAAGCAACCGCATCAAGGAACTTCTACACGGTCCGACAATACGGCTCTCGTCACATTGACTCGCCGCTTGTGAGTGGCCAATTCTTCCCTTGACCTCTAAGTTCCAGGGTGGCCCGGTGTTCATTTGACTGGATCTCCCCGCAGACGCACACCTCATCAGCTGCCAGGCGGAACCGAAACAGATATTGGTTCAAATTAACATGTTTAATGAGTACCTGGGCACCCGTTGCCCTTAAAAACAAACTGGAGGCATACCGTCCCCCAAGATCCCATATAAACTTATACCTTTAAGGATAAGTAAATAAAAAAAAAATAAAACTCCACAGTGTTAAATCGGTTCAGAATTCGTTTCCTTTATATAAAAAATTATTTCAATATTTTATCACATTAAAATATTGCAGATAGTTAGCGTCAGCTTTCCTGGGTTTAGGCCCCGAACTGCCAAGCTTCTGGGCCCAGCCTAACAAATTATATTTTAACATTAAAGACTCTTCGACTATTATTTTCGGCCACGATTCTATTGTTGGATTCTAATTAACAACAAGAAATTCATATATGTAACAAGCTTTCATTACATGAAATGGAACATCCTGACCCACCGTAGGGGAAGACACTCTCCGCCAACCCCTCCGTTCGTAATCCATATGGGGTTTATCGGAGGTCATCTTTGAAACCGGCTTTTGACATATTTAAAAACAAACCAGGGTTAGGTTGAAGTCTTGGCGAGTGCGGCTGGGTTTTACTACGCTCCGTGTTTTGTTATTACTGTTTCTGTTGTTATTAGTTTATTAGTTGTTTTTCATTCTGTAATGTTTGGTTAATTGTTTTGTTCGGTTTTTTAGTGTTTTTACGTTAATTTACTCGTAAACTGGCCGGGTACCCATCTTGACTATTTAGGTCACCGTGTTATTTTTGTTAATTGTGTTAACTGTTTATTTTACGTATTTAATTAATTGTTTCGTAGTTTCAGACGCTCCTTTCTGGTTTTTTGATTTAAATTTGGTGTTTTGTACGGTTAATATACGTTTATTAATGTTTATTTGGTACATGCTAAGACTTTATTTGCATTTTGACTGTTTATTTAGTGTTTTTATTTTGCTAAATTTCAGGTATAAACTGATTAATTTGGGTGTCTTTCACTTTTCCTTAGTATTTTTAAATTAATATTAGTGACTAACGTTTGCCGTGAGATAATGGGTTTTTATTTAGATAACCTACGGTTGCCAAGGCTTTTTACCTTGGTAGCCAAGTGCCCCGTCATCTTTTTTACGTTCTGTGTTTTTGTTTTTCGTCTTTTGATCAATGACTGACCCAACGGGTCAATGGGTAAGCCCCTGCCCGTAGACGAGGGGTTTCCGCTCCGACCAAGTGGCGGAGTCGACGTAGGAGGAGGTCGACTCGTACGCCTCGGGAGGAGGTTTCCGGGGCGAGCGAGAGTGACAGGTCCGCAGTTTTGATGTGGAGACGCGGAAGACGCTATAGGCCTACCGCTTGGAGGACAAACGTAGGGAAAAGAAGTTCCTGGCTACGTTGATCAAACGGCAACAATCATCGGCCTCCACGTCAGCCGTTGCTAGTGAAGACAGTGAGGACACGGGTGATTATGAGGTGAATTTTCCGCCATTGTTGTCCAGTGACCACACGAGCGATGACCGACAATAGATAAAACGACGGATGGAAGAGGAAAGAGGTGACGAAGTCGTAGAGGTGGGTCTCAATATGCTTTGCCATAAGCAGCAGCTTAAATTGCAGTTCCTCGTTAAAAAAAACAATTGTCAACGGGCCCCGAAATAGGAAAACTATCTGAAAACTTCCGTAATTTCATAACAATCAAAATATTTTTACGCTTCAAGAATATATTTTTTTTTATTCTCGAAATGAAAGACGATGGAGTAAAGTCTAAGAGATACCGGTTGTTCTTCGATTAAATTCCATCGAAATTTCCGACTGACTCCAAGTACACTTTTATAGTTATTATTCCATTAAGGACAGCGGATGCTTATAAGAAATTGCCCCATTAACATCGGGATATATTTACTAACAATGTACAATTAATCCAGGCGTTATCTGTTTTGGGTTGGACTTTTTCTATGTAATTGCTATTTCTTGCTTTAATGCCTCCGGAATATCATCAGAAATTATTATTTCTTTATCGAAATTATATAATTTCATAAAAAATTTAATGTTAGGTATTTTAATATTCATTATAAATAATCTATGCATATCATTTTCAGCAGACTTAATTGGGAGATGCATTTAATATGAAAGTTAATTAATGTTACTTTAACTTAACAGACTTTTCAAATTTTATGGAAGAGTGTTTAAAAACTTCAACTGTTAAATTAAAATTTCCCTTTTTTATTCTAAATGCATTTCATAACTGTTAAAGGATTTTTTAGTTGCATTTATTCCCATTGCAACTTTGAGAAAACTGCCAATAAGTAATTGCTCTACTTCTGTATTTTTTAGATGAGATAAATGCCAAGCCTCAGATCTTTCTGATGAAAGATTGAAATGCTTTTTATCCAATGTAAAGGTCAGCAGTTTGGGGACAATTTCTTACTGTAGTTTGATGAATACACCTTAAATGTAGATTTATCAAAGTGTAAAAAGATTAGTAGTAAAGTGGATTTATACATTTTTTTAAAATATTTAAGTAAAAAAATATTTTAAGTTAAAAAAAATCGTTTACATCAAAAATTAATTTAAATGTCAGGAAAAGATTTTTGAAAAGTATATGTTTGGAGCGTCGCTTTATATGCAAGTGAAACTTGAACAATCAGAGTATCTGAGAAGAAAAGATTAGAAGCTTTTGAAATGTGGTGCTATAGGAGAATGTTAAAAATCAAATGGGTGGATAAAGTGACAAATGAAGAGGTGTTGCGGCAAACAGATGAAGAAAGAAGCATTTGAAAAAATATAGCTAAACGAAGAGACAGACTTATAGGTCACATATTAAGGCATCCTGGAATAGTCGCTTTAATTTTGGAGGGACAGGTAGATGAGAATGATTGTA
Organism: Lycorma delicatula; assembly: GCF_047948215.1. Taxonomy (NCBI): domain Eukaryota; kingdom Metazoa; phylum Arthropoda; class Insecta; order Hemiptera; family Fulgoridae; genus Lycorma; species Lycorma delicatula. The sequence continues at coordinate 44,077,671 of NC_134465.1, forward strand.
CAGGTAGCCAACATTTAGAATATGTAAAACAAATTGTTAGGTATGCAATACGTACGGAGTACACCGAAATGAAATGATTGGCACTAGATAGGGAATCTTGGAGAGCTGCATCAAACCAGTCAAATTACTGAAGACAAAAAAATAGAGAAAAAATAAGTTTTCTAAGGCAGTTCAAGAACAAAATGTGTTGAACAGAGTCTTTTGCTAGATCATTGCTGGTTGCCAGGAGGCTCTGTGAATTCATAAACTTAGGCTAGAATAAGTGGAGTCAGCCATATTTTCAAGATATTCTCATAAAATTAGTGTTAAGAGAAATACTGCTAGTTAGAAAATGACGACAGACTGATATTAAATTACTTTTACTACATAACAAACCCCTCTTTTTTCACTGGATTCATCGTCTACTTCAGGTCAAAACACTTTGACCAATCACTTAATTCATTTTGAATATATTTTGTTTTCTCTAGCTACAGACAAATTTCACTACACTGTACATAAATCCCACTGAACTAGCATTGGTATTAATTTTTTTCTAAACAAAAATGTTTTTTGTTAAAAATATTAAATAATAACAATCTCAGTTTGTTTAGGTAAATACACATTTTGAAAATATTTTTAAATTTCTTTTTAAGGAGTATATACTGCATTTATGCTTGAGGGTTGATTGTGATACAGTTACTACTGCCATAGTTCTACAATAAATAATAAATACATTTACCAGTAAAATCATTGCACCAACTTGTTTTTGATGATTAATTCTCCACATAAACTCAAAGTTTTTGTGTGGGATTATTGAAAATTTTGTGTTATATGGAAAATACCAACCTGACCAGGATTTGAACCTGACACCTTCTGAAATGTTACTACTCTGCCACATTAGTATGTATTATAAGGTAAATTTGTTTAATTTAACAAAACAGCCAGAAAATACAATTTTATTTCTATATCAGGAATTACAATACGATTATTTTTCTTAAAGTTGTTTCACTGTAAGATTAATTGTCCCATCCTTCATTCTCATTCTTGACAAGATACTTACATGTACTGTAGGAAGTTGTACTGCAGAGTAATTACACGAATTGAAGGAGATGCATCAGTTATTGTACCAGTTCAATCTGTGGATCCGTGGTGTTACAATCTTATAATAATCAGAGAAGCTGCTACTTAAAAATTTCAATGGAAATGATAGTTTTGTGTTCACAGATTTTCCTGAGTATTCCATAAAACTTATAGTTGTTACACATAGTGGGTAAATTCAGCCAATTACTACTCAGACAACCAAGTACAATGCCATTATATATTGGTAACAAAATGCTTATTAAAGTTCTCATTTTGTTACTCATTTACAAGATTTCAAACTTAATTCACTGGTTGAATTCATTTGTAAATTTTTATACCAGTTCTTCATTGATTTTCCTTTATTTACTAAAGTTTAGAAACTTCAGTTGAATACAGGGTTGGGATAGATTGTTGGGTTTATGGGGAGGCATGAAGATTATCAAAACTAATACATCCAATAAAGTGATTGGCTTTTTGCCACTTCAATATCCTGAAACAGTACACTATCCCTTCTACTGTCTATTATACTACTAGCAATAGTTAACACTACTTCAGATACCTCAGGTAGAACTACAGCGTACCTATGTGGTGTACTGTTTCTTAACTTGAAAAGTAATAAATTATAAAATTTAGATAGAAAATTAGACATGTTTTTAAACTAAACAACTACATGTTGATTTTTTTTGTTTTTTTATATTATAAATCTTTAATTCATACTTTAGAAACCGTATTTCCCTCTCTATGAATCATGAGACCTTGCCGATGGTGAGTGATCAGAGATACAGGGTAGCTGGACCAAAGGTACAATCATATCAGAATGGTATCTGTTAAAAGCAGACTAAGGAATATTCCTGAAAGAGGGTAGAAGCTCTTTCGATAGCTCTTAAAGGCGTAAGTCAGGAAGACTTAAATGGTCACGTCAACATTCACTCAAACTTCTGAGTACCTTGCAGCTAAAAGCAATGAAAAACTACAGGGTTTTTTTTTCATAAAAATGTAGCTCCCTGCATTTTCATGTAACAAAGATGAAGGCATCTTCCTCGGTAAAATATTCTGCAGGTAAACTAGTCCCCTGTTCAGATCTCTGGGTGGGGATGGCTAAGGAAAGGGATACCAGAAAATTAAAAAAAATAACATTCTATGAGTCGGAGCGTGGAATGTTAGAAGTCTAAAAAAAGATTGTTAGGTTAGAAAATGTAAAGAAGAAAATGGGAAGGTTAAATTTAGATATAGTAGGAATTAGCGGAGTTCAATGGGAAGAGGAAAATGACTTTTGGTCAGGTGATTTTAGAATAATTAATTCAGCAAAAAATAAACGGCAAGCAGGAGTAGGTTTCATAATGAACAAGAAGATAGGGAAGAGAGTAGAGTACTTCAAAAAGCTTAGTGATAGAATTACTGTAATAAGAAAAAAATCAAAACCTAAGCTGACAACAATCATTAACATCTATATGCCTACAAGTGCCCATAATGATGATGAGGTAATGTGTATATGAAGAAATTGATGAGGCAATTAAACACATAAAAGGGGATGAAAATTTAATAATAGTTGAAGATTGAAATGCAAGCATCGGAAAAAAATAAGGACGGAAATATTTTGAGTGAATACAGCCTGGGAAAAAGAAATGAAAGAGGGAACCATCTCAGGAATTGAGTTTTGCACAAAGTATAATTTAGTAATTGCAACACCCAGTTTAAAAATCATAATAGAAATCATATATATATGGAAAAAGCCGGGCGATACTGCAAGGTATACGATAGATTATATCACAGTTAAGCAAAGATTTAGAAATCAACTCATCGACTGCAATGCATATATTCAGGTGCAGACATTGATAGCGACCATAATTTAGTGATGACGAAATGTAGATTGGGGTTTAAAAATGTGAAGAAAAGGTGTCAGATGAATTGGTGAAATTTAGAGAAGCTTGAGGAAAAGGAGGTAAAGAAAATTTTTAAGAAGGACATTACAAAAGGTCTGAGTAAAAAAGATAAGGTACAAAATATTGAAGAAGAATGGGAGAATCTTAAAAAGAAAATTCTGAAATCAACCAGAAGCGAGCTTAGGCGGAACAAAGAGAACTTGTAGAAAACCTTGGATATCAGAGGATATATTGCAGCAGATTGATGAGCATAGAAAGCATACGAATGCTAGTGATGAAAAAGGTAAAAGAACCTATCGACAATTACGAAGTACTAAAACAGGAAATGTAAATTAGCGAAAGAAGAGTGGATTAAAGAAAAGTGTTCAAAAGTGGAAAGAGAAATGATCATTGACAAAATAGATTGAGCATACAAGAAATTTAAGAAGAATTTTGTGGTACATAAGTTAAAATCTAATGTTATGTTAAATAAAGATGGTACACTGATTTATAACACTGATAAACATAATTTTTGTTTCCTAACATGCAGTACATGATTTTAATCTGTTTTTTGATGCTGAAAACAAATATGAACTCAGAATCTTTCAATATCCACCATTTTTGAGAAATTGTTAAATTCCAATTAAAGGATTTTTGCATTTTTCAACGTATAGTTAGCATTTCAAGCTCCTACATTGTGTTTTGTTAGCTCATTTTTTGTTTAACTTTGTTAACATAATTTGTAAGCTATAAATAAACAATACTAGACAAAGAATTAAATCATATCATAGTCACATATTATGAAATCATATCTAATACTGAAGAGTGAACCTTCAAGACAAGATTAATCATTAATCATGTCTGTGCAGGTCAAAACATGTAGCTAAAAACACAGCTGTGTTGTTTATATTAAGCACTGGATTTAGGAATGAATTAATTTTGTTCGTCTTATTGCTGTCTTAAGTTTGTTAACAGTGCAGTGTCATAATGCCTTGAAATTGTATAACTGATGTGGATACCTTTTATTATGTATGTGGTGAGTTTACTGTAAAATCAAATAGAACAAACATTACACCTTTAATAAAAAAAAGCATGTCATTTGTACTTTCAGTGTAAAATTGGTGATCAGTATAAGAGGTGGGATCCTCATATAGTATGCAGTAATTGTTTTGTATATTTAAGAAGATGGCTGACAGGTACAGGGAAGGCTTTGCCATTTGGTGTACCTATGGTTTGGCATGAACCAAAGGATCATGTAACCAACTGTTACTTTTAACAAGTGTGTCTGGAATTTCTAAAAAATCTAAACATACTGTAAAATATCCTTCTCTGCAATCTGCAGTCAGGCCTATACCTCACAGAGAAATTATTACAGTTACTGAGCCACCTGTGAATGTATGTTTCGAAAGCAGCGATGAAGAATCAGGCAGTATTGAAGAAGACAACAATAATTTTGATTTTGAATTATCTTCCAATAAGCCACATCTTATATCACAAGGCAAATTAAATGACTTGGTTAAAGATTTAAATATATAAAAAAATCAAGCTGACTGTTATGATCAAGACTGCAACGTTGAATTTACTTAAAACAAAAATTTCAGGCTTTCAAAGCCGACAAAAAGAACTTTCTTAGTACTTTATTGATGAAAATAATTTGGTTTATTCCAAAAATATTGATGAGCTTATGTTGCACTTAGGACAATTTCATAAACCTGAGGACTGGCACCTTTTCATAGATTCGTCTCAAGTATAGTTAAAAGTGGTTCTACTACATAACAGTAACAAATATCCTTCGATACCAATCGCTTGTGGTATTAATTTAAAAGAGACATACGATGTGATGAATGACATTCTTGAAAAAATAAATTATAAAAAACATAGTTGGAACATATGTGGTGATTTAAAAGTTATAGCTATTTTGTTTGGCTTGCAGTTAGGCTATACTAAGTACATGTGTTTTCTTTGTGAATGGGACAGTTGAGCTAGGGATAAACATTATGTTACCAAAGAGTGGAAGAAAGCCCTTAGTTGAAATCAAAAAAATATATTTACCCTCTCTCCACATCAAGCTAGGACTAATGAAAAATTCTGTAAAAACAATGAAGAAGGAAACGGGACTTTGTCAGTCCCGGATTTTTGTACATCAGGCAGAAATTTCCAAACGTAAGTGAAGGAAAAATTAAAGAAGGAATATTTGTTGGTCCTCAAATAAGAGAGTTGGTCAAAGATGGTATATTTACCTCGATGTTAAATAATGTAGAAAATGCATCATGGGCTTCATTTAAAGACATTTGCAAAACTTTTCTTGGCAAATAAAAATTTGAAAATTACCATGATATGGTTAATCAACTTCTTACTTCATACAGAGAGCTATGGGATGTAATATCTCTGAAATTACATTTCCTCCACTCACATCTGGATTTTTTCCCAGACAACCTTGGAGACGTGACAAACACGAGAACATTTCCACCGAGACATTTCGGTGATGGAAAGCCGCTATAAAGGGAAATGGAACACTAACAAGCTTACCGATTACTGTTGGACATTAATTTGGGATGTGCCTAAGGCTATTTATAAAAGAAAAGAATCAGCGGAATTATTCTAACACAGATACAGCCGTGTAAAATTGTAAATTTTACAGATTTTAACTATATTTTCCCTTAATTTTTTTTTTGAAGCGTAATTTATTTAAAACTAAGGGTGATAGAAAAATTGTATTTATATTTCTGTAATTATTCAAAAAAGCAATTCAAAATATTGACTCACACTTAAGAGAAACATTAAAAAATTTTTTTTGTCTATCAGTGTAATACGAAAGAAAAGGTTGATAGATGGGTGGAATATACAAGGAGGAAATGAATTAGAAACTGGTGTTATAGAAGAAGAGGATGAAAAGGGAGATACAATAGTGAGATTTGAATTTAATAGAGCATTAAAGGATTTGAATGGGAGAAAGACTCCTGCGATAGCCGGAATACCTGCAGAATTACTGTGCAGTACAAGTGAGGAAGTGATAAGATAGATTATACAAACTGGTGTGTAATATTTATAAATGAGGGGAAATTCTGTCAGACTTCAAAAAGAGTGTTATTGTCATGATACAAAAGAAAGCAGGAGTGGATAAATGTAAAGAATACAGAACAATTAGCTTAACTTCTTGTACATCAAACATTTTAACTAGAATTCTGTACAGAAAAATTCAGAGAGGAGTGCAAGAAGTGTTACAAAGATCAATTTGGTTTCAGGAAAACTATAGGGACAAGGAAAACAATTTTAGTGCTCAAATTAATAGTAGAAGAAAGATTAAAGGAAAACAAACTGACATACATGGCATTTATAGACTTAGAAAAGGCATTTGATAATATTCATTGGAATAAAATGTTCAGCATCTTAAAAAATGTAGGGTTCAAGTACAGAGATAGAAGAACAATTGCTAACATTTACTGGAACCAAACTGCTACAGTAATAATTGAAGAGCATAAAAAAGAAACAGAAATAAAAAAGGAGCCGGACAAGGATGTTCCCTATCCCTGTTACTTTTTAATCTTTATATAGAACTAGCAATTAATGATGTTAAAGAACTACTGCAAGAGTAACAGTACAAGATGAAAAGATAAAGAAGCTACAATTTGCTGATGATATAGCAATTTTAGCCGAGAGTAAAAAAGATTTGTAAGAAACAATGAATGGCTCGGTTGAAGTCCTATGCAAGAACTACCACATGAAAATAAACAACAAAATGAAAGTAATGAAATGTTGTAGAAACAAAATAGATGAACTGCTGAATATAAAAATAGGACAAGAAAAGATTATGGAGGTAAAGAATTTTGCTATTTAGTAAGTAGAATACCTAAAGATCAGGAATCAGGAATAATATAAAATATAAAATGCTGAATAGCACAGGCAAAATGAGCTTTCAGACAGAAATATAATTTGCTTACATCAAAAATTGATTTAAACGTCAGAAAAACATTTTTAAAAGTATATGTTTGGAGTGCAGCTTTATATGGAAGTGAAACTTGGACAATTGGAGTACCTGAGAAGAAAAGATTAGAAGCTTTTGAAATGCGATGCTATAGAAGAATGTTAAAAATCAGATGGTTAGATAAAGCAACACATGAAGAAGTGTTTTGGTAAATCGATGAAGAAGGAAGTATTTGGAAAAATATAGCTTAAAGAAGAGACAGACTTATAGGCCATATCTTAAGGCATCCTGGAATAATTCGCTTTGATATTAAGAGAGCCAGGTAAATGGGAAAAATTATGCAGGCAGGTAATGTTTGGAATATGTAAAACAAATTGTTAGGTATGTACAATGTAGGGGATATACCAGAATGAAACGACTGGCGCTAGTTAGGGAATTTTCGAGAGGTGCATCAAACCAGTCAAATCACTGAACAGAAAAAAATAATCATATTTCAGGGCAAAATCTACTTTAATGTTAAACTCATGGACAGATATGCATATTATGTATGTGTTTATAATGTATATTTTCTTATAAACAGTATATTTGTATATTTTATGTCAATTTGTACCATAGATATGCATATTATGTATGTGTTTATAATGTATATTTTCTTATAAACAGTATATTTGTATATTTTATGTCAATTTGTACCATGATAGATGAAGCTTGACAATCTCAGTCTAAACACAGCATGCAAAATTAAAAAAATCATTTTTTTATAACATCTCATCAATTCTACTACATTAAGACTGAACATAATTTTTATTAGATTACTTAATGAGATATAAAAACACTAATGCTTCAAAAATAGCAATAATTTGACAAAACTGCAGAAAGTGTATATGGTAATAAATAAGTAAAATTAAACATTTAGACCTGTGTTTGGTATGTTTAAATTCAAAATTCAAAAGAATTGCTTAAAAATTATGCCTTTTTTCTTTTCATACTAATGTTAACAAAAAAAAGTTAACGTGAAAAAAGTTAAAGTGATGTTTGTAAAAACAATTTAGTTTAACTTAATGTGTTTTATGCATTAATAACTGCAGATTCAGACACTCTCATTTTTAACACATAATTTTTTTGAGCAAGATACAATAGGGTGTTCAATTAAAAAGAGGCCCCATTATTCAGTAATTTATACTAAATGCATATATTGGTGTGAGATGAGTAAAATAATGTAGAAGATGTTGATCTGACTGGAGCTGGAGTAGAGATTGTTTATTGCCTGCACATTTAAGTACTGCCAGTCTTTGTCAAGCATTAGTTTTTGAACAAAACTGTGTAATCATGTGTTGTTGTTTGTTAAAATGCAGTTAACTGTTGAAGAACAAGTATTTGTGATGCTAAAAGGGTTTACTAGTCTAATGGTTCAATAACTTCATTAGAGGCAACATTGGCCTTTTTATCAAGTGTTCGATGAAGTGTTATATCTTAGTGTGAATGTTAATAGTCAGAACTACCAGACCTGGCCGCTGAAAATCTACACATTTTCTTTGAATCTACCCTCACAAAAAATAGGTTATGGTGTGCACAGTTTCAAGGGGACAATAATAGGACCCTTGTTTTTGAAAAAAAAAACTGGGGATACTGCCATCTATCAAGAAATTATCCAACAGTTCATAGCCTAACTGCACGAGGATGATCGTGAGACTGCTGATTGCAACAGGACAATGCCACTTGGCATACAGCACACTCTACTATGGAGATACTAGAGGATTTTTTCAGTGGAAGAATCATTTCTAAAGGATTGTGGACACCAAGATCCCCTGTTCTGACTAGTTCAGACTTCTTTCTGTGGGGTCACTTAAAAGACATTGTTTGTAGGAGAAATTCACACAACTTACAGGAATTGAAAACAAATGTTACAAATACCATCCACAAACAGACAGGATACAGCTAACAACAGTAGCCAGGAACATGATCAAATGTGTTGACAAGTCCATAGAGGTGGATGGACATAATTTTCAACACCTTCTGTAAATTATTATACGTTTGCCAATAAATTATTATTCATAGACAAAATTACATGATGGGCCCTCTTTGATGTTGAACACCCTTCAAAAAAACTTTCTTCAGAAAACACATACATCACCTCAAATGAAATGTTTGAACCACCTTCAATACTAAAGTTGTCTACTAAAGTTAGGTGTTTTTACACTACTTTTGAATTTGATACGGACACAATTTTAATTTTTTTGTAACCTTATGAACAACACCGACCAAAAGTCCAGACTGTCAAGAAAGCTTCCTGAATGATTTTCCTTGAGAACAAACAAGTAACTGATGAATATCAAGTAAATTGTTTATCATATAACATTGATGGATGACCACAAAATTTACGGTATGCTAAATTTTCTGTTACACAAAATCTAGGCACTAAATCAGAAGTAATCGATTTAGTAATACATTATTGTAAAAATTAGTAATAAAGGCATTCTAGAATTAGAAATAAGACTGAGTATTTTACAAGATAATATTTTAAAATGATATTGAAAAACGAATATGTTAGGATGTTTTAAGTTATTAAGCTTATTTAAAAAAAAATTAAGGATGCCTCTAACTTCTAATGAAATGTTCCACAATAAATATACTAAACTTGTGATGCTCATAATGCTGCAAAACAAAAGACATAGATGGAGAGACAAGTCACACGATCTAGGCACACTGATCTTGTCTAAAAGTCTGAGAAAAAAATATCTGGCTCGCCAGCAATGAATTTAGGTAAAAGTAAGTAACAGGGGTATTAATTAACTTGGGAAGTATTAGGATAAACATGACAATATATCTTAAACTAAACAACTAAATATAAGTAAAATAATTCATTTTCATAACAGAATTAATAAAATTTTATTAATAATACTGTAATTACAATAAAATACACTTAATATAATTATATAAACAAAGTAATAAAAATTAATATAATACAATAAATTCTTTTAAAGTAATGAGCAGTTTTGTATAATACTTCTTTTTTTTTATTATAATTTTAGTTAAAAAGAATTTGGAAGCCACCTTTAAAATCTACATCACTATTTATAAATTTCACTTGAAAATATATAATTGACCAAATCAAAGAAATTTATACGTTCATTTCACTAAATGGCATTTTGGTTATGCATATGTCTTTTTTGCTTTACAATTATTTTAAATATTTAAAAAAAAAACTTTCACAGGATAATACTTAAAACGATGTTGAAAAACAAATAGGTTACAATATTTTAAATTATTAATCTTATTAAAAAAAAATTAAGAATGCCTCTAACTTCTAAAACTTTTCCAGAATTTTTTCATGACTCTTAGGAATTTGCATGAATGATTTTGATCTTGGCTTTTTGCTGCTTTATAGTACAGCCTTAGCTGATCATTTATTCTAGCGTTTGAATAATCAAAACAAATAAATTTATTAAGAAAGAATAATAATATAATAAACATTACATATTACTTAACAACTAGCTCCTAAAAAAACTAAACTTTTAATGAAGACTGCAAATACAATTAAATGTAATATAACCTAAACAATAAACAGAGAACTATAATTTTTTTTATTTGACATGACTGTCAAATAGTTACTGTTACCATTTTTCTTCAAAAAAAAAGTTTCTGTTCTAAAAATTTGTCTTGGTCAAAATAGATGTGTTTAAATTCAATTGCAATTTATAATGACCGGCTAACATAATTGTAAAGATTTTCCAATAATTAAAAACATTTCTATTATCTGAGCTTATACTAAATAAAAATAAAACAAACAGAAAACTTTTTGTGATATTTTAATGAAGAATATGAAACAGATGAAAAGATAAATGAAAAAATGTTATAAATTTGAACCAGGAGGAATTGAATCCGAGAGTAGACCAACCGACAAGCTAACATGCTAACCACTAAATTAATCTTAACCAACTACCTCAGACAGATTATATCATATTGTTTAGGCAAACCCAATACATATATATAGATACATTGTACAAACTTTTTTAAAAAGATTAGAAACAGAATCTAGTTTTCTTGTAATTTTTTTCAAACGATCTTTCTTTGGACAGATCTAGAAAAAAATAATCTGTAAGTATTAATGAACAAAGAATCCTTCAATTGTCATTTTGTCACTTTTCATTGTCAATTTTCTTTTGTCATGCTTTCATAAATATTAAAATATAGTGAGGTTTATGACTAACAGTAAGTAATAATAGTTAAATATATTTAAAAAAGGGAAAAATAACAGTGGCGTCCAAAACATTTCATAATTAAAGATTTTACTTACAAAGTTTCCTAAAAGCTATAATTTTTAATGATAATAATTAATATTAGTAAAAAATGTAATGAGCAGAAATGTTACAAGTAAAACAAAAATTATAATGTATAAATAAATAAATACTAAACTAAAAATAAGAAAATAAACTAAATTATAAAAATAAAATAGCAATATCATAACTAGTTAGGCTCTAACTTATAATTAAGAAAGAGAAAAAAAAAATACAAACAAAAATAAACCAGAATTATCCATAAACAGATACAATACAGTTAGTTAATTAATTAGTTATTAACATATATATAAACATAATATTATAATTAACTATAGATAACGAGTATTTGGTGGCACTTATTGTTATATTATAATATAAATAATATATTGGTATCACTGGTTATGAATAAAATTGATCACGTTGTTGATATAACGGTAACGGATCTGCAGGTGATAGATCTTCATCGTTTTCTGCATCTTCTTCTTCTTTCTTTTTCAATTCTAGTGGCAAATTTTCTAATGCCTTCACTGTTAAAAAACAATAAAACAAATATACAGTAAGTAAAAAAATAATAATATAGTGGTGTTTAAAATAAATTAAATGTTTTAAATATTTTATATCGATAAAAGGAGCGGGTGAAATGAAATGCACATTGGAACATAATAGAACAAAATATCATAACATTCATAAGTATATTAATGTGTGTACGTAAGTAGGTTAAACAGGTTTTGAAACAGTCAGGCTTAATCTTACAACTATTATTAATAATAACTTTAATTTTATATGAGTTATTAAATTATGTTTCTGTATTTTGTGTTTGTGGTGTTCCGATATTGGTGTTTTGTGTTTTAGACAATGATTTATGTTGCATTGAATTAATAAAAAGTCCCTTTTACGAGTTTTATGTATAAGTAACCTTATACATAGGTTACATAGGTTGCCTAGGTTTCTTAGTTACTAAGTGAATTTGGCGGGCATTTTGTTACTTACTGCATTAATGAAGGAAGAATTGTTCCTTAAGAGTTAAATATTTCATGTTAAGTATTCGGTTGCTATGGTCTTGATCTGGTACTGATATTTATTAAGGCAATTATTTTAATTTTAATTATTTAATGTACCTTTATGTTTAATGGATATTTTTATGCTATACTTGAACACCTAAAATATTTTTATATTTATTTAACTGATGTTTTGGAAACATTTTGTGGTTGCTAGGGTTTATTTACGCTAATGTTGTTTACACTTGGTAATGACTTTTTGATGTTTATTCTATATTTAATTCGACTTATTATAGACTGATTTACATTGGAAGGATTATTTTATGTTATATTTTAGCACTGAGTGAGTTTTGTTTTGTGATTAATATTTGGAATATTGTAAGTCCAGGATCCTGGTGAAAACTAGGAAGGGAGGAAGGTTGGTCTGCTACTGATAGGCCATAAAACGTAGGCATGAACCTAATGGAAAATGAGTCAAATGTACAAGATAATGCTACCACATCTTGGATTATAGCTGATGCACCAGCACTGTAGAATAATTGAAATCAGGGTGATTTTGAACTAAAGTCATTAACTTTAGTTCAATGTACATATGAAAAGCAGCCACTACCTGAAAACAATTTACGACACCGATTCAATCGGTTCAAAGAAAAGGAATCTGTTCTCAAACAAAATATCACCCAGAAAGCAATCTGTATCAGAAAAAAAATGTCAAATGAACTAGATGATCTGCAATCAGAAGTACTATTAAATCCATGGTTCATAAAAGCCTCAAGTTACAATTTCCAAACAAAACCATTCTTAAAGTATCATGTAAAAGATTTCGTTTTATTGCATACAAAATTAGTTACTGCAAGAAACAGAACCATCTGATATAAATAGAACCATTAGAAAATAATTTCAATTCACAATTGAAATTTTAAGATAAAATTAATTTAAAAAGAAAAATCATTTTTAAATCATGTAATTTTTATGGCTGAAGCTATCTTCACCTTAATGGATAAGCTAATAAACATGATTCATGAATATGGAGATCTGAAACAGATATGTAATATTTGAGAAAGCATGCGATGCTACACTTGCAGTTAATGTTTAATTGTGATTTAATAAAAAAACCATGTAAATGGGTGTTTTTTCTTTGCTGAAAAAAAAATCTATTAATGAAATAAAAAGACTATTTATCTTGATATGTTAAATGACTATCGCTTTCCTCGACGGGATGAACTCAAAAATTGTATTAAATTTATTTTCAAGATGGTGTATCTAACACTTTAATTTATTTTTTGAGTAGGTTTTAATGAAAAATTTGCAGATAAGAGGTTAGGCCAAGAAGGCCTAACCCGTTATGATTTTTTTTTTGAGGTGATACATTAAAAATAATGTTTACTTGCAAAATTATGTAATCTGAATCACTTAATGGAAATTAACAAAGCAGTTGCAACCACAAGAGAACATATGTTACATCATGTAAAGGTAAAAACTGAATATCAATTGAACATTTGGCGAGTGATGAAGGGCATACATATTAAAATTATTGATTATGTGATTAAAAAATTTAAGGTGGAGAATTTGATAAATGAAATAATATAACTGTAAGTATTTTTATTTTCTTTTAATATGTGTTTTAAATCCCGCAATTCTCTCATGAGAACCCTGTATATGTTTGATGAAGGAGGTAAGTGATAAACTCATAAAATGCCCAGGTTAGAAGGATGATTTCAATGTTTTTTCTGGTACAGAATCATTAAGCATCTTTTTTATTTTTAAACCAATTAATATATTTCTTTTATTAAAAAAATAACAATATAAATATTAAAATGAGAATAAACTAATCAAATTTAAGAATTTTTTTTAATCAATGTACCATTACTTTTACACTAATACCAAATTTAAAAAAAACTAAGAAGACTAGATAAAAAATAAAAATAAAATAAGTAGAAAAAAATAAATGTACAAACCTTTTATAGTACAGGCAATGAAAATATATCATAATATTAAAATATACTGCATTTTTTATGATGGAGCAAGTAAAATTTTTAAAATATACAAATAAATATATATATATATATATATCTATGAAGTAAGTAAAATCAAACTCATGTACATATAATTACAAGAAGCACCAATATAAAATTCACTCAGCAGGACTGGTCACAGATACTGATGATGAAGTACATGGTGTGCCTACATTAAAAACAAACAAGCAAAAAAAAGCCATGCGGTAAAAACAAAACCAAACAAAAACAAACATAAAAAAAACAAATAATAATAAAAAAACAAATAGAAAAACTAAAATTAAAAACCTACCAAATAACTCTTATCAACAAACTCATCCTGACTGCAACTAACTAAAACTTGAATATCTGATATAACTGATAGAGAAATTAAAAGTAATCTTTGTTAAATAGCCATCTGGATATTTAAAATGATTATACTGCAGTAAGCAATTGTCATTCTTCATTTAAATACACAAATTCATTGGGAGAGAAATAAAATTTTACAACTCTTCATAATTGAAATTAAGTTATTAATATGAATGACACCATTTTTCCCATGCTTGAAAATGGTACTGTAAAATTTATTACAAATGTATGGCAGTGATATGGGAAAGAAATTATACATTCGGCTGATTTTTCTAGTTAAAAAAAATTTGTTAGAAAAATTTTATAAAAACGAGTTTAGTAACAGAATATTTTATAAAATATCTCCCTCCAAATTTTTAATTTTGATAAACATAACATACAAAGTTTAAAAAATATAAAATTGTTTTGTAAACTGTTAAAAATATATTTAAATTTAAGATGAAAATTATAAATCTTTAGACTTTGTTAACTACAGAATTTTTTGTAAATCAAGCACTTTATAGAGATAGCCAATAGAGACACTGAATACTTTCAAATAACTGGATATGATGTATAGTCCTATTCTGAATTGCTTAAGTAAATATCTATTTTTTTTTTACTTTTAAGGCCGCAAAGGACCACTTTAATCAGAATAATTCAAGTCTTTTTTGCCGATCTTTTGGCCTTTAAGTTCTTAGCTTTTACTTTCTCCCAATATTTAGTCATTCTTAATGATCTTGCAATATGATTCTCTTCTGAATAAACCCTTTTTGTATAATTAAAAGTTCTTACTTTAAAGTTGGTATTCATATTGTAAATAACAAATTTTAATTTTTCGGATTTATTATTAAGTAAATCTTCGTAAGTCAAATTTAATTCTTGCACGTCTTCTTTGATCCATAATGGCGAATTTTTAAAGACCAAAATCGATCGATAATTCTCTTAGTAATTCTATCCTTTGGTAATCTTAACAAGTGTACACAGAAAGAAATTAGCTTCTTTTTCATAGTATTAATTAAGGATTCCAAGTTTTCATACAGAAATCTATTAGGCGATAATCTGTACTGATTTTCGTGTTTATATTTTTTGTTTATGCAGGTTCTAAGAATCCTGCATTCAAGTTTAAGCAAAGGGTCAGTCCTATTTTTCTGATTTAATCTAAATAAAGTCTCGCTCGCGTAAGTAATTACTGGTTTAACCACAGTTTTTTAATGTCTAATTTTAGTGTTAATCGAGAGCGATTTTTTGTTGCAAGTATTTTTGGTTACTTGTAGCACTTTAAATAATTTATTACGTCTTTCAGTCCAATTTTGTTTTTTGTTACAATTACAAATAATGATCTCTCCAAGATATTTAAATTTTTCTACAAGTTCTACTTTGTTTCCATTAATATTCACAGAATTAAAAACTAAAGGATCTATAGCCATTATTTTAGTCTTTTCGTAAGAAATTTTAAGTCCAATTTTATTCGCAAGTTCTTCTATACTTGTTATTTGTATTCTGGTTTTTGCGATACTATTAGCTAATAAAGCTAAGTCGTCGCCAAATCCTAGGCGATTTAAATTTAAGTTATCTCTTTTGTATCCTATGTGAATATTTTTTAGATTAATTTTAAACCGTTCGCGCATCAGAAATTCTAGTGCACAATTAAATAATAAAGGTGAAAGTCCGTCACCTTGTGTCAGTCCGAATTTTATGTAAAAAGGTTTGGAAAATTTGCCACAAAACTTCACATATAAATATCTATTTATATGTAAGATTCTGATGTTTTTATTAATAAAAGACATGTTTAGAAAGTAAGTGTTACTACACAAACGCTGTGATCATCACTTAGCGCATGCATACTGTTTATTAGCTTTCTTTTTCTGTTTAGCCTCTGGAAGCACCATAAAGTATTACGTCAGAGAATGAACAGGATGATATGTATGAATGTAAACGAAGTGCAGTCTTGTACAGTCTTAGGTTGACTGATTCTGAGATGTGTGATTAATTGAAATCTGACCGCCAAAGAACACTGGTATCCATGATCTAATATTCAAATCCATATAAAAGTAGCTACCTTTATTAGGATTTGAACCTTAGAACTCTCGAGTTTGAAATAAGCTGATTTAAGATGACAAGTTCACCACTAGACCAACCCGGTAGTGCTGTTCAAGAGCTTTCCACATACGCCATTATGGACAATGAGGTGTGTGTTTAAAATCCATTTTAAGCATTTAAAGTTGTTGAAAATAATAAAAGGATCTAGTGATTGTGAGGTATAGTCTATTATCCTATTTTTAAACGCAAGAAATTAGACACTATTTGAAGTTCAGAGCCAGGTTAATGAGGTTTATAGTGAAAATGTAATGAGTGATGGAATGGTAAAAAAGCAAGTTAGTCAATTTCATCATCGCCATCATCATTAATGACAGAAAGCCATCCCATGCCGAGCCATATCACACACATTATTTGTCCTCTTTCACTGTTTCATCACTTATATTTTCAACATAAACCTCATTAATATCAGCTGATGAGTTTCAGCAGATATCATTATTTGCTTATAAAAACTGGATACCAAATCATATTTCACAATTGTCAGCTCCTTCAATTGTTTTCAACATTTCACAAGCTCATAACAAATTGCAAACACACATGTTGCTTTACAGGCAACATGTGTGTAAAGGAAGTACGTATTATTTCTTATGTGGAAGCAATGATCGCAGTGCTTTGACAATTGTACTTACTTCCCAAACACGTATTGTGTGTATGTATATCTCTATAATTTCAATCAGCTTGTTTGAATAAATTGTAGTAAAGTATTTTATATCATTTTGAAACGCTGTGTCACCTTGATTCTCAAACGTAACATAATTTGTTTATCTTTTATCATCACAAAGGATCACTTTAGTCATTCTTGTCTCTTCAATGGGACTGTTGAGCCTTGCTATCCTCCCAGTACTTTTTCATACGTTCTGATCTTTGTGGCCTTTGTAGTGTTGAAAATGTTCATGTTGTGAGTTTTTCTTATGAGTATGAAGCTAATGTTTTTGTTCTAGATTTTCTTGTTTAATCTTATCTTATCTGTTGTCTTCTGGTATAAGGCCGATTTCCTTCAGATCCTCTCATATCTCTGATACAGGATGCAGATGTATCTCTGATACATCTGCATCCTGTCTTGGTGTTAAGATCGTACTGTACTAGTTGATTCAGAAGTCTTAAATCTTGCATCCTCTTGATATGCCTAAGAATCCTAGTCTCCTCTTTTGTATGGTGATGGGTTCTAACTCTTTGTACACAACTCTGGTGGACACAATCCACCATTTCCTGCCTTTCCGGTACTTTTTATTGATGCAGGTTCTTCCAGTTCTTCTTTTGATTTTCTGGAGTCTGTCTGGCTTTGATTGTTTGTTCAGGTGAAAGAGTGTTTCTGCCGCATAAGTGGCTTCTGGTTTTATAACTGTGTTGTAGTGCTTTATTTCTGCACTTATTGATAGACATTTTTTATTATAAGTGTACCAGGTTAATTTTTGAGCTTTAGCTAGTTTGTTTCTTCCTATTTGGATCGAGGTTTTTTTTGTTTAGGTTGTTTGCTATTATTTCTCTGAAGTATTTATATCAGGTTATTTTGATTTTATTACTATTTATGTTTACTTCTTATAATAGTGTTGATTTTTGGGGCATAATTTCTGTCTTTTCGTAAGATATTTTGAGGCAAACTTTATTTGCAATGTTTTAAAGTTCTAATATCTGTGATTAGCTTTGTTGATGTCATTTGCTAGCTGTGCCAAGTTGTTGGTGAAACCAAAACAGTTTGTTTTGATTTTTCAGCCTATTTATACTTTTGAGAAGCATTTTTTTAAGTCATTCCCTTGTTATCATTTCTAGAGTGCAGTTGAATAATAGCAGTGAGAGGCCATCACCTTGGCACAGTCCTGTTTTTATCTCAAATTGTTCAAGATGTCTTTTGTTCAAGAATAATAATTTACAATTATTGATATATTATTATTAAACAAATAAGTATAATTATATTAAACAATAATTTGTTTAATATGTGTAGAAATAATTACTATTGTGTTTTATTATTTTGATTTGTTTATTGGGTCTTCACAGATAATGTTACAGGTACATGGGATGCGTTTACAATTAGTTTTGAGCTTGTAAATGCTGTGACCTTGACTACTCTAAATGGAAATAAATTCTATTTAGGACAAGTAACATGAAACTTTGCATAGTTTTAAGAAAAAACACAAAAAAGAACTTCACTCTATTGTTGAATCAATTTTTACAAATAATTTGATTGAAAAACAAGTTACATAAGAGCAAATATAATGTACAACATAAAAATGTTATAAATTCAAACCAAAAAATGTAAAAACTAGATACATTTGAAGAAATCAAAATGTATAAGCAGAAAAACAGCATTATAAATGAACAAATACAATTTAAATCACACACTTCTCTAAGCACTCAGAAATTGCAGTCTTTAATGTTTTCACAAATAAGTCTTATTTAGAAAGAAGGTTAGCATAGACTCAAGTTAAGTTCTTATAAATCTCATGTTAAATTAAAGTTTATTACTGTTTGTCTAAAAAATTTATTTATTTTTTATTTTCTGAAAATATTTTAATATACTTTTTGTCATAATGAGAGTGACATTTCATTATGAGGATGGATAATTTAATCTATCTGATGCTATATTTGATTATAAATGCAGAAGTAATAAAATAATAAAATTTTATTGCATCAATTTTTTTTTCTTTTCTAACATATGAAGTTAAAGTTTATTTATCTATAAGTATGCTTCTTTCACATATAGGATAAAATTTCTTACAGTATAGGTTCCTTTAATTTACCATATCTACCTCTAGCAAAGGACATGGAAAGAAAAAGGCAGAAATGATATATTAATTAAAAGAGCGATGACTGTAACCTAACAGATTAAAAATTATTACCACTGTACAATGGCAAAACCTAAAACATCTCTTAGCATACTGATATGACAGATTCATATGTAAAATTATGTCTATTACTCCTTCATACAGCATCACATGTCATCATCTGAGCCATATAGCTTCTGTAGAAATTGAGGATGTTTATAAGAACAGATAACTCCTGGCAGTGAATAATTTTTAATTTTATTTTTTAAAAATGCATTTTTAAAAAAAAAGATGTTCTTACTTTTGTTTTTAATATTTTCATTACTTCCTTAATTCATTTTAACAGATCAAAACTGTTTTACACATCCATAAAATTCAATATGAAATCTTTTGATCAAATCACGCAAGGCATGTTTATAAATAGATCAAACATTTATAATTTTATTGAAATATGTATACCATATAGTACTAGAAAAAATATAACTACTAAAAAAAACCACCAAATACAAACAAAAACTAACAGCAAACAAACAGTAAGATTAATTACAAAAAAAAACAAAAGCATAAAATTAAAAAAAAAAAAATTACGCAAATTTTGAAAAAAGTAAACAATTTAAATTAAAAAACCACATCAAATCAACAATAATTTCCCCCGCTTTATTTTTAATATATAAATATTAAAATGTGCT
Source organism: Lycorma delicatula (assembly GCF_047948215.1). NCBI lineage: Eukaryota > Metazoa > Arthropoda > Insecta > Hemiptera > Fulgoridae > Lycorma > Lycorma delicatula. The sequence goes on from NC_134465.1 coordinate 44,097,685, forward strand.
AACTTACCAGCCACAATTTTACTTTTTTCCATAACTTGTTGAGCTATTATTTGACTTAATTGTAATAAATGTTCTCTTTGACGCTTTTCTTCCGCAACTTTTTTCTTTAATGTTGAACTTTTCTCATCTTCTGTATCGTCATTTTCTAATAAAATATAAATTAGATTAACTAAAACACACCTTTATATGTACAAAAATATTTCTCAAATATTTTAAAATAAGAATATTAATATTACAAAAAGATAATATATTTTCCTCACTGATTCACTAATAATGCAATGTTACCCATTTTTCTATAGTTAAATTTTCACAATCCACAAATTATTTTACACAAAAGTTCAATAATTAATGAAACAAATGACTAAAGAAAAATTATTATTTATTTAATGAAAATGAAACTAATGCTACTTTTTAACATAATCCGCAGCAACGTTTGAGCACTTGTGCCATCTTTCTGTGAGCTTTCTTATCCCAGTACTAAAAAAATTGTCCACTTCTGTGTCTGAGCCATTTTTGTACGGCATTCTTCACCACTCATTGTTGTTGAACTCAATGCAATGTAAAAACTCTTTGAAAGGACAAAAAAATAATAATCTGAAAGTGCAAGGTTAGGACTGTAAGACAGATGTGGCAAAACCATACAACCTGACTTTTGAACAACAACCCATGTTTTTTGTGTGTTATGGTGGGAAGGTAATATCACACAAAAAAATTATAACTACTTTTGAGAGAAAATAGAGTGGTTCCTCCTTATTGTGGGTTTCATTTTTCATTTTCTACCATGTGACAATAGTACTCACTGTTGTTTATACATTATTCTTTAAAAAAATCACAATATACTGGGCTTTTATAGTACCAAAATATCATTAGCATCTCTTTATCTCCTAATTTTTTTAGGATTTGAAATTTTCCTGGCGGGTGAACTCTGATATTTATATTCCTTATGATGACATTTAAATTCCAAATCAAAATGATAAATCTTAGTTTCATTATGAAATATTATGCCACCTAAAAAAGTATTACTCTCCTTTAAAAACAGCTGTTTACAGATGTGAATTTGAGTGTTTTTATAATTTTGAATTGCGTGACTCGAGAACCACCATGAACATATTTTGCCATAAATTCAGCTTATCTGGATAATAAAATAGATATGCCGATGCTCATTTCAGCAATTTCCCAAATTTCAAGCATCTTCCTTACAGCTATGATAATTAACAAGATTTTGCAAAGCACCAATCATAACTTCCACCAGTGTTTCGCTACAATGAAAATCTGTCACACTTGTTCTATCCATTTAAACTGTTTGATCAACTTATAAAAATTTGCACACTTGATACACTTTTTAAAATACTGTTTTACATCTGTAAGTAAATTTTAAGTTGGCTTTACAACTTTAGAGAATAAAATCTTATCATAGCATAATGTTCTATCACAGTACACATTTCAAGTGCAGCTGTCATTTTGAAATAAATAAAAGAGGTTATAATATTGGAAATTCTTTTCAAACAACTGGCACTTTCTACTTCAGGGATGCCAACAAGTAAATCAAGAGGACTTTGAGTAAACTGAATTGTAGGACAAAATTGTCATTGTTGTGATCAATACTTATTTTTTCAGTATGAGGATAACATTTTTAGTGTTTAAAGACTCAATCAAGTAATGAACTGAGTGCATAGTCTAACTGAAGTTAGATATAGAAAGAGTTTTTGCATGACACCTTCGGTGTTTGAGGAAGGCGCAGGGATGGCACTTCTGCAAATTGGTTAATTTGATAGTTAAGGATGGTAAGTTATAGTAGTTGATTGTGGTTGGAAGACGGCATACGAAGGCGAATACATTGATAGAAATGTCTGCCAAGGCATCTGCATCAGTGGCATCCTGAAAGAGGCCAAACTGATGACAGTATTATGTTATCAAGTTTAGAGGGTCTGATGACCTTTAGTAAAGCCCATCAGGGCTAGAAACGAGGAGGTGATGTGGCGACCAGGATCGTCACAAGGCAGAAAGTGTTAGTGCTTAATCTGTTGAATAGTTTTCCGCTTTTGCCATCTGTCTCTTTAATTATTGAATGATCCTTGTATTATTTATAAACAACTGGATGGACATAATAATTAATGTGCTCTTTTTGATTTTATGGTTTAACTACATTAAATCACAAACACAGATAGTCAAAACCTATTATTAATCTTTAAAAGATTAATACTCCTTAATTAATCATTAAAAGATTAATAATCTTCAATTAATCTTTAAAAGTGAAATGATCTTTAAAAAAACGTTTATTTTATTCTTCTTTAAATTCTGACTTTCAGCTATTAGTACAAAATAAACAAAACCTACTACCAAACTCTTAACCTGGAGCAGTTAATTTGATGCAAACTTAAAAAGTTGAAATTTAAAGAACTGAATTTAAACATCCTTTTTTACTGCATTTATTGTAGTGCCACGCTCCATGACTTCTACAAATATGATCCCTTTTCTGCATCAGAAAACTGGTGTTCTAAAAGTAATTTTGGAATGCATCAAACATAAAACTAACAGCAACCCAACTTTTTGTCACAACTTTATGAAAAATGTTTTATGAAATTTTCAGAAATTAAAATGAAAGCTCTAATGGTAAGGTGCCGAATAGCATGAATGTTTTCATCAACTTTCACCACCAGCTCATTAGGCAGAACACTAGGTCAGCCACATTGTTTTTTTCATTTTGAACATTTGAGCAGCCATTTTTAAACGTAATACACCATTCCCTGCAAATCAAGTCCCTGCAAATTCACATCTTTCCCATAACATCAAATAGTTGCTGATAAATCTTAATCGGTTTATAGTTTTTTGCCAAAATAAATCTAATAACCGATCTATCTCACTTCACAACTGATTGTAAAAATCAATAGGAATGGCAGGGCAAGGCATTTTTCATACGCTACAAAAAATTCCATTTCCATGTGGCACGCACAAGCTTCTAGCTTATGTGGCGATATCATCGCAAAAAAAATTTACCTTCATTAGTTTGGAATGAAAATCTTGTATCAGTAAAAGAATAAATGAAATGGGCTCGCCAAATGAAATATACTACACTCTCTAAGAACAATATGTATAAATATTAAAACTATTACACACTAACCTTCTCCAGTAGCATCAGATGCAGTAACTGTTGTCTCAGAAAGCATTTTTCTAATTGCATCAGCTTTTTTTAATCTTCGTTCTTGTTCTTCCATTGATAATTCAGGAGTTGATTCAGGTATATATCTTTCAGGTATTAATATTTTACCAGGTGTACCTAATAAATTATCAATAGTCTCTGAAGAAAATTTTGTATCAACTCTACTTAATGTTGATCTAACAACATCTGGTGCATTTAAACGTGGTCTTAACGCTCTTTCCATGTCTAAATCATCACGCGAGCCTCCCTGAAAATAATATTATTATATTTATATTAAAAATAAAAAAATAACTATACGGTAAGTAAAAAATGAATAAAATCTGATTATAATCATATATATATATATATATATATTTATTAGAGAAGGTAGTCAGATTGTGCCGGAGGAGCTGTGTAATAAGTTCAAATGATTTTTGACTGGAAGTAGTAAAACTTAATTCCTGAAATTAGAACTGAATAAATAGTTTATTATACTAGATCTTACAAATACCAGGAGGTCTAACTATACCCAGTAGGGACCTTGCTACAATTTTCACTATTTATGCAACCCCAAGACAAAAAGAATGTTTAGGCAAAAAAAAATATATACCACCACCTCACTGAACTACTTCATTAAAGAAGTGATTGTCTTGGAAACTATTAGGAGAATAATATTATGGATTAATAAGAGTGTTTATTAACCCAATTCCCACACACTACCCAAAGGAAAACGAGAAAAAACAGAGGGGAAGACCTCTGCTTATGGTAGTTTATTATATTGTCCAGGACCAAGAATATATACCAAAAATGAATATATATTGACTAATATCATTATATGTAACTATGTATAAAAAACTAAGTAAGAACCAGGCAAAATGCACAATTTGATACACAAAATTCAATTGAACATAAGTCTGAAATAAAATTATATATTAAGAAGACCTAGATATTTATTGGCAGATGAGGTAAAAAATTAAGAAAAGCAGAAACAGAAAATGAGTAGGGTGGAAACTCAAAAAATTAGTAAGAGCAGTGGTAAGAACAGATAGACAGAATTCAGTTTAAGAAATAAGTGTTTAGCGGCACGTATATTAAATAAATATGATAAAAAAAATCAATACAAAAGCTGACATTAAAGACTAAAAATAAAGTATGAAGAAATAATCAAAGTACTGAACAAAAGTTAACAAAGTTATTGTTATGAAATAATTTATATTGTAACAAAAAAAAAAAAAAAAATGGTAATTACTTTTGCCATCTTAATGAGATATTAAGTTTAACAGAAATTAATATAAATAATAAAAAAAAACTTACAGCAGAATATGAAGTATCAATTCTAAGTACTGGACGACCACTAGAAACAGTATGGTGGCGACGTTTTTCTCTTGGCACTAATCTCCGCCCACCAACTTTACTAGCAGCAGCCATTTCTTCAACAATCTGTCTAGCGGCTTCACTCTGGTAAACAGGTGACAACTGAGGTGAACCTCCTTCACTGCTGACTAGGCTGGCAACACTGCCGAACAACTGTTCATGAGCTGATAACGATGATTTATCACCATCCATCTAAACGAAAAACAATTAATAAAGAAATAAATCTTTAACTCCGATTGGTAAATTAAAACATTAATAATATGTTAAACAGATCATGTCACAAATAACGGATATGCAACTCCATGAATAAAAATAAAAAACAACTGCCCCTGCATTTCCCAAGATGGGTGAAAGGAAACCGTGGTGAAGAAATGTTCAAAATAACATCACAAAATACAGAATTGATAATAAAACAAAAACTAAATTAAATGTGATTAGTCAGTATTTGTTTAAAATATAAAAAAAAATGAAATAAAATTACGTTAAATACATGAAAATGATGTTAAATATAAAAAATAACAAAATAATTCCTAATTTAGAAGGCACTGTGAAAATTATTCAAGCACAAATCATGTGATAAATTCACTGTTCAATGTGGATTGAACAGGAAGAAGAAAATTTGTCATTGTATTTTAAATAGATTGATGGAAAGATAATTTAGTAATTTATTAAAAACGGCAATAGAAGAGAAGGAAAATAAGATACTTTCTCATAACCAAAGTCTGGTAATTTTTTTCTAAGAAAGGGAAATTTTGTTTTGTGACACGAAGTTGGTAGCACTACTCAACCGGTATAGATACGACAGTGTGAGTTGATTCTCCTTGAGCTGTGTAGACTTTTGTGCCATTTCCAGTAGTGTTACAAACAGAATGTCTTTTACCATACAACAACGAGTTTTCATTCTTGAACAATATTTTGCTACGAAATCATACGCGATTGTAAAAGAATCATTTCAAATTAAATTTGTTGGTGTTTCTCTACCAGAAAAAATGTCAATTTCTAGGCTAGCAAACCGATTTCGAGAGATAGGTAGTGTTTGCGACAGAAAACGTAGCGGTCGACCAAGTCGCCTGACAAATGACATTTTAGAAAATGTGAAAACAAGATTGCTCAATTCTCCACGGAAAAGTTTATGAAAACTTTCCACGCAAGTCGGTTTGTCATATTCGAGTGTTCATAAAGCTGCTAAAAAATTGAAATTATATCCATATCGCGTACGATTAGTCCAAGAGCTTCAGCCTCCAGATTTAAACAAGCGATTGCAATATTGTCGTTGGTTTAGGTCTCTCGTAAACGATATCGGAATTGAATTTTTAAACACAATGTTCTTTAGTGATGAAGCTTGGTTCCATCTCAATGGTTATGTGAACAGTCAAAACTGTCAAATTTGGGCAGTTGAAAATCCTAACACTTTACAAGACAAATCTTTGCATCCTGAAAAAATTGGTGTTTGGTGTGCGATATCTCGTCATTGTATAGTCAGACCCATATTCTTCAAACAGACAGTAAATGGTGAAATATACAGGAATAATGTAGCCAATTTGTGTCCGTATTGGAACCTCAAGAACGGTATGCTGGTTTCAGCAAGACGGTGCTACATGCCACACGTCTAGAAACCGTGGATTTTCTGCAAGAGTTCTTTGATGAACGAATAATAAGCAAGGGCTTATGGCCTCCAAGCCAAACAATAAAATGTTAAACAGATCATGTCACGAATAACGAGATATGCAACTCCATGAATAAAAAAAAACCACTGCCCCTGCATTTCGCTAGATGGGTGAAAGGAAACCGTGGTAAAGCCACGGCTCACATTCCTGACTACTTTTTGTGGAGCTATATTAAGTCCGAGGCCTTCAAAAACAATCCTCACACTATTGATGAACTTAAGTCAATATTACAGACTTAATCACAAATATTTCCAATGTAACTCTTAAAAAGGTTTCTATTAATATGCTGAAAAGTCTGTGCGTGTATAACCGCAAGGGGTGGGCATTTTGAGCATATTCTTTAACAATTATGTAAGTAATAGCTTTTTATTAAATCTCTTTTGTAAGTAACAAATACATTTTTTTATTCCACCTAAATTTCCCTTTTTTAAATTACATTTAAAATTGGGTAACAGGACTAAAAATCACTCTGTACTTACTGATATAAAAGAACTGATATTATACAGACAGGAGGGTATTATACGCAGAATAAATTTAGTTATGATGATAAGCTTAACACTTTAATAATACATGGCTTCAAAGAAAAAACAATACATTTGATTTGTTGCAAATGAAATTAAAATTTGATTATATTAGGAGAATTTGTCATCTAATTAATAAAATACACAGAAATTTCAGTTTATGAATAACAGGCATACTATCATTATCATTAATATGAATTCAATCCATACAATCAGCAATTTTACATTGACCTAAGAAGCACAACACAATAGTTTATGGGTGATGATAACGCCCAGGCGTTTTTCGCCCATAAACAACAAAAAAGAAAAAAAACTATAGTTTTATCTATTTAAAATTAGATGGTCGTAATCCATCCAGTTCAATCAAAATTAAATTAATGAACTTGTTTATTTAATTATATCAAAACATTTTAATTGCTTTCAAAATGCTTAAATAATACTAATTAATATATTATTCAGATTCACCTTCATTTTTGCTTGTCTTGATACAATGTTTTTTATAACATTTACAGAGTCAGATCGTCCTGGTGCAGGAGGAGGGCTTTCACTAGGTTCTTCCATTACACGACTTAACATTGATCTCTATTAAAAAAAAAACAATAAATAACAATTGCAAACCATAAAAATCAGAATATCTATTTGTAGGTAAAAAATTTTAAAACTCAAAAATTAAATTTGAATGATTCATTTGCTCATGATTTTATTTGCACTTATGGTTCATTTAAGGCATAAATTTAGCCAGATAACTCCATTATCAGATGGGCAGAAACAGAGAATGAATATCTTAATTTTAATATTGTTATTATTATTTTTTTTTATATTTGATGTCTCTAACCAGTTCACATTCTGCAATAGGTAGCTAAAATGATTCCTGCAAGTTATATTTAGGAAGAAAAAAATTCATTTTTTTATCTCATTAACAAAAATCCAGTAAACTATTCATGAGATATCAGTTATTTAACAGAAAATCTTTTGTAACATAATTTTTATAGATAAATGTACAATGTAATTTTGGGTACCAAGCACAATATTCAAAATATGAAGCAACCTTATGGGAAAATGAGTAAGTTACAATAGTTGAAAGTGGCATCCATAATGAAATTCACACAACTGAATACGATGTTTCATGCTTACACATGTTTAATGTTTGTTGAGGAATTGCAGCGACACATCATTAAATTTTGCTCTATAATTCAAGAACAGTGCGAGGATGAGTTTTGTAAGCAGCATCCTTAAGGTATCCCCACAAGGAAAAGTCAGGACAGAATAAATCAGGAGATCGAGGGGTCCACAACCCCTTTGAAATCATTTATCTATGAAAACACTGATCCAAGAAAGTCATAATGTTGTTGGCTGTATGAACCATAGAATTGTCCTGTTGAAACCGCATGTACTCTAGCTAGTCTGCAAGTATAATGTTTTCAAATTGTTACACTATCTGTATATAGTGCTCACTGTTCATTGTCTCATGAAAGAATGTCATGATGTTTGCCCACATGACAATGCACACCAAACACCCACCTTTTGTCTGTGCAGCTGATTTGGATTTTCCATACATCAAATGTGTGAATTCTGTGCATTTATGTATCCATCAAGATGGAACCGTGACTTGTCAGAACTAGTCATCGAGTTCTTCCCCTTATGACATTACAGATGACATAAACCAATATAGAAAGGTACACATTTTCCAGTGACTGCAAGTAACAACTCATGAACAACATAAATTCTGTATGGATGCATATTCAATCACTTGCATGATGCTGTGTGGGCACTACTAACGATGAGATGAGACTGGCTAGACAGGTGTCAGACAAACTTCTTAGGAGGAACAGAATATGCAGCTTGCATGTCCATCAACTTTTTTGACATTAGCAATTTCAATCGACCACTTTTGGGTGCACATGCCACATTCTCTGACTCTTAGAACTTGTCATACAGGCACTTGATGGAAGATTTGTTTGGTGTATCCACATCATACTTTTCTGTGAAGGCACTTTGGGTGTGCGTATAACTATCATATCTAATGAACTAGGACACAATAAATATTCTCTGCTGCACTGAGTAACTCATTTTTCCTCAATTAAAACATGCAAAAAATAAATGAAACATTCTTCCATAGGCTGCATCATTTTTTGAACACTCTACTATTTATGTAATGAACTAATAGTTCAGTCTTTAGCAATTGTTTTTATTTTCATGTTATATAAAATTAAATAAGGTCTTTTGCTTTAATGACTTATTTGTCTTAATGCTGAATGACATAACTTGTTAAACACTTAATGACTTAACACTTGTTTTTAAACTAAGTGAATGAACTTATTTTAACTAGACAAAGCAATTTATACAATTGTTTTCTTTTAGATGTGTATAAATTCACTTCATAAATTTACAGAATCCTCCTCTTGATGAGAAAATTTTTTTGGCATTTACTCACTCAGGATATGTTAAAAAGAAAAAGAAAAAATAATTTATAAAATTGTAATGAACAAAGTTGAAAATACTTTGAAATAATTTGAACTTATAAGTATATGTTGAATTTAAAAAAGGAAGGTACTGTTTAGAACAAATCTTCAATTTCACAATAAATTTAAGTATCTTAAATCGATTTTAAGAAATCTAGTGATTCTGCTGACAAATCTTGATAAATGTGTTAGAAGAATTTGGAATATATGCAAACTGAAACTAAAAAAAAACAATTAATTGAAAGTGGATTATCAAAACCTTTAAAAATCAAAACCAGACATGTAGAGATGGCCTGTTACTAATACTCTTAAAATATAAGTTGAAAAAATAAATTAGATAATAGTATAAATAAAAATTGTCCATCAACAGCTTATCAACATCTGTGTCAAAGAACTTTCAGAGCACTGGGCAACAGCCTTCATCCATCTGCTACACAAAAAAGGAACAAGACAAACCCTAACAATTACACGGGAATGTAATTTTTCCTTTTCCTAGACATAACATACTAAATTCTTTAAGAATCATCCTCAACAGGATCAGTTCACAACTTGAGGACGAACTAGGAGAATACCAGGAGGTTTCAGACCCTGGTCAGATTATGAGTCTCACTCTAATAATGGAAAAGAAACAGACATGGTGATAGCATTTGTAGATTTCAAGAAAGCTTATGTCTGCATCCACAGAGAATCTCTACTAAAAATTCTAAGATACCTCAGGCTACATGCCAAATTAATAAACATGAGAAAACTGACCCTCACAAACACTAAGTTGAAGGTAATATTGACTGGTGAGCTCTCAAAACCATTTGAGATCAAAACAGAACTGTGCCAAGACAATAGGCTCTATAGCTATTAATCAACTGTGCACTAGAAATGGTAATGAGAGAATGGCTCAAAAATGTCCCCCAAAAGTAAAAAGAAGAAGTAAAATGGGGCAGAAATTATGCCCCAAAAAACCAACACAATTAAAGGAAGTACGTAAATAGTAATAAAATCAAAATAGCAACCCAATTTAAATACCTTTGAGAGATAATAACTAACAACCTAAATGAAAAAAACCTCAATCCAAATAAGAAGAAACAAAACTAGCTAAAGCTCAAAAATTAACCTGGTACAATTAAAATAAAAAATACCTATATTAATAAACGCAAAAATAAGGCAGTACAACACAGTTATAAAACCAACAGCCACTTATGCAGCAGAAACACACCTGAATGGACCAATCAAATACCAAGAAAAAAAAGTAGTGGTGAATCGTGTCTGACAAAGTTGTGAATAAAGAGTTAGAACCCACCGATGATATCATATGAAAGAGGAGTCTAAAATTCTTTGAACATATCATGAGGATGCAAGATTCAAGATTTCTGTAACAGCTAGTACAATATAATCTTGACTTGAAAAATACCAAGATAGGACACATACGGATCAGAGACATATGAAAGGATCTGAAGGAAATCAGCCTTACTTACACCAGAAGACACCACCGATAAGATAAAATTAAACAAGAAAATCAAGAACAAAAACACTCACTTTACACACACAAGAAAAAAACTTGCAACATTAACATTTTCAACACTAAAAAGGACACAAAGATCGGAACATACGAAAAAGTACTGGGAGGACCACAAGGTCTTAACACTCCCATTGAAGAGACTTGGATAATGGACTGACTAAAGTGATCCTATATGGCATAAAAGATAATAATAACAAAAAATAGAAAATTAGAATATCAGGCCAATAATCTTAAAGAAAAAAAATAAAATTAAAATCAATTGTTTAGCTTTCGCAGATGAACTTGCACTTGAAATCATATCAGAAAATTGGGAATCGGCAAGAATACAATTCAGCATTTTAGATGCAATAGGTAGTAAAACAGGATTAAAAGTATCATCAAGAAGACAAAAATAATAATAAACATTAAAAATACATACAAACAGGAATAGGAAAAGCTGAAATGGACAATGAATTCAGATATCTGGTTAAACATATAAAGAAAAATGGATTAGAAAAATCAGCAAAATATGATAGTTTCACGAACAGGAAAAGCAAGAAAAAAAATACTTATCAAAAAACCTGAAAATCACATATTATAAAATAGCAATAAAAACAGAGTTTATACACAAGGGAATAATTAAATAATTAAATTTAGGGACCACAATGAAATATAATAAAATAAGAAAAAATTCTGCACACAATGAAAAAGCAGGTTAAATAAGGAAATCTTTGATTTCTTCTGTAATAAGAAAACAGAAACAAAATGGATTAATGAAGTTAAAAGAATGTACATTTAAAAGTACAACAGACAAAAATATTAAAAAAAAAAAAAAAAAAAAAAAAAAAAAACACTTTTTCCAAAATTATGATTTTAGGGGATTCCCGGAACAACAGCACAGGAAAGAAAATCTGAAAATGAAGTGGTCAGAAGAATGCAAAGGACAACATGCAGAGAAAATGAAGAGAATTTACTCTCTTGAAAAGAGAGAACTGAAGAAGACTAATGGTGGTTCTAATTGGCCAAAATCATAAAGGAAAAATAATAATAGAACAAAAAATTAAATCCTTTTGATAAATATTTTTTAATTTAGATGTTTAGAATACATTTTAGAAAAATAAATTAATTGAAGCTATGAAAATAAAAGCAAATACTTTTTTAAATAGCTTTCAAGAAACCATTTAGAAGTTTCAAATGAATTCTTCCTTCACTTTGCGGCAACTGTTTTTTTGTGATTAACATACTGCAGATGAATTTTAATAAAATATATTAAAGGTCAAGAATTAAATAAGATAAGATTTGAAAAAATTTTATAAAAATTTAAAATACAATTTTAAAAAAATACATATGTACAATCTCTGCTACAAAACAGTTTGTAACAGAAAAATCAGTTTGTGTTGGAAAATCAGACTAAGAAAGTAAATACAGACTAAGAGGTAGATATTATTGGATCAAGTTACAAAAAATTTAAAGCAACTGACTGCAGATGTAGAGAAGTGGAAAACAAATTTGTTAAAAAAATAGCTAAGACAGAGTATAAAAAACTTTCCATCAAAGTAATATTACACAATTTCATAGTGATGTTTAAAGTATATTTTATATTTGAATCAAGTTTTTATTTTAGATAAAACATCAACAGTAAAATCCAGTTAAAAGAATAATTGCTGTACTTGATATCAACATACTCTTGAGTGCTGATATTCAATAAGTACTAATATTCACTAACTATACACTCACCGCCATGTAAAGGCGAACTTGGAGGAGCAATGATTACTACCCAACATACCATGCATCATGTTTATGCTACTAGAATCATTGTAATAAGGATAAAATCAAAACCTAAACCGACAACGATTGTTAACGTCTATATGCCTACAAGCGCCCATGATGATGATGAGGTAGAGTGTGTATACGAAGAGATTGATAAAGCAATTAAACACGTAAAAGGAGATGAAAATTTAATAATAGTTGGAGATTGGAATGCAAGCATTGGAAAAGGCAGGGAAGGAAATATAGTGGGTGAATACGGGCTGGGCAAAAGGAATGAAAGAGGGGACCGACTTATAGAGTTTTGCACGAAGTACAATTTAGTAATTGCCAACACCCAATTTAAAAATCATAATAGAAGAATATACACTTGGAAAAAGTAAGCCGATACTGCAAGGTATCAGATAGATTATATCATGGTTAAGCAAAGATTTAGAAATCAACTCGTTGACTGCAAAACTTACCCTGGAGCAGACATTGATGGCAACCATAATTTGGTGATAATGAAATGTAGATTGGGGTTTAAAAACCTGAAGAAAAGGTGTCAGATGAATCGGTGGAATTTAGAGAAACTTGAGGAAGAGGAGGTAAAGAAGATTTTTGAAGAGGACATCGCAAGAGGTCCGAGAAAAAAAGATAAGGTAGAAAATATGGAAGAAGAATGGGAGAATGTTAAAAAGGAAATTCTTAAATCAGCAGAAGCAAACTTAGGCGGAATAAAGAGAACTGGTAGAAAACCTTGGGTTTCAGACGATATATTGCAGCTGATGGATGAACGTAGAAAATATAAGAATGATAGTGATGAAGAAAGTAAAAGGAACTATCGGCAATTAAGAAATGCTATAAACAGGAAGTGCAAACTGGCAAAAGAAGAGTGGATTAAAGAAAAGTGTTCAGAAGTGGAAAGAGAAATGAACATTAGTAAAATAGACGGAGCATACAGGAAAGTTAAGGAAAATTTTGGGGTACATAAATTAAAATCTAATAATGTGTTAAACAAAGATGGTACACCAATATATAATACGAAAGGTAAAGTCGATAGATGGGTGAAATATATTGAACAGTTATACGGAGGAAATGAATTAGAAAATGGTGTTATAGAGGAAGAAGAGGAAGTTGAGGAGGATGAAATGGAGGAAACAATACTGAGATCTGAATTTAAGAGAGCATTAAAAGTTTTAAATTGCGGAATAGACGGAATACCTGTAGAATTACTGCGCAGTGCAGGTGAGGAAGCGATTGATAGATTATACAAACTGGTGTGTAATATTTATGAAAAAGGGGAATTTCCGACTTCAAAAAAAGTGTTATAGTCATGATACCAAAGAAAGCAGGGGCAGATAAATGTGAAGAATATAGAACAATTAGTTTAACTAGTCATGCATCAAAAATCTTAACTAGAATTCTATACAGAAGAATTGAGAGGAAAGTGGAAGAACTGTTAGGAAAAGACCAATTTGGTTTCAGGAAAAGTATAGGGACAAGGGAAGCAATTTTAGGCTTCAGATTAATAGTAGAAGGAAGATTAAAGAAAAACAAACCAACATACTTGGTGTTTATAGACCTAGAAAAGGCGTTCGACAACGTAGACTGGAATAAAATGTTCAGCATTTTAAAAAAAAATTAGGGTTCAAATACAGAGATAGAAGAACAATTGCTAACATGTACAGGAACCAAACAGCAACAGTAACAATTGAAGAACATAAGAAAGAAGCCGTAATAAGAAAGGGAGTCCAACAAGGATGTTCCTTATCTCCGTTCCTTTTTAATCTTTACATGGAACTAGCAGTTAATGATGTTAAAGAACAATTTAGATTCGGAGTAACAGTACAAGGTGAAAAGATAAAGATGCTACAATTTGCTGATGATATAGTAATTCTAGCCGAGAGTAAAAAGGATTTAGAAGAAACAATGAACGGCATAGATGAAGTCCTACGCAAGAACTATCGCATGAAAATAAACAAGAACAAAACAAAAGTAATGAAATGTAGTAGAAATAACAAAGATGGACCACTGAATGTGAAAATAGGAGGAGAAAAGATTATGGAGGTAGAAGAATTTTGTTATTTGGGAAGTAGAATTACTAAAGATGGACGAAGCAGGAGCGATATAAAATGCCGAATAGCACAAGCTAAACGAGCCTTCAGTAAGAAATATAATTTGTTTACATCAAAAATTAATTTAAATGTCAGGAAAAGATTTTTGAAAGTGTATGTTTGGAGTGTCGATTTATATGTAAGTGAAACTTGGACGATCGGAGTATCTGAGAAGAAAAGATTAGAAGCTTTTGAAATGTGGTGCTATAGGAGAATGTTAAAAATCAGATGGGTGGATAAAGTGACAAATGAAGAGGTATTGCGGCAAATAGATGAAGAAAGAAGCATTTGGAAAAATATAGTTAAAAGAAGAGACAGACTTATTAGGCCACATAAGGCATCCTGGTATAGTCGCTTTAATATTGGAAGGACAGGTAGAAGGAAAGAATTGTGTAGGCAGGCCATGTTTGGAATATGTAAAACAAATTGTTAGGGATGTAGGATGTAGAGGGTATACTGAAATGAAACGACTAGCACTAGATAGGGAATCTTGGAGAGCTGCATCAAACCAGTCAAATGACTGAAGACAAAAAAAAAAAAAAGTTTATGCTACTAAGAAATGACTAATCATGGTGTGCCAATGTTTCAGAGAACAATAGTATAGCAGTGACATGTAGACTGATCATCCGTGCTTGCCATTATGTGATGGTTCTTGTAACTGAGATAATAGCCTTAATTGATGATGAACAATAACAATTAATTCTAATATACGATTACTCCCGATTAAAAAAGAAAAATATTTAAATAAAAAAAGAAAGTATTTTTATTAATTAATACCTCATTTGAATCGCTTGAAGTTCCAGAATCATCATTAACATTAATTCTCTTAGGGTTAGTAGCTGAATTAGTAATCGGTATACCAATATTTCCACTACGATCTCTATCACGTTGTCTTCTCTCCGATTCTCTTTTAACTATCCTTACAGTCTTGATTTCTTGTGGTTTATCCTTTGGAATTATTCCTTAAAAGTAAAATAAATAGATAAATATATAAATTAAAACATTTAACAAACAAATCATGTATAAATCTTTTACAAGGAAATAATTTTAATTTACGTTCTATATTTTTTCTTCTTCAGTTGCTAATATGCAGTGAGGCATGCATTTTTATACAGAAAATATTAATTAACATTCACGCTATGGATGTAAAATTTTTAAAGGAAGCAAAATTATGTATCACACACAATTCGATAAAAAACATTGATTTTAGAATGTATCTCAAGTAATGGAACAAAATGATAGATAATAATTAAAAAAAAGACAAATTTTGGTTCCCAAAAATTCCTTTATATGAGGGTTACTTTTTTCAAGGTCTGATCAGTCACGAAATCAAAAACCACAATGAAAATAAAAAATTTTTTTTGTAACAAATACTTACATAGTTAAGCTATTTCTCTACAAAGTAGCCACTCCGATTTAGACATCTGTCGTAGCGTGGTACCAACTTACCAATACCCTCGTCATAGAATGGAGCCGCCTGTGTTTTCAGCCATGTTTCTACGCTGCTCTGCAGCTCGATGTCTATGCCAAAATGTTGTCCTCCTAGCCAGCGTTTCATGTGAGCAAAGAGGTGAAAATCAGATGGAGCTAAGTCCGGGCTGTGTGGTGGGTGATCAAACGCTTCCCAACAAAAACGCTGCTGGTGCTTCTTCGTTACAGCTGCAGTGTGCGGCTGAGCATTGTAATGGAGAAAGACAGTGTCTGGTGGCAACATTCCTCTCCGCTTATTCTTATTCACCCACCATACAGCCCGGACTTGGTTCCATCCAATTTTCATCTCTTTGCTCACATGAAATGCTGGCTAGGAGGACAACATTTTGCCACAGACATCAAGCTGCAGATCGGCATAAAAACATGGCTGAAAACACAGGTGGCTCCGTTCTATGAAGAGGTATTGGAAAGTTAGTAACACCCTACGGCAAATGTCTAAATCGGACTGGCGACTATATAGAGAAATAGTGTAACTGTGTAAGTACTTGTTACAAATAAAAAAAATTTTATTTTCACTGTGGTTTTAATTTCGTGACCGATCGGACCTTGAAAAAAAATTAACCCTCATATACAAACGGTATGATATTTACAAAACTCTACAGGGGCTTAACTACTTTATTACTTAACCTTCGGTCGAGTAATAAAAATTAACAAAATAAATTGAAAAAAATCACTATATACAAAAGTTACAACATATATACTTATAATTACTTCTCAACAAAGTCACCTCCCAAATTCAAGCAATGTCATATTGTAACAAATGCTTATCTACTCCGTCTTGAAAGTATAGTGCCGGCAAAGTATCCTTTTATTGACTCCACTGCGAATTCATCATTGCTTTTCCATTATTAAGTAGCCACCCTATTCTTCAATTTTGTGAACGAATGAAATCAGATGGTGCCAAATCAGGCCTGTAGTGGGGGGTAGTAAAAAATCTGCCATCTCAACTTACACTCTTAATGCTACTAGCAGTGTGAGGCTGTGCATTGCATGCAAAAACTATTCCCTTCATTATCATCCATTATTTTGTATCATTCTCCTAGGCTCTGACAACATTTCAGAATAAATGTCTGCAGTTATTTTTGTGCTTTGCTTAAGGAATATTATTCCAAAACACAGTAGCTGTAATTTTTTTGTTAGAATAGGTTAGTTTAAATTTTCTGGGTTTGCTTGGAAAGTGTGTGTACATCCATTGTTTGAACTGTTTTTCTGTCTCAATATTGATGAACTGAATCCATATCTTGTCCCTAGTAACAATACTATCAAGAAATTCCACAGTAATGTTATTAACAGCACTAAAGAAAAGTCATTGTCGCTCTCATTCTTACTGTTTTGTGGGCATTTGTAAGTTTGTTTTGATACCCAACATGCATAGTGCTTATGTAAACCCAATCTTTGTTCAACAATTATTTGAAAAGTTATTAATAGATTAGAATATATAATATAACAATTCATAAAAAACCAAATCACCCTTGGTCTCATAAAATTAATATTTATATAAACATGATGATTAATAAAGCAATTAAACACACACATAATAATAAAGAAAAGTTAATAAAATAAAACATCATAAAAAATTATGGGTTGAAAATGCATATGATACTACTTTAATTAATAAGATTTATAAAAAAACCACTATCAAAACAAAATAACTATCTTACTACCAACACATAATAAGACACAAAAGAATAAAAAAATATACGTAAAGTATTTATACACCAATAATATATCATTGAAAACATTACTAAAACTTATAATAAAGAAATATTTAAATCGGCATATAAACCTAATAACCACATAATAAAAAATTTAAATAACAAAAAATAATAATAAAATAAGCAATCTGTGTGGAATTTGTAAAATTAAATGTAATGATTGTGATGTTATTTATGTAGGAAAAACAAATAAGATTCTTTAAAAGTAGATTTCCTGAACATTGCAGAAATACTAAAATAATAAACTAGGTTTACCTAACATGACAGACCATGTAATTAAAAAAAAAAAAAAACATTGTATTTCTAGTATTATCGTAAATTTAGAAATATTATAAATTAATAAAGATGACATAAAATTAAACACATTAGAAAAATATTAATATAAAAATACAAACAAAATTTCAATTTGATAAACCATCAGACCATGTTTGATGGAGATGGTCTTATAAAAATGCAACAGAGCAGCATTTCTGACAAATGTAGTAATGTACTGCTTCTAAATAAAATTTGAATTTTTCTAAGTTTTCTTTGTTTATTTATCTTACACCATTTTGTTCAGAATTAAATTCTCTACAAATTTTGTTTAGAAGTTTAATGTCTTTATTACCCATTTAACAAAGTTATTGTATGTCAAACATAAAAATTAAGGTTTTTTACCTCAATTTATTGGTTTTCACCCCAGATTTCTCAAAAACTACTACAGATACTGTTCTGGGACCTATTTTATTAAATTTTTTAGGTCAGTTAGGTCAAAAACCATAAGAAATCATTCATTCTTCCACTTAATTAATGTCCAAAAAAGATTAGTACGACCCTCATTTCACCAGGGTAGCTGAAATCCGACGAGCAAAATCTTTCCTAGTGATAACTCACAAATGAAGCATTTTAGAAGACATGTTTGTATAAATTTTTTCCATTATTTTCATTAGAAGAATAGGTTACAAAAGTTACAAAAGAACTTCATGATACACTCTGTATAGACACAACCACTTGTTCATAAATTATGCCAACTCTTAAATTTTCCAGCAGTTAAACCAAAAACAATGAAATTCAGTATGTATTTCTATTTTGGAAAGATTTAGTTTTCAGTATTAGATGAACAACTAAGCACCCAATGGGAACATCTCAAAAATTTTGAATAAAAATGATGCAACAGTAACACATCTTTTTAAAAAGTATTGAAAAACAAGAATTTTAACATAAAACATTGGACTACAAATAACCAAAGTAATCGCTATTTAATGTTTTTCAGAACCTAGTTTTAAAAGTGATCTATAGTACCTCTTAAATAACCGCTCAACTGAGAAACACTAAAAAAACAAAATTCTTCTACCTCAAAACAATCTATCAATCATTATAATACAATGCTATACTCTTTCTATTTAAAATTTTTCAGTTATCTCTTCCATGGGGCCTTGTGGGTATGGTGGTCCCATACTGATAAATAGATTTTGAGATAGGAGCACTGAAAAAAATTTCATTTTTTTAATGTTTAACTATTGATCAATCATTTAAGAGGTAGTGGAGAACACCTTTGAAACTATCTCTGAAAAACCTTAAATGACCACCCATTTCGGTTAGAGTTGTCATAACATATTTTTGTTTTTTAATAACTTTTAAAATGGTATATCACAATCTTACATACATTTTCTATTTCAAATTTCTGAGTTTCTTTCATGGATGGTTTTATAAAATAGATAATTTCAAGAGAGCTGTATATGCTACACTTCATTTTTCTATAATTAACAATTGAGACATTATTTAAGTGTTACCATACTTTAATGAACATCTTTATGAATAAATTATACACATTTCATTGTAAGACTATCATTCATAAGAGAAAATATGTTTAAATAAAATACAAACTATGGTTTAAATAATGAATCGGCTTACCATAAAACCGCTTAACTCTGTCATCAGCTTCATTGATATTAATTGGTCGGCAGTATTGCGGCTGAGGAGGAGGTGGAGGTGGTACATCTTCTCTACTTGGCGTTTCTGAAAATTTATAAATATGAAGTAATATTTGAAAAGGCAGTAATATTTATAATTTCAATTTGATAGAGTGTTCTATAATTTTATGAAATGCTATGGCAAATTTCATGTTCTCCGAGACAATATCAATACAAAATATTAATTAAACAATAAATATATGGAAAAAAGGAATAAAATTTATCTATTCATGGAGAGTTGAGAATATGATGCTTTGACTGACACTTTATTCCATCACAAAAGAAATACATCACATAAAGGCAAATCATAAATCATGTATCATTAATTCTGCTTAACACGTACAACAAATGCATTAAATGTGTTTGACTATGTGTTGATATTGTGTTATATCAAATACAATACGATTAACGTTCAATAATTAATGTGAAAAACTGATGTAAAGAAAAAAATTCAAAACTCATGCATCATCCAGTAAAGTGATGTTGACGGTCCTCTGGGACTCTGAAGGTCCAATTTTTAGTGACTATTTAGAAGAACAACATAGCCATCAGCAGTGAGTACTATTCTAGCAAATAGTGAGACCTGCGATAAGGCGAAAACGTGAGGGTGCTCTCTCAAAAGATGTGATTCTCTTGTATGACGACCCCCACATCACTCAGAGAATGAGAGAAATACTCGAGAAGTTGGGTTGGGAGCTATAACCACATTCTCCTTACAGCCAAGACCTCATCCCACCCAATTTTCATTTGTGTGATCTACCGAAAGACTTTTTACATGACAGAATGTTTGATGACAACAACATGGTCAATAAAGCGATACACGAATGGTTCAAATAACAAGATAAAGAATTCTATGCTGTGGGAATCAGAAAACTCACAGAACGGTGAGACAAGTGTCTAAATTTTGCTGGAGACTATGTTGAAAAGTAGTGTAAGTTTCATTGTCATTGAATAAATTGTTATTTCTCTACATCAATTTGTCTTGTTAATTATTAAACGTTCCATCTAAAATGTTTTGTTACATATTTCTCATCAGAAAACAATCAATTGTTAGGAATTTGAAGTTCAATGCCTGTGCCCTCATTATTACTAAAGTTAAAACATATTTCAATGACTGGTGATGAATTTCTCTTGATGGTTGCTATGGCAACAAGATTATACACAGCATTACCTAACTTTTTTGCAATCCCTACTAAACATAATATTTTTTAAAAAATATTTATCATCTATTTCTTCTACAATCTTCACTGAGGATCGTGAAGACTGATCTACAATTACATTGAATAATTTCACAAAGTATACAATTTCAGAAACGTGCAAGAATGTTTCTTTAGAAAGTCTGTACCTGTTCTTTGCTAACTTTTAATTTCAAGAGGATTGCTATTTTATAGCAATTACACAAAGAAACACTGTATTTTATCAGTTATTATAATTTTTTTTCAACTTTATCGCTCTCCACATTAATTCCTATAAATACACTGCTTCTTCTTTAAATACCATGAATGATTACTTTTTTAAGTTTATAAAAAATCTACTAAATTATTATTATTACTATTAATTATATATTTGCTGTATATTCTATCATATAATTTTTAGGCATAAAAAATATCAAAAACTTTCAAATTTTGTAAAATACATTAAACCTTTAAACCTAAATAATCTGATGCAATTAAAGAAATTCTTATAACTGCACGCACGCGTACACACAAACACAATAAAACAGTCTTTATTTTACACACTCTACTTCTTAGTGCCTTACAGCTATCTGATTGATATTGATATTTGATTGAAAACTGCTTAGTAGATTGATATTTTTCAGTTAATAATTACAAAAGAATTTATTTATATATAATATATATTGAAGTAAAATCTATTTTACAGATAATTTAATAGGTATTTATTTTTAAGTCTATTTTATAAATTTTTTAAAGAGATTAAAATTAAAAAACTTTACACCTGAGTTAAAAAACATACTGTTCTTTAAATCACTGATTGGGTTTACGATAGAATAAAACTCAAATTTTACATATTTTACATATGCACAGTCATTGAACTCATCTGATAACTTAAGTAAAATGGTTCCCAATCACGTTGTATGAGGAATTCCCATCTCAAAATGACTGAAAGAACATCTCCTACCATTTCTTGGAATTTATATGTAACAACGTGAAGACAAATAGCCAGTCACATTCAGAGACCCTGAATGGGGGTTTCCACCCTCCAGTGTTAGTACAGGTAGCCCATAGATGGGTATCCGTCCACAAAGGGTTAAAATAAATTTTATTTATTTAATATTCATTGACTTTATGGTAAACACAAACAACTGTTATGTATAAAGTTACAATTTGGGAACTTCTCTAGAAAAAGTTGGCAACTGATTTTACTGACCTCATTAGTTATGCTTTTACTGTACTTTCAAGATGATTATTTTTTTATGAACCCCACACAAGCTTGAAACTTGAAGCGTGAGAATATGAAATGGGAATTTTGTATGTTTGTACAAGATTCAAACTATGAACTTCTGGATGAGAGGTTGAGATGTACAACTCGGCTAATGAAGATGGGCTCATTTTCATATAAGTTAACTATATTTTAAAATAGTGAAATTAGGTTTTTTACAAAATATTTTTAATAATTTATTTATGCGTATAATAAATTGTATTTTTTAATCCCAAAAGTAAAAATCAGGAAACCTAGATAATTAGTTGCTGTGTAATATGTTAATATAATGAATGAAATATGTACAAAATGTTAACCAATTTAATAATGTAGTAGAAAAAACCATACCAGCTACAGCAAAAATCTGTAATGTGTTTTACAGTTATATAGGATGGCCAAAGTAATGTTGGCATCAAACTGATTGCATGCAGAAATCTTTTAGTGTTAAATATACCTAAGTGATTCGGAAAAAATTCTTTAAAATATTTATACGGAGTGTTAATGCTTTATGTTAGTGAAATATGGATGATAGGTAAAACAGATCGAAAAAGAATTGGTGCATTTGAAGTAAGATGATACAAATAAGGTCATACATTCATGTTTTTGGTTAGTTTGGCTACAGAGTGGCATGTTGAAGATAAAAAATGTGAAGTAAAATGAAAAGATGTATTAATTAAGTTGAGATCAAAAGAAAAATTAACGAAGAAATGCATCAAACCAGTCAATTAAAGGAAAAAAAACACAAAATAAAAAAAAACCAATAAACTATATATTAAAAAGGTACATACCAGAATTAGTTGAGCTAATATTTGTAGGACTAACAGATTTACTATCTTCTGTATTAACATATAACGGTATAGGGGAAGCTGAATGTCTACCACATGGTGTCGTGGTAGGAGGTGATTCTAAACCGAGATCGCGAGTCACCTGAGAATCGAGATCAGTCTCTAGCCAACTACTAGCTGCTCTTTTCTTACCCAGTATTGGGCCAGCACCTGATTTAAAAAGATATTCATACCATAACTGATCATCAAAATGAAATGTAGTTTATTGATTATGCTAAAATTAAAAGTAATAATTCTTTAAAAAAAACAGCAAGTATATAAGTGGCGTATAACAAAAAAAAGTCCTATAAAAAAATTTTAATTTCCCCTTTATTTTCCATCAGTCTGTTATTCATTGTATTTTAAAGAAAATTTGTCTTTAGACTAGATTGAGAAATCATTATAATAATTGGTATACATATTACAGTTTCTTTTATAAATAAAAAAATTACAATATAATCATTTAAAAATTTCAAAGTAATGATCACATTTTAATTTTTTATACATTTTAATTTCAATAATCATTAGTTTTATAAAGATACTCTTTATTAGCTTCATAAGCCTTTCATTGTAAACAAAATGAGATTTACTTTTTGTAAATGGGTCAACAAATAATCAGCTTATTATAAAAGATAAAAAAAAATTATGTTGCCACCACTTAGATATTAGTAAAAATGTATAACCGTAACATTTTTTATTTACAGATACACATGTGTATCAAATGTAATGATTTCTCATTCCAATATTTCTAAAGAATAATATAAATTTTACTTTAAAAAATACAAAATGGCAAACAGAAGAGAAATGAAGGGGAAATTGCCATTTAATGGATAATATTTTGTTAATTTTGATATACGTAGAATCCAAAAATGAACAACCATGTACAATTTTTTTACACTTACATATATAAAATGATTAAACATGTTGTCCACTGTATAGCAATCAACAACTACCAACAAAAAGCATCCATAAATATATAAAATTATTAGCAAACTCAATACAAACTTACTGATTTTAAAAGAAAAAAAAAAGTTTTTGTCCAAATCAGTAGGTGCATTGAATTTGTTATTAATTTTATATATATATAAATTAAATACTGAAAATAATGGACGATATGTACCTGATGTTTCCAAAATGACAGCTTGAAAATAAAAAAAGATCAATTAACAGAATATAAAATAAATTAATACAATAATTACAAATAAGTATAGTAAGTACTAATTTTGCAAAAAATTAACTGCAGTTATATTTAATCAGGTCACAATTAATGCAATAATAAAATACAATATGTGAAATAAAGTATTCTTCTGAGTAATGAAGTTAAGTGTTTTAGATTATTCTCTTTAGATTAACTTACTGTAAGGTAGTTCTTACTGCAGAATTTAATATGCAGAATTTTGAAAAAGTATGAGAACCCTTAAAAACCGATTTTTACAATTAAACTTAAAAAAATAAAATTTAGCTAATCCTATCAAAAAACTACTGTACTTTTTGGTATGAGATCAACACATCCCCAAGCACCCAGGGAGCCCTATAGGGAGCAACTCAAAAATTCTAAACAGAAAAAATGTTGTTTTAGAGATTACAAAAATTCTGGCATAAAAAATTCAGGCTATATCAACCCCAATCAAACTGGTGATCATTTAATGTTTTCAGTAGTTTCAAAAGTGGTTTACAGAACCTCTAAAATAACTGCTCATCAAAAAAAATAAAATTTAGCAAATGCATCTTTTTAAAACAATCTATTTTTCAGTAAGAGATCACCCACACATTTTTTCAAGGGAGTAATAAAAATTGAATGGCTACCATTTCGGTTAGGATTGTCGTGGCCAGAAATGTTTTATGAAAACTTTCTGTTTTTTAATACTGTTTAAAATGATGCATCACAACCCTATTCATTCTATTTAAATTTTTGAATTGTTTTGCATGTTGAGTTGAAGTGTAGGGTTTCATACAAAAAAATTAATTTTTTGAGATACGAACAGCTGTTAATTTTCATTCCATTTGCGTTTCTCCATTTGAACAATTACACAAACCTGCAAAATTTGGGTTGTGGAATGTTTTTAAACTTTTGATAATTGATTCGTACATATTTTTTAGCATTGAATCTGAATGCAATTTTTCAACTTTTTACTAATTTTGAAATTTGCGATTTGCGAAAAATCCTGATGAGATGGAAACAAAGAAGGTTATTTTCAGATTCAGTGCTAAAAAACACATAAGAATCAATTATCAAAAACTAAAAAAACACAACCATCGCCGGCTTGTTTTATCTAAGAAACACTGTAGTATGCTTTAGAAACTAGATTTGAAAAACATCAATGTTTGCCATTTCGGTTGAGCTTTCATAGCCTGAAGTTTATGTCAAAATGTTTTGTTATTGAATCATTTTTTACCTTTTTTTTATTTTTGAACGTTTTTTTAAGTTTTGTCAATTTCATATAATAACCCTTATGTATTACATGTGATAACCTACAAATTAATCATACAGTTGGATGAATAAAATTAATAATAACAGTATTATAGCCAAAAAGCTGACAGCACAGTTGTAAGACTTTGCTGTCACACAGCTTCACAGTTGTAGGACTTTCCTACAGTTACTTTTTTACACTTTAAATATTATTCATTTATGTAATTTTACCACTCACCTGTGACATCACAAGGTAGCAGACAACTACAACATTTTTTGGGATGAGAGTGCAACTTTGCAAAACTTTTTTCCAAATATTGTTATTTTTTAATCATTAATAAATGTACCTAAGAAAAATATGACCTTAATAGGTGAAATCTTGAGATACTGAGGGTGACCTGGCTCTACAGCCTCACCCCCTTGACTTTTTAAGTTGAAAATTTAACAGTTAATTTGGGTTCCTAGATATCAAAACATCAAAATCTGGAGTAAACCGCATATGCCTGACTGGACCAATTACAATATTTTCCACAACAGAGCTATAGCTTAGCACTCCTGCAGCGCTATCTAAATTGGAAAATAAAAATTAAAAAGGAAGTTACTGGATGAATTCATTTTCATCAATAAAAACTAATTATTTAGAGGCTTTTTTTTTCAAAAAAGGAAAAAATTAAAATCTTCATAAAATGAAATATTTTGAATTAATAGTTTATAGATTAAAAAATTATATAATAATCATATTTCTTAAAAAAAAAGTAATCACTTCTTTAATTTTTTTTTTTTTTTCTTTTACCAGCAATTCCAGTAGGTCCAGGTCGTATTTGTTGACTTAAAGAATGACTTTTTTCAGTTAATTGACGAACTTGAAGGCTTAA
This sequence comes from Lycorma delicatula, assembly GCF_047948215.1. Lineage (NCBI taxonomy): Eukaryota > Metazoa > Arthropoda > Insecta > Hemiptera > Fulgoridae > Lycorma > Lycorma delicatula. The sequence goes on from NC_134465.1 coordinate 44,123,909, forward strand.
TTCTTGGCGCTGACGTTGCAAATCACCAACAAGTGTTTGAACACGACGTAATTCAGCTTCTAATGCTGCAGTTGTTGGACCTGTTGAAGAATCTGGTACGCGACGTGAAGTCTGTAACTTCTGTCGTAATATGACAAGTTCTTGTTCTAATCTTGCATTTTCGGCAACAGTTTCTTCTAATTTCTGCAAAAAAAAAAATAGATTACATAAAAAAATTTGCAAAGTATTACATAAATTTCCTTTATTGGAGAAAATTTATATTTATATAAATTATGGCTTTAAGAAAAATAATATAATTATTGATTAGAAAAAAAAAAGAAATAAACACTTAAGCATTAAACAATCTTATGAATAAAACAAGAAATTCAATTTTTAAAAGGTAAAAGTAAAACACTATTATTGTTTCATTAGTTTTCATAAAAGTTCTTTATCGCATTGAAGTTGAGGTTAATTGATTCCCTATATCACATGATGATCATCATTTCAAAATTTAGATGCGCTTATAGTTTTAGACATTTATTATTTTCTATTTGATTTGATAAAAAATAAAGCAGATTTAGAAAAGGGGTTAAAATCTTTTATACAAAAAGGAATGTTTTTTTTTTAAATAATGAATTGAATTTTAATTAACATTTTTAAATAAAAACTTGGTAAGATAAATATTATATTCTTCTTAAAAAATATTTTTAACATAAAAAGCATATTATACCCACAGTAAGCCTAGTAAATATAAAAATAATAACTTTTTAAAAACAGAAGTATTGGTACTCTAGAAGTGGATTCACCACGCTTATATGAAAAATATTCTGCATACATAATTGGTTAATAACCTAACCAAGCAAATTAATTAGTAAACTTATCTTTCAGCAAACTTTAAAATATTACAAAATGTTAAACAGGAAACTTTTTTCTGTTTAGCATACAACCTGAGGCATGCTTTTGCATGTATTTTAACGATGAATATGAGATGAATGAAATGATAAGTGAAAAATTGCCTGAATTTTTCTGGAAATCAAACCAGAGAACAAAGTATCTAAAAATCAGCATGCTAAACACCACATCATCTGGTCAGACTTTAATATCAATAAAAGTATATTACGTTAAATCATTGCAAACTGCTGTACACAATAGATCTGGTGATAGTTTTAGAGACTAATGTTTCATGTACCAACAGGTGAGAATCTTCAGAAAAATCACTACCATTACTGGGTCCTTCAATGTTTGCAAATTTAGATTCAATTTTAATAAAAAAAAATTGGCAATGATGTCACTAAAGCTTCCCAACAGATGACCTGAAAATCGATTCTAATCTCTTAACCTACCTTCTCCTTCAATATCTTGACTTTAAATGTTAATAACATAAATGACTCACCTTCCCACAAAAGCACACACAAAGAGAAAAACTATCCCTATTTTTTTCATCTCTCAATGCTTCGTGAACCCCAAAACAAAAAAAATTGAAAGTCATTCTTTGCATGATTACTGTACACTACCTGTTGTAATATACAAACTTTCCACGATATAAAAAGGGATGTACAACTAAAAAATATAAAAATAATGACTTACCTTTGAATTGTGAGCAAGAATAGAACGTACACGTGTTAATTCTCTTTCTAATAATCGTTGTTGCCTACGATATCGTTCTGCTTCAGCCGGATTACCATGAATACCTTGTAATTTATGTCTTAAACCACCGAGCGCTCGTTCTAACATTTCCTGATAAAAATTAAAATTAAATTAGTCATTTAAAATCTATATGAAAATAATGTTCATTTGACAGAATTTTAGAATAACAAAATTAAGTAAATAAATAAATAACGTCACGGCAGAATATTTTGTTCAAATTTGTTTTTACCACTGCATGTAAGTAATGAGTTGATACGATCAACTGTAAAGAATTTGTACAGTAACTCTAAAAAAACCCAAAGATTCTAGGAAATGATTGTAGACTTTGAAGTAAAATAAAGAAGGTTCATTTGATCTCAAAATTTCTAATTTAAGAAAAATAGGTTTCCTGAGAATTTTTTTTACACATTCATAACCCAATTCGAACATTGGTCGTTAGTCAACATTAACATGCTTGTTAGTCAAAGGAGTGGTGACACAAAGCCAAGTAAATGCATCATTATAAACATATTTAAAACCGTATCTAATGAAAATCGTAAGTACAGCTAGTTATTGTAAATCACATACTTTTGTCTAATAAACATGTTGATTTTGGTTGAGGCATTTCAATTTAATATTAAAAATACTTTGTTGTAGGTAGTATTAAAAACTAATAAGTTTAGTCAAAGTATAATAAACATAACAATGTTAAATGATGCAAAGTAATTTAAGAGTGAACACTGCTGCATAACAGTTCATTCCCCTTTCTGAACTACGTACCATATATTTCCACTACAACCACTAACTAAACTAACGTACACCCTGAGCCAAGCATAATGGACTACTGCGTATAAACCAAATATGCTTAGAACTACTATGATTTGTTTAATTTTTTAACTTTCCATCATTCTATTTTATCTTTTAATCTTTCAGTAACTTAAATATTTTTCCCTCTAAAGTTTAAAATTAAAAAAAAACTTTTCTTAGGAAGGGTGAACAAATAAAGTTTTATTTTCATTTCACTAATGAAATTGAGTAGAAAGTTTTGACTTTTACTTCAATAACCACTAGTGACGGATACAAGATGTTTTTATTAATGCTATGAAATTGATGCTCGGATTCATATTAATGAATAAGAGATTTATACAAATCACACTTGGCAAGGGCTAATCACCTGGTACAAAATTTATATATTTGATTGTTTCACTCCATTTTGTGTATTTGATCAGGATGGAAGATAACTTGTTATACATAATTAAGCACAATCATCTGACAAGTTTGTAATCACTGTTACGAAAGGATTTTTTACATTTATTATTGAATAAATTTTACTGGGATGGTATCAGTGCTCGCATCAAGGTATGCTCTCATGCTGTGTGAATCGTAATGAATAGAAGGTTTGTTTCATTAACTTAATTTAAAAAGAGCTGGCCGGCAACTATTTTTACTTTTACAAAAGTAATCGGTGAAAATAAGATAATTTAAAATGCTATGAAAGTGATTTTTCTGTTATATGAAAATACAGCTCCAATCTGAACATTAAAAACTTGTTTTTAAACATAAATATATCAAATATAGACGAATGTTTGAAATTATTAAGTAGATTAAAAAGTGGATGATCAGAAAGTAAGAAATATTTGGATAATTTAGAAATCCAGTTATTTTACATGTCCATAAATAAGAGAAGAGAAGAATTTGACAAAGTTAATACGGATGGGAAAAAATCAAGTTTGGAGCATAACCTATATACAAATTGTTTTCAGTGATAGAAAGACTGGGAGGCTTAAAAAATTATGATGGTAAGAAGTGATGAATATTGTATAAGAGATGCTAAGGACTAAAAAAAAAAATAATAGAGGTCATTCAGTTCAAACCTGTTATTGAAAGAATAGTATTATTTTATATTTTATTTTGAAGCCTTAAGAAGCTTGGATTTACAAGAAAGTCCCTCTCGTGTGCATCAGGTTTTTTGTAACAAAACAGAGGATAGAAACACAGTCCCTGGACATATCTATAGAGAGACTTATCCTCATCAAATCGCACTGTACCTAAAACACAGTATTTCAAAAAGGTGCCTAAATTCTTAACACGGATCTGATGACTATCTAATAAAATCCACAGAAAACCGCAAGCAAAGAAACAATAAATTAAAAAAGTAAGGGAAATGAGGAACAGTGGCACAGGGAGAGCAGGTTTTGGAAAGATAATGAAATAAGGCAAACAACTACGATTAAAGAAATATCTCAACTCCATCCAGTTAATGAATATACATCCTGCCCTAGTCCTTCAGGAGATCTTGATCAAGATGGAAACAAATTGTGTACACCAGTTATATATATAAATATATTCTACAATGTAATACTTTTCCTTCAGACATTAAAGAGCCACCACAGATGAAGTCAGCTTCCTTACTAAACATATTTGTTCATTACTCAGAATTCTAAGACATGAAGGAGTATCCAACGGAACATAAAACAAATTTGGCTAGTTAAACTTCAAGAAAAAATATATATTTTTTAAAATATAATATGTCCCTGTCAGGATTTGGGATTTTTTTGCAATATTTTCTTACAAGATTTTTTTTTTTCTTAGAATACAATTCTAGTGAACTTATAAATATAACTGGCAGATTTATATATATATATATATATGCCAATAAAAGATTATAGAAAAAATATATTTTTTGACATTGCAATTATACCACTTAAGAGCTTTCTGCTTTCTTTTTTTTACATTTTCTCCTTCTTACTTGGGGAAAAGTTTTTACTGTTAAAAAAAGACAAGTTTAAGAAAGTTTAGAAAAAAAATTTAGGAAGAAAATTGAATTCATTATTTATATAAAGTTAAATTATTCTACATACTGTATGAATATAATTTTTGTTTATCTGACAAAAAAATTAATTAAAATATAAATAGCACCAGATACAAACAATTTATAGTCATTTTATTACTAGGATATACTGTTACAGAAACTATTTTTTTCTAACAAAAAAAATAAAAAACAAAACATTAAAAAAGCACTTTATATGAGATGCAAAATTCCCAAGTTCTACGATATTTAAAAATAATATATTTAAACAAAACCCTATAAAAGGACAAAAGATAAAAATTTTAAATTGCTTCATTAAAATACAAACTTAATTAGAAGGGTATAAGTGCTGATGTAAATAAAAAGAAAGAAATTTCAATTACCTTATCTTGCTGCAAGCTGTACAATGTACCACTTTCTTCTTGCAATAACCTGTCTAATCTATATAACTGAGCAACTTTAGCCTGAAAATGAAACAAAAAAAAAATTAAACTTTATTTTACCATAAAAATATCTATTGTTTAATAAACAATTTAAAACAAAAGCTCACAAGCTTCCAAACAGATTAGATTTTACAAACAAAATTTAATGAATATGTAAACTGTAAAACTACATTACAATCTGTAAGATAAACACCAAATATATCCTACTAAATTAAATCTAGTAAGAACTTAACAAACTTTTAATGAAGTTTTACTTACACATAGATATTTTTAAATGTTAACAAAGAATAATAATTACTTGACTTGGGGCACATAGTTTATGAGACTGGAGGAAGGTACTCAAATTTTTGTTTCAAATGATAAATATAATTTTGATAATTTTATTTTAACAAGACTGACAACATTTTAGTTTTCCACTTGACAAAATAATCAGTAAAAAACAATCTCTGTCCCAAAAATCCTGTCTGAACCTGGTGGACACATAAATTCTAGCATCATGCAACATTTGTTTGGCCAGCATCTCATATAATAATGTCATAAAGATATTATATGAATGAATTAATTATAGTACTCATAATAATATTTAAGAATAAAACTTCTTTATTAACCCTTCTTCCACAGATCATGAACTTCAGCTCCATCCTCTACCGATTACAATGATAAAAAAAAATGTTGTGCATTAAATATCTATATATCGTTTACATATATATAAAAAAGAAGTTGATTTCTTTGAAATGCAAGATTAAGGACCCTATAGGTATATAAAAGAAATCTATTCAGCAAAAAGTTTCCATTTATTTTAAGGATGGTTATGTTTTTCATTTATACTCTCAATTAGCCAGTTGTACGGTCATTCTGCTACTCTGAAATTCAGTTATATCTAAGAGACGGTATGACCATTTTTAAAAATTCAAGCAGCATATTTTCTAACAGTACAAGGGCTAAATGTTTGCTTATAAAAGATACACTCTCGATGATCCAGTTGTCTGGTCATTCTCTTATTTTGAAATTCAGTTATATCAGTGGAACGGTATGATCAATTTAAAAAATTCAAACGGTGTATTTGCTAGCAGTTCAAGGGCTAACATTAAAATTATGTAACAGAAATAAGAAATTGAAATGAATAATATTAAAGTACAAGAAAAACAAATAGGAAAAATCTTTTAATTACAGTAATTTTTTGTAATATGCAGTAAATGTGAGGCATGCAAAAATGAATCGTGTCTTGAAAAAAATTTCAAGACTATAAAAAAAAAACACATTGACTGTACCTCATGGGTTGTGTGTGGAAGACAGTTACTATTATTTTGTAAAATTTTTGTGAATTTTATAACTAAAGTTAAAATTATGTATTTTTACATGATTACGATAAATAAATCAGTTTTCAAAAACTGAATTTCATTTTATGCCCCAAAGAGCGAAGTAAATCAATGCCTGGATATGAAGCCAGACTAAGCAGCTAGATGGAGCAATAAATGTAGAGCATAAGTTGTGGATCTATAAATGGAGCTAAAAAATCACTATAATAAGTTCATCGTGGAAAATGCTAATATTTATTTTTTAAGCTTTGTTTTTCACTATCAATTTTTAGTCCTTTTTACCTTAAGTAAATTACAGAAGTTCAAGGATTCTGTTATTTAAAGTACCGGTCCTTGCATATATTATTAATTCAAATAATATAAAGTTATATAAGATTAAAGAATAGTAAAAGATTAAACTGTAGTCAAATAAATAACAAAAGGGTAAAGTAAAACCAGGTAGGATAAGAGTATTTTAGCAAATACAAAATAAAACGTAATACTTACTTGTAACTGATTATGATCAGGGCTAAGGCGTTGCCAATCTCTCCTTTCTTCAGCTAATAATCGTTGTTCTTGAACTTTATGGTTAAATTCAAGACGTTCTCTTAATAAAGGACTACTGCCATTAAGACCATGAGCAGCACCATTTTGACCAGTAAATGGTGCACCGACTCTGCATAATGATCCAAGTTTCACCATGTTATCGACCAAATTTACAAGCGGTTTACCTTTTTCATACTGCAACATATAAAAGCAGAACTTTCTATAAATATTTTTAAAGGAATAACTTATAAATTGAACAATTTTTACTTACATTAGAAACCTATATGAGAGATGTTTATGTCAATCCAGGACTTTCGTTAGACTAGAGTGTAAATGGAGATTCCTGGGCATTCTGTTAGTTGTACATATAAGGTACAAGTGTCAGCTATTACCGCACAGCGTAGCACAGGCGTGAAACAATGTTAAACAACAACAGTCAGACGTAACGAAAATGGCGTCCAATTTAGTAAATGAATATGCGGAACAGCGCACTGTAATGAAATTTCTCATGAATGAAGGCGTAAAACCCGGTGAGATTTATTCGTGATTCCTCACACAGCAAGGGGATGAGACTCTCTTAGTTGCAGTAAAATGTTTTAACGGTTGTACATCAGTGAGTGATGATCCTGGTCGAGGTGGTTCAGAGTCACTAAAGTTATGGCTTCAGTTTTTTTGGGATAAAAATGGCATCATTCAAGTCAATTTTCTAACCTGTGGAGGCAATATTAACAATGACTACTACTGCAAAGTTTTTCAAGATGTGCACAATGTTCAGTGCAAAAATGGCCTGGTTCAATCACTAAAAGTGTTCTGTTTCTGCAGAAAAATGCATGACTGTATACAGCCCACTGCATGACGTACATGCTACAAGATCTTGGCTGGGAGTTAATGCCATACTCCCCATATGATCCAAACCTCACTCCCAGCAATTTTCACCTATTTGGGCCCTTGAAAATTTTCATGGAAGGCCAGCATTTCAGCAGCAACAATGAGGTGAAGAAGTCAGTTCTATATTGGTTTCAACATAAAAACATATCTTTCTTCACTGCGGGTATCCAGGGACTAGTAAAATGCTGGGATAAATGTAGGAGGAGATTACATCGGGAAACAAAAGTATTTTTTACTATCATAAGTTTGTTCTAAATTTATTAAAAATGAATAGTCTTGGATTGACGAACGCCCCTCATATATATATAAATCTTAGGCTAAAGTGTTTCATATTCAGTTAGTTGTAAACTGTTAAAAAAAAGATATTATTGTTCTTAAAAATAATCTAAATAAATGCTGGAGAGCACACAAATGTAACTCCTTTTTTAAATCTTATTTTGACAATATGCTACATATATTATGACAAAATGGATGAAGTGACAAAAGAAAAATGCCAGATAGATTCTTGCTAGTAACTGAACCTGAGACCAGCTGATCCAAAATGTTAACGACTAAACCAAACTATCAGCCATAGAAAACTACAGAGGCAGCTAAATATGAAGGTCACATATTATCTAATGTGAGTGGGCCAATAAGCTGACAAACAGATTGGAGGTGAAAGTCAGATAACACAATATTTTTGATACAATTTTTATGTAGCTTGTGATACAATTTCTCAGCTGTTATAGAGTCTCATGACTGAACTCTTCACCAAGCCTACAACTCTTGTCTAAATTTAAAAAAAATTGTAACTGAATTAATGACTTTAAACTTCACATTACTTTTAAGGAAGAAATGAAGTTGAAAAAAAAATGGTTAAATCAGAAGAAATTGTCAATCAAATTTATTGCCCAAGTTAGATGATTTTAGAAGACATTTCTAAGAATTGTAAGCAAATGTTTCAATGATTTACTTAGCATGGTACAACGATTTACTGAAAAATAAAATATAAAATAAATATCTGTGGCTGATGAAGAATAATTAATTATAATCATCACCCACGTATATGTTTTATAATTTATCAAAATTTTCAAAATAATGTCATTATCACATTCATTTCATCACTTTTAATATTATAGAAGATTTCAAAACTAAAAATACCTAAACTTACAGATTAAAATTAAAACTTTTAAATTAAAATATTTAAAAACAATTTGATAAATGACATGAAACATATTGACATTTTAACACTATGAAGTTTGTTGGTTCAACACTGCTAACATCACCGAACAGTAAGGAGAAATACATAGTGGGAGAATGCTATAGCTGGATAAGTCGGATTATTTATTTGTAACTACTGCCCCAATATAGAGACAATTAATTTGGCTGTACAACAGATCTACCACAATGCAGTTTAGCTGGAACGGTTAGATGGTTGGCCCAACCATTCAACTGAGCTGAGTAATGCATAGAGGCCTAGAATGATTAGAACTCACTAATAACCACCTGTTATCTACTCATGAATCTTAAAATCATCATCAATGTAAAATTTTTAAAATAATCAAATTATGAAATAAAAAAGTTCATCATAATTTCTTTATATTTATAATAAAAATTTTTCATACATCTAAGATGTATCCTTATTTGAAATACACGTTAAAAGAATAAAATATACGCTAAAATCAATTCGGTAGCGTAGAATTTTTTTAATTTAACAAATGAGTTAAAATTGTTTTAATTCCACGCGTTATGTACTTGAGATATGTGTTCAATGTAACTGATATTCCTACAATGATGTTCAGCATTTACACTGAATGTATCATGTAAACATTTTAATTTGATTTTTAGATGCTTTCCAACATTTTTTTTAATTCCCTGTGCTATGTTCTTTTCACCAAGTCTGTATTCTTCACATGCAATAACAGTTTGTAAAATTAATAATTATAATATTTTAAGTCATATTAGATGTACAGTTCAAATTTGGGAGCCGAGTAATTAGGACATACTAGTACAGGTGGTGATTTATTTTGTTTGAAAATCATGGAACAAAGGATTTGCATTAAATTTTGTGTTAAAAATGGAATAAAGTGTAGGGAAATGGCAAAAATGTTAGAGAAGGCTTTTAGCAAGGATGTTATGTCAACAGCACGAAATTCAAACTGTTTCGTGAATATGATAAAATGTTTTAATAAATCAACAATCAATGAAAACATTGACAAAACGTTGTAATTTATAATCTCACTGGAGAAGTTGCTGAAGATGTTTTTACGTTCCTGAAAATTTCTTATGGTTTGTGTGAAATAATTCTGACTGACATTTTATGTATGAAACGCGACTAACAGTAAAATTTGTTCTAAACTGTTCAATTATAAACAAAAGCAACATCGCAAAAACAATGTAGAACAATTTTTAGTTTATATCACTGAACTCAAAATTAATCAAACAGGTGATGAAACATGTACAGTTATGTTAATGAAACTAAAGTCCGATTATCCCAATGGAAGCTCCTGAAGAAGCAAGACACAAAAAACAGCATGCAGAGTTGGGTTAAATATTAAGGTATTTTTTACAAACTTTTCAAAGAAGAAATTAAAAGTATTAATTTCTATTGCATGGTATGATTGGGGGGGGGGGGGGAAATTGAATATTCTTTACATTTTGAGGTATGAGGAATATGAAAATACCACTCACTTAAAACGTAATTTCCTTATATATATATATATATAGAAGAGGAGGAATGGGAACCGATAGCTAGTGATCAACAAAGGCGCTTCACTGTAGAAGAACTACAGTGGGCGTCCAAGAAGATGAGCCTGCGGAAGAGCCTGGGCCCAGATAACATCCCTGGGTCCATCGTGAAGGTGTTGGTGGATAGGCACCCGTGGACGGTGTTAGACATGTTCAATGGGGCATTGTCCACGGGGGGTTTTCCCGGCTGTTGGAAGGAGGCCAGGTTGGTCCTCCTCCCGAAACCGGGAGCCGAAGAAACCAGGAAATACCGGCCGATCTGCCTCATCAACACGATGGGAAAGCTGTATGAGAGACTGATCGCTGAAAGACTGCGGTCGGAGGTCTTTCTCCAGACCAGTACTGCTTCGTTCGGGGAAGATCGACCGTCGACGCCGTCCGACGGGTGCTAGACTGGGCCAGAGTTCAGTCGGCATGCACGTGGCGACGAAGGAAGATCCCATAGATCATTTTCCTAGACATCAGGAATGCATTTAACAGCGTGCCATGGGGAGTGATCATGGGAATACTCCAGGAGAGAGGGATCAGCGACTACTTGCTCGCCGTAATAAATGACTACCTGCATGAGAGATCTCTGCGGGTACGCACAGAGGAAGGAGAAGATGACTTCAACATGTTTGGAGGCGTTCCGCAGGGGTCGGTGCTTGGGCCTCTTCTTTGGAACATCGCGTACGACGGCCTTCTGCGGGAAGAACTCCCGGAAGGATGCCAGTCGGTCGCGTACGCAGATGACCTCGCACTGATGGTATCGGGACGGACGGAGGAGGAGGAAGTAGAAGATAAAGCAAACTTGGCGTTGGCAGTCGTCAGCAGATGGCTGGGGGAGAGAGGACTACGACTGGCACCGCACAAGACGGCGGCTGTCCCGATCACCGGCAGAAGAAGACTGAGGGGAATGTCCTTCATGGTGGACGACGTACGGGTCCAGACGTCCGGTTGCGCTAAGTACCTGAGCGTGTGGATTGACAAGAATGGACTGTCTAACACCCACCTCAGAGAGGTCACGAAGGGGACCGAGCAGATACAAGACGCTCTACAAAAACTAACGGGCAACAAGAGCGGAACACGGGCGAGCAAGCGACGGCTGATCCTTTCAGTGGTTTCCTCCGTCTTGCTGTACGCGGTCCCGGCCTGGAAGGACGCACTTTCGAGAAAGAAGAACGTACGGATACTAGCCTCCCTTACCAGAAGAGAGGCGATACGCATAACATCGGCGTATCGCACCGTATCAGGATGCGCAGTGGCAGTCATCGCAGGGGTGCCTCCCATCGAGCTGCGGGCCACGCAGCTGGTCTCCACATACGAAGGAACGCCGAAGGCGGAAGCCCGGAGGCAGCTGATGGTCAACTGGCAGGAGATGTGGAGAACGGCTACGGCTGGGGCATGGACCAGGAGACTGATCCCGGACTTCGGACCGTGGGTCAGGCTGAGGCATGGGGAGGTAGATTACTTCCTCACGCAGTTCCTGTCTGGACACGGGGAGTTCGGGGTCTACCTACATCGGTTCAAGAGAAGACGGACACCGAGGTGCTTCTACTGCGGCCAGGATGACACGCCAGAGCACACCTTTTACGAGTGCGAAAGATGGGCTGTGGTCCGGCGTAGGCATGGCACAGATGGCCTCACTCCAGAAACAACTGTAGCTCACATGCTGAAAGGGAAGAGGGAATGGGAGGCGGTACAGAGCACGGTGGCTAGCATCCTGAAGACGAAGTAGGAACATGGAAGAGAGTGAGGAGAAGACTTCTAGGCGCGGGTAAACAGCAATGTCCCTAGCGAGTATACTGTGTGTTTCTTCTATTATATATTTTATTTTTGTGTTGTATTGTATTGTGAATTCATTGTCTCCATTGTCACTGTGGTTGGTACTCTACGGCCGGCTCGAGATGACAAGCACGATCGCTTTGACCGTGGCTAGAGATGACATCGCCAAAGAGACAACATGAAATTGGGTTTCATTTATTATGTATTTTCCTTGTATTGTATGATTGTGGTATTACTTTATTTTACTGATTGTGTTTCCGTTATTGCTAACGGCTACGAGGGCGCTCACAGCAAACGTGCACGCGGATTGCGGAAGGAGGAATAAGTTCAGACACCAACGTGATGGGCTGCAACTGAAGGGAGGGTTCTTCGCTATTGTCCTGATTGTGTTTTATTTTATTTCATTTTATTGAGTTGTTTTGTGTTTTGCTGCTGGTTGAGGAATGTAATCGCAGCCAACGTGATAGTGGTGGCTGACTGCGACGAGAGCTGCCGCAGCAGCGGGAAGTTACTGTGTTTACCGAATTTTATTTTATTGTAGTGTGTATTTCATTTCTTTTGTTTATGTTTTTGTGTTTATATTGTTGGCGGGATGGCATACACGATCACTGCGACCGTGTGTAGGAAGGCCACGACCAGCGGTGACGAAGCCGAAGAATGAGACGGATGGGAAGAGTAGACTTTTATTAATTATGTATTTTGTATGGGTGTGTTACTAGGCTTAACTGCGTTTTCCTGATGGCGGCTAAGTGGTGGTGTAAGTGAGAGTAAGTGTGTTTTATTACTTGTGTTGTGTCCTGCGTATGGGTGTGAAAAAAAAAATACAGGGGGCGAATCGTGGTCGCCGTGCAGAGCCAGGGAGGCAGCCTGGATGCAGAGGACGCTTTGGCTCCTTCATATGCAAGAATGAAGGTCAGTTGGGGTGCTCCGATGATGCATTTGGGACCCTCAGGTGTGAGAGGGGGGATGCGGCGGTTTGCCGGCTTCGCGCAAGGCGTAGCCGGCAACCTAGTTTAGGGACGGGAAGGGTAGCCTCTCAGTGGAGGAATGTAGTGGTCGTCCAGAAGGGAGGGCTACTGCATCTTGATGAAACTGAGAGGACCCCGATGGGACGCCAAAGAAAAGGCAAGCCAGGGGGGCAGTCGACTGCCACGACACTCCGACATTCCTGCGCATAGCCTAACGGCGGTGGCCGGGGATGTTGGGGTGTTTAAAAAAAAAAAAAAGACAACATAACCTCAAATTGAGGTTATGTTGTTTGTGTGGTGGTGTATTTTCATACATGCTTATGTGGTGAGTGCGTTGAATGCTGGTGTTTGTATAAGAGTCTACTCATTAATCGAACATATGTAGTGCACTGTACTTTGAAAATTGGTACATTTTTAATAGTAAAATAGTGAGGATGTTGGAAATGAAAAGTAGATTTTTTTTGCAGAGAGTAACTGCATAAGAGTTTTTTTCTTTTATTACAATGGTGTCTCACATTATGAATCCTAACTAAAACTTATTGTTTGTTGTATGTTGAACAAACAGTTTGCTTAGCAGTTTTATGCTATTTACTTAGGTAATCTGAAGAATTCAAATATGGGCAAAAGATTTTTAGATTTTGAACTGTGATAACGCTTCAACTCAGACTTCTTTATTAATTTATAACTATTATGTCAAAAATAACAAAATACTATACTACAGCTTTCTCTATATTCTCCAGACACAGCTCCCTCAATTTTATCTTGTTCCCACTGATTAAGAGACCAGTAAAAAAAAAAAAAACAATTGGTGATGATAGGTGATAAAGAAAAAAATTGCTAAGGCTATGGCAAAAAAAAAATCTTTCCACAAATGTTTTAAAAATTGCAAGAAATGCTGGAATAGGGGTTTTGCATCTCTGGACGACTATTCTGAACGGAAGAATATCAGTATAGAAGGTTAAGTAAATTCTTTTTGATAGAAATGAAAATTCTCGTTTTATCACATCACAAATAAATATATTTTTTCATCCTTTATGAAGGTATAATCTATAAAATGTTATTATAATAAAATCTGCCAATCTACATGGCAGAGTGGTAGCATTTCTGGGTTTCTTCTGGAGGTTCCAGGTTCAAGTCCCAGTCAGGCATAGCATTTTTCATAGAATACAAAATTTATTATCATTCATTGTAACTGTAATAGGCCTAGCCTGTTATTCTCATAGGAATTATTGGGAACGAGGATTTGAAGGCTTTACCAAATTTAGCCATTAGAGTTGTTCTGGAATAACTAGACTGGAAATTGAGTTCTGAGTTGGTCCATTCGCAGCTTGGGTAGTTTATGTCTTTGCCCCAGGATTCTGTATGTTACACACATGATTTTTGATTTTTCTTATTATTCCTTATTGTCACTTTTAGTTTCACAGTTACTATTTTATTTTTCCTTATTGATGCTACAAATTATTATTTTATATTTATAGAGTATAAAAAACAAAATCATATAAATCTTTCAAGGATTTATAAATCTGTTTGGGTTTACCTTAAAATTTTTATCTTTATTTTTATTTTGTAGCTATACATATACTATACAAAGAAATGTATGCTAAGTGAATAAAAGTTTGCTTGTTGAGGTTTTTGGAGATCTTGACATTTTATGACCCCCTTCTAAACAAAAATCCTTATTTTAGAATTGAAGACATCTGGAAATGCATATGTATATTGAATGCTTTCTGATAGTTCTCTCCAGACTGGATGGGCTGATTTTAATTAAATTTGGCATAATGATTTCTTACATGAGTATTAATGCCATTTAATGTATGTCACAATCAGTCCAAAGGGAATAGAAATATGAAGAAGGTTTATGAGTCTCCAAAATTTTATTAAAGGGCAGATAATTTTTTTTGCATAATTTAATGCCCCTTAGATAGTCAAAATGCTTTCTGATAGTGTTTAATCTTATTCAAACCCCAACAAAAAGGTGGAACAAAACCAATTTTTCTTTTTTGTCATTTCTGGGCTCTTGATTTATTAATTACATGATTTTATTACATTAATATGCCACTATGGTTATATATTTCGGCCATTTCATTCAAGGGTAAGGGTTTAATAAGGCAAATTAAAAAAAAAAATGTTTTTCTTTGGCTATCGTTTTGCCTGATATCTTCATACTGGATTAACATGAAATTTTGTATGTTGACTTCTAAATATGGATAAATGTTGCACATTTAATTTGGTTTATAACTGATGAAGAGATACAGATGAGATATGATTACTGTGAGACCTAGGTAATTCTTTATTTACACTCTTGCATTCTTTTAAGTGTTCCAATTAATTTTTCTTCTAAGTAGTAATCTGTTTAAGATGAATCTCTCAGTAATCTGAGTTGCATAAATGAAGGAATTGTTTACCAGCTTTTTTTATATATCTTTAGCACATCATAAAAAATATCTTTTACTTATACAGTTTTGAATGTAATTTTTATAGCAGTAAATGAAATACTTCATGACTAATTCTATTAATATAAATTCTTTTTATGTTTATCATAACTTTTATCCCAGAAAAGTATTTTAAAATGTATTTTATCAGATAAGACATAACATTCAACATTCCACCATCACTGAAAATACACTCCCAGTTGTGGTACAATTTTATTATGATAAATTGTATTATTATTGTACTGGAATTTGCTTCGAGTAATGATGGTTTTCATTAATTCTAAAAAATTATTTATTTTTTATGGACTGTAATTTTTGGAATTAATAAGTTGGCTTCTAAGAATGTTTAATACTTAAATTCAAAGATATTATCATACATTTTACTATGTTGACTATTTATGAAGTAGGTCATTTACTTTAACTACAGTTTCTGTAGTTTTAGCTAATATTTTTAATTTTATTTAAAAAAATTTATTGAATTTTTAACTAATACTGATTGCATTTTACTGGCAAGAATAAACTTATTTTGCCTATTTTAAGAGTACCTACAGAATGAAAAATGCTCTATATTTCCTTTAGTTTATGTTAATTGTATACATTTAAAACTCAGGACTGTTAATTTTAAATTCCATTTAATTATCAAAATATAAAACTCCACTCTATATAAAAAATAATAAAACATATTCTAATAAAACTTCACATTGGTATCCAACAACAAAAAGATTATCATAGCAAAATAAATTCATAAATATAATAACCTACTAATAAATATAGTATCTAATATGTATACTTAAACGGTATTAGAAATTATGAGATTAAAAAACAACCGTTTACCTGCTTTTCTAGGTCTAGCAAATGACGTTTTAAATCTTCCAGCTTCTGCAAATGTTCTAATCTCTTTGGTGTTTCAAGTTCTGCCAATCTTGCCTGCATAAAAAAAAAGAAGTTTACATTTTGTGACATTTAAGCTAGAATTATAATTATCCAGTTAAATTGTTTTGACTCCTATAAGGTTGTTCACTTGTGTATCAAACTGAAAAAAAACATAAAGTTTTATACAAAGCTATCTAAATCATAAAATAAATTAATAACTACATTAAATTATTAATTAACATCTATTGTCTATAAAATATGAGATATGTATATATATATATTTACAAGAATATTTATATATTAGAGTAAAATATGTATGAATGCAGGAAAAAAATCTTTATAAGCCGTGCAGTGAAATCACACAAGCATAAAAAAATCACCTGATATTCTAACAAATTTGTTATAGTTTGGGTTTTAAAAGAAAATGGATTGTTTATATCACATATATGGAAAATAGAAAAGGTTGGGTGTCTCATAAACACAGTACTAATAGACCACTTTCTTCCGATTTTTATTTAAGATCTAAATTAAAATAGAAAAAAAGTTTAAAATTAAAAAACAACATACACTGATACATATGTTTGTGTATGTGTGTGGGCGCGCGCGTACGAGACGAAAGAATTAATGCTAACCTTATATATATATATATATATATATATATATTTTTTTTTTTTTTTAACAGCAATTAATTTATTTATTGGGATAATTCTTAAACTAAAACATATTTGAATACACAATATCGTTGCTTTTCAAAAGCTTTGCAAATAAGAAAAAAAATTTTACTACTATTTTTAACTGGATTTATATCATTCTTAAAAAATGAAGTTGGTTAATGAATCAAAGTATGTAAGTTTAATTTAAAAAAAGAAAGAATTATATATCTTATCATTAATGCGTTTCATACGTTTTATGTTAAACTGATATGTGATCTGATAAGTTGATCGCGAAAATGTGAAATCCATAACAGTAGTTGAAAACTATAAAATCAGCTGATGTTAAGCTTAATCAAGAACTGTACCAACTAACACCCCTGCGACCAATGCTAACACAGCTTTCCTAACAATTTTTTTTTTTTTTTTTAATGAAATAGCGACAATACATATAACTAAATTATAAAAATATACTGTATTTAAAAAATAAAAAAGAGAAATACGGTGATATTTATTTACTTTCTGAATCCCGATATTTGGACTTTAAGAATATCGTAAAAATATGTGTTTCTTCAATTCTCTAGCAAGCGCTAGTGGTAAAGTAATTTAACGCACGTAATATGCGTGAAAATCACTGATCTCTATATAACGGAATAGAGGATCCCCTATATTGGAACTGGTAAAATTTGAAGGATAACCTAGCGCCAACAAACGAATGGCTAGAACTAAATAAACTGAAACGACTTAAGTAAAATAAACATACCTACCATTATAATTACAGTCGCGCAAGCGTAAAATGGTTTTATTTAGTTCCCAGCCCCCCAAAACCGCGATCGCGAATAGGTATCACCATTTTGTAAGTTCCCTTTCCTAAATTACCTTTCCTTTCAAGAAAGAAGAAAGAGGGAACGAGCCCAGCAGCCATCAGCCCAGCAGTCACAAGCCCAGCAGCCACCTGCCCTGCAGTCACCTGCCCAGCAGCCACTGACAGCACGGAAGAAGGAAGAAACCTGCACTTTCCCCCCTTCAGCCCTTCGGGGCCTCGGGAATTTTAAGGTTAACGGTATGTAACTTCGGTTACTACTAATTCGGAAAGTGCAGGCCAAAGAAGAATGAAGAGGTCATCGGAAGAAGAAGGAAGACTCTCTACTCGCCCCAACATCACGGACTGGAGTCCGGAACAGAGCCCAGCAGAGATGCGTCCTGGAAGGCAGCCATAACAGAAGTGGATGAAAAACTTCTAGACAACCTCTCCTTTTTAAAACTTACAAGTTAAGTAAAAATAAACTAGCAATTGCGACTCCTCCGGAGTAGGGGTCGCATTGCTCCCTCCATAAAGTTAGTGCCCCGTTGTGGCGTATTCCTGCTAGCCTATGAAGCGTTAGCACCGAAAGGACTTCAGTGGACGGTCTGAAGGGGAATTATGTCGGGAGGACAGGCATAAGCCTAGCCTTCCGCGGTCGGCCCATAAAATGGGTTCGATAACGCTGGTTCAACAACGGATTGGAATGCAATTAAATCCGTCTTAAAATCACAAAATAATAAACAAAACTTGAAAAAATAGACCCGCCATTTAAAATAACCCTTTTAAAAAAAAACACGCCCGATTAGTATCATCCAGCAGCAAGGGACTCTGTCCAGGTTCTGCGATAAGTAGGGAGAAATAAACTCCCGCCAACTTTGCATTCCATTCCAGTTCCCAGCCACTCATTCTATGGCGCTGGAGTACGCTTCAATATTGAACACTCTTTTACCTGCTTTGCCTCCGGGAATCACCGTCAGGTATTACTTCACAGGATATGTATGAGTGTAAGTGAAGTGTAGTCTTGTACAGTCTCAGTGCGATTATTCCTGAGATGTGTGGTTAATTGAAACCCAACCACCAAAGAACACCAGTATCCACGATCTAGTATTCAAATCCGTATAAAAGGTTTTGAACGTTGGAACTCTCGATTTTAAAATCAGCTGATTTGTGAAGACGTGTTCACCACTAGATCAACCTCGGTGGGTTTAATATTGAACACTTAATTGTATTTTAGCCACAAGGCTTTTCTATCCAGTTATATGGAGATCAGTGGTAAACACCAACATTCAAAAAAATTGTAATCTTAACCCTTAAATTTATTTAGGCGAAAAGTAAACAAAACATGCGTACTACTGATCTACATGCGTACCCATCAATTGTATTTTTATAAAACATGCCAGTACTGATAGCTTCACAAATTCACCCATACATAATATACGTAACTGTACGTTACGAAATTGTATACCAGTATTTAAAAGCTTATTAATATTTTGTTGTTCGAGAGAAGAACTTAATTAAAAATTTTTCTGTACTTATCCTATTATTGTAATTATTTTTTAAACCAGAGTAATGTATTTGTTTTGGAAATTGTTGGGGAAGTATCGTTTTTGAGATAAGTATGAAATTATTTAGTTAACGCCCGACTGTCACTGATTTATATATAGTGTATCACGAAGTTCTCCCGGGATTTTCATAATCTTTTCCACACATGAAAACAATAGGAAAAGTTCATATAAACATGTCCATTCGCGAGTTACAGCTAGAGAAAATTTTCGATCGGATTTAGCCACCCCCAGTGAAATGAAGTCGTACTGAAATTTATAAAATGTTAATTAAGGAGCGGAATTAATGATTTCTTATGGTTTTTGACCTGAAAAATTGAATAAAATAGATCCCAGAACTTTATATGTAGTAGCTTTTGAAAAATCTGGGATAAAAACTAATAAATTGTGGTAAAAAAAACAAACGTTTTTTATGTTTGATTACAATAACATTGTTAAAGAACACATAAAACTTTTAAATAAAACTTCTGTAGAGAATTTAACTCTGAACAAACAAAATGGCGTTAAGTAAAAAATTACACAAAATTGTAAAATAATAATTACTTATATAATTTTTTTTTTATTTATGGCAGAAATACAATAAATTATTTGAAAAATTATTATTTTAAAGTTGATAATAAAATAATAACAGCTGATCAACAATGCGCAATATTGTATTAATATTTAAATTATTCTGTGTGGTACACGTACATCGGATGCTGTGAACTGTGCAGTCGTTAGCGTAGGTTTTCTGTAAATTTTAGTTTGAACGTTGTCGATTTGCCATTGAAGTAATGTCGTACTTATTTACAACAGAGGAATATACTAATATGGAATTCATTTTGGGTGGTGTAATGGTATGGCTACAGCTGCTGCAACAGAATATGAAATACGTTTTCCGAATCGCTGGATTCCAAATCCTAAAACAATTACTGCTACTTTTCGCAATCTTCGGGAAACAGGGTCACTAAGTAGTACTTGTACCAGATACGAACGATCTGTCCAAGACGACGCTGTTATTGATGAAATTATTATCGATGCAGTCCAGGGTTCAGTACACGACGTCTTTCCAAGCGGAACGGAATTTCTCATTCGATGATTTGGAGGACACTTGACCAAAACAACTTATCGCAGACAGTCAGTACATCTACACCCAGAAGACGATCCTCTTTGTTTGGAATTCTGCAACTGGTGGAATATAAATCGACAAACACCCAGAAGACGATCCTCTTTGTTTGGAATTCTGCAACTGGTGGAATATAAATCGACAACTCTAAAAGTACGTTTTTTTTACAGACTAAATTTCACTCGAGATGGCGTCAACAACTTACGCAGTGGCATACACGGACAAAAGTAGATTCTCATGAAACGTTGAAAGACAATTTTCAACACCAATTTAGCGTCAACGTATGGTGCGGTATTCTTCACAGTAAGGTGTTTGGCTTTTCACATTATCTGCCATTTAAATGCTGAGGTTAACTGAACTTTCTTCAAGAAGATTTGCCGCAGCTGTTTGAAGATGTTCCTCTCGCGCCGAGATGCAAAGTATGATTCCTGTACGATGTCACGACTCCCCACTTCTCTTGTAGTATTTCCTTTCATCTAAATCATCATTTCCCTGAGAAACGGATAGGTTGTGGAAATCTATATTCCTGGACATCAAGATCGCCTGATCTAATTCCATTAGATTTTTTCGGCTGGGGATAAATGAAAAATATTGTAGACAAAACAAAAATGCATTCTCGTGACAAATTAATTGTCCGCATTATGGATAAGGCTGAGCAACTTCAGGACAGCCCGTACAGACGCGTGACAAGAAACGTGTTGAAAATGGCGGGTTCATTTTTGAACTTTTATTATAAACTGGTAGGTATTATAAACTGGCACTTAGGCCTAGTGTATTGTTTCTAAATAATATTAGAATTTTTCTATTTTTTTTGTTTCTAGTTTTATTCAATTTATCTTAAACCATTTTGTTCAGAATTAAATTCTCTACAAGTTGTGTTTAAAAGTTTTATGTGTTTATTACCCACTTAACAAAGCTATTCTACGTCAAACATAAAAAAATCAGATTTGGACACACATGACTTCCTTGTACGCCTATTAAATACATATACACATTTTTTTTTAAAATGAAAAGTATATAAAATTTCATTCCATTAAAACTTCTGGTTTTTCATTTTTTTATTTATTATTGAATAATTATTATTCATTGTACTTTTTTTTTACATTGAGAGTTTAATAATCATTAATAAATCAATATATTTAAATTAAAGAAAAGAAAAAGAAATGAAGTCTGATTCAAATCGATGTACCTTCCCCTAAGATCCAAACATTTCATTAATTAAAATTTTATTTGGCTGTAACTCTGGAACCAATGAAAATAAGTACTACTTGCATCGTTGAAAAGCTCTCAATGTGATCTTATTACTGCAGTGATTAAAAAGTCCTAAATCCAAAATTCCAACATCCTGCAGCTAATCATTTTTGAGTTATGCGAAATACATACATACATAAAGACGTCACACTGAAACTAGTCAAAATGGATTCAGGGTTGGTCAAAATGGATATTTTCGTTGAAATCTGTAAACCGACATTTTTTGCAATTACAATACTTCCTTTACTTTGTACATGGAAGTAAAAACTGTTTTTCACCCCAGTTTATTGGTTTTCACCCTCAAAAACTACTGCAGATATGGTTCTGGGACTTATTTTATTCGATTTTTCTGGTCAAAAATCATCAGAAATCACTATTTCTGCCCCTTAATTAATGTCCTAAAAATTTCAGTATGACCTCGTTTTACCAGGGTAGCTGAAATTCGAGCGAAATCTTTCACTAACTGTAACTCGCAAACAAAGCATTTTAAGACCTGTGTTGCTTATGTGAACTTTTTCTATTGTTTTCACAAGTAGAATAGGTTACGAAAGTCCTGAGAGATCTTTGTGATACATTCTCTGTAGTGATTTGAAAAAAAGTTCTTGATAAAAACAAATAAAAAACGAATAATAAAAACGAATCAAATAAAAAATTATATTTTCAGATAAAAGGTAAAAAATAAAAGCGATCATTTAATAAAGATAACTAATTAAAAATTTGTTTCAATATAAGAAGGGGGTATATTAGTATTAATTGTTTTAATTCAAATACTGTGTGTAGTTTGCATTCCGTTATCATAATTAAACAATACATTAAGAAACTAAATCTATCGGCTTTAGAGTTTATTAATGCTGGCTAAATAAAATTGCACAAGATAAAAAAATAATTTGCATAATTGTACTAATTCAGTTAGTAAATAAGAATAAATGATTTACATTACACCAAACAACAATATTTTTAAATAAAAAA
Source organism: Lycorma delicatula (assembly GCF_047948215.1). Taxonomy (NCBI): domain Eukaryota; kingdom Metazoa; phylum Arthropoda; class Insecta; order Hemiptera; family Fulgoridae; genus Lycorma; species Lycorma delicatula. The sequence continues at coordinate 44,146,604 of NC_134465.1, forward strand.
TAATTCACATTCGATAGATAAACTAAAAAAACTATGGATAACTAATATTAGTAAAATGAAAGTCAAACATTATAAGAGCAATGAAAAAGATGCAATAAAATTCAGTATCGAAAAATAACATGTAATTTCTTTATACAATATGAGTATTAGTTAAAATATGTGCAATAAAAACTGTTAAAAACCATTCTGAAAAAAAAATCATTATTAAAAAAAAAGGAAAACATTCAGCGGTTATAAAAAGTGCAGATCAATAAACTAAATTTATTCATTATCATAGCCAGAATATTAACAGTATGAAGAGATATAATATATACAGTCAGGTATACTTAACCTATATAATCTGAATAACATGTTCAGAGAGACAATTGAGGGAAATATGCTAAAATGTGGTGGAGAGGTTGTATGCCGAATCGAAATTTTCCTATTTTGTTAATATTATCATCATCTTTGATATTAATGCAGTATCCCATCTTTTAGAAACCATGTAATGCTATTGTTCAGGAACAGCTAACAATATCTGTACAACTAGAATAAAATTTAAAGAATTTACACATACACACACACACACACTCACACGGGCATGCACAAACACAAGCATATTAATGGTTGTAGATAATTTACAATACATCAAAATCACTCCCAAAAAGTAGTATAAATATTATCCAATATAATAAATATACCATTTACAAGTATATTAAGGAAACCCACCGGGTTGGTCTAGTGGTTAACGCGTCTTCCCAAATCAGCTGATTTGGAAGTCGAGAGTTACAGTGTTCAAGTCCTAGTAAAGCCAGTTATTTTTACATGGATTTGAATACTAGATCGTGGATACTGATGTTTTTTGGTGGTTGGGTTTACAATTAACCACACATCTCAGGAATGGTCGAACTGAGAATGTACAAAAAGAAAAAGAAAGTATATTAAGGAAAATTCAGAGCGAAATAGTTTCCCATTACCATCACTTACTAATCCAAATATTCTGTTGAACATCAGATGGTATTAAGCCTTCTTTTTCCTGTTTAGGCTCTGGTAATTACTGTTCAGATAATACTTCAGAGGATCAATGAGGATGATATGTATGAGTGTAAATGAAGTATAGTCTTGCACATTCTCAGTTTGACCATTCCTGAGATGTTTGGTTAATTGAAACCCAACCACCAAACAACACCGGTATCCACAATCTAGTATTCAAATTCGTGTAAAAATAACTGACTTTACTAGGACTTGAATGCTGGAACTCTCATCTTCCAAATCAGCTTTGGGAAGACGCGTTCACCACTAGACCAACCCGGTAGGTTAGATTGTATTAAGCCTGACAAATAATACCTTCACTCTGTTTACCATAACAACTGGTCATTTAATGACCATCATTCCTCTAACAGAAAGGAACTCTAGATAGTTCCGCTTGTAAACCAAAGAAACCCATTAGTTCCTGAGATATTATCAATATTGGGTATGAATTATTCTTTTACTGCTTGTATCTATTGAATATTTAGAAATATTTCAGGGGTAAACACAACTAGATAGTTTTAGCTAGGAATGGAACTAAATGCAAGTACAGTGAGAGATATATGTGCCTCCTTACCAATCGCATAATCTGAACAAAAGTCCCTTGCTGCTGTATCTTTCTTTTGAGAATGCTGCATTTCCAAGGTAAATAACCTATTAACATCAGAACGAAAGCAGGAGACTGCAGACTGAGACCTTGTGACTTGGTAGGTCAGGTGGGATGAATCCCCCACAGGTCGCTATGTATATTTCCTGTAGTATCTGATTTAGGCGCGATTGGATGGGTTTCCCCCAATCGGTATATCATACAGTTTCTCTCTGGGCATGGTGCCTTTCCGGTAAGTTTGGCTTGGTTTCGTTTGGTGGATTCAAGTCAATGCCTGGATTGTGGGACTGATGATACAGTGGAGACGTCCTAACATCTGCCCCTGATCTGCCCCTGAGCTGTTTGGAGACCTGAGATAATACATTCCTTTCTGGATCTCCGTATTAACTGGATAATCCACGAGAAGTAATCTATAGTGGCTGGTTTTCTTCACGCCCTTGCGGTGTGTAGGTCTGCAGAGGGAGTTTAATCGAGGTACTCGATCATGGTAGGATCCCGGGTGGCTAAGGTTCCGAATTAGGCATTGGATTGGTTGGAGGTAGGCGTATTGGCATCGTGCCACGGTTATATTGGTATTGTTTGTGATTCGATTTGGGGTTCCCGCTGGTGGAGGTGGCCCCGCCGCCGAGGTATAGAAGCCCGCGGGACCGGGGGCGGTCCTGATCGTGACATGGTAATGCCACACGAGACTCCATGATGGGACCGGGTGCGAGGTTTTTCCCCGGCTCCTGCGCGGACCGGAATGAAGTTACGTTCCCTTTATTAGGAAACCTAAATTGGTCGACTTATTTGGGTGTAGGTCTGAATTTCTATGTTGCGTAAGGCATAATTCTGATTTATATGAGTGTAGCACTGATTTACCTTTCAACTAGTTCGTTTTCTGAGGCATTCACAATCACGAACGATGCTGCCAAATCTGGACTAGGCGTGGGGTTCGCGCTTCCGCGGTTTCGGTCAGTTAATTTGAGGAAATCATGTTAGGTTGGATGTGAAGATGTCCATTTGAGGCCTATGTGAAGGCAAAATTTGATTTGTGTTTTACTGATGCAGATGTCTGCCGAGGCATTTACATCGGTGGCATCCTGACCGAGGCCTGACTGATGACTGTTAGATGTAATCAGTTAGAGGGTCTAAAGACGACCTTCGATAAAGCCCCTCAGGGCTCGGAACGCATCAAAGAACACTGGTATCCATGATCTAGTATTCAAATCCGTATAAAAGTAATTGCCTTTACTAGGATTTGAAACTCAGACTTTTAACTTCAAAATCAGCTGATTTTTGATGACAAGTTCACAATTAGACTGACCCGGTGGGTCACATAAAATGATATTAAATGACAGGATACTAAACATAGAAAAGTCAGAAAAGAGTTGCATAACTTTTTACTTCACTATGAAAATTATGTTATAAATACTAAGAGATATGTCCTAACATACTAATAGTTAGGAGGAAACTTAATTGGAACATTTAAACAATTTAAGTAAGGAAGTAAAGAATTATGTAAACTCTTTGAGAAAACTCTTGTGATGTGAGACCCATGGTGACTGTACCCCCCCCATTCCATTGACCAATTTAGAGCCAAAATTAAATGAGATCAATGACCAATATTCAAAAATCATTGTAAAAAATTTCATAGAAATCAGTGAATTCATCTTGAAGAAAAAGAGCAAACAAGAATTCCACCTCTCTTGAATGAAATCGTCCAAATTAATACACAATAATGTAATAGAATCATCTAATTAGTACGAGAATGTGACTTTTATTCCAGAAAGAACAATAAATAAATTATTTTTTTAACCTACCCTTTTATGGGGAGCTTGAATAAAACCAAACACCAACACCATAAATTATAAGAAAAAATTTACATCGTTTTTGAATAAAATTCTGAGATGTGGAAGTCGTAAGATTTATATCTTCTTGTGCTCTTTTAACAAAATTAAATTCCCCGTGTACAGAAACCATCAAGATAAATTTCATCCAATTTGGTCCATACAATCCAGAGATATCAAGCAAAAAACAGGCCAACATATATCTTTCCAGTATTTTTTAATGCTAAAATTGTCCTTGATGGTTAGAGGGATTTATGAAACATCAAGATCTATAAATACCTTGAAATGCAAAATTTGATCCAATTAACCTACTTTCCATTATACAATATACGTATAGTATACAGTATAATTATATAACCAATAAAGAAAATATAACCTCAAGATAAATCCAATTCATATGGCAAATGAAGATTACTTTAACACATGTTTATGTACGCATGTATAAACACGTATGTAGGCATTACCTAAGTTACGAAAAAGATTCTGGTTGAATGAAAAACAATAAATAGTAAATACAAATTTTTACTGACATACAACACAGTTTCTTTATTTTTTTAACCAAAAGTATATCAAAAAGTAGTATGGTATAATGCATCAGTAAAAACTCTTTATTTACTCAAACAGCTTTTCATACAATCAACAACTGTTTTCTTAAGGGGTGTTTTTAAAGCTTTTTACAAATGTGTAAAAAACATTTGAAGAATACTAAAAAAAAAAAAAGATTCTACATAAAAATCCAACATTCTATTAATATATATGCATAGGTGTACAAGCACCCTCAAAGTTTATTTAAAATGAGGATGTAAAATAAAATCACAACAGGAAATTTAATTTAATTTTCTGGCTTTTCTATTTCACTCAAATTGTTAACCGTATATTGGCACGTAAAGAGCACTAGGGAAATGAATAAAATAATAGTGTACCCTACATAAGGTAGTAAAAACATAAATAAATAATAAAGAAGTAACCAAGCAAAGAACCTTCTAAAACAAAAATACATCAAACTTTCTTTACAAAGAATAAAGAAGTTTAACGCACATGCACATATCAGTATGCGTGCCAACACACATACATTATATATGTACATATTATAAATATATATATATATTACACATACAAACACTCACAAACAGATACAGATATATAGAACAATTGACAGCATTCCAGAAATTCCAGTAAGAGATGGAATTTAATGTACATCAGTCTATCATGGTATACAATACATCTTCAACAAATTTATCTGTGTTATTAATCAAAACACATTTGACTAATCTGTAATATAACAATGGTTATAATGAATAAGTATATTAGAAATTATTATAATATTATGATTTTTTAATAAGGAATTTTTCATTAACATTTTAACCAGTGCTTACAGCCAAAGAAGAAATATACACGGCTGAAGTTTCCTCTTACAGAATACAGAAAAATATTCAGAAAAACTAATTTGCAATTACTGTACCTTCAAAGTGGTTCAATGCGCAATGCGAATAAAGGAGATTGTGTTTAAATAGGCTCTGTTGACTCACTCATAATTGTGTTATTTATTAACTATTTAGTTTCTTTTGATCAGCGATCTTAACAGTTCGGTTTTCTTTGTTCTTGTGGTGTTCTAGGGTCTTATATGAATATTAGTAGTAATATTAATATTTTTAGTTGCGTAGAAAGCATAACAGTCTATCTAAGCTAGCTTGGTGGAGTATTCCGCTTTGAAGGGTTTACATTTATTTAAGTTTTTCACTTTCCATCAAGTGAAGAATAAATAACGTCAGATACTGAAGGGAAGAGGTTGGGCAACTCCAGACTAAGGTAGACTTGATGACTCCTCTGCCTCCTCAGAAGAGGTGGTCATGCTGGGGACTTCTGGGGTGTTGCAATGCCCTATGTTAAAAATGATTGATTAGTTTAATAAAACAGTTGGATTGGTTGGCGGTTTGATTACTTTAATGAGAGCGTTTGAAAAAAAATTTGATTCTCTGATACAATTTCTTGTTAACCTGAAGAGTAGTGGTTCGAATAATCAGGTTTCTCATATTCAATAATACGAGCAAAATTGCTCTGGATTGTTAGTAGTTTCCTGTATTTACCTTACCTATGGTTAGGTAAGGTAAAGGAGGCAAAACCATTTTTTGATGCTCTGGCTGTAAGTTCTGAGAGCTTGGTCACCAAGCCACCTAAGGTTAGAGAGGTGGTTGTGCGGAGACTGTTCCTATCCCTCCTCCAGTTCTGCAGTAGGCACTGCCTCGGTGTAAACAGTATGCTGAAGTATTACAAGAAAAGTTGGAGGCTAGTTTGTCCTGAAAGCAGCCTGAGGTGTTGTTCATTAACCTAAAAGCAGGGGCAGCTACTAAGATTAAAAAAGAAATGAAGGACAAGTTTCAAGTCATCCTTAAACAAAAGAGGTTGAGCCTGAAAATGTGCAATATGAAAGAAAGAAATAAGGAATTAGCTGTCATTGCTGGCGACAAAGAGACCATGCAGGTCATCTCAGACTCACTCAGGGTCAGCAGTCATAACATGAAAGTCAACCCTAAACATAAGAGGCACCCACAGATTATTATGAACAGCATAGATCGATGATTATCTGAGGTGGAGTTAATGGCTTTTACCTGAGAGCAAAACACTCAGATGACTGAGGATACCTTCAAGTCTGAATGTCAACTATTGTTCAAATTGGGTAGGCAGAGGCTGAGCACTACCACAGAATTTTCAAGGTCAGTCCAACTCTTTTCCACAGCTTTGTCAACAAGGGCAAATTGTTTGTGGAATTTTCTTCATGTAGAGTCAAAGAGATTTTAGATGGCCAATGGTGCTTCAAGTGCTGCAGGTATGGTCACAGGGCTAAATTCTGTAATCATCTGCAATCTGTGCTCATTGTGGTGATGAGGGTCACAAGCGTGATGAGAGTCTGAAAAAGCCGGAGGCTCCAACTTGTGCTAATTCCAAGCGTATTCGGAAGGAATTCAAGCACTCTGTGGATAGTAAGGAATGTGGTTTTTATCAGAGGGCTGTCACTATGTATTTGAATTCTTTAGTGTTGAATGAAAAAATTTGGGCAGTTAAATGCACAGGGTGCTTACGTTGTTTAGATTAAGCTCAGTGACGTTGCTCTTTGTAGAGGGTTGGGTGTTGCTTTATTGCAACATCGATATATTGTGTCCGGATAACTGCCAGGAGTTTCTTCTTGGAAGCAATTCTATTGTGGTTCTAATAGCATGTCCATTGTTGTGTGCAGAAGGGAAATAGGTTGTGTCTTCATTCAACAGTTTTCTAATAATCAGTATATTGTTGTCCGTGTGGATGTTCAGAACTTGCATCTATATGTTGCAGGTTCATATTTTTAGTATAGAAACCCTGCTGGTCGTCATTTTGAGATCTCAGATAAAATCTTTAGATTCTACTAGTCCAATCCTTATTGGTGCGGATGTGAACACTAAGTCTCTACTACAGCATAGCAGTTACATCGATAATGGCTGTGAATTAGTAGAGGGTTTTTAGGAAGGACGACCAGGTTTGGTGTGATTTCAGTTATGTCTGGAAACTTGCACAGATTATTTGATGATTTACTACCTGATGACGACGAAGCTGAGGCGTACTATACCATCTGCGAGTGCGGCGTGAGGTTGCTCATTTTCGTGGGGGTGCTTTGTTCTTGGAGATTACTGCGGTTTAGGTAGGGGTAAGGTACTGGGCTTTGATGGAATAACAGTGGAACTCCTTGATCACTCGGTAGAGGTGAGCATGAAAATTATCACGCGTATTTTCAATAAATTGCTGTTTGGCGGATGCTTCCCGGTTTGTTGGAAGAAGGGAATTATTAAATTGTAACTTGAAGGTGGCAACAAGGATCCATTTGTTAGTTCGTCGTATAGGCCCTTGACATTGTTACCGGTTATTGTTTAGATGTTTGAAAAGGTTCTTTACCTTTGCATAAATGAGAGGTTAACCTCCTGTTGCTTATTGATGGAGAACCAGTATGGCTTTAGTCTCGGGAAAGATACTGAGGACGCCATACTCCGTGTGATGAGTATGGTGACGACCAACGAGATTGAATATATTCTGGGGATTTTCCTAGACATTTCAGGTTTATTTAAAAATTTATGGTGGCCTTCGGCCTTTTATAAAAAAAAAGAATGCATTGTGAATGAATTGCAAACATGCAAAGTTACTTCAGTGATCGGTATGTGCTGCTCCACGAGGGTAGCTGTCCAAGGCAGCCTGTTGGGTCCTTTGTTGTGAGTCGTTGAGTTTGATTCTCTTCTCCGAAAGAGGTTGCCCAGCAGGTGTCGCATTGTGGCTTATGCTGACGATTTGACACCAGCATCGACAGCATAAGCTTATGCTTCGACCACGAGAACATGCTGGTTGAAGGATACTTGCGGAGGGATGTTGAGCTCTGAGCCAGTCAGATTTGCAGGGTACTTGAGCTGTAAGGCCATCAACATAAGATAACCTTCAGTCCAGAGAAGACAACTATAATGCTCCTCAAAGGCCACTTGACAGTGAGGCGGCGGGTTTGTGTTCGATGGCAGGCCAGCACATAAAATACATTCAGGCTCAAAAATACCTCGGGGTGTTTCTCGATGAGAAAATGCAATTCAAGAAGCACCTTCAATTCATCGCTGGGAAGGCACTGCAGGCCTTCTTTAGTATTTGAGGAGTGGTCAGTCCTGATTGGAGTCTTAATTTTAAGACCATGAATATCCTGTATAAGAGTATTTGCGAGGAAATTATGCTATATGAGTCGCCTGTTTGGGAGGATAGGCTAAAATTTAAAAGCTATCGGGGCATATTGTTGAACCCTCAACAATATGCCATACTTATACTTTTAATGGTAGCGGGTGGTTACCGTAAAATTTCACGGAAGTCAATCTTGGTGATTGCGGGCGTTAAACCGATAGACTTCACTGCGTAAGAGCGGTAACAGCATTATATCGCTAAGAAGTTAGGTAAGTTAACTTCTGACAAAGTTCGAGAAATCAAACAATATGGTAATGCTTTGTGGCAAGCCAGATGGGATGAGACGAATGAGTCTGAGGACGAACGTTATATGCATGGTCTCTATCCTGATGTTAGTTTGCAGGACGCCTCTTGGGTACACCCGAATAAGTACGTGAATATCTTTCTGAACATGGCGCTACCCGGGATAGACTGCAGAGATTCGGCCTGGTGGACTCAGGAATGTATCTGCAATGCGAACAATTGGATGATGTACATCATGTTTTGTACGTTTGTTCCAAGTAAGAGTTGATGCGCACGGAGACTATTTGTCAGCTCAATATTATCGGGTCGGCGTTAGATCTCCGTGTCAATTGGCGAAACCAGGCCGAATGGATAATACTTGAAAACTTCATTCACTATTTGGCAAAAGAAAGGATTGCCAAAGGGATTTAGCGTGCCACTTGGGCTTTGCCGCCTTCTCTCTTTGTTTTCTAGTAGCTAAGTTTTTGTTTTTGGTTTGTTTTCTGTAGTTTCATTGTTGTTTTTGTTTTGCTTTATTGTATTGCGTGCTGAATTCACTTCTTTTACCTTCAGGTAGGTAGTGGATTTGTTTCTTTTTCTTATTTTGTTTACTCAGTCTTGTCTGAGACTAACGTCAGATTTTTTTTTTAGGAATAGTAGTACACCGATCGGAATGTCACATGTGAAATTCATATCGGTGGCATCCTGACTGAGGCAAGAACAAGGCTTAGAGATGCGTTTTGCCGACGTTTTGAAGATGACCTCCAGTACAGCCAATAAAAGCTAGGTACGGAGAGGGTGGTGTGGCGATCGAAACTTGTCACATGGTGGGTGTCTTCTTCCCTTATGGATTCTGGATGTACCTTTAAAGTGGCTTAATGGTCTTATGGGAGTTAGTGTCCAAGGCGAAGTGTGTTATATTAGTATCCCCCTCATTAATATCGCTCAAAAAATTAAGAATACATGACGGGCTTTAGTACAGATTGCACATTCATAAACATCCACAAACAGATGGATAACATTCACTTAGGAAGAATTTTATTTTAATGTTATTTTACTCATGTAGTAAAATTAAAGAAAACGAAATTCATAGATTAGGGTAAATTATTAACCAGAAAAAGTTTCATGCTTTCCCCAAATATAACTGACAATCTATTGTATCGGTATATACTCCTCAGTATTATAAACAGTTACACCAAGAAAAAGGTATACTGGTAGGTATATAAGAGCTATTATTATTTTATCGATTTTCCTAAACACTTCACAAGATCCTAATAGAACCTAAGAAAAAGAAAAACATGTGCTGATATACTTATCTACTTAAAATATTTTATGTGAAGAAATATTTAAAAAACAAAATTGAGTAATATTTTATTGTTCATCACAGCAATCCTCCAAATCTGGTCCCCCCAAAGTAATGATTAGCTTGTCACAATTTACAACTGTTTATTACATCCGTTGTAACCCTGATTATAATTTGGCAGTAGATCTTATTCATCCAGTAGTATTGATCCCTTCAGTTAATTACATTAACTAAACCCCAACAAGTAAAGTATATCAATATTTAAGATCCTCATATCTAGTTAAATAAATTTAATTTGGTTTTAATCAGGGACTGAATGGTTATCGGGTAGAAAACTTATCTCATTCATCTAATACATGCAATAAGTTTCGATTTAGTGTATAATTTGAATGGTAAAATTTTAAATCTTTCATGAAAAAAAGTAATTTTATATTAATATTTAATCAATTATATGTATATAAAAATATTGATAAGTTAATAAGAAAACTTATCGACTAAATATTAAAATAATAATTAAGTTAATCTAAAAACACAGTATAAACAGAAGAATTAAATAAAATATAAATCATTTAAAGAATAAAAACTTAACACCAAAAGAAAAAGATTACGATGAAAAAACATAATATTGATATAAAAGATATTAAAAAAAAGTGGAAAGCATCATTGCAGGTCAATCGATAATTGACAATCATTACAATAAAATACTTTATACTGTATAAATTATAATTATTATTAAAACCAATTAATTTTGCAAACAAACTGATCATTCAAATCAAGCAATAAATTTTAGCAATAAATGAATATTAAATAAAAGGGTTATTAAAAAGATTATAAATAATCAATCAATTAAATCAATCCAGTGGTAGAGGTTATCACTAGTCGTAATCTAACCTGCGCTTCAATTTCCATATGACAAGCTTCCATTGCTTTACAAAAACCAGCGCTTTGTCTACGAAGTTGTATCAAAAGAAGAACTAATTCTTCGTGCGTTCTACCAAGAAGTTCACCGGCAGACATATGTAAATTCCACTGACCTGGACCATCGACCTGTAAATTATTTTTATAAACAAAATAAATAAAAAAATAAAAATAAAGTACAACAGAAAAATAACATAAAAAATTAATATTCAAATGAAAAAAATATTTATTTAAAATAAAAAGAAATACAATAAAAAATAAATTACACATAATGACAGTGCAAATCGGTCTTTACTAAGGTCAAATGACATATAGATGGAATGTAATAACAAAAAGAGGTCTTTAAAAATTAAATAATAAAAATGGTTCAATGGTAGATTAAAATAAATTATGATATATGAAATTATATAATAATAATAATTACTTTTTGAACAAACAGATGAAAGAAAAAGTAATAATAGAGATGATGGAATGATTTTTGCAAATGATATAATGAACTGTAGTAGAAATGAAAAGATATGCAAAATCACTAAATGAGATGAGATTTCAAGAAATTTAGATTTAAAATTAATACAAAATGTTAATTTTTAAAAGCGACAGGGAGGTGAAGGAAATATCATATAAAATAAAAGCGTCAATAAAAGCATGGTGCAGTTTTTATAATTTTTACATACTGTTATCTCGCATAATTCAAAAATGATTAGCCGTAAGATATTGAAATTTTGGATTTAGGACTGTTGTAACATCTAACTGTGCACCTTCCATTTTGATTGCAAATCACTGAACCAGAAGTGTCTAATTATTTAATGAATTCATAATTACGATTAAGATAAGAACAATTGCTAACATGTACAGGAACCAAACAGCAAAACTAACAATTGAAGAACATAAGAAAGAAGCCATAATAAGAAAGGGAGTCCGACAAGGATGTTCCCTATCTCCGTTACTTTTTAATCTTTACATGGAACTAGCAGTTAATGATGTTAAAGAACAAATTAGATTCGGAGTAACATTACAAGGTGAAAAGATAAAGATGCTACGATTTGCTGATGATATAGTAATTCTAGCCGAGAGTAAAAAGGATTTAGAAGAAACAATGAACGGCATAGATGAAGTCCTACGCAAGAACTATCCCATGAAAATAAACAATAACAAAACAAAAGTAATGAAATGTAGTAGAAATAACAAAGATGGACCACTGAACGTGAAAATAGGAGGAGAAAAGATTATGGAGGTAGAAGAATTTTGTTATTTGGGAAGTAGAATTACTAAAGATGGACGAAGCAGGAGCGATATGTAAAACAATTTGTTAGGGATGTAGGATGTAGAGGGTATACTGAAATGAAACGACTAGCACTAGATAGGGAATCTTGGAGAGCTGCATCAAACCAGTCAAATGACTGAAGACAAAAAAAAATAATTTACGATTACAATTATAATGATAATAATTACCGTCAAAGTGTAATAACTTTCTGCAAGATTTCTAAATTTAATTTTTATTTTTAATCTTATTAACTCTTAAAGGTCATCTTGGTGCAAATTTGAACCATCTAAGAATTAAAACTTGAGTTATTTTATTCAAGATAAATAAAGTATATACATATACTTTACAACCTCATTAAACAAAAAATATATTTTAAAATACAGCAAATGTCTATAAATACTTATTCGAAAACATTGTTACAAAAACTGCACCACACTTTTATTTAACTAAATATCTTCATTACTTTTAATTTTAAAATTTAATAATTATTACATTAATTTATTTTTTTCTTTTCAGTGCATTTTTATATTTGTTAATATATTATATATATATATATATTTTTTTTAATTCTCAATTTGATTTAATTCTTATTTTTTTACTTTTAAGAGGGTTTTTCTAATTTTTTTCCTTTTTTAGTTAATGTTAATATTAGTTAAATAAAAGCTTTTTTAAAAAATAATTTTTTATATGTAATCAAATACATTTTTATAATTTTTTTGTATTTTTTTTTTAAATTAAAAAAAATGTAAAAATATTTATTTTTACACATCGAAGTTACATACGTGTACCAAATTTCAATCATTTTCATACGATAGTTCATGAGAAATGAAAATTTTCAACTAAATTCACGAATTTAGCGTAGGGATAGCGCGTGGGGGTGAATCATATAAAATTCTGACACCGTAGTATTGTATTGTCATCAAAGTTACACACGTGTACCAAATTTCATTGATTTTCATAAGATAGCTCAAAAGATATAGCAGTTGCAAGATTTGATTATTCCTAAAGCGAGTTAAATAAACGCTTTTAAAAAAAAGGAAGGGTAAAACAAAAAGAAAGTCAAGAAAACAATACAGAAAAGTGCATTTAATGAAAGAAGATGAAAAGTAACAGGTGGAATTGTATCAGAACAGGATGGAAGTGTGTGTCATGTAAAAAAATATGTATACATGCTTATTTTTTTAGTTAAATCAGTTTATTCTTTCCAGTTGAATGAAAATAATAATTTTATACCAAAATTTTAAGCACCTAATAGTAAATTATCATCAAGAGAAGAATTAGCATTTGCTTAATTCATTTATTTTAAGAGAAAACAGAAATTCAAAATTAATTTTTTGTAAAACTGTATCGATAAAAAAGTTCACATTTAAATTTTGTTTATTTAAAATTAGATGCAATTGTTATCCTCAAGATTGTTAGAATATTAAACATTTTACAGATATTCATTAAAGAAAAATAATCTTTTTTTTCTTTAATAAATATCTTAATTCACAAATCCACTCTGAGGGGGTAGGGCCTCGATGTGTAGCTTAAAACCTTTCCTGGGATAACACAAATATATCCTCAAAATTTGAAAGTAATCGGTTGGCTGGTTCTCACATGATACTGATGCAAACAAACTTTCGCATTTATATATATAAGATTTTTAAGTTGTGATTTTTTAACACGGCTCTAACTCCAATGTTTTCCTTTTTTATCCCCAAAACACAAATATAATTTTAGATAAATATTTATAAACAAAAAAAAAAAAAATAATAATAAAATACTACAATACCAAATAAATCAAAATGAAGAAAAATAATGTCAAAAAATTGAACTAACAAGTGCATAATAAATTGAATTGTGTACTATAAACAGTATGTTTGTTTACATAAACATTTATTCCATACTTATTTTTATAAAATTTCAAAAAACTTAAAATTAAAAAACAAAATGCAAAAAAGTAATAAGAATAATAAATGTTAATGTAAAAAAAAAATGTTCGTAGTACATAATGCAATTTATTATACGGTTAGATGAATTTTTCAGCCAGAGGGAAGCACTTCATTCAAAATAAAACAAACTGTGTTTCTGGATATAAACGACATCAAATATTAAGCTAATTATTTTGAAATGTTTTGTATAATAAACATTATTTTTAAAATTATAACAGCATTAACATAAACAAAAAAAATCAAAATAATTAGCTTAATATTTAAAACAAAAAAAAGTAGTAAAATATATTTTAGAAAAGCTTTGGTAAAACGTACTTTCAATAAAATTGTACATGCTGCGATCTAGCGTAGAGGCGCTTAATTCAAAATAAAAATACGAGTACGTATAACAAACCAATGCATCATCCTTTTTTATTGGAGAAATACTGCTTGTTTATTAAAAAGAATTCATTTTGACAAAGTAAAAATTCCTTTCAAATCCCAGTGGCTGATCAATCTACCAATCTTCTTATGTGAAAGATTAAAAAAAAAACCTTCAGTGTTTTACTAATATGAACTAGAATGTTCATATTAGAACATTCAACAAAATAAAATCCTGAGTCAAAATATTCAACCAATCCATTATTATTACAAAAAAATAATGCATGATTAACAAATTCATTAATAAATAAATGATAAAATATCAAAACATTTAATGTTAAATAAAATAGCAGAATGTCAAAAGAAACGCTACATTTATGGTTATATAAACAAATATTCAAAACTGATATGTAAATCAATGACAGTAGAAAAAACAGATTTAAAGACAAGTTAACAAGATACGTACACGATTTATTATCAAAATGCCACAACAGGATAATATGAAAAAAATAATAACAAAAGATAAGTGAAAGTAAACTGTCAATGGATTTGTTAAATTTCTATTCTTTTTCTTTTAAAAGAAACAACTAAAGAAGACATCTTTCTCTTTTTTTTGTTGTACAGATTACCTAGTTATAACTATACACAATAATTCACATTAAATGAAAATAAATAATGAGAAGGGTTTTAAGAAAGAAAATAGAAAAGAACATGAGAAAGATATCAAAAGAAAATTAAGATAATATAACAAAGTAGATAAATGATATAAAATAGCTTGATAGTCATCATGATTATAAAAGTACAACTAAGCCACAAAACAGTACCAATGAAACACGATGACAATGGGTAACAATAACGGTTAGATTTAAAAAAGTAATAATAATAAAAAAAAAAAAAAAGTGACCAATGGTCTGTGAAACTTCTACAGTAATATTGATGACCGTTTGATAGAAATACCGTAATGTATATAAAAGAAATTTGCTTAATAATCAGAAAGTTTAGCAGCATTGTACAGTGTATAATAGTATTTTAATCAGATGACAAGTCATTCCATTTTATTTTCTAGTCATATCTTCCTTTTTCTTTTTTAACAGTATACACTTGAATGAAATCTGATTAATATACATATCATATGTGATATGCATAATACTCTTGCCCTGTTATGGGCAAGAGAATTATAATGTTAGTAAGCATGGTAATTCTTAAATAATTTTTCAACAGTTAAATATAAAAAAATTAAGTTTACCCATTGTTTTTATTTTGAAATGATCTATTTTTAGGTATTCAAACACTATGTTCAGCACCCAGAAGACCCAAAGAACAATTAAAAAAATTTCAAGTGGAAAGGCTACAGTTGTAATTTTAACACTTTGACAACGGTACTGGTTACATATGTCCGTCCTATAAGAGAATTTAAGAGAAGGCATACTACTCTCTCCTAGATTTCTTTTCTTTGAAGCAGGTGTACATTTCTTCTAATCTTATTATTTAATTTTTTTATGTCATAATGAGTAATCTAAAAATTAAATTCTGATGTTAAAAGGATTAAATCCATACTAGAGTTGGATGATCAGTACCAAATTAGTTAAATATAAAATTCACAAATAGTTCTATAAATGACTAATAGACAGCAATAGAAGAGGTGAAAACTTAAAAATGCGGGTGCCCTGTCACACCCTAGAGGAATCATGAATACTGAACAATGCAGACTTGTAATGCACAAAAATTACATGTATTAAAAAAACAACCTTAAAGGGCATTAAAAAACAATAAATTCGATGTAATAAATTTTGGGCTAAGACAATCCTATCCAAAACGATAGCCATTAATATTCATCAAAACCAGTTTCGGAGGTGGTTTGCATTACCCTTAAATAATTGCACAACAATGGAACAATAAAAAAAAATTAAACAATCTTACCTTAAACAATCTATACATTTTACCTTAAACAATCTACTGTGCATTTCAAAATGAAATTTTAAAGTTATGTAATACGTATTAAGATTTACTTACATTGATAAATTACACATAAAATAAAAGAAAAACTCAGTTTTTCCTACAACTGTTCAACATGAGCACAATTAGTCACACAGAACAGATCCTGCCGATATGAGAGTTAATCCTATAATTTAATCAGTAAGTATGAAGTAATTGATGTGACTGCTACTTCAATCCTGTGTTTCAAGTCAGGTACATCAGTCAGTAACGTTGGCACATATACTTGACCCTTTCTAAACCCCCCAAAGAAAAAAATCTCACGTGTCAGATCACACTAAAAAATGGAGACCACGACAAACAAGCCCTGTCATCTGATCCCCAGTGACTGATCCAGCGCGGTCAGGGAGAATTTCATTTGACCAATCACTTATAACATTTTGGCAGTGAGAAGGCACACCATTCTTGTTGCCAAATAAAGTTCTGTGATTCGAATTTCAGTTGAGGAAAGAGCTGTAGTTGCAGTGTATCAAGATAGTGCATTCTATACACACTTGGTTCCTTGAAAAAGAATAGCCGGTAAACTTGCTGTCAGGATATAACACAAAAAACGTTCAATTTTAGGGAATCTTGTTCACATATGCCATGGGGGATCACAACAGAACTTCTAATGGAACGCATGTTGAATGGTAATTCTGAACATAGAACATAGAATGGTTTCTGTTGGAAGGCCGCCATCTTTGTTAGTAGCGCTTTGAAGTGGAAGGTACAGGAAACAGTTTATAAGCTTGTCCACAGCTAAAATTGTTTGAGTTACTCTTTCATTTCATGTATAATTAATCAATGTATGTGAAATTTGAGAAATATTACAGTTTTAAAATCCCGATATCGATTTTGAAACACACTGTATTTTGGGATATTCAACCTCTATTTAGGGTGTTCTGTCTTTTTCTTTCTTTTTCCTGTTTAGCCTCCGGTAACTACCGTTTAGATAATTCTTCAGAGGATGAATGAGGATGATATGTATGAGTGTAAATGAAGTGTAGTCTTATACATTCTCAGTTCGACCATTCCTAAGATGTGTGGTTAATTGAAACCCAACCACCAAAGAACACCGGTATCCACGATCTAGTATTCAAATTCGTGTAAAAATAACTGGCTTTACTAGGACTTGAACGCTGTAACTCTCGACTTTCAAATCAGCTGATTTGGGAAGACGCGTGAACCACTAGACCAAACCGGTGGATTAGGTGTTCTGTCTACCACTTTTGAAACTAACTGTGAAGATTTTAAAATGACAGTCATTTTATTAAGGTTTTATAAAATATCTGTTGAGAAAAAAATTTTGTTTTTCAATACCATTAAAAAAATGATGTATCAACAACCTTACCGTTTCAATTGAACATACTTTTAGCTTGTACCCTGTGAAATCTTTGGGATTGTTGTAACCACAATCATCTGATTTGATACATTGTGATTTTTCATTTTTTTGTAATCATCAATGATATGGTATTTCCATCAAATCCAAACAACCTGAACTGCTTTAAGCTGTCAATTAAAAATTCAACTGATTTTATAAATCAGGACAAAGCTTTATAAAAATTTGTAATTCAGTAGTTAAAAAACTACCATGAATGCGTAAGAGCCAAAGGATAATCCTTTGAATAATTTGTCTGATGGGCCTTTCTTATTTGTAACTATGAAAATTTACTTTTATCTCATCCAGTATAATTACATATAAACATAATTGTGATATGTCTCTTGATTGGTATAGCGTAGAAAATTAATTTTTCAATTTTAAAAAATCAAAAAATGATTAGAGATCCCTTATTTCACTTATACTCATACATGTATATTTTCTAATCAGTGCCTTTATTCCCATTTAAGTACATGATTATAGTTTAAGATCGTTTGTCCACTTAACTAATCCAGCTGGATAAGTTTTGCCAGAGCAAGACACTGCACAATATATAAATAATGTGTTGCTAGCACATTCCACGAGATCTACAATACCTCTCAAATTAATTGGAACTCTGAACACTGGGATTTTTGTTCTATTCTTGTAAAAGACAGTTGGCAACACTGCATCTCCTCTTACTAGATGTTTTTACTACATATAACCTCTCAGACAGTTAGTGCACATGTGAGTTTATTTTTTTGTGTGTTGTACGTTGTATTTCTGTCAAATATACCGTATTATAGTGGATTAGTTTTTTAAGGTTTCTTATTCATTTACCAAAGAAGATACAACTCGAAAATGTGGCAGAATTATTACTGAATCTCAGCATTCAAGTATGTTGTAAATGATGATTGCTGAAGAATGTAAGGTAGGTTTCAAAGGATTTTAAAGTAGTTTAAAATACTGGTTCTTTTTCTCCTGAAAGAGAAGAAAAATGTGGTCGTAAAAGAAAAATCACTCCTCAAACAGACCGTTTATTGATTAGAAAAAGCAAAATGAATTCTAGGTTATCTGCTGTAGATTTAAATATAGAAATGAGAAAAAGTGTTGTCGATGGAAAACAAGTCAGCCGGAGAGCACAAGAACCAATGAAAAAGCAACTACTTACTGCAATAATGCGCAATAAATGTCTACAGGGCTAAAATCTATAAAGACTATGTAGTAGAACAATGGAAAAAAGTTCCTCTTTAGATGAATCCATTTTGAAGAACAAGGACTAAATGTAAAGAATGCAAAAGTTTAAATGAGGTTACATCATCATAACCAACAAATACCAAAACATCCTCTAAAGAAAATGTTTTGGGAGTATGACTTTTCATGGACCAGAACCATCAGTTCTAGGAAAGGGCGATGATAACAACACGAAAGTGTTTTTCGCCCTGAAAACACAAAAAAAAAAGTTCTAGGAAGGAGAATATGAATTTTAATAAATATATATCTTTACACCAGAAAAGATAGAACTGAAAAGATTTTTTAAAGAGTTCTACTCTTTCAAAAATTGTTTCCAGCCGGTGACAGGAATTTTCATCAAGATCTAGCACCAAACAAATACATCCAAAAAATACAAAAACTTCTTCACAGAAAATGGTGTAAATGTTGTTCAATGTCTGGGCAATTCACCAGACTTGAATTCAATTGAGAATTTGTGGTTAATTTTTAAACAAAGACTTATCAAAGAAGACTGTACAACAAAAATTAGTGTGATTTCTTCAATAATCAAAATATGGTTTCATGACAATGAACTGAAAAAAACTAGTTGAATCAATGACTAAATATTGTTAGGAGGTAACAAAAGAATAAAGGAGAACACATCAACTATTAAAGTATAATTCTGTAGGTTTTATTGTTAATAAATTGGGTATTAAGAAGAATTGTTGTTTTTCATTCAGTGTTCCAATTAATTTTTGAGCAGTATCATACAATGTTTAAAAATCAATGATCATATAAATTTGTCTGATCGTTCCTTGTGTCAGAGATTTTAAGAAATTTTGCTACTTTTTTAATATTATTTTAATTATAGATTTTAATCTTAGGTCTATTATATTGTGATTTAATAATTTATGTTTAATGTATTGAGAAAAATATCCAGTTCAATTTTTATTCTGTTTGCTTTATTTCTGTAGACTTGCCTATTTAAATTATACTTCGTTCAAGAAATATGCCACAGCCTTTTTGGGCTATCTATTACACAGCTATCCCTTTCTATCTGGTTGCCCCATTTATCCCTGTTTCTAGACTGGTAAGGGACATATGACAGTAGTAGATATGTGTGTGTGTGTGTGTGTGTGTGTGTGTGTGTGTGTGTGTGTATATATATATATATATATAAAGCATTCTATCATATGAATGACAAGACAATGTCATACATTCCTTATTCTCATCAACAAATTATAGCCCCTCCCCCCCCAACTTACATTAGCATTAACAGTATAGTGTGAACATAACAAATCACTCAACTTCCTAGATCTCACCATTTCCAAAATAAATGATATTCAAACTACGTGGTTATCCATATATTATGATTTTAAAGCCTCTCATCAGCACTTAGAAGAGTGTCACATAATTAACATGTAATATTTAATTCAAAAATAAAATTAAAAATTTAGTCGAAAAGAAGTGCACATTTTTAATTTAAATTATTTTAAGATTTTTATTAAAATATAAGCCCTAAATATTTTCATTCTTGAATTATTAAAAAAAAATACCTAAAAAAATTTTCTGTAACTCACAAAGCTGGTCTAGTGGTACACTTGTCATAAATCAGCTGATTTTGAAGTTAAAGTTCTCAGGTTCAAATCCTAATAAAGCTATTTTACTTTTATTTGTATTTGAATACTAGAACGTGAATACCAGTGTTCATTGGTGGCTGGGTTTCAATTAACCACATGTCTCAGGAGTAGTCGACCTGAGTTTATTCAAGACTATAAAAATGGACTGCACTACCAAAGAGAAGATAAATTGTTCTGCAATAAAGGTATGGTTTAATGATCAAGAAATTAAAGAAATATATAAAAGAGATTATAGATTCAGTGCCTAAAAGAATTGAAATAGTTATTATAGAGTGAGGAGGACATATTAAATACTAAAAAGTACTACAATAAACACTGTAGATTCTTTATATGCAATAGATTTGATTAATTTTGGAAATACAGAGTGGTCCAAAAGTCGCAGTACAGCCTATTAATTCAGAAGTTGTGAAAAAAATGAAAATTTGGATCAAAATAGATTGAAATTTTACCAGGAATACAGTTCTGCAATCAGATTTCACATAATTGTTACGGTGTAAGAGTTATTGGCATCCAAAATTTTGAAAATCTTATTCTTTTGCAGGTGACATATGATGGCTTTGACAAAGGAAGAGTGAATTGAGGTGATCCTGATATCTAGTGAACAAAGCAGTACAGTTGTTGCAGTCCAGTTCGTTGTGATTTCGATAGGCGCCACCCAGAGATACCACCGATTTTGCATAACACTGTTGTACATGTCTCATATCCAAATTCAAGGAAACTGGAAATGTGTCCTACAGGCAACATAGTGGTCGTCCCAAATCTTCCAGTGATGAGACAACCTCTACAATGGTCTTAGCTGTCTTTGCAAGGCGCCCACAACGCGGCACTCGACGTCTTGCAAGTGAAATTGGTCTTAGTCGTTCCTCCATTCTGCGTATTCTTCATAGCAACAAATGGCACCCATTTAAGATGCAAATGCTGCAAAAACTTTCTGAAGATGACCCAGACAGATGTGTCGAGTTCTGTACATGGGCATTAAGTAAATATCAGAACAACCTACATTCCCACAGAGTATCTTATTCAGTGACGAGACAATGTTTTATGTCAGTGGTGAGGTGAACTGCTAGAATCACCGATATTGGTGTGATGAAATTCCCCACTGAATTGACCCATCCAATGTTGTTGGAGATGTTAAAATTATGATGTGGTGTGGGATAAGGGGTACTCATGTGGTTAGACCAATCTTTGTCTATGGAACCCTTCATTCTGTGCAGTACTTGGATGTGCTGAGAGACATTGTTTTTCCTTCCCTTTTAAATGAAGATGGAACATTCCCTTCATTTTTTCAACAAGATTTAATCTGCCATACTTTGGGATGTTCGTCAGTGGCTCGATGTGCATTGCCTGGGCAATGGATTGGTTGGTGTGGCCCAGTGGAATGGCTACCAAGATCACTCGACCTCACACCTATGGACTTTTATTTGTGGGGGCATTTGAAGCAACTTCTTTACGCAGAGAAGATTCGTGATGTTCACCATCTGCAACAAAGAATTATGCTGTGCTGCACACAAATCACACCAGAAGTGATTCTGTGAGTTCTGCTGACTGGATTAAGCGTCTGGAGATATGCATTCAACAAAACGGTTGACATATTGAACACATCATATAGCCCTCCAGTGTCAAATTTGGATGCCAGTAACTCCATGACATTTTGGGAAATCTGGTTGAAGAAACGAATTCCTGGTAAAATTTCAATCTGTTTTGATACGTCACATGATCCCTTTCCTGTTCAAAATAAATGGACAATGATTCAAAATGGCAGCCATTGTTGTGTTATGCCCCAAAAGTGGGTCCTCATACCTAATTTACATTGGTGTATCCAAATGATTCATTTGCTTTACAACTTCTGAAATAATAGGCTGTAATGCAACTTTTCGACCACTCTGTATAATCTTGTTCACATCAATTTGCACAATACTGTAATTAAACATTTTTTTTTTTTTTTTGTTAATCTGTTGTCTTCCATTCTTTTTAAGTGTCCATAAAAACCTAATATTCTTTTTTTTTTACTGAGTACATTAATTTCTAGTAAATTTCTCATCTGATCTTATACTACTTTGATTATTTTTACATTTGCGATTCTAAAATCTTTCTTAAAATTTTCCTTTTCTTTTATAACTATTTTTTCCATTCTCAATTCTTTAACTGTCATCATTGTTTCTGCAGCATACAAGTGTTGTGATTTGTTTATTGGTCACGTTATAGTGCCTAAATTCTGTATTAAAAGAAAGGGATTTTTTTTATTAGTTGATAAGCTAATTCCATCTTATTTACTTTCATTTCTGAATAGATCTTTCCAGGGGATTATAATTGTATTATTTCTCCTAGATATTTAAATTTTTCAACTTGTTTATTTATTATTACTGTTAATGAATAATTCTTCTGTACATTATATAAACTGAATGTGCTGTATAACATATTTTTTTATGAATGAAATATATTCATATAGTTTTTTGTAAGTAATTAATTTTTTAAAATGAAATAAGATAACAGAATGATAAATTAGTTTTTGTAAGGGCCACATTATAGGAAATAATAAACAAAAGTTTATTATCCTCATAAAAGAAAAAAATATAAAAGATCTAATGTTTAATTAATAAAAATGTATGGAAAATTTAATGATAGAGAAATTAATTTATACAAAAAATTCAACCGAAGATAAAATAATATATTAAAATAAATGAAGGATAAAAAATACAAAAATTATTAATAAGAAGAAAAAGAATACTGATGAAAAAATATATGAAAAGGAACATCAAAAGGATTTAATATAATAAATAGAAGCTAAAGGCAAAGATTACAACACCAGAAACATGTAGCGATATATAAAAATAAAGCATAAATTAAAATATTCTTTAGGGATCTACAAAATAATAAAGAATAACAGAAATAAAAAAAATTAACTATAAAAGATTAATAAGGTATTTATTTTAATTAAAACAAAAAACAAAAAAAAAAAAAAAATAGCATTTGATTCCACATATAATACTGTAAGAATCTAAGGGCTATAAAAAGCAAAAATTAAAATGTTATTTAAACTCAAATACTTTAATTAAATGTACTTGTTAAAATTTGTGCTCACCCTTTTATGTGATAGATCAGGGTCTGGTTGTCGAAGTATTGGTCCTGGTGGAGGAACGTACAGCGGGGATGGTGACAGAGGAGGTGGTTTGTCCACTACAGTTGGTGCGTTGTTCACTCTGGGTGGTAACGGATCTCGCCCAATCACAGATCCTGATCCGGACGCTAAAAAACAACACAAAATGAAATTATTAATAAATAACTGCACCAAATATATAAAGAAATAAAAAATAAATCCAACTGACATAAATAAATGTTTTATAATTGCTGAATTTTAAGACAAAAATACTGTGGGTCAATAATTATCATGAAAACCAATTAACAGTTCTGTGAACCTTTAAAGCAACACCATATTTTATTTGACAATATTATTATATACAGATAAGAAAAGTATGTTTTTTAAATACCTTTAAAAACAGAAATTCCTTAAAAATTTCAATTCCATAAAAAAAATACTATGTGAGGTTTCTTTTAAACTCCACAGAAAGTTCATATTATGTATGTTTTTTATAAAAAATGTTAACATTTTTTTTTGTAAAACTTTAACTTTCCAGCTGTTATAAACATAATTAAAACAACGAGGGTTAAAAGTAGAAACAAACTTAAAAGTGTAAACAAAGTAGTTTGTTTGTAAAAAGAAGCATTGTGCATCGGTTTGTTTGCTGTATGTGATCAAATTTTTATTTTGAATGAAGCACTTCTTACATGTAACTACCACCTAGTAGAAAAAAATTGAACTAACAACTGTGTAATAAACTGTACTATAAACAGTATGATTACATTAACATATATTATACATATTACTTTTTATAAGCTTTTATTCAATTTGCTTTAGTTATAATCAAATCTTGCAAATGGTATATCTTTTTATCTACCGTATGAAAATCAAAGAAATTCGATACGCATATGTAACTTCGATGACAATACAGCACTACGTTGTCGGAATTTGATATGACCCACCCCCACGCGCTACCCCTACGCTAAATTCATGCATTTAGTAGAAAATTTTCGTTTCTCATGAACTATCGTATGAAAATGAATTAAATTTGGTACACGTATGTAACTTCGATGTGTAAAAATAAAGATTTTTACTTTTTAGTCTTAATAAACAAACAAACAAACTTGAACAAACAATAATATTCAGATATAAATATTATTAAGAATATTTTTTTTGGATGTAAAAAGTTTATTGTTCATTAAGACTACAAAGTAAAAAATAAAAATAAAAAAATTACAAAAAAAAAATTTGATTACATATAAAAAATTATTTTTTTAAAAAAGCTTTTGTTTAACTAATATTAATATAGCATTAATAATAAAAGGAAACAAATTAGAAAACCCTCAAAAAGTAAAAAAAAAATTTAAACAAAAAAATATAATATATTAACAAATATAAAAATGCACTGAAAAGTAACAAATAAATTATATAAATATCTAATAAATAACCAATAAATAAAAAATAAATGTAATAATTATTAAATTTTAAAATTAAAAGTAATGAAAATATTTAGTTAAATAAAAGCGTGGCGCAGTTTTTATAACAATGTTTTCGAATTAAAATATATTTTTTGTTTAATGAGGTTGTTTAGTATATGTATATACTTTATTTATCTGTAATAAAATAACTCAAGTTTTAATTCTTTGATGGTTCAAATTTGCACAGAGATGACCTTTACGGGTTAATAAGATTAAAAATAAAAATTAAATTTAGAAATCTTGCAAAAATTATTAAATTTTGACGGTAATCTGAAAAATTATTAATTATTATCATTATTATAATTGTAATTGTAATTATGAATTCATTAAATAAAAATTCATAATTAATTAAAATGAACCTTTTAGCGGAAAGAGTGCGTTCAATTTGGCTAAGATTACAACCAGAATTTGAAGATGAACTTCATATATGTGAGAACATGTACAAAGAAAGCGAGTGGGTGCATTTTCCCAGATTGTTACTTGCAGCTAGTCAGTCTCAACTGGAGAGGTTCCAGCAGACCTTTCCGCCTCCTCGCGTCGTTATTGAAAATGAAAATGAAGATTAATTGTGTAAAAATAAATGTTGTGTTGTTTTAAATAAATTATAAAAACTGCACCACGCTTTTATTTAACTAAATATTTTCATTACTTTTAATTTTAAAATTTATTTATTAGATATTTATATAATTTATTTTTTTACTTTTCAGTGCATTTTTATATTTGTTAATATAGTTTTTTTGTTTAAAATTTTCAATTTGATTTAATTCTTATTTTTTACTTTTTAGAGAATTTTTCTAATTTGTTTCCTTTTTTTTATTAATGTTAATATTAATATTAGTTAAATAAAA
Source organism: Lycorma delicatula (assembly GCF_047948215.1). NCBI lineage: Eukaryota > Metazoa > Arthropoda > Insecta > Hemiptera > Fulgoridae > Lycorma > Lycorma delicatula. The sequence goes on from NC_134465.1 coordinate 44,172,377, forward strand.
GCTTTTTTAAAAAATAATTTTTTATATGTAATCAAATAAATTTTTGTAATTTTTTTTGTTTTTTTTGTATTTTTTTACATTTGTTTAAAAAAAACTATTGTACACATCATAAGTTTTTTTGAAATTTTATAAAAAAATAAATAACTATAGAATAAAATAAATGTTAACGTAAAGAACATATTGTTTATATGTACAATACAATTTACTATACAGTTGTTAATTTTTTGTCATTATTTTTCTTCATTTTCAATTTTTTGGTATTGTAATGATTTTATTTAATTTTTGTTTTTAAATATTTATCTAAAATTTATATTTGTTTTGGGGATAAATAAGGAAATATTGGAGTAAGAACTGCGTTAAGAAATCACAACTCAAGAAACAGCTAAAAATGTTTAGGATTTTAAAGCTTTCATTGTAAAAGTTTTTGCTGTTAGTACGCTAAATTAATGAATGTTATTTAGTTACTGTTTGCAAAAAAACATTCAACAAAATCATGTGTAACGAAACATAAAACTTATTATTACTATTCTTCGAACACTATATTTAGTTCATTTTATACTAAATTTAACAAACTGAACAGTATAATGAGATTTAATTTATTTTAAGAGTTAAACTAAAATATAATTGAAATTGTAAATGGTAACTGATTATGAAAGGTTTAGCAAGAGGCAAAAATAATCTTACTGTGTTAATTATGTAGTAAGCGCAAATTCCAAGGGCATTATCATTACTTACTGATGGCTACTGAACAAGTACTTCCACTATACCCCTGTGATTTTTTTTTTGTATTTTTAAAAATTTTATATACTAAATACCCCAAAGGAAAATGAAAAATTAGAGTTTATTGAAAATCACAATATAAGATTAAGTTTTTATTTAAATGTACAAAGAAAGGCATGATGAAATCCTGTAATAGTTGAATAATCTCAGAGATAAATGTTAGAGATGGAGGAGAAAAGTGAAAGAATAAAGTATCTTACTCACAATCAATGAAAAAAAATAGTCAGCAGATTATAAGATTAGAAGAAAATCACATTTTTTTTAGGAAAAAATATATTATTAGCAGTATCTTGGTTATAGAGACTTCCCTTCTGGCACATTTCTCCATTCCCTATCTAAGAAACATAGCAGCTTCCATTTGGTAACAGAAAATCTTATAGAAAATTATAACGTGTATGGCATCCACTTATAAACAAGGAACGTCATTGCAAATTTTCTTAAAAATCAAAACCCATGGGGTTGGTCATAAATATATTTTAAAACACAATGTATCAAAAGCTCAACAGAAAAATCACCCCGCCCTCCCCCTATTTTAGTTACTCAATAAAAAGTTTTTTTATATCTTCATGTATGTGAACCAAAATTTTATATCGGAATGATTCTCTTTTATTTAGATAATGTTTCAACTGCTTTTTTGACATTTTTATACAATTCTGTTTGTGCATGACTGTTATCAGTTCACCAGAAACTCAGCGACCACAGAAATTTAAAAAATTTATTTACTCATAGATGACTGAATATGCAGAACTGTGGCTTACATTCAAAAAATTTGCAATTCATCAATTTTGACTCGCTGATCAACATTATGAATCATTCGGTTAACAACTTTGATATTGAAATCTATCATCGATATGGAAGTACTATCTAAATGATTGAATGATCTGTTAATTGTAGATTGAAATCTGACCTTAATTTAAAATGATGCATCCACTCACAATTACTGTTTTAACTTAAAACAACTATCGTCATAATGTTGTTTAATTCTATGAAAATCTTCGCAAGCTTAAATTCTGAAAGAAGAAAACATATTGTTGCTTTAATCTCTTTTTTAATGTACGTAGATAGTAGTAGCACTCGTTATAAATTAATCTGGTTCACAATAGCAGAGGGTTAAACATTGAAATATTTCTCCAGCAAACACAAGACTTATGAGATTATGAATACTACACGGAAGTCAATGTTGCCAACCTCCTCATTGGGAAAACAAAAATTTTTTCCCCTACTTTTAACTCCCTTGAATATTATTTTACATTTAAAAACTTCAGGCTAATGTATTTCAATTTCTATTTCATTCTAAAAAAAACTATTAAGCTTAGTATATTAATAGAACTCACTACTATTTCCCTTCTAGTACGATTTTTCTCAAAAATATTTTACTTACTTATTAAAAGATTTTCAGTTTTTCAATTTATCTCACATGATTTTCAAGTAATTGAACTAGCAAAGTGAAATCCCATTTTAATTTAGTTCTAGGCATTTCATCTGACGAATTGTGGTTTTCGACGATAACATCCAAATTCATTTTTTGATTTTTATGAAATTTTGCATTGCAGATCCTTTTATTTGGCAGAACAACATATATGTAAACATTTTTTGTAAAGTTTTTTGTTTTAAAGTAGCAATATTTACTTTTCTTTGACAGCTGTAGCCATTACGAGGTAGTAAATAGATAAATAATCTTTTTATTCTGATACATAAAAATACATTATGTAGTTATATATAAAAAACTTTATGTATAAAAAAAGTGAATCACCCTAGCATTTGTCTGGATCAAGGGAAAGCATGGTAAAATATTGATGATAGTAGTGTTATAGAATATAAGATTAATTATATTGAAAAAAATTGATAAAATTTTAATCCAATTAATTGTTTAAAATATAAACACATGAAATAATATTGAGGTAATATGAAGAGATATGTATAACAAATAAATCACAATTCAGAAGACGTTAATATGAATTATTTGAGTATATATTTATCAATGAAGTCTCCCTTCCATTACTGATATAACTGAATTGTAATGACACCCACTATTATTAATCTGTCAACAGTAACACATTACATACTTCACTCTTTATATTCTACTCCATTTTTTAGCTGTTTTCCTCCAACTATATACTGTTGTGCCTTTTCCAGTACACAATTTAATACCGTAATCTTATGCAGGTTTTCAATAAAATTAAATTTCATACTGTTTTACCTTTACAAAATAAAAAAACACACACCATGACTAAAAGAGAAAAATTTGGGGATATAAAGGAAGTAATACTTCAACAGTTGTTAATGAGTCATGTATCATGATTTTCCATAAAATCATGATTATAACACTGTTTTTACAATAACATCAATCAGTGTATGCTTGTTTTTTTTTTATAATGAATTCATTATTTCATACAAAATGAGAGTGATCTACATCGTTTATAAAATTATTATTAATATTTACTTGTCAAAAGAATATAATATTCTTCAATAATGTGACCTTATGTTATTCATGTGTGAAATACTGTTTCAAATAAATATATATAAAAATTATTTTTAGATTCTTAAACTATTGTGGATTTAATAACATTAGATTTTTTTGTTTAAAACCCGATTATTTTTTTAAATACTTTTATTTACAGTTGCATCAACAATTAAAGTCATTAGTGACTTATCAGTGTAATGTAACTGTATCGGTAAATGTGCGGTCTTGTACAGTCTCAGGCTAATCATTCCTGATGTGTGGTTAATTGAAACCCAACCACCATAGAAGACTGGTATCGATGATCTAGTATTCAAATCCAAATAAAAGCAATTGCCTTTATTAGGATTTGATCCTGAGAACTTTGACTTCAAAATAAGTTGATTTGTGATGAGTTTACGACCAGACCGACCCGGTGGGTAAAACTGATTTTAATTGGGTTATTAAAAATATTTAATAAAAAGATCACGAATTAGTCTATAAATTGCATTCGATTACAAACTGATAGTTCTACAATAAACCTGGAACATACAAGTTAGTAGCATTCTGGAAAGTGAATAATGATGATTCCAAATAAAATGGTAATAACTAAAACCATTGGTTAAATAGACCAGTTCCTAAAGATCAATCAAGATCAAGTTAAATATTATATAAGATTCAGGTTTATTTATACTGTTATCATTTATAGGCGATTAATAACTGTTGCTGTTGATGCTACTTAAAATTAAACAAAAGCATCCATTATAATTCTCACAATACATACAAATAAATTAAGAAAAGGTGTAGGACGCATTACCATAAAAAGAAAAAACAGAATAGAGTTTACAACAAAAAATAAAATACATGGGGGTGTAAAAATTGATAACTAATTTAAAGAAAGAATAACTTGTTCCATTATATATATGTATATATTTTTTTTCAACAGATTATCAGCATGATTAAACAGAATTAAAAAACCAACCGATCTCCATAAAATACATTATTTGTATTAATAATATATAAGACCATTATTATTTTTAGAAAAGAACAAGATAAAAAATGTCTTTGAGACATTTGATACACAGTTGTTATGTTAATAACAACAGGATATAACAACAACATAATAACTATAACAATGATAAATAATAAAGTAATTTATTAGAACAATGAACAATAACAATAATCATAAAAATTATAATTAGATAAATTGATAATTATTATAATTGTAATTATATTTAATGTATTATATTACATTATTATTTTATTATAATAAACTTGACCCTGATGACATTATAATATATTTTATACTTCCTGAAATGTAAAAAATAAATAAATAAAATCTGTATTAAAAGCAATTATATAAAAATTCAAATAAAAATTGTAATTTAAATGTTAAAAAAATGGTGTCATTTAATGGATTTGAACGTAATAAATAATTTCTCTACACCAGAGATCACTAAGGTGGGGTACATGTACCACAGTGGGTATGCAAGGTGAATTTTATTACTACACACACACACACAAACACACACACACACACATATATATATATGTTATATGGAGTACAGCTAACGATTATTTTTGTTTTAGAGGTATGCGATCAAAAAGGTTTTGAGATTGCGCTGCTCTATACTGAATAGGGGCAATTATGTACATTCATTTGTTATTTAACATTGTCTTTCCCATCCCTTGGCCAAAACTGTGACAGATACACATACACACACACACACACACACTGAAGTTAAAAAACAAGTGTAAATGATGCTTTTTGTAACAGTAATAATGATCATAATATACTCAACTCCTTGGTGCGAAAAGAATGATTTGCTGAGATATATCCTATTTCCAGTAATAACAAAACATTTAATCTTTAGCGTATTAAAAATAGCATTCCAGATAGAGATTCAAAATCAGAATCTTTTTGATGTAAGGCAGACATACCACAATAGTACAAGATTGCATTTCCTAAAGGAAAGAAGTAGAAAAGTTCCAAAAAATCGTTTGTATTATAAATCAAATCTTAATTTTTTAATTATTTATCCTACCATACTAAACGGCATTTATATCTGTGTGCGTCCCCCTTAGCTTAGCACCGGAATGTACCGATCACTAGCGGAAAATCCCGATTCATTAATAACAATTTCTAGAGTTAAATTTCTAATTTAACTTTCGTTATATCAATTTTCATCATTCAAGAACAAATATCTTTACACAAGAGGTAATCAATTTTGGACACCTAATAATCCCACTTCCAGACGTCGCCCGCCCGAAGAGCCTAGCTACGTGCCGTAGGCACGCCCTGCAGCTAGTATTTTAAGTAAGTCGCTCCCTTAAAACTTTTATCCACAATCCTTAAAACTTACAATTTAATTTAATCAGCACATGCGTTTCCCTCCGGAGAATGGGGCGCATTGCTTCCTCAAAACAACTAGGGCCTCGTTTTGGCGTATTCCTGGTAGCCCATAAGGTGCTAGTACCGAAAGGACTTAAGCGGACGGTATGAAGGGGAATCACGCAGGGAGCACCAGGCTCAAAAAGCTTAGTCTCCCGCGGGGTCAGACCCAGTAATAAATTGAAAATGCTGGTCAAAACGGATGAGAACGCAAATCACCAAATCCGTCCATAAATAAAACTTAAAACCTATAACCGACATTAAAAAAAACCCTTGAAACACGCCCGATTACAGAATCATACAGCAGCAAGGGACAATGTCCAGGCTCTGCGATTCGTAGGGAGAAATGGTGATACTCCCGCCACACTTCCGTTCCGTTTCGTTCCCTTATAAATAGGACACCCTCTCTGTGTGTCCTATTAACTCCATCCATTTAAAAGCTCGCGCGCACAAACATATAATTTTTTTTCAATGTCTATTCCTCTAATAACCTATTTAATAAGTTTGTATTTCATAAATTATTAACAGATTAAAATTGTTTTACATTCCGGTATATAATATAAAACAAACTATTTTGAAGGTGAGCAACATATAAAAAGGTACACAAAGGTAAAACAGAGTAGGAATAAAGTAAATAGGAAAGAGAAAATAAACAGGAGAAAGTGAGAGGGAATACATTAGTAGTGACGCGAAATATGTAAACACATATGAGAGAGAGAAAAGAGAGAGAGAGAGAGAGAGAGAGAGAGAGAGAGAGAGAGAGAGAGAGAGAGAGAGAGAGAGAGAGAGAGAGAGAGAGAGAGAGAGAGAGAGAGAGAGAGAGAGAGAGAGAGAGAGAGAGAGAGAGAGAGAGAGAGAGAGAGAGAGTGTGTGTGTGTGTGTGTAAGTGTTTATGTATGTAAAAATGTGTAATTTAAACAAATTAGACTATTAATTTTATGATTTATCCGCATGCTTTTGTTTAAAGGTTCAATACATAACTTAATAATAAGTCTACTAAATTAAATCAGCAAATTTAATTATTTATTATTTTTAACCGAGGTAAACAAGATCTATAAAAAATCTGGCTATATTGTCATTTCACTTTTTTTTACTTTCCCGCCTAGATACCGCTATAGCTCTAGAAGGGAAAGTATTGTACGTACGCGGTTTTCACCGGATCTTACCGTTTTGACACCTAAGAAACACAAAATAACCGGATAGAAATTTTCCGGATGTTAATGTTTGTATGAACGTGTGCGTGTTCGGTGTTGTAGTACTTATATCTCCAGAACTACTGAACCGATTTTGATCAAAATTGGGCACTTCTATATATAAGGCATTGATGCAATTAAATTTTCACTTAAAAAAAGGTCAAGGAGGTGAGGTTGTATAGCAAGGTCACCCGAAGTATCTCGAGATTTCGCCTAATTAATGTCGTATTTTTCTTAAGCACATTTGTTAACGATTAAAAAATAATAATATTTGAAAAAACAAGTTTTTGCGAAATCGCAACCCTACCACAAAAATTCTCTAAACTACTGCTATGTTGTGACGTCACAGGTAGAATTAAATAACTGAATAATATTTAAAGTGTAAAAAAGTAGCTTGACCGTTAGGTATGTAAAGTACGTAAAAGTAAAGCAATACCGTTAGGTATTGCTTTAGAGGATAAGATGAATGATTTGTAACGTGTGTAAAAATGCCATGCCTGACCGGGATTCGAACCCGGTTACTTGTATTATAATTCTTTTACTTCGAATTTATAATATATTTTTTGTTAATGAACAAATGTTTTAAAAATAAAAGTTAAATATACCCTCTGACTAAATATTAGCCACGAGAAATAACTTATATTTATAAATGGAACTTTAATAATATAATATAAAATTTTCTATTCCGCATTTATATCAGAGTATTATATCTTTGCCGATGAGTTTGTAGGATTCATAACGTAATAAATTATTTTTTTAATAATTTCTGATTTTTTTTTTTTTTGTCTTCAGTCATTTGACTGGTTTGAGGCAGCTCTCCAAGATTTCCTATCTAGTGCTAGTCGTTTCATTTCGGTATACCCTCTACATCCTACATCCTTAACAATTTGTTTTACATATTCCAAACGTTGCCTGCCTACACAATTTTTTCCTTCTACCTGTCCCTCCATTATTAAAGCGACTATTCCAGGATGCCTTAATATGTAGCCTATAAGTCTGTCTCTTCTTTTAGCTATATTTTTCCAAATGCTTCTTTCTTCATCTATTTGCCGCAACACCTCTTCATTTGTCACTTTATCCACCCATCTGATTTTTAACATTCTCCTATAGCACCGCATTCCAAAAGCTTCTAATCTTTTCTTCTCAGATACTCCGATTGTCCAAGTTTCACTTCTATATAAAGTGACACTCCAAACATATACTTTCAAAAATCTTTTCCTGACATTTAAATTAATTTTTGATGTAAACAAATTATATTTCTTACAGAACGCTCGTTGAGCTTGTGCTATTCGGCATTTTATATCGCTCCTGCTTCGTCCATCTTTAGTAATTCTACTTCCCAAATAACAAAATTCTTCTACCTCCATAATCTTTTCTCCTCCTATTTTCACATTTAGTGGTCCATCTTTGTTATTTCTACATTTCATTACTTTTGTTTTGTTCTTGTTTATTTTCATGCGATAGTTCTTGCGTAGGACTTCATCTATGCCGTTCATTGTTTCTTCTAAATCCTTTTTATTCTCGGCTAGAATTACTATATCATCAGCAAATCGTAGCATCTTTATCTTTTCACCTTGTACTGTTACTCCGAATCTAAATTGTTCTTTAACATCATTAACTGCTAGTTCTATGTAAAGATTAAAAAGTAGCGGGGATAGGGAACATCCTTGTCTGACTCCCTTTCTTATTATGGATTCTTTCTTATTTCTTAAATTATTACTGTTGCTGTTTGGTTCCTGTAAATGTTAGCAATTGTTCTTCTATTTCTGTATTTGAACCCTAATTTTTTAAAAATGCTGAACATTTTATTCCAGTCTACGTTATCGAATGCCTTTTCTAGGTCTATGAACGCCAAGTATGTTGGTTTGTTTTTCTTTAATCTTCCTTCTACTATTAATCTGAGGCCTAAAATTGCTTCCCTTGTCCTTATACTTTTCCTGAAACCAAATTGGTCTTTTCCTAACACTTCTTCCATTTTCCTCTCAATTCTTCTGCATAGAATTCTAGTTAAGATTTTTGATGCACGACTAGTTAAACTAATTGTTCTGTATTCTTCACATTTATCTGCTCCTGCTTTCTTTGGTATCATGACTATAACACCTTTTTTTGAAGTCTGACGGAACTTCCCCTTTTTCATAAATATTACACACCAGTTTGTAAAAATCTATCAATTGCTTCCTCACCTGCAGTGCGCAGTAATTCTACAGGTAGTCCGCCTATTCCAGGAGCCTTTCTGCCATTCAAATCTTTTAATGCTCTCTTAAATTCAGTTCTCAGTATTGTTTCTCCCATTTCATCCTCTTCAACTTCCTCTTCTTCTTCTATAACACCATTTTCTAATTAATTTCCTCCGTATAACTCTTCAATATATTCCACCCACCTATCGACTGTACCTTTCGTATTATAAATCGGCGTACCATCTTTGTTTAACACATTATTGGATTTTAATTTATGTACCCCAAAATTTTAATTATTACCCATTATAAATACAATTTATAATTAATACTAATTTAAGTTTAAAATATATTAAGGAAAAAGTACATTGTAAATTCAGCTATGATCTAAACGTTTTTGATAATCGTTATAATGATTCAAAAAGAAAGGGAAATAATTTGGGAATTGATTCTAAAGCTTGAAATATGGAAAAAAGTTTATAAAGACATATATCCGAAAATTGCTATGTAAATAGTTTTTGATTGTAATTTTTGTTTACTATTAAATAATTATTCTGCACAACTCATATTTATATATTTATTGAAGATATACAAAAGATGATGGGGAAAAATTAAAAAAGGAATCACAACACGAAATTTCTCGAAAAATAAAATAATTGAGCACTCATAATATGGAATAAGAATCATTCCCTTCTTCGAAAATTGGTTAAAAAACCGGGGAAAGAGATACTCTATTTTAAACAGAATACGCAATACTTTTAAAAAATAAATAAAAACAACGAAAACAGGTAAAGTAAAATAAAAAATAATGAATTCAAAGTATAGACATACAACTGTAATAAGAAGTGGGATAAACGAACATTGTGTAAAACAATGTGACAAAACTAATTTTCGGAAACTAAATTAATAAGAAAAAAAAAAGTTAGAAATTAGTTGAAAAAACACAATTATAGTCATATATGTTATATATATATATATATATATATATATATACACATATACACAAGGAGCAAACAATGGAACGTAAATAACATACTAGGAAATTCCATACAAATTGCTACCGTAGACATAATGTACATGCAGACCTGTACACCTGAACCAGTTTTATATTCCTATAAAAATTCAATAAATTCTATGATCATTTTTTAAAAATAAATTTTAAAAGTACTAAAAAACATAAAAATAAGGCTTACTATAAAAATAATCAACTATAAAATAAAATATGTAAAGTATATCTTTTTCTAATTATTCTGTAAATTTCTAAATTTGTCCTAAATTAACAAACCAAAACTTATTTACCTTTCATTTTGTACGAACTAATAAATAGTTGAGATTTACAAAATAATTGATTTAATTACCGAATTAAATATTTAAAAATTTAATAATAGTGATTGAAAATGAAATTTATATTATTTGAAAAATAGACTGGATTCGACCCAGAACTTTCCGAATGACTAAACAGTTCAACCAGATCAGCGATATACATATACATGATATGAACGAAATTTAATTTAAAGAAAAAAGGTTATTTATTTTTAAAGATTAAAATATTTTAAATCTGTTAATACGAGACACAAATGACGTGGTTCAACGTAAGATAACAATTTTTAGTTTTCTAGCATCTATGATTGAAGAAGGAAACTGCAGGTAATTTTTTAGTCCTGTTACCCGATTGTTAATGTCTGGTAATTTTTTTCTAAGAAGGGAAATTTTGTTTTGTGACACGAAGTTGGTAGCGCTACTCAACCGGTATAGATACGGCAGTGTGAGTTGATTCTCCTTGAGCTGTGTAAACTTTTGTGCCGTTTCCGGTCGTGTTACGAACAGAATGTCTTTTACCATAGAACAACGAGTTTTCATTCTTGAACAATATTTTGCTACGAAATCGTAAGCGAGTGTAAAAGAATAATTTCAAATTAAATTTGTCGGTGTTCCTCCGCTAGAAAAATGTCAATTTCTAGGCTAACAAACAGATTTCAAGAGACAGGTAGTTTGCGACAGAAGACGTAACGGTCGACCAACTCGCTTGACAGATGACGTTTTAGAGAATGTGAAAACAAGATTGCTCAATTCTCCACGGAAAAGCTTACGAAAACTTTCCACGCAAGTCGGTTTGTCATATTCAAGTGTTCAGAAAGCTGCTAAAAAATTGAATTTGTATCCGTATCGCGTACGATTAGTCCAAGAGCTTTAGCTTCCAGATTTAAACAAGCGATTGCAAAATTGCCGTTGGTTTAGGTCTTTCGTAAACGATAACACAATCAAATTTTTAAATACAGTGTTCTTTAGTGATGAAGCTTGGATCCATTTCGACGGTTATGTGAACAGTCAACTGTCGAATTTGGGCGGTTGAAAATCCTAACGCTTTACAAGAAATCTTTGCATCCTGAAAAAATTGGTGTGTGGTGTGCGATATCTCGTCATCGTATAGTCGGACCCATATTCTTTGAACAGACAGTAAACGGTGAAGTATACAGGAATATTGTGCGCCAATTTGTGTCCCTCCTGGAACCTCAAGAACGGTATTGCAGGTTTCAGCAAGATGGGGCTACATGCCACACGTCTCAAGAAACCGTTGATTTTCTATAAAAGTTGTTTGATGATCGAATAATAAGCAAGGGTTTATGGCCTCCAAGGTCCCCAGACCTCACATCTCCTGAGTACTTTTTGTGGGGCCATATTAAGTCCGAGGCCTTCAAAAACAATCCTCACACTATTGATGAACTTAAAGTCAATATTTCCAATGCGACTTAAAATTTCTGCTAATATGCTGAAAAGAGTCCGTGCGTGTATAATCGCAAAGGGTGGGCATTTTGAGCATATTCTTTAACAATTATGTAAGTAATAGCTTTTTATTAAACCTCTTTGGTTAGTAAAAAATACATTTTTTTTCCACCTAAATTTCCCTTTCTTAAATTACATTTAAAATTGGCTAACAGGACTAAAAAATCACTCTGTATTATATAATTATTCAAATAATGGGGGTATTGTTTTTTTTTTATTTCTTGACGTTTCATGACCTAGGAACCCAAAAAAACAAAAAAAATTGGGGGGTAATGTTTCCACCACTGTGTAGCTTGTTTGATACTGGATTTTCGTCACCTAATTTTTCTGTTTTACGTTGAATATCATGAAAACTACGGAAAATCCAGTTGTGGGACCTGTTTTATTAGAATTTTCAGGACAAAAAACATAAGAAACGTTTACCCCTACTATACTGAAATTTCACCGGGGGAACTAAAATCCGCGCGAAATATTTTGCTAGCCGTAACTCGACAACAAAGCGTTTTCGGATAAACGAGGTGTGATAAAAAAATACGGTGAATGAATTTTTATAGCGGCAACTGCCGACGCTACATCCATATTCTGTAATTTGTCCAATTGCGTGATCAACTGAGACATGCAGGGACAAGTTGTAACACGTTCGAGCTTGCCAGTCAGCTGCCAGAGCAACTTGAGTGAGGTTGTGTATATCGTGACTATCGCGCAACATGAATTTTGAACAACGCATTAACATTAAGTTTTGTTTTAAGTTTAAAAGAGTTCCAAAGAAGCTCACGAAATGTTAGAATCGGTGTACGGCGAATCGGTAACTTTGAAGACTGTGTACAAGTGATATGACCGATTTAAAAACGGAAATGAGTGTGTTGAAGACGAGCAGCGTGCGGGACGTCCAGTAACCTCAAAAACAGTTAAAAATGTGCAAAAGGTGGAAACAATGGTTCGTTCAAACAGGCGAATGACTATTCGAGAGCTATCGGAAGACCTTAACATCTCGTACGGATCCGTTCAAAGCATTTTAACTTTTAACGACGTACGAAGAAAGCGACCAGAAAAATGGACCAATGGCTTCCTTCTTCACCACGACAACGCGCCGTGTCACACCTCGCTTCTCATTCGCGAGTTTTTGGCCGAAAAAAGTGTTCCTGTCTGTCCACATCCGCCATACTCACCGGATTTAGCACCATGCGACATTTGGCTCTTCCCAAAAATTAAAACTGTGCTTAAAGGAAAACGTTTTGACACCATTGCTGACATTGAGAGGGCCACGACCGAGCAGCTGAAAGCCCTTCCGAAAGACGCCTTCCAGAAATGCCTCCAGTCATGGAGTCAACGTCGGGATAAGTGCATTGCTAGCCAAGGACAGTACTTTGAAGGAGATTAAATCGAATTCTATGTAACCTTATTACTTTTTTTAATAAAAAATTATTCACCGTATTTTTTGATCACACCTCGTATGTTTGTATGAATTCTTTTCCTTACTTCGAACTTCAGAATCAGTTTCCAAATTACTTCCCTTTTCTCTTGAATCACCTCCATATATATATATATATATATGTAGAGCTTATGACACTCCCGGTAACGTAAGGATTCCAACGCGAGGTCATACATTTATATCGGTTCAGCCGTTGAGCTGCTACAGTGGAACATACATATACACCGTAAATACATTACACTCCTTTTTTGGGCAAGCGTGTAAATAGAAATTAGGATTGATTTTCTAATTCTTCGTAAAATTCCTTCTTTTCTTTTGAATAAATTAGAATTAGACATGATTAGAATAATCAAATTAAATAACCAGTTTACTTTTGTTACTGAAGTTAAATTAATTCTGTTGTATTACAAGAGATACATTTAAACCTGTATAATACTAAATATGTAATAATAATTTTGGTTATAACCAGTATTATAAACCAGGAAATCATAAATTAATAGATATATAGGAAAAAGTAAGAAACAAGAAATTTCTCGTTAATATCTCCAAAGGCAGTGTAACATTTTTTACCGGTATCAAATCAATAATAAATACGAGTAAGTGTAACTTTCAGTGTAATAAAACGAAAGCAAAAAGTTGTGAGAAAAACAATTTAAAGTTTAAAAACCGTTTAAAAACAAACAAAAGGAAATTATTATCATTAATTAACTCATTACAGAAAATAAACTTACAAAACAACAGAAAAAAAAGATTAACAAGTTATGATGAGATTATGTAACTAAATACTCTTTAGTATACGATGTAACTGAATTATGTAATTAATTCAAGTTAATTTAATCAATTATATTACAGGTTATTTAATAAATAAACCAGATACACTGGGAACATTACACATCATATACACTTTAATTGTAAAAAAAAATGTCCAATCATTATTCCTCATTGTAACTACATTCTCTCTCACTTTATAGGAACTATTTTATTTTAAAATAAATACAAAATAATTTTTTTTAATAACTTTCACTTTATTCTGGGTTTTACCCAGGATTAGGCCGATGACCTGTTCCGGCTTCACATCTCATCATCGGCCTTCCAATAATTGTCTTTCCCGACGATTGTCCATACCTCTTCGACGTTTCAAAGTTACGAAGCCTGTATAGACCTTTCGATAAAGATTACGACCATTTGTTTTCCCATTTATTAAAAAAATTTAACCAGAATTTTGCTGAAGAAATTCGGAAACGTAAAAGTAAAATTTATAATTATTTATTTCTTTGTAATATCAGTTTTAATCTTTCTTATATCCAAATTGTTTGGGGTAAAGTGATTCTAATTAAAAGTTACTTTCCCTGAGATTAATGATGTCCGTTATAGAAATTTGGTGAAAAAAGAGATCGGTATCAGTTGAGAATGGCATATTATTGATTGCACGAAGGTGGGCTTGGCATGGTGATATGAAATAGTATATTCGGCTCAATGAAAAATAAATACTGAGGAAAAGACTTCAACAGTTAAGGAAATAACTTCAACCGTTATTTTTATAGAAAAACCTGGTTTATTCCGTTTTTTCAAAAGTGTTTTATTTTTACACCTTAATTTCATTTTTATAATTTTTGATAAGGAACCAAGATTTAATAAAAATTTATTTGTATAAAAAAGCAGGCGATGAATCACATAACTTTTCCGGGTAGCCCGTGAAATTATACAACTGAATGAATTAAATATAGGTACATTTAAATCGATTTTGATTACATCTAAAACTTTTTAATTAATTTTTGAAGCCACGATTCTCAAAAGAATAAAGCAATAATCAAAATATTTAATATTAATATACTAGCATACAATTTCGGAAAATATTTTTTCCACTTTTTGAAAATCTAGAGCCTTATGCATCAGGGGGGGAATTTTTTTTAATTATTAAAATATTCCCTAAAATTTATTTTAAATAAATTAAAATTTCGATTTTTTTTCTAATTTAATTTGAGAGCTTTCCCTTCAGAATAGGGGTATTAGTTATTTTATTGACATTATTGTTTATTATATTGTATTATAAATAATAAATTTTGAGTATTAAAAATTTGAAATTGAGAGAAATTTTTTTTTTATTTTGTAGGCTTCCGTAATCAAGGGAAAGCATTCCGGTAAAATTCATTTAAAAAAAAATAATCTCAAGAGGGGATAATAAATTTAAAAATAAAATTTTTTTAAATCGTTCAAAAAATATAGATACGGTCATAATTTTAAATAAATAAAGTTGTAATTTCTTAGGAGGGTAAACGATTTTGGGCAAATCCTTTTTTCAAGTACTAAAGAGTTCAGGCTGTCAAAAAATAAGACATTATATTTTAAATGTAATGAATAAGTTGAGAAATGAATTTAAATTAAAAATAAATATAAAAAAAAAAATTTGTCACCCCAAATCAGTGGAATGTAAAAAAAAAAAATGTATGCTGGTTTGAAAGCCTATCAAAGTAGAAAATATAGATGCATCAAATTCCTGTTAACTCTTTTTGTATAGAAAGAGCTAAAAAAAGAAAAACATAAAAAATAATTTTGTATGGAGGGAGTAAATATTAAATAAATATTTTTGCTAATTTGTAATCTTAATAAAAAGACTTCAACTTTTGTAAGAAAATTTTTTTGCTAAAATACCCCGGAGAAGATTTGAAATTTTAATTCAGACAAAGCACTACCACCCCGTTTTCCAATTTTTTTCAAAAATATAATACATTTTTTCTCCTCGAAGGTAGTAGAAAATCGGTCAGCGGGGTCCAGAGTTATGAGACCAAAAACAGGTCAACATACATACATACTTCTTTTTCCTGTTTAGCCTCCGGTAATTACCTTTCAGATAATACTTCAGAGGACGAATGAGGATGATATGTATGAGTGTAAATGAAGTGTAGTCTTGTAAAGTCTCAGGTCGACCGTTCCTGAGTTGTGTGGTTAATTGAAACCCAACCACCAATGAACACCGGTATCCACGATTTAGTATTCAAATCCGTGTAAAAATATCTAGCTTTACTAAGACTTGAACGCTGGAACACTCGACTTCCAAATCACCTGATTTGGAAGAGGGGTTCACCACTAGACCAACCCGGCGGGTTACTTCGGTATGCCTAAGGATGCCTCTATCTCACGGTAAGTCGCATGCCGATCCTCTTCGATCGTGTTGCGCACAGCATGGATGTTGTTTTGGAACGACAACCGATTTTGATCGACTTTCACAAAATTCATCGCTTACGGAAGCACGACTGCGACGAAATTCTGCAAACAAATTGTAAATAGTCTTTTCTGATGGTGATTCATTACCAAAAATTGAACAAAGCGATTTGAGGAATTGCTGTTAAGTCCTTACTTCTTTCATTTAACTTTTTCTTGTTTAGCCTCCAGTAATTACCTTTCAGATCATACTTAAGAGGATGAATGACGATGACATGTATGAGTGTAAATAAAGTGTAGTCTTGTACAGTCTCAGTTCGATCATTCCTGAGATTTGTGGTTAATTGAAACCCAACCACCAAAGAACACCGGTATCAACGATCTAGTATTCAAATCCGTATAAAAGTAACTGCCTTTACTAGGACTTGAACGCTGGAACACTCGACTTCCAAAACAGCTGATTTGGGAAAACGCTTTCACCACTAGACCAACCCGGTGGGTCTCTCAATTATGTTTTTCTTTTTCCTGTTTAGCCCACGGTAACTACCGTTCAGATAATTCATCAGAGGATGAATGAGGATGATATGTATGAGTGTAAATGAGTATGAGTATGTGTATGAGTCTTGTACATTCTCAGTTCGACCATTCCTGAGATGTGTAGTTAATTGAAACCAAACCACCAAAGAACACCGGTATCCACGATCTAGTATTCAAATCCGTGTAAAAACCGCTGGCTTTACTAGGACTTGAACGCTGTAACCTCTCGACTTTCCAGATCAGCTGATTTGGGCAGACGCGTTCACCACTAGACCAACCCGATGGGTTTTCTCAATTATGTTGCCAAGAGTAATTCGTATGCTTAATAGGAGGTTCCCTACCGTACTCTCAACGAAAATTATATTGAATTCCAGTTGCTGATTGCAGATCGTGAAATTAAAACGCACACGAGCAAGTTCCACACCAGTAAATTTATCCATTTTTAACAACACTGGTGGCGGAATTCGGTACTAATCTAAATAAATTTTTATATGCTTTTAAAGTGTCAAGTTCTTTTTGAATCAACCTGTATTACAGAAAAAAAATAACAATTAAAAAAACTATAATGGTAAAGCTGATTTTTTTATACAAACGTCACAGTTGGTATACTTCGTTTTTAAAATAAGTGAAAAAAAATCAATAGAATGCTGTTATATCATTTGAATAAAATTTAAAATTGTATTAATTTTTAACGAAATAGAAAAAATAATTTAAATTGTAATTTAAAAATATAAATATAATTTAAATAACATCAAAGCTCTTTTTTTTTTAAAAAAAAAGTTAAGAAAACAAACAATTCAAGAGTTGACAATTTACGTTAATCTATTTTAAAAGGACTATATACACAACAACAAACCTTACAAGACGCCAGCTAACAATATACCAAGTGGCGCCGCGCTTTTTAAGTATTAATTTTTCTTTTCTTCTTATTCTGTAGTCTACTATGTCTAATGGCCACTAGTTGATAAGTACAACCAAAAAGAGTAATGTAAAGATAAAAATTAAAATATCACTTTACTACTTTAGTCTCGTTATTTTTTTTCTCTTTGTTGTCATCGTAATTTAATGACATTTATTATTCTAAAAAAAAACTGTATTATTTGTTTATTCTAAAAAAACGGTATTACTTGTTTAACATATAATTTTAACAAAAATAGGTAAACTCCTGTGTAATATAAACATAAATAATTACTTTATTACAGGTAGATGAAAAGAAAAGAAAAATTAGCAGTGTTGCCATATGATGAAAACAAAAATTACCTCCTCATTTAATTATGAAATAAAATTTTATTTTATTGAAATATTACCTAAAAACATAATTATGATATTAAGAAATATGTTATTAGATACAATAAAATTATTCGATAATATAGATTTGTGTTTTGTTTATTTATTAGAACAGTCAATAAGTATCGTGCACGAATGGGTAATTCTACATTAACCATCAGATAACTTGATGGATGACTTGTCGAATTTTTTCGTAGTACAAAAAAAAATATCAGAAAAAATGTAATTCCGACAAATGTATAAAACAACTAAGTATCCTGCATTCCTTTTATTGGCGTTAAAATCGAAAAAAGGCATGTTTTTCCAAAGATTTTCAGAAAATAAACATTTGTTCAGCTAAAAAACAACAGCGATAAAAATGTTATAATTTATATCTAACACAAAATAAAAATAAAATTAACAGATTCTTATTCCAATTTCAAAAAACGTCCCATTTTTCGGTATGAATCGACTATTAAAGGCTACTTTTTGAACTAGATGTAAAATACTAATGATTGTAATTTTGATTAGGTTTGTGAAATTAGCCTAAAGTTTTTTTTGTTTTTCAATGCCCTTTAAAATGATGTATCACAACCCAATCCTTTGTATTTAAAATTTCTTAGTTCTCTTCCCCAGGATGTTTGGGTATGGTGGCCCCATATAAAAAAAAAATCTTTTCCAGATAGGAGGAATTACTAAATTTCATTATATTAACATTATGTGTATGTTCATTTTGAAGAAAACGGTGTCGTTTATTTTCTTATTTTTACTTCCTTTTACGAAGTAAAGAAAGTATTGTAATCACGAAAAATTTCGGTTTTCAAATTTCAACAGAAATATCCATTTTGACTAGTTACGGCGTGACGTCTGTACGTACGTATGTGCTATATATCTAGCATAACTCAAAAACGATTAACCAAAGAATGTTGAAATTTTGGATTTAGGACTTTTGTAACATATAGTTGTGCACCTCCCCTTTTGATTGCAATCAACTGGATCAAAAGTGTCTAAAAAAGCCCAAAATCCTCAAAAATTTGAATTTTAGACTTTTTCATAACTGCACTAATAAGTCTTCATTGAGAGCTTTTTAACGATATTCTTAAAGTGGTACTTATTTTCATTGGTTCCAGAGTTATAGCCAAATAACATTTTAATTAATGAAATATTTGGATCGTACAAGGGGAAGGCACATCGGTTCGAATCCGACTTCATTTCCTTTTTTTTTTAATTTAAATATATTTACTTATTAATAATCATTAACCTTCGATTGAAAAAAATATATATGAAAAAAATCAAAATGATTAATGAAATAAAATTTGATGTACTTTTCATGTTAATTCAAAAATTTTTGCAGGGATTAATAAATCAATATATTTAATTAAAAAAAAAAAGTTATAAAAAAATATATATGAAGTCGGATTCGAACCGATGTATGGACGGTTCCGAAACGTTTTCACTTGCACCTCGTAAAATGCATATGCATTTATTTATACTTGAACGGCGTGAAACAAAATTAATATATAACGTAATATAAAATGCTGATACGGGGAAAAAAAAAATCTTATGCAATTTGATGTCAACCAAAATGCAATTGTGTAACTGTCCACTGTATTAAAGAATTGGAGGATCGTATCTCACTTTCAAATAAAATAAGTTTAAATGAAGTACAGCAAAAAAAATGTGTATATTTAATTTAATAGGCGTACAAGGAAGTCATGTGGTGTCCATATCAGGTTTATTCATTGTAACAAACAGACTTGTATCCTGTTATAATAATTGAGATGTAATTAGAGGGGTCAATAAAAATTAATCGATTTTTGTTTTTATTATTAAAAACGCGCCTTACATATGATACAAAAATATCTCTTTTGATAAATTTACGTGTTTTTTTTTACCTCCGGGACCACCGTTAAGTATTGCCTCAGAGAATGAAATGAATAATTTGTAGCGTGTGTCAAAATGTAATGCCTGACCTGGATTCAAACCCGGGACCTCCGGATGAAAGGCCGAGACGTTACCACTCGCGCCACGGAGGCCGGCAGTGATAAATTTACATAGAATTACAAAATACAACCACTAAAAAACGTTATAAAAAAGAAAATTTAAATAAATCTTTTTTTTCATAAATATAAAATTAACGTTTAGTTATTAAGTAAAAAGTCGTGCTATGAAATTAAAAAAAAGATTATTACTTTTACTTTGTTATTATTTTTTTGTACACAGATATAATAATAGGTTAGAAGTCACGAATAGGATTAGGTTATTACTAGTAAAAAGATATTAAAAAAATAAATACGGTCATCTTTGCGTTAAAAAAAAAAAAAAAAAAAAAAAAAAAAAAATACTTAGAACAAATATTAAAATTTATTATAATAATTTTCATTTAAAAAGTAAATACATAAACTATAAATGAATAGTTAACATGAAAAATTTTAAACTTTAATCAAACCATGAAATGTAAAACTACAGTATACGAGAGCTGTGTTTTAAGTTTTTATAAAAAAAAATGAAAGAAAAAAGAATTTCTGATACAAATAGTTTTAATGTTTCTAAAAATATTTACGATTTATACACATTTCCTTTGCTTTCGAACCAATTGTCAAAATATCTTTTCCACTCTGAAGTTGGTGCCTCAAAAACATGGTTTTAGAAGGATTCAACAGCTTTTTGAGATGATGAAAATCGCTGTCTCAGCATTTTTTGTTTGACATTCAGGTACAATAAATTAGGTGAATACTTGCAATGACACATTAATTCAAAATTTTTCCTCAATTTCTTTGACGTTCCGTGTGAGGGCTGGCATTGTCACGATAAAGAAAAATGCGAAATTTTCCTGATGATTTCATTGATGACTTCTGTTGTATACCGTTCAGCATTAATTGTTCTTCGATCCTCTAAAGTGACGGTTGCTGTATGTCTAATGTAACCAAAAAAAAACAAAAGATCATTTTCTTGAAAGTGCTTTGCAAACGAACCGATTTTCTTGTATTCGGTTCATCTTGGAACACCGAAAAAGTTGATTGTCGCTTAGTTTCCGGCTCGTACGAATATATCTAAGTTTCGTTTCCTATTACGATGTCGAATACGGATTTTTTATTTCCTCGGTCAAAGTTTTGGAACATTTCCTAACATCGATTGACACAAGACTGTTATTGAGCTTCGGTCAAATTATCCGGAATCCATCGGGAACAGATCTTTTTCGCAGCTAAAATGTTCATGCAAACTTGAGTGTACTTCGGTATACTTTCTTTTTCCTGTTTAGCCTCCGGTAACTA
The DNA here is from genome assembly GCF_047948215.1 of Lycorma delicatula. Lineage (NCBI taxonomy): Eukaryota > Metazoa > Arthropoda > Insecta > Hemiptera > Fulgoridae > Lycorma > Lycorma delicatula. Next base: position 44,193,812 of record NC_134465.1, read on the forward strand.
CAATTTAGATAATTATTCAGAGGATGATATGTATGAGTGTAAATGAAGTGTAGTCTTATACAGTCTCAGTTCGACCATTCCTGAGATGTGTGGTTAATTGAAACCCAACCATTAAAGAACACCGGTATTCACGATTTAGTATTCAAATCCGTGTAAAAATATCTGACTTTACTAGGACTTGAACGCTGGAACTCTCGATTTCCAGATCAGCTGATTTGGAAACACCGGTTCACCACTAGACCAACCCGATGGGTTACTTCGGTATGCCAAAGGATACCTCTATCTCACGGTAAGTCGATCCTCTTCGATCATTTTGCGCAAAGTATCGATGTTTTTTTTGGAACGACAACCGATTTTGATCGACTTTTACAAAATTCATCGCTTACGAAAGCACGACTGCGACGAAATTCTGCAAACAAATTGTAAACAGTCTTTTCTGATGGTGATTCATTACCAAAAGTTGAACAAAGCGATTTGAGGAATTGCTGTTAAGTCCTTAATTCTTTCTTTTTTCTTTTTCTTGTTTAGCTTCCAGTAATTACCTTTCAGATAATACTTCAGAGAATGAATGAGGATGACATGTAAATGAAGTATAGTCTTGTCAGTCTCAGTTCGACCATTCCTGAGATTTGTGGTTAATTGAAACCCAATCATCAAAGAACACCGGTATCCACGATCTAGTATTCAAATCCGTGTGAAAGTCCGTGTTAAGTCCTTATTAAAATCGTAAAAAGGCACCTGACAAAAACCTTACGTGAAATTTCCATTTTTTCACAAAAAAATTGTTTTTTTTTAAACACTCACTGTAAAACTATTCCTCCGATATATAAGCTGCCACTGTTGTAGCAATAAAAAAAGTAAAAATTTATTAAACATGGTAGTCATATCTCGATAATGCCATCTAGTGGTCGTTTGTAAAAAACTTAAAAGGCGACCTCCGTATAATTTTTAAATAAAATAATCTGGAACCGTAATGTTAGTAGTTCTGTATTAAGATAATATATATATATATATATATATATATATATATATATATATTTTAATTACCAATATTAAAAAAATTGCTTTTTCATATAGAGTACTAAAAAATAAAAATCTGATATGGATGCATGACTTCCTTGAACGCCTATTAAATTACAAATACACATTCTAAAATAATGAAAAGCACATAAAATTTTATTTTATTAATAACTTCTGTTATTTTTTTATTATTATTATTGAAATATTATTTATCGAAAATATTTTTTTTACAATCAGAGGTTAATAATTATTAATAAATCAATATATTGAAATTAAAAAAAAAAAAAGTTAAGAAAAGGAAATGAAGTCCGATTCGAACCGATGTGCCTTCCCCTGTAAAATCCAAATATTTAATTAATTAAAATTTTATTTGGCTATAACTCTAGAACCAATTAAAATAAGTACCACTTATGATATATCGTTGAAAAAGCTCTCAATGAAGGCTTATTACTGCAGTTAAGAAAAACTCCAAATTTATTTCAATTTTGGGCTTTTCTGGACACTTTTATTTCAGTCGACTGCAATCAAAAGGGGAGGCTGCACAACTAGATGTTATAATAGTCCTAAATCCAACATTTCAACATTCCTAAAATTAATCGTTTTTGAGTTATGCGAGATGCATACGTACGTACACATATCACGTCAAAACTAGTCAAAATGGATTCAGGGATAGTCAAAATAGATATTTCTGTTGAAATCTAAAAACCTATATTTTTCGTGATTACAATATTTTTTTTTACTTCGTACATGGAAGTAAAAATGAATAATTTTTAAAATTTCGAAATTTTCAACTCAAAGCTAAATTAAAACTAATTTTTTTTTCTAATTTGACTCATCGTTTTCAAAATCAGTGAAACTAAAAAAAAATAATTGAAAAATTATTATTTAATTTTTATTGCATTTTTCAACCGTTTTTAAAAAGTAAAAAAAAAAAATATATATATATATATATAATTACGTGTAAAAAACACCACTACTAATGAAAAAAACATACAGTTTACATGAGATGCAAGACAGAAAACCAACAATTTTTCTGAAAATAACAAAGGAATACCGAAAAAAAAACTACTACGAGCGTGATGTAAGGTACAATAAAATTTGGAGAATCTAAATTCTAAATTAGTAAGAGATAGGAGTCAAAAAAAAAAAACATCATTTTAATTTTCAATAGAAATAAACGGCAGTTTATATCAAAATAACAAATTGCCGATTAATAAATCAATCGCTTTATTATCAAACAAGTCTGTTGAATCGAAGTTTGATTCATTGCTACACAAAAAGATAGTTGTAGTTTGGAGAAGGTTACAAAACGAAACGGATAACCAAAGTAACAGTCGATTTTAAACAATCGTATCAAATGACGGAACGTAAGAAAAACATATTTTCGTTAAAACCACTTTACAATTGGTAATTTATCTGTTTTATTAACGATGTATAAAATGAAAGAAAGCTTCTGATGTCGAACTCATTTTATTTTCAAATCGTCTCAGCGGAATTTATAATTTTTTGTTAAAAAGATATTTTATTAAATTCCACGTAAGTTAAGTAGAAGAAATTAATAATCAACTCCTGGACGCGGCATTTCATCTAAAATAATGAGAATGAGTCTCCCTCTCTCAGTCAGTCTGTCTGTCTGTCTGTGTATATGTTGTGTGTGCGCGCGCGCAGGAGGGAAGAGGGAGAGAGAGAGTATAACTTATCCAGAAAAAAAGGACGAATTAAGAGAGCCTTCTGCTTTTTTTAATAAAGTTGATTAACTGGTTGACAATTTCACCCAAAACGGTAATACTTGTTATAAAAGTTTTTCTCGCTAACTTTTCTTTTCTCGTTTATCCTATACATCTTAAATTCTATGTAATTATAGTAAAAAAAAAAAAAAATAATAAACATAAATTTGGAAATCACAGCATTCAGTGAGAGATACAAATTGATGACTCAAAAAAAAAAAGAGAAAATATTCATGCGAAATAAATTGGGTTTGGATAATTTAAATATAATATTTTCTTTAAAAATAAAAAAATAAAAACAATAAGTTATTTCAATCACCTGAAATAATAAAAAGGAAGAATACGTAGGTTCATAATGCATACGTGAAAAAACAGTCATTATCAGTAATCTTTCTTCTCATATATGAGAACTGCTGACCCGATTTATATCCCACTATAGCACACGGTCCTCTGCCATTTTTTTTCCTGTTTAGCCTCCGGTAACTACCGTTTAGATAATTCTTCAGACGATGATATGTATGAAGTGTAATCTTGTACTTTCTTAGATCGACCATTCCTGAGATGTGTGGTTAATTGAAACCCGACCACCAAAGAACACCGGTATCCACGATCTAGTATTCAAATCCGTGTAAAAATAACTGGCTTTACTAGGACTTGAACGCTGTAACTCTCGACTTCCAAATCAACTGATTTGGGAAGACGCCTTAACCACTAGACCAACCCGGTGGGTTGGGTCCTCTGCCATTGGAATCAATATACCTAACGTTTCTCCGGTCGCCTCTTCAATTTGATCAGCCATAATTTCGGCTATCTTCCGCGTAACTTGCTGCCTTCGATTTTTCCAAAATTATATGTAAATGAAAAAAAATTTATATCCATTTTAATTTCCCGTCTAGATAGCGCTATAGCTCTAGAAAGGAAAGTATTATAATCGGTCCAATTTGGGCATATGTAATTTTCACCCGATCTTGACGTTTTGACACCGAAAGAACACAAAAACCCCCAAAAAAATCGGCAAAAATTTTCCGGATATTAATTTTCGTATGTACGTGTATGCTCGATGTCGGCCTCTAAATCACATTATATGTCTAGAACTACTGCACCGATTTTAAACAACCTCGGTCTAATTCTATATTTGGGACACTGATGCCATTAACTTTTCAATTTAAAAGGTCAAGTGGGTGTGGCTGAAGAGGTTACCCTCAGCATCTCAAGATTTCCCCTGATTAAGGTATTATTTTTCATAGGCACATTTGTTAACGATTAAAAAACAAAAATATTTGCAAAATCGCACCCCTATCCCAAAAAATGTTTTTTAGACGTCTGCTATGTTGTGATGTCACAAGTGAGAAGTAGAATTAAATAAATGAATAATATCTTAAGTGTATAAATTTAAGTCTTTCTGGCCGCGTTTCGAGCTTTACTTGATGCGTAAAGCTTCGCGGTTACACCGGTCTTCCGACCGTACCAAGAAATTTGTTCTGTTTAACTTGTGAAATTACATTAGTTTAGTAACTGCCAACCATCGCCGCTAGTACCGCCACACCCGCGCAAATTAAATACGGTATTTAATATTTAGAAGAATTTTGTTATTTGGGAAGTAAAATTACTAAAGATGGACGAAGCAGGAGCGATATAAAATGCCGAATAGCACAAGCGAAACGAGCCTTCAGTAAGAAATATAATTTGTTTACATCAAAAATTAATTTAAATGTCAGGAAAAGATTTTTGAAGGTGTATGTTTGGAGTGTCGCTTTATATGGAAGTGAAACTTGGACAATCGGAGTATCTGAGAAGAAAAGATTAGAAGCTTTTGAAATGCGGTGCTATAGGAGAATGTTAAAAATCAGATGGGTGGATAAAGTGACAAATGAAGAGGTATTGCGGCAAATAGATGAAGAAACAAGCATTTGGAAAAATATAGTTAAAAGAAGAGACAGACTTATAGGCCACATACTAAGGCATCCTGGAATAGTTGCTTTAATATTGGAAGGACAGGTAGAAGGGAAAAATTGTGTAGGCGGCCACGTTTGGAGTATGTAAAACAAATTGTTGGGGATGTAGGATGTAGAGGGTATACTGAAATGAAACGACTAGCACTAGATAGGGAATCTTGGAGAGCTGCATCAAACCAGTCAAATGACTGAAGACAAAAAAAAAATATTTATAATAATTTTGAAATTATTATTTTATTTTTTTTACCGTTAATCTATTTTTTAAAAACTTCAAATATTTAAGAAAACCGGTCTAATTGAATCAATCAATTATAATATCCACAAAGTGTTTACTACCAGGCGATTTTCTCGTAAAATATATACAATACAAAAAAATAAGATTTAAACGAAAATTACCGAAATTAAAGGGGAGCACCTCATGGTGATCTTGTATTTGACCTTGAAGTTGACCTTGTTTCAAGGTTAACACGATTTTTTTCAAATGGAATGACCTATTTTTGACCCCACCCATGAAAAGAGCAGAAAATTTTACATCAGAATATGTGGTCACACATATGTTCTTGGACCTTATTTTGGTTATACGGCTAACCATCAGAGGAGATGTTATACGAATTACACGTTTTTGAAGGTCATACATTATTCTTGGAATATTTACATTCCAGTCCATTTATCTCGCAAATTACTGGTAAGAACATAAAAATGACTTTACAGTACCGTATGACACTCTGGTGGTTAACGGTATGACTTTAAAAAATATTCAAGTTCATATGTGTGACCATATATTTCAATGTAAAATTTTCGGTTGTTTTCATTGGTAGGGTCAAAAATAAGTTATTCCGTTTAAAAAATCGTGTTAACCTTGAAATAACGACCAAATTCAAGGTCACAATTAGGTGTCCTACAATTTAAGTTGCCTTTGTTTAAGTAATTTTTTTTGTATTGTGCGTATTTTACAAGCCTAGGAAGATTAAAAATGAAACACCATATATATGAAAATTGGTTGAAACCAATTTACAAGATACCGCTAAATGATGTTATTGTCATTTAATTGCGTGTAATTCAGTACTACTTTGTCTTTGTCTTTTGTAATAGAATAAAAATATTAAAAAAAACAATAAAAATAATTTTTTATTTAAACAAAACGTTTTTCTATTTTTAAAATTAAAAAAAATTAAAAACCTAACTGCTTAATGATAATTATGAAAAAAAATCATTGACGAAAACATGTTTAAACAAAAGAGAAAAATATACAATTTGTTATTACGAGCAACATCGGGTACATCGTCTCTCATATTTTCATATATGCTTGTGTGTGTGTGTGTTTGTGTCTGTGTGTGTATGTGTAACAACATGCTTTTATAACGGAGGGACCGGTCTAAAACCAAGATATTACACGGTGACGTCATATATACAACATACGAGACACCGACACTGCTTGCTTTATAATAAATTTTTGTATTGCTCTTTGTGTATGTTTTTTTTTTTTTTTTAATTCTACGATGCTGTTTCGTTGAAGTAGAATTCACTGCTTTTCTCTTTATATACCGACCTTTTCCTCTCCTCTTGTATGTTTAACAATTTAAACTTTTCATTAAAACAACCTGACGACCTACGGGTTATATCAGCAGTCTTGATTACAATTAAATAATATATGGGATACCGTTCGTGGTTTATACAAATATTACTAAAAAGCATGCATAAATTGTACATACGTTTATAAGTACGCGGGAGGTTTTTCTATAAGAAATAAACAGAAAACATGTTAATTTTTCAAAAAAATAAATCCAAAAATGTAAAATCGATAGAAAAAAATACTACTGTATATAAACCCAAATAATTTTGAAATATTAAAAGAGAAATAAATTGCGTGTTGTAAAGGATTAGTATTTCTCTATCCATATTGAACCTTTTTCAAAACCGGATAAAATTGATTATTTTAATGTCATGAGATCTTAGACATTGATTCTCTACCCACATTTTATTGTTTGGTTGAAAAATAGATGAACAAATAAAATAAAAAATTAGCCTGACTAACCACAAATATAATAAGCTAATGGTTCAGGTATACTTAACTACAAAAACAAAGGATACATGACTCTTAGAGTCAAAAAAAACTGTAATAGATATACCCGGAAATTTTCCTAAATCCCTAATATTAATCTTATTAAAAATTGACTGTTACAGAATAGTTTGCTTGCTAAGGTATGCGATGAAATAGACGAAAAGAAAAACCTTCTTCTTTTCCGTTCAGAAGTATGATGATAGTTATCGCGGAGGATTTTTAACCCGTTTACTAAAATTGCGGGACAATGAATAATATTTTTCCAGTATAAACAAAGGCCTATCACACCGCTTTTATTCAACTGTGCCCTTGAATTTATAATATAGGGATTGGAAAAAATTAAATAAAGATAACGTTAAAATAGGAAAAGATATCTCAGTAAATTGTCTAGGACGATTTAGCCCTACTAGCCTAACATATAGAAGAGGCCAGATACCAACTGTCAACACTGGAAGAGATTGCAGGAAAAACTGGTCTAAAAATTTCATACGAAAAAACCAAAATTATGGTGAGAGACCTACTATGCATAAGCAAAGTAAAAATAAACAATAATGACATAGAACTAGTAGAAAACTTTAAATATTTGGGGGAAAACATCACACACAACCTCCAAGAAAATCCAAAACTGGAATTAAATAATAAATAAACTCATCAAATCCACAATAAAAACACAAAACATCTATAAAAAAAAACGCATGTCCATAAACACAAAAATAAGACATTATAACTCAGTTATCCGACCAGAAATACTTTACAGATGCGAAACCATATTTGGACCGTACCAGACAAAGTTTACCGACAAACTGGAAAAGATTGAAAGACAGATTCTACGACGATGCATCGGGAAAAAACATTAAAAAAAACAGGATTTGGAGAATTATTCCAAACGAAGAGATTTATAAAACGATCATCCCGATAACTAATAAATTTAGAAAGAAGAGAATTTCCTTTCTAGGACGTATTTTCAGAATGGAAAAGACCAGACTTATCAGATGGATAATCGAACTTTTCTCTAACAACAAAAGCAGAACAAGAAAAGCAGACCGAACTGGTTATAAGAAGTACAGAAAGACATGGAGGAATTAGACGTAACCCGTGAAAACCTAAAAACGAAAACCGGAAACTATGAGAAATTAAAAAATAAAGAAACAAGATTCCTATTAAAACCCAAGAAAACAATAAGCCGGGTGTACTCTGAACAAGAAAGAGCAAGAAGATCTGAAACCCTTAGAAATTACTGGTAAAAAAGAAAAGCTGAAAAACAACAAATCAGCAAGGTAAGAAAGAACTTGCCAAAAAAAATGAACTAAAGTGATCCATTATGGTCTTAAAAGTAAAAAAAAAGGTCAATCACAATGTTTTTACAGAATATGAGAATATATTGTTGTTGGCTTACTTAGATGATGTATTTTCGCATTTAAACGACTTGAATGTCAATTTACAAGTAGGTGATAAAAAATGTAATAAATGACAAAGTTTACTCTTTCATTAAGAAGTTTTATATCTGGATTATTCGCGTTGAAAGCAAACATTTTGATATCTTTCCACTCGCTTTTGATGATATTGAGAAACATTTGGATGAAGAAGACACTAATATTCTTCAAGGTTTGGATAAAGATGTATTTGCGTAAGCTAAAAATTCAGTCGGCGGAATATTTCCTGGAAAATAAAAGTGTCGAAAAAACTGGTACTGTTCCCATTTGGTGAAAACGTTACTGTAGCTGCTAAGTTACTGGTTGAGATTACACGACCGGCTCATCGAGATGTCTGCCGATAAAACGTTACAACTATAATTCATATCTGAAGATTTAGATACGTTTTGACTTGCTTGTCAAAGTGAATATGGAAATTTAGTCATAGAAGCCAGAATCAAACAGAAAACCGCCGACTTATAAAGAAGTAGAAAATGCACTTAAAGAATTTAAAAATAATAAAGCAAGCGGAGAAGAGCAAACAGTTGTAGAAATTTGGAAAAATGCAGGAGAATCAGTTAAGAAATCATTGCATAATTCTCTGGGTAAATTTGGGAATCCGAAAAACTTCCAGAACATTGGACGACAGCTATTATACATTCTTTACACAAAAAAGGCGACAAGACAAATCCGGACAATTATCGTGGAATTTCGTTATTGGATTGTACGTATAAAATTTTATCTAGAATTATTTACAATAGAATTAACGATCAACTAGAAAGCGAGCTAGGTGATTACCAAGGTGGTTTTCGGCCTTGGCGCAGTTGTCCAGATCAAATTATTACTTTGAAATTACTTATAGATATTTATAATAGATGATTATTTCTTTTATTGATTTCAAAAAAGCGTGCGATTGCATACAGAGGCCTTCGATGTTAAAAGTTCTGAGAGATGTCGGATTGGATCCTAAATTGGTAAATATGATCGGTTTAACATTGACAAATACAAAATCTAAAGTGAAATTTCGTGGCGAATTTCCGAACCTTTTTACAAATCCGGACTGAGACAAGGCGACGAACTTTCGTCTTTATTATTTAATTGTGCACTAGAATTTCTGATGCGCGAACGGTTTAAAATTAATCAAAAAAATATTCACATAGGATACAAAAGAGATAACTTAAATTTAAATCGCCTAGGATTTTCCGACGACTTAGCTTTATTAGCTAATAGTATCGCAGAAGCCAGAATACAAATAACATGTAAAACTAACTTGCGAATAAAATTGGACTTAAAATTTCTTACGAAAAGACTAAAATGATGGCTATAGATCCTTTTGTTATTAATTCTGTGAATATTAATGGAAACAAAGTAGAACTTGTAGAAAAATTTAAATATCTTGGAGAGATCATTACTTGTAATTGTAACGAAAAACAAAATTGGACCGAAAGACTTAATAAATTATTTAAAGTGCTACAAGTAACCAAAAATACTTACAACAAAAAATCGCTCTCGATTAACACTAAAATTAGACATTACAAAACTGTGGTTTAACCAGTAATTACTTACGCGAGTGAGACTTTATTTAGATTAAATCAGAAAAACAGGACTGAACCTTTGTTTAAAGTTGAACGCAGGATTCTTAGAACCTTCATAAACAAAAAATATAAACACGAAAATCAGTATAGATGATTGCCTAATACATTTCTGTATTAGGAATCCTTAATTGATACTATGAAAAAGAAGCGAATTTCTTTCTGTGCACACTTGTTTTTTACCGCAGGATAGGATTACTAAGAGAATTATCGATCGATTTTGGTCTTTAAAAAATCCGCCATTATGGATAAAAGAAATTAAAGAAGACACGCAAGAATTAAATTTGACTTGCGAAGATTTACTTAATAAATCCGAAAATTTAAAATTTTTTATTAAAGATCCGAATACCAACTTTGACGTAAGAACTTTTAATAATACAAAAAAGGTTTATTCAGAAGAGGATCGTAAAGCAAGATCATTAAGAATTACTAAATATTGGGAGAAAGTAAAAGCTAAGAACTTAAAGGCTAAAAGTTCGGCAAGAAAGACTTGAATTATTCTGACTAAAGTGTCCTTTGCGGCCTTAAAAGTAAAAGAAAAAAAAAGACTTCTTTTGATGTCTTTTATATATCTTTCAATAGATACCAAACTCAAACATTACAAAACTGCAATCAGACCTGTAATATCATATGGAAGTGAAAAACTCTTCAAACTAAGATCTAACATTTCTTACTCAGCAGAGATTCAAACAAGAGAAAGATGGATTCTAAGAACATGCACAAACAAAAGACGACTTACTGACGGGAGAGAATGGAGACTCATACCAAACCAAGAGGTACATAAAGACGTAGAACCAGCTCTAGACTGCTTTAGAAAGAAGAGAATCTACTTCTTTGGATACATAATAAGAACAGAACCAAACAGGCTCGTCAGGAAACTGGTCGAGAAAAACTAGAAAATGTCCAAAACATCGACCAGGATAATCGAAATTAAACAAGATATGTAAGAACTAGAAATCACAATAGAAAATTTACGAAACAAAACTGACAATATAAAAATACTAAAAGAATCAAACTCAGATTTAAAATTAAAGTAAAGAAAACAACGAAGGTTTGTTCAGAAGAACTTAAAAAAGCAAGATCTGACAGAATGAAGAAGTAATGGGAAGCAATCAAGAAGAAAAAAAAGACGAACCAAAGTTCACTAAAGTGGTCCACTGTGACTTCAAATTCCTCAAAAAAAAAAAGACTTCTTTCTCATAAAATGATTTTATTATTGTTTACTTGTAAAGTTGTAGACTAATTTCGCGACTCCTAAGTTAAGAAATAGTAGATGAAGTAGTCAGACCCTAAGACGTAAAAAATATTTGTAAAAAAAAACCTGTACCCCATTTTTGACACGATCACCATACTTTCTTCCTTAATGTAACTTATATTCGCCAGGAAAGTAAAAAAGAAACACTCTATATTTAAAGTTACATGTTTATAACTGGAGACTGGATTATATGCATTTGCATATTCGCATATTAACCCCATTCTTACCGGTTATTGCATATTTTCCTAAAAATCTAGTGGTGCATATTTTCGTTATATTTACAATATTTTTCGGTAGGGTACTTAGTTTATAAATGAAATCTTACGTTGTAGACGGCCAAAACTATTAGCCTCACGGCCCTTTCAGCGCAGCTAGCAGCCGCGCGTCTATGGTTTGGGTAGGGTAATATTATTATGAGGCCAAATAAAATAGACTCACGCGAGACAAAGAGGGACGATACCGTTCTGCGTCGCGCACGCCTGCTGCAGCACTCCTCCCACTAGGCAATTAAATTACGCAAGTTATTGTTGACGCGCTAATTGCATTAGTTTAATTTTTTATTTGAGCAAAGTTTAATGTGTACCATTCCTCCCGAAAAAAAAAAGTGCCTCATTATAGATAACTGACTATCCTGGAATATTTACATACGACGGAAATGTTTTATACTGTCGAGTTTGCGAGAAAAATATTTCGTACATAAAAAGTTTCAAACAGACCAGCATGTCAAGACAAAGTTTGGCGTTGACTGAATCTATTCAGTTAATGAATAAAATCCGCCAAATCAACTCCGCATTGCCAAAGGTATTCCCGTGTAAACTTATAGAAAAATTTGAAAACATTCTGAACAATAAACGAGGCTTTGAACCTTTGTGCCAAATTCATAATTTTATTAATGGGACGGGTGAACTTTTGTCAGAAACAATAATTGTTAACATAGCACTCAAATTCAAATACTGCCCAATTACCTCGTGAATATGGAACGATCCTTTTCCACTTATAAATAAAAATATTTTGAGTGATCGAACTACTGAACATTTGGAGTAATACTTGAATGTTTACGTTTACAAAAGTAACAAAATGTTAAATAATTGTTAATTATCGAATTTATCGATATGCCATTCAACTAAAGACTTATTGTATGTTGATTTTGAAATAAAAAAATTAAAATTTACTATTTTTTTAATATGTAAATTTGCTTATTTGGCATTTTTCAAGCATATTTTAAGCATTCTTCATGCATATTTGCTTGCATATTTCAAGCGTTTTATGTTGCATATAATCCAGTCTCTATTTATAACTTTTTTTCTATATATGTACAGGCGAGTGAATTTCTGAGCGGTAATGTGAAGAAGCGCAATTGACACTTATGTAATGATGATTTAGATCCATTATTTTTTTCACATTTTGCGTAATGTAAAGAATAGATTATAAAATGATAAAGTAATGCATCACTGCATACACGTTTTGTTGTTTGTACGTGTAATACAATAAAAAATCTGATAACAAGTTTCCTAGCATTCTTACATAATAATATATGAAAAAAATTTAAAAAATTCATAAAATCTATATTTTTAAAATTTGATCGACTCTCCTACCCCCCAGTATTGCCCTCAAAGTATTTTTGGGGGCCACTTGCACTATTACTATGATAGGAAAACATAAAAAAAAATTCGGTTAAAAATATGCAATAAAAGAAAAAGTTGCTTTACAAATTTTGACGAAGGAGAAATTTAGAGGCTAAATTTTTTAAGTTATACTTCTTTTAGCGCGTTAGGAGAAACTGAGCACAGTGTATTTTCAGCAAGTTACAGAAGTTGCGCGCGCCGATGTAACACACCATGAAGATTTGGGCAGACCCAAGTGGATCAATTTGCACGTACTTGCATGTAATGTCTAATTCAGTCAATCGTTCGATACAATTAATGATTAACACGTGATGTAAAGATAACATATATTGAGTCGTAATAAATATTATACACTTATTATATTAATATACACAGACTTATGAAGAAACTGTGAATATTGTTGTTCATATTTATAAAACTTTATTCATATTGCAACGTATATATATTTTTTTCTTTTAATGAAAATTGTGTATCAAGATTTGAGGTTATATTTATATAAGTTATTTTTTATGAGTAAAATTATATTTTTTAATGACACAGAAAACAGCATACAAATAAATTCTGTATTTTGCACAAATAATTTTAAATTTACCAAAAACAAAATTTTTGATAAATACACTATTATAATATAAAACTATTTTTATGTCATACACCGCTGATAACCCTGGTGCCTACTCAATCGTCATCCGAAGAATTAATGAAACTAAACTAATCGAAATATATTCGATGAAATTTGTTTTATACGACAACGAATACTTCAAACTGTATTAAATAAATATTATTTAAGTATTATTTATTCAAACTTTTATTAATGGTATATATTGTCGTCTATCGATCTTTTGACTCGGTGCAAATTTGTTTGAATGCGAAAGAAGTATAACTTCTTACGTGTGTACATAAGTACAAAGAGTTTTTTTTATTCCCTTGCTTCCCGGAATTGTAATGTACTGAACATAATATGTACTGAGCTTAATATAACGTAGTATTACGTTTGCTAAATTTTGAGAAAATTGACCCCCAAAGAAACCATATACCCCCACCCCCTGGAGATATTGATCCCCAAACGTTTACGAACAAATTGCCCCATATACACTAGTCTGTGTACCAAATTTCATTTAAATCGATTTATCCAGTTAAAAGTTATTTAGATTCAAACAGCCAACACACGTACATACATTCACATATGTACCCATTTTATTGTTTTTTGGGGGTCTACCTCGATAATGAAACGTCGAGAAATGAAAATAAAAGACACACCCCATTTCTTGACTGATTAAGAGAAAATAAAAATTGTGCGCAATTTTTTTTTATCCTCCGGGACCGCCGTTAGGTATTCCTTCAGAGGATGAACTGAAATGAAAATTTTGTTATGTATAAAAATGTGCCATGTCTGACCAGGATTCGAACCCGGGACTATCCAGATGAAAGGCCGAGACGCTACAATTTGGCCGCGGAGGCCGGCGTATGTTTAAATTACAATAGTAATAACATTTGTTTGAGTAGTAAATATTTAAGCAGAAATAAATACAGTTTATTCTAAATATGGAAATTACTTTTTGATTATTTATTTATGTTTTAAACCTACTAATTCAAAATATTATTATATATGGATTCATTATATTGTAATACCATAAAAAATGCCTTAAGTTATTCAGTGATTAATAATAACATTAAAAAATGTTTACAAATGACGTATTATAATAATGATTAATAAATATATATTACTCATACATACTGTATAATTTATATATTTTAAATAACAGAGTTCTAACGTGGTCATTCATTTTTACAACTAATTCAATAGAGTTAACGTATTTTTATCCCGATAGACATTCAACGTATTCTCTATACGATTTGTTGTCAATGAAAAATGTTTATTAATAGAATACCTTCAATAAATTCCGAAAAAAGAGTTAAAACCTGGTTTCTCTGGTGAAGTTATACAGCTCTTGCTACCATGATCCCTCCAGTACCATGGTACTATCCGGTACCCATGATCACCGTATCTCTCCTCCTCTTGATCGATTGTAACCAAAAATTAGAAGGCATCAATGACCCATATTTAAAATTTATCGAAAAAAAAATTCAAAAAGATCAGTTAATCTATTCTGAAAATAACAAATAAATCGATAACAGATGAAAAAAAATAGGTTTATTATTTTCCGTAAATGAAATTGCCGAAATACATAACAAAATTGACATGCTAATGAGAAATGGAATCGTTGAATTAGTAAAAGAATGTGATTTTAAGTCCATATATTACAAAGAGGTCTTTTATTCCCCCCTTTAGAGGGGGGGGGGGTGTAGAAAAGAATTATACACGATCAAATTAGTATCTTAGCTATCCCTAAAAGGCATTAAATTATATTTTAAAAAATTTACCAACCCTTAAAGTAAAATTTTAAGATCGAAATCCATAAAAAAAAATATTTATCACTTTATTTAAATAGAATATTTTTTCGTTTATTTAATTTAATGATTCTAACTAAAGCACGCGCGCATATCGTATTTATTCTCACGGGTGCGGCGATACTAACGGCGACGGTCGATACTTAATAAACTCATGTGATTTCACAACTTATATGGACTAATTTTCGTTTGTAAGGTCGACAGACCGGTGTAGCCTCGACGCCTAACGCACCAGGTACCGAGTCGACAGGGCGATCGAGTTCGAGACCCGGCCAGACCGTGTTATTTTTTTACACTTTAGATATTATTCATTAATTTAATTAAACAGTTTACATGTGACGTCACAACATAGCAGACAACTAAAACAGCATTTTTTGGGGCGGGGATACGATTTTCTAACATTTTTTTTGCAAATATTGTTATTTTTAATTGTTAATAAATGTGTCTAAGAAAAATATGACCTTAATTAGTCAAAAATTTCGAATTACTGAGGGTGACCTTGCTCTACAGCCTCACCCTTGACCTTTTAAAGTTAAAAATTTAATAACATCAATGCCCCATATATAGAAGTAATCTAATCGAGTTTGGTCAAAATCGGTCTAGTAGTTCCGGAGATATAAGGTGATTTAGAGGCCGACACCGAACACAAATACGTACATAAGAACATTAACTACCGGAAAATTTCCATCCGGTTTTTTTGGGTTGAATAGGTGACAAAACGTCAAGATCCGGTGAAAACGGTATATCCCCAAATTATATCGCTTACAATACTTTTCCTTCTACAGCTATAGCGTTATTTAGACGGGAAAGCAAACGAATCCATGAAAGGCCGTACCTTCCTGGCCATTTAACCAGTTGTTATCAAAATTAAATGGCCCCCAATACCACCTATAGAGAAATTATAACTAAAATTAATCTAGTTTAATGTAAAATATTTATATCTACGAGGCTACTCGGAAATTAAGTTCCGGTCCTTGGGATTGTGCGAAGTAGGGGGAGTAGCGATTCTATCTTGACACAGTTAAATAACCCGGTCCAGTGCAATTATAGTAATATTATAGGAAATATCGCTCTCATGCTTGTTCCTGTAAAACTCTCGTTCGAAATGACTGCTCTCATAGAAAATCTCGCCGTCTGTGAAGTGCGTAACATCATCCGTTTCTTCAAGCCAAAAACTTCTGAAACTCATCGTGAACTTGGTGCAGTATATGGTGGGAAGGTATCATGAGTGTCGACGGTACGGTAAGACAATGAAGCCGTATGTTTCGGGAAGGTCAAACAAACATCCATGACAATGGAAGAAGTGGTTTACATTGAGAGTCGACACCCTCAATTGTCATAGATGAACTTGTTGCAAGTGTTGATGAGAAAATTCGAGAAAATCGTCAATTGACGATTACAAAATTATCAGATTTTTACCACTATTATATTAATTCGCTATAGGTCCTATGTACGTTTGAGATTCATGGTACGGAATCTTTTAGTTAAATTTCGAAGCAATTCCGCTTATCCAACCGCTCTGAAATTTTGAATACAGGTTTGCTGCTGATGACAACACATTTTAGCGAACATTTTCAAGTCGCTAAAATGCCCCTAAGTTGCTAAGTGAAAAAAAAAGCCCCTTAATCTTATGCAACTTTGTTTACATGCTTATTTTTTTAGTGAAAGTTAGCCTATCCTGTTTCGGTAAGTTTGTATCTATAATTCACGACCGAAGTTTTGGGAAAATTTAGTACTTTTTAACCAGATCCGAATTTTTGGACGAAAATCGCAGGTATATCGAAAACGATCGGTTCTAGCACATGAAAAATTTTTCCGAACTCCCACGGCCCGATCTGCTCCCAGTGGAACCATCGGATGATAATATTTTCAAGTTTCCCCGGGCGCCGTTCGATAATTGGGGAGGGGGGTGTGATGGGGTGTCACCCTAATATCTTGGAAACCGCTCGTTCGATTTTCACGATCAAACGGCGTATGTATCAGCACGTCGAGCGGTAACTGTTTAATGCATCAGGTACACACTCGATCAACCGGTTCTTGGTTATTCGAAAATTAAATCGTCTAGCCCTATGTTTTTGATTACACTCACCCACCGTAACACGTATCGATCTGATCTTTCGCTAAATGCGCTCAAACCTGTGCGCTAGCGCAGCTGTATAAACTTATGAAGACTAAAAAGTAGAAAATAAAAAATGTGAAAAATATTTTAAAACACCACTCTTAAATTAAACGCACTAAAAGATAGAAAATAATTTTAGGACGGTATTTCAGAATGGATTTGACATCATCAAGCTTTGATGGTGATATTTAAGATTATGTGAAAGTTATAGCTTAAAATTAAAAAATTGATGTTTTCCAATTTTTTCATATCCTTGATAAATGAATGGCCTAAAGAGGAGGATGCAAAGATTTATACTTTGACATGAGCACCCCACTCTTTAGGCCATATGAAAAAATTGGCAAAAACATCAAATTTTTAATCTGAAGCTATGACTTTCACATAATCTTACACGTCACTCTCAAAATTTGTCGTCAAATCCATTCTGAGATACCGTACTAAAATTATTTTTTACCTTTTAATGCGTTGAATTTAAGAATGGTGTTTTAAATTATTTTTACACATTTTTATTTCCATATATATAGTGAACAGTGCTGTATGAAATCGTGATCGATAAGTTAGGTTTCCAAAAATTTTCAGAGTTCAAGCTTCGCTTTTCATGACAACACTTGTCCGCATACTACATTACGCATTCAACGCCAAATCAACAGTTTCAAATGGGAATTATTTAACTATCCTCCTTGCAAACAACTCTATTTTGGTTCCCAGTGTATTACCTTTTCCCGAAAGTAAAAAATAGTGACCGACGCAGCGTTTTTAAAATTATGAAATATTGAAAAACGATGTTACTAGCCGCCTTAATTCACAGGAAGCAGAATTTTATGATGTAGGGTATTCAAAAACTTGACAAGTGTCTTAATTTGGACGGCAA
This sequence comes from Lycorma delicatula, assembly GCF_047948215.1. Classification (NCBI taxonomy): domain Eukaryota; kingdom Metazoa; phylum Arthropoda; class Insecta; order Hemiptera; family Fulgoridae; genus Lycorma; species Lycorma delicatula. The sequence goes on from NC_134465.1 coordinate 44,211,859, forward strand.
TTATGTCGAAAGGTAACTGAAAGATGCATGTAATAAATTGTCTTTCTTATCAATTGGTGTTTTACTTCCTTGTACGAAGTAAAGGAAGTAATGTGATCGCGAAAAATTTTGGTTTTCAGATTTCAACGGAAATACGTTTATAGACCTAGAAAAGGCATTCGATAACGTAGACTGGAATAAAATGTTCAGCATTTTAAAAAAATTAGGGTTCAAATACAGAGATAGAAGAACAATTGCTAACATGTACAGGAACCAAACAGCAACAGTAGCAATTGAAGAACATAAGAAAGAAGCCATAATAAGAAAGGGAGTCCGACAAGGATGTTCTCTATCTCCGTTACTTTTTAATCTTTACATGGAACTAGCAGTTAATAATGTTAAAGAACAATTTAGATTCGGAGTAACAGTACAAGGTGAAAAGATAAAGATGCTACGATTTGCTGATGATATAGTAATTCTAGCCGAGAATAAAAAGGATTTAGAAGAAACAATGAACGGCATAGATGAAGTCCTACGCAAGAACTATCGCATGAAAATAAACAAGAACAAAACAAAAGTAATGAAATGTAGTAGAAATAACAAAGATGGACCACTGAATGTGAAAATAGGAGGAGAAAAGATTATGGAGGTAGAAGAATTTTGTTATTTGGGAAGTAGAATTACTAAAGATGGACGAAGCAGGAGCGATATAAAATGCCGAATAGCACAGGCGAAACGAGCCTTCAGTAAGAAATATAATTTGTTTACATCAAAAATTAATTTAAATGTCAGGAAAAGATTTTTGAAAGTATATGTTTGGAGTGTCACTTAATATGGAAGTGAAACTTGTACGATCGGAGTATCTGAGAAGAAAAGATTAGAAGCTTTTGAAATGCGGTGCTATAGGAGAATGTTAAAAATCAGATGGGTGGATAAAGTGAGAAATGAAGAGGTATTGCGACAAATAGATGAAGAAACAAGCATTTGGAAAAATATAGTTAAAAGAAGAGACAGACTTATAGGCCACATACTAAGGTATCCTGGAATAGTCGCTTTAATATTGGAAGGACAGGTAGAAGGGAAAAATTGTGTAAGCAGGCCACGTTTGGAATATGTAAAACAAATTGTTAGGGATGTAGGATGTAGAGGGTATACTGAAATGAAATGACTAGCACTAGATAGGGAATCTTGGAGAGCTGCATCAAACCAGTCAAATGACTGAAGAAAAAAAAAAACAAAAAAAAAAAAAACGGAAATACCCATTTTGACTAGTTTCGGCGTGACGTCTGTACGTACGTATGTATCTCGCACGACTCAAAACCGGTTACCAGTAGAATATTAAAATTTTGGATTTAGGACTGTTGTAACATCTAGTTGTTGTGCACCTCCCCTTTTGATTGCAATCGACTGGACCAAAAGTGTCCAAAAAAGCCCAAAATCCAAGAAATTTGGATTTTGGACTTTTTTTTAACTGCAGTAATTAATCCTTATTCTGAGCTTTTCAACAATATATCATAAGTGATACTTATTTTCAATCATTTCAGAGTTATAGTAAAATAAAATTTTAATTAATAAAATATTTGGATCTTCCAAGGGAAAGGCAGATCTATTCGAATCCAACTTCATTTCCTTTTTTTTAAGTTTTTTATTTTATTTAAATATATTGATTTATTAATAATTATTACTTTCCATTTGTAAAAAAAAAATGCAATAAATAATAATTCAATAATAACAAAAAAAAATATGAGAAAAATATTCTTTATTAAAGAATTGGAGGATCGTATCTCACTTTCAAATGAGATAAGTTTAAATGAAGTGCAGTAAAAAATGTATATGTGTAATTTAATAGGCGTACAAGGAAGTCATATGATGTCCACATCAAATTTTTTTAATAAGTATCGGAAGTAACTTTCCAAATAGTCCTCGTACATAGTTGCATCGGTACCAGATCGCACTATTTAGTCTGTCTAATAACCCATCGTTTTCTCTATTCGGTAATAGAGGTACATTCGTTTTTTCTGCAATTGTTGAAATGAATTCAGAAATTCTATAAGGAAATTAATAAATAACTGTATTCAGAAAGTACATGATTGAAATTCTCGGTGATGTAAAACTTTTTTTATATTTTATAAAAGAAAAAACTATAAAGTATTTTATAAATATATAAAAATTTACTTCTTAGAAATTACATTATTAACTCAACGTATGGTAAGTATTATATATTCGTATATTAAACCTAGATACACTCGTTTACAAACAAAATTATAAACAAAAATGTAATAAATAAATAAATACCAAACGGTCGTAAATAAAATCGAATCAAAATGAAATATTAAAATCAGCTATAAGCAACATTTAAAGTATAACTGCGTATACAAACGAAGAAACCTAACAAAAACAATGAAAAAAGGGGTTGAAAAAGTAAAACAGATAAATCAAAAGAGAAGAAAGAACATTACGTATTTTATTTCAAAGAAATATTAGTTCGCTACATAAATAATAACAAGTTCATTGACCCAGCTATATGAATTTACTGATACAATTTCACCATTTTGTATTTTTGTGTAGGTGCATCTAAAAATACAACTTTATTAATTTTTTCTTTGTATTATTATCTATAAAAAAATTTAAAAATCGTAAATATCAACTACGAACCATTAATTCCTTTTCAATTTTCCTTACTTCCTAATTAAATATCCCTGAAAAATAACTTATATTCGTTATTGATAAATATTTTTAAAATCTTAGCTATATTCGATTAACTTTAAGAGCCAGTGTCTCTTGTTTAGCCTCCGGTAACTACCGTTTAGATAATTCTTCAGAGGATGAATGAGGATGATATGTATGAGTGTAAATGAAGTGTAGTCTTGTACATTCTCAGTTCGACCATTCCTGAGATGTGTGGTTAATTGAAAACCCAACCACCAAAGAACACCGGTATCCACGATCTAGTATTCAAATCCTTGTAAAAATAACTGGCTTTACTAGGACTTGAACGCTGTAACTCTCGACTTTCCAAATCAGCTGATTTGGGAAGACGCGTTAACCACTAGATCAACCCGATGGATTCAACTTTAAGAGCTTTCGTTCTTTTTTTTTTCTTTTTTTCTTTAGCCGGAGGCTAAACAGGGTAACTTTAAGAGCTACCCTGTTATAACTAAACTGTACGTTTGTAACAGACTATCTCAAAAATTACGCTTAAGTAATTACGCGTAACTTTACTTATTATTACAAATAAGTAAAGAATCTAAGAACGATTCAATTAATATTTGATGTTTTGATTTGGCAACGACTAAATCGAGTTATATACGAATCAATTAAATGGCGACTATATTTATAAAGTTATATCAGTGTAAATCATTCGTTCTCAAAGTGAACGACAGCGCCGTGTGAAGGCGTTGGAGCGGTTAGTAGGCCCACAGAAAATAAGGGGATTTCAATCGGTCTAAAAAGGCTATGGCTGATTAAAATAAAAATAAAAAATATGTTTTCTTGATATTTTCAACTAAAATTAAATACCTAGTACACTAGTACAAAAAATTAAAGGGATACGTTTTTTTTTTTATGATAACAAATGATTAATTCAAACTAAGAGTATTTTACGTTTTCAACCAGAGGCTTAGGAAAGAATAAAAAAAAATTAAAGCTTGAATACTTTATTTTTCACAGTATACATCATATTTCAAAATTTAACAAATAAAAAACAGTTAGAAAAAAAGTTTTAAAAATTTGAAAGATTTTCTTCATTTTTGATCGAGCGCATGGGGGAAACGAATTTTTATCAGTAACTGTATTAAAATTGTTTAAAGGCTTAAGATTTTAGCTTTAATTAATTTTTTTGTATATCTCTCTACGATTTTTCTGAAACGAAATATTCCACTTCAAAGAGAAAAGGCTACGTTTGTTTTTAATGCTGCATATCTCCCGATGTAAGCAACATATTAATACAAATAAATATGGAAATTAAACGGTTTTGATCTACCTGATGTAGATTTAATGACAAATTTTAAGGTCTTTAATGTAGCGTTATAGTTTTTGACTTTTATTTATTTCATGCCGAGGTATTGAAATTTTTAAAGATTGAGACTGCAACATGTATCACCCGCTCTCAGCTTAACCCAAGATCATTTCTGAAAGCAATTTTAATAAAAATACTAGGCATATCCATAAAGAAAGAGCCGTCGGCTTATGTTTAAATATTAGCAGGTCTGAGCACAATTTCACGCATGCAAGGCTATCTATCGGTTATTTACGAAGCCATTACAGTTATTGTTTTAAAAAAGTAGTCGTTTGCCTGCCGGTGATTGCAGATCGCAATGTCTGCGACAATCGTTTCTCCCACCGGTTTGAAGTGCGGACTGTGATTCGATTTTTGTACGAAAAAGGATTTTCAGCAGCTGAAATTCATCGGGAGTTTTGCCTAGTGTATGTACCTACAGTAATGAGGAAAGGAAAGGTTCCACAATGGTATCGAGACTTTAAAAATGGCCGAACAAATGTGCATGACGAAAAGCGGAGCGGCAGGCCCAGTATTCAGACCGACAAAATCGTTGAACAAGTGAACCGAAAACTGCGATGTGATTAGTGCTCTGGCTGATAAATTTCCGCATATTGGACGCACCTCTATCTACACGATTGTCACAGAAAAGGTGAGATATCACAAACTGTGTTCAAGCTGGGTACCGAAAATGCTCAAAAAAATAATGTGCAGTGGACGAGCGTTTTTGGACCGTTATCGAGAAGATGGAAATGATTTGTTTTCCCACACTGTTAAGGGCGACCGACGCAGAATCCAAACAACAATCGATGCAGTAGCGCCACTGAAGTTCCCCAAAACGGAAAACGTTTAAGCAATCTTTGCACTCGAGTCGAAAAATGTTGGCTACCGTTTTTTTGCAACGAAAAGGGCCTTCATTTTGGTTGATTTCATGGAACGTGGATCACCCCTCATGGAACGAGACTGCCCCACCAAAACTCGGTCTTTTTCAGCGCCGGGGTGTTGGAGTTCCCGTGCCTCATCACCAACGCCCACCCGCGCAAGCACGGACGAACAGTGGTTCCGCAGGGTGCATCACTCCCTCGCTCCTCACACTGCCTCGTGACGACTCTCAGAGATCTTCATAATGACGACACCCCCCTTAGTCCGGTGGCCCTCGATGTTACATACCGCAACCCGCCCGCCGGTGTCCCGGCCTCTCGCAGTTGTAACAGAGCTGTGGTGACCTGTCAGTCCCTGTACAGGTCGCTGAAGCGCACCCTACGGCCCAGCCGATAACATCTGCTCTCATTTTCCCAATCCGATTTTTTTGATCCTCCCTTCGTTGTAGTAATCGGTGCTGTTTTTAGTTTCTCGATAATCGGAACAGACGGACGTCACCCGGAAGTCGTCAGTCGCCCCAATAACAGTTGCTACAGCTTCGTGCATTTCACCTACTTTGTAGGTGAGTTGCTGTCTTACAAATTATTCACATCACCAAAAACGATTCGATTTTTATATTGAATAAGTTACTTTTCTAACAAATGTAGCAATATACTTTTTCTAAATAAAATCAAATTTTTCTACATTTTTTTTGGTTTATTCAACTTATCTTACACCATTTTGTTCATAATTAAATTCTATACAATTTTTTTTTTTAAAGTAACCGGTTTATTACCCATTTAATAAATTTACTGTACGTCAAACATAATTTTAAAAAAGAAACAGGAAATTTTTACCCCAATTTAATGGTTTTCACCCCACATCAAAAACAACTGCAGATTCGGTTCTCGGACCTATTTTATTCTACTTTTTAAGTTTAAACACCATAAGAGATTATTACTATTTCTGCCCCTTAATTAACGTCCTAAAAATTTCAGTACGAATTTATTTCATCCAGGTAGCTTGAAATCCGAGCGAAATCTTTCATTAACCGTAACTCGCAAACGAAGCATTTTATGAAATATGTTTATATGAACTTTATCCATTATTTTTACGAGTAGAATAGGTTATAAAAGTCCCGGGAGAACTTCGTGATACACTCTGTCTAAGAATAAATAACCAATGGCAGGAAAGTACTCCAACTTTTTTTTATTTCAATGTATATCATTGTATATACTCATTCTCATGAATGTACGAAATAATTACAGATCAATAGATAATTTATTTTATAAATGTAATGTCATATAACTTTTTTATTTGTAGTAAGATGAAGGAAGCATCCGCATTTCTTAAAGAAATATTTATAACGATTAAATTTTCAATTTATAGTAATTATGAATCGTGTTTTCATCTTGATTGTACTTCGTGTTTTATAATGACAGTTAAGTTTCTTCCCTCTCGCCGCAATCATTATTCCTCTCACTCACCCTTTCATACTCACTCTCAATCTCTCTCTCACTCTCTCTCACTTACTCTCTCTCTCACTCTCTCTCTCTCTCTCTCTCTCTCTCCTTCATCACCATACTACTGTTCATGGTTAAAAGAGTTCCGCTTATTATAAACGTCACGAAGTAACTATGTGTAGGATGAGACTTGGTGACAGGATAACGTATAACAATTAATTATATATACCTTATTGGAAATCGTTATTTATTTTTTTATAAATAAAGAAATCAAATTGTAAGAAACAAGAACGGGAAAACTAAGAATAATAAGCAAGGAATATTAGTTTCAAATATTGAAATAATTTATAATTATAATTTTTTTAAATTATAATAAAATTATAATTTTTTTTAAAGTTCTAAAATCATAATATTTTTTTAAGATAAAATGTTTAATATTAATTTTAATAGAGATATCTTGGTACTGGAATAAATTTTAAGATTATTTTCCTTACAAAAATAAAATTTTTAATTATTAAAAGCTTTTATTTAACTCGTTTTAGGAATAATCAAATCTTGCAACTGCTATATCTTTTGATCTATCGTATGAAAATCAATAGAATTTGGTACACGTATGTAACTTCGATGACAATACAGCACTACCGTGTCGGAATTTGAAATGACTCGCCCCCACACGCTACCCCTACGCTAAATTCACGCATTTAGTTGAAAATATTCACTTCTCATGAACTATTGTATGAAAATAATTGAAATTTGGTACACGTATGTAACTTCGATGTGTAAAAATAAATATTTAAACTTTTTTTTTAGTCTTAAAAAAATACAAAAACAAATTATAAAAATATATTTGATTACATATAAAAAATTATTTTTTAAAAAAGCTTTTATTTAACTAATATTAATATTAATAAAAAAGGAAACAAATTAGAAAAACCCTCTAAAAAATATAATATATTAACAAATATATATATATATATATATGTATATGTATGTATAAACTTTTGAACTGACGGTAGTTTTGGGGTCTGGGGGATGTGAAATGCGAAGATATGTCGAAATCTTCCGGAAGTCGAATCATAGTACCAATACAATAGTAACTTTCTTATGAAATCTACCTAATAGAACAGTTTAGTTAGTTGAGCGCATGGCCGTAGTTTTATTTCCTATCTTTCCGCTTGATAGCACCACTAAAAAACTTGAAAACTCCTCAACAGAAAGCCGTCTGTGTTTTGCAGTCTGCTAAACATGGATCTATTACTATAATTCGACATGCCTTCCGTATAAAGTTTAATTGTTATTCTCCAAGTGACAATAACACCGCTATAATCAATTCGAAACAACCGAAACAAGGGGATGAGTTTACGGGCTGAAGCAAGCGTAACAGGAATTGCTTATTTGGTTACGTTGAGTACAAGACTCTTTCCTCAACCGCAAGTTGTAACAAAGAATTTTTTGGCCACATGATGGTGCACCTTCTCATTTGCATAACTCTGTAAGGGATCGGTTGAATGACGTCTTTTACAACCTTTAAATCTATCGGAATGGTACCGATGATACAGCTTGTTTTCGTTTACCTCCAAGGTCACCTGATTTGACTTTATGAGATTTTTCCTTTAAGATTTTATAAAACGCCTACCAATTGATCTAACAGATTTGTAGCACAGAATTGAAGCACGTGGATGAATTCTCCTATCGGTTAGATGTGTGCACATGACGAAAGATTTTCAAATTGAATACTGGTAGGAGAAAATTGTAAGAGGTAAACATTCATATTATTATGATTAATTATTATAAGTGAAGGTTAACAGATATTAAATAGCTCTAAAACCTCGATATTCTTTTTTTATATACACTATATTATATAAATCATTGAGAGAGAGAGAGAGAGAGCGAGAGAGAGAATTTTTTTACTAAAAATTACTTTCCTTCTATGATATATTCTATGAAGAATAAAAAACTGGAATATGTAATAAACAAATTTCAAAATATTTTAATTACCACGCACGAAAATGTCACGTAATGTTCAGTCAGTAATACAATAGATTGATTAATGCATAATGTTGTAAGGTGTGATATGCACCCTCATGGTATCTGAAAATGAATACGAATAAAAACAGGGAGGAAGTTAAAATAACACAGGAAGTATTTCTTTTCTTTGGTTTTATAAAAACCACAAACACGAAGAAGATAGAACGGTAAGGAATCGCAAACTAAAACATCCCACCAATTCCTCCCAAATATATATATATATATATAAATATCATCAAGAAAATAAGTACAAGACACGATCGAATTAACGTCATAATTAATTCTGATTTTTTGACAATATAATCTTATATGAAGGAATAATTTGTATACGGTTTCATTCCGGTTATAAGAATACCGTTTTGTACAATAATTTAAGAAATTATGGAAGAAGAACTGACAAAAATGTTGCTCAAATATTGCAGAATTTTTTCATAAAGCTTAAAATTAAATCTTCCTCCACTACCAAATAATAATTAAATTTATTTTCAATATTATTTAACAGCTTATTTTTAACATTATATATTTATTTTTAAACTCTAAAAAATTTTTGTTTTAGTATAAAAATATTTTAGAAAAAGCACTATTAAAATTTAAAAATTAGCATCAAAAAAATAAAAACAACAGCAAATGGATTTGCTACAGATTTATTCTAACTATTACAATACGGATCCAATTAAAAACAACTTAACATTAATCGTTTTTTGATTCTAGGTTCAAAAGATCAAAATTAAATAAGAACTGACGAAATAATAAGTTTTAAAACTAAATGATTTTTATTTTTATTTAAAATATGGATCGGTATACAACAAAAATGACTGCTGTATGAAAAGAGACAAATGAAAAACAATGAATTTTGATAAATATAAAAGTAGAGAAAAATGATAGTCTAAAATATAGTTCCGCTATATTAGGTATAGCGGAACTGAGTAACAGATTCCTACCAATTAAGAAGAAAAGAGTAGAAAATATAATAATGGGAGGAATCCAGAAAGGGGCCAAAAGAAACCCTTATAGTAAAGTTAACAAGACCGTTTAAAAATGGTCTTTTGTAATACTGCCTACTGACACATAATAAACAGATGTTCTTCCGTGAGAAGAGTTATCTGACTCAGGTTAGGAATGCATGGGAACAAAAGGGCTCGGTCGATTGTTCTCACGCTCAACTGACGTCTGGTGCGGCAGGTAAACAAGGAAGGAGTATAAATACTTCGGGAAAAACCAGTTGAAGGCAGTTCTGTGAAATCAGTCTAGGCGAGACGTTACAATGTCAGTCTTCGAGATGTGAATCCGCGAGACGTCAGTCGACGAGGACAGTGAAGAAGCGAATTTCTAGTGAATTGAGTTCTCGACGAGATTAAGGTGACATTAGGAGTAATTCCAGTACATAAAAATAAGAAATGGTTCAATGAGTTACTGTAACACTAAAAGTGAAAGAAATAATGTACTAAATTTCATTCATAAACTATTAGAGTAGTTTTATTTGTAAATAGCAAAGGTATTTGCAGTAAAAGAACTTTATACTTGTCTCATCTACTGTACTATTGTTGTTAATATAAGACTAGTGGTTAAACGTGTTAAGACAAGCAGTCATATGGGACTGAATTCTGCTTTTCCATTCTATTTATCTACCTGCGAATAAATCCTGAGGATTACTTTAAATTCTGTTTTGTATGTAATTTCTATTTATTATTGATTTTTACGATTATTATTATTGTTATTATTATCGTAGTTGTGATGATTAGTATAATTTTTTGTTTGTTATTAACATTTAATATTATTATTGTTTACTGCTGTCATTATTGTCATTATTCTAATTAATATTGTGAGATTTTTCTTATTGCCTATTATTAATATTATGACTATTATTCTTGACGTGTTGAAACCCAGAAAACCGGTTGGATATTTTCCGGATGTAAACTTTCGTACGTACATGCGTGTGGTCGGCGTTTACCCCTAAATCACCTTATATCTCCGGAACTACTGAACCGATTTTAACCAAGATTGGTCAGATTACTTCTATATATGGGGCACTGATGCCATTCAATTTTCAACTTAATATATCAAGGAGGTGAGGCTGTAGAGCAAGGTCACCCTCAGTATCTCGAGATTCGGTTCATATTCAGAATATGAATATTAGTTAGTGAAAAGAAATATTTTTGCAAAAATTATACCCGCTAGGTGGGGCCGGCGTTGAGATAATTACGAAACAAAAAAAATATATACAAACAGACTTTTTTATTCTATTTTTTTTTGTTGTATTTTGTAATAAGAAAGGGAGTCCCTTTCTTATTACGGCTTCTTTCTTATGTTCTTCAATTGCTACTGTTGCTGTTTGGTTCCTGTACATGTTAGCAATTGTTCTTCTATCTCTGTATTTGAACCCTAATTTTTTTAAAATGCTGAACATTTTATTCCAGTCTACGTTATCGAATGCCTTTTCTAGGTCTATAAACACCAAGTATGTTGGCGTTTATAGACGCCAACTATAAATATATAGAATATATTTATTCTATATATATATATATATATATATATAAAAGGCACGTTCGTAAGTGTGTCCGCTAAAGATCAGAAAACTAATGGACTGATTTACGCGCGGGCAAAAGGGAAAAAGGGGAAAATGGAAAACGTGAAAAGAGAAAAGGGGAAATCGGAAAAGGGTAAAAAGGAAACTTGGAGTGGGATGAGGGAGAAGGGTGAAAGGGAGAAGTTGGAAAGGGAAAAGGGGAAAGAGAATAATTGAAAGGTAAAATTTGTGAAGTTCAGTTTTTTTAATTTTTTTATCAAATTTTCAATTGTGTTCATTTAAACTCTCTCTCCCACTCTCTCTCTTTGTCTCTCTCTCTCTCTCTCTCTCTCTCTCTCTATATATATATATATATATATATAAAGAAAAAAAATCATATTTATTCCACAGATATTTCAATTCCCTTACCAAAGAACAGTCATTTAAAATAAAAATAGATTCCTTCACAATAAAAAAGGAACATTAAATCTATTCCTTTATATATTTTTTTTTTCAGTATTTCTTAAACATTGAGCTACGAAAAATCCAAACGAAGTACAACGGACGTAAATTAACATTACTTCCTTCCATATCAATAATGCAAACTATACAACTATCTGTAATAAACAAAGAAAAAATGTTCAAAAGGGGAAAATGAAAAACGTGAAAAGAGAAAAGGGGAAAACGGGAAAGGGTAAAAAGGAAACTTGAAGAGGGGTGAGGGAGAAGGGGGAAAGGGAGAAGGGGAAGGAGAATAATTGAAAGGTTAAATTTGTGAAATTCAGTTTTTTACATTTTTTTATAAAATTTTCAATTGTGTTCATTTAAACTCTCTCTCTCTCTCTCTATATACATATATATATATATATATATATATATATATATATATATATATATATATAAAGAAAAAATATCATATTTATTCCACAGATATTTCAATTCCCTTACCAAAGAACCGTCATTTAAAATAAATATAGAATTCCTTCACAATAGAAAAGAAACATTAAGTCTGTTCCTTTATATAATTTTTTTTCAGTATTTCTTAAACATTGAGCTACGAAAAATGTATACGACTTGAAGTACAACGGACGTAAATTAATATTACTTCCTTCGATATCAATAATGCAAACTATACAACTAGCTGTAATAAAGAAAGAAAAAATTTTCATTTATATAATTGAATACCGACTGTATTTTGTGAGCTTAGCGTACCGTTGTAAAACGATATATTCGGCAAAGAATCACGAAATTATTTATTCTTAATCTTCCTTTGCGATCTTACATTAGACGCTCGTTATTCTTGATAATGGCTAGACGAGATTTTCAGAAGTGATTTCATTTCCAATTTTTTAATCAATAAATACATAGATTTCTACACTGAGCACTGTACACCTTCACAGTTTCATTCTTTTATTATATGTTGACGCGTTTCGGAACTACTCCGTTATCAAACTTACTGTACTTGTCTTCTAAGTACAATAAGCTAAGAAAGGTATTCAATATAGAAATTATAGTGTTCTTACCAGAAAAGATAATAGTAATTTTTATCTTAATAATAACAAATAGATGTTTAAACACAACAGATTTAAATACATATAAACTATTTTTTTGATATATGATATAAAGGGATTGATAAATAACGAAATATCAACAGTTTAGTTTTATATATATATAAAGGTATCACATTAAGCGTATTTTGAATAATAAATCCTTTAAATATGTCAGCTAAAATAGAAAAAAAAACAAACAAACTAAAAAAGATAATTTGGTTATAATAAGATACTATAAGGGTTTACAAAAATAACATTCAGTTATGTTTTTATCAATATTCTACTTAAACATATTTACAAGTATATTCAATGCGAAACCACCCACAGCGATCTTAGTTTGAATAGAATGGAAAGCTTATAGACAGATAAAGAGAATAAAAAAGAAATACGTAAAGAGAGAAAGAGATAAAAATAAAAGGGTAGAATGACGTTAACAAGAGCGCGCCTGCGCGCGCACACACACATACGAACAAAAATCTGCGGGGGCTGAATTATCAGAGGGTAGAACGATCATAGGGGTGAATCAACACGCATACACACGCAGCGTGATATGAGAGAAGGGTGGTAATACCTCTGTCGCTAACGCTAAGTAAAAGAGACGGAAGCGGGGGTGCATTTACGAAGATCACACTTGACTGTCGAATGACGCATACGTCTCCCGTTTGTACGTCGGTTCGTTTCTAACAGAATGAATATGGGTGGAGGAAGTGAAGAGAGGGTGAGGTTAGGCTAGTTTTGTATGTACTGCGTGCCGTAAAAGTCTAATTTACACCCTAACATCAAGTGAGCAGTCAAGTTTAAATATATCGATACAATATTATAGTTAAAAGATAACATTAATAATTGTAAAAAGATGATTTTCTTTTTTCTTTTTATTATAAGTATAACTCAAAACTTATCTGATCAGAGATATTTTTCAGTTTATTGTTCCACGTACGAATTTACTGATCAAACTTAATAGATATGAATAAATTTCATTTTACGATCTAATTATTATTAGAGTTTTTTTTTTTTTTAGAATCTTAATACTTCCTTTACTTCGTACACGGAAGTATTGTGATCGCGAAAAATTTTGGTTTTAAAATTTCAACAGGAATATATCTACTTTGACCATCCCGGAATCCATTTTGACTAATTTCGACGTGACATCTGTACGTACGTACGTACGTACTTATCTCGAATAACTGAAAAACTATTGGCCGTAGGATGTTGAAATTTTGGATTTAGGACTGCTGTAACATCTAGTTGTGCACCTGCCCTTTTGATTGCAATCGACTGGACCAAAAGTCTCCAAAAAGCCCAAAATCCAAAAACATTTCGATTTTGGAATTTTTCTTAACTGCAGTAATAAGTCCTCATTGAGAGCGTTTCAACGGGTGGTACTTATTTTCATCGGCTCCAGAATTATAGCAAAATAAAATTTTAATTAATTAAATATTTTGATCTTACAAGAGAAAGGCACATCGGTTTAAAACGACTACATCTCCTTTTTTTAACTTTTATTTTAATTTAAATATATTGATTTATAAATGATTAACCTCTGATTGTAAAAAACATTTTTACAATAAATAATAATTCAATAATAACATTAAAAAAAAAATATGAAAAAATATCGGAAGTTTTTTTTTGTCTTCAGTCATTTGACTGGTTTGATGCAGCTCTCCAAGATTCCTATCTAGTGCTAGTCGTTTCATTTCAGTATACCCTCTACATCCTACATCCCTAACAATTTGTTTTATATATTCCAAACGTGGCCTGCCTACACAATCTTTTCCTTCTACCTGTCCTTCCAATATTAAAGCGACTATTCCAGGATGCCTTAGTATGTGGCCTATAAGTCTGTCTTTTTTTTTTTAACTATATTTTTCCAAATGCTTATTTCTTCATCTATTTGCCGCAATACCTCTTCATTTGTCATTTTATCCATCCATCTGATTTTTAACATTCTCCTATAGCACCGCATTTCAAAAGCTTCTAATCTTTTCTTCTCAGATACTCCGATCGTCCAAGTTTCACTTCCATATAAAGCGACACTCCAAACATATACTTTCAAAAATCTTTTCCTGACATTTAAATTAATTTTTGATGTAAACAAATTATATTTCTGACTGAAGGCTCGTTTCATCTGTGCTATTCGGCATATGATATCGCTCCTGCTTCGTCCATCTTTAGTAATTCTACTTCCCAAATAACAAAATTCTTCTACCTCCATAATCTTTTCTCCTCCTATCTTCACATATTCAAAATATTTATATATTTTGAATTAAGTTTCTTGTGTATTAGGCGTGCATCGTGGATACCGGTGTTCTTTGGTGATTGAGTTTCAATTAACCACACAACTCAGGAATGGTCGACCTGAGACTGTACAAGACTACATTTTATTTACATTCATACATAACATCCTCTGAAGTAATACATTACGGTGGTTCCGGAGGCTAAACAGAAAAAACGTCCTGTATCAAAAATAACCCACAGTTGTGTAGGTCTTTCCCAGAACGCGGCTTTAACCGTGTGACGGAATAGTCCTACAACTTTGTTGTCAGTGTTTTTCATAACACACAATTTTTAATTTTTGCTATTTACTCACTTTATCCACCCATCTGATTTTTAACATTCTCCTATAGCGCCACATTTCAAAAGCTTCTTTGCTTCTCAGATACTCCGATTGTCCAAGTTTCACTTCCATATAAAGCGACACTCCAAACATACACTTTCAAAAATCTTTTCCTGACATTTAAATTAATTTTTGATGTAAATAAATTATATTTCTTACTGAAAGCTCGTTTCGCTTGTGCTATTCGGCATTTTATATAGCTCCTGCTTCGTCCATCTTTAGTAATTCTACTTCCCAAATAACAAAATTCTTCTACCTCCATAATCTTTTCTCCTCCTATTTTCACATTTAGTGGTCCATCTTTGTTATTTCTACTACATTTCATTACTTTTGTTTTCTTCTTGTTTATTTTCAGAAGTTATTAATGAAATAAAATGTTATGTACTTTTAAAAATGTACACGTGTAATTTAACAGGCATACAAGAAAAACCGACCGGGTTGGTCTAGTGCTGAGAACGCGTCTTCCCAAATCAGCTAATTTGGAAGTCGAGAGTTCCAGCGTTCAAGTCTTAGTAAAGCTAGATATTTTTACACGGATTTAAATACTAGATCGTGGATACCGGTGTTCTTTGGTGGTTGGGTTTCAATTAACCACACATCTCAGGAATGGTCGAACTGAGAATGTACAAGACTACACTTCATTTACACTAACACATATCATCCTCATTCATCCTCTGAAGTATTATCTGAAAGGTAATTACCGGAGGCTAAACAGGTAAAAGAAAAAGAAAGGCATACAAGGAAGTCATGTGATGTCCACAACAGATTTTGAAATTTAATTTGATTTAATTATAATATATCGATATGTACGTAAATTATGCCAAATTTAATGCAAACAAATAGGAAAACGTAAGGAAACAATATACTTGTATTGGTTCTTGATATGATTCTAAGAAAGATGACTTGTTTATTTCCCGAGTTATAATAATTGTTTATTTTTTCAATAAATAAAGATTATAAAAGTTAATATATGTCAGACGATTATATTAGTTAATTTATCGTTTAGCATTTGTATGCCGACATAATTATAATACTTTTTGAGAATAGGCTAAATTTTTATAACATTTTTTTTTACGGCAAAATACTTAATCATATATAAAGAAAGTAAAAACACCCCAAAATTATAAAAGTAATCCATAACACCATCCAGTAACATTAAATATATATATATATGAAAGCAATTTACTTCTGCGAGTGAAAACTAAAATGAATGTTTTCAATTTGGATAACAGGCACCGCAACTAGTTGACGTAGTCCAAGCTTGAAGATATATATACTTCTTTTTTTTTCTTCAGTCATTTGACTGGTTTGATGTAGCTCTCCAAGATTCCCTATCTAGTGCTAGTCGTTTCATTTCGGTATGCCTCCTACATCCTACATCCCTAACAAATAGTATAATAGTATAGTATAATATATATATTGTGCGTTCGGAATTGCTTTAAAATTATGTGGTGCATTCTGTTCTTTCTGCGTTAATTCAGTCGCCCTGTGGGTTTGCTGGGGATTGCTCAATAATAAAGCAAGACGTCAGTTGTTAATTTGTGACTGAACACGCTTAGTTTCATTTCATGTTGTTTCGTTTATCGGAATCAATAGTTGCGAGAAACGTAACGTTTCTTTAGATAGAGGAACGCATTTTTCTCGGTGAACACATCTTTCGTGAAGTTTACAAGTGTATATATCTAGTGAAGTAAAATGTTTTCTGAAAAGTTTCCAAATACTCGTGTTCCTCAACGCTATGCAGTTCAAACTCTTATCGTAAAATTACGGGCAGCAAGCTCTGTTGAAGATGCTGATCTAAGTGGAAAACCACCTAAATTAAACGAAATGAAGCGCCTTGATATTTCGTAAGTTAACACATCAGCAAGATATCGGATTTGTTACCGCACATAAAGCTGTAAAAAAAGAACCGAGACATTTTTCCTACAATATAACGTGTGTTCAACAACAAAAAGGTACAGATCATACCAAAAGACTAAATTATTGTCAACGGTTTAAACATTTTATCGATCAGAATTCCATAGGTGTTCTCGACATTACGTTTTTTTTTACAGATAAAGCACGGTTCCATGTGGGAGGGTATATTAATTCCCAAAATATACGACTGTGGTCGACAACTAACCCGCATGAATTACACGAACAATCTTTACACGAAGCAAAAATTGGAGCCTGGGTCGGTGCGAGTAGAACGCGTATTGTGGGTCCAATCATTTCTGAAAATATACAGTTAATAGTGATCGTTATTGTGCTGTTTTAACAAACTTTATTAATCAATTAAAAGAAGTGGAAAATAATCACGCAACATTTTTTATTTTCTGGACAATGTCAGTACATCTTACGGAAATTTCTATAACCTTTTTTCTATTTTTTTTTAACTAAGAAGATCTGAAATGTCGAAATTTGCAAAAACCTCGATTGTTAAGCTTTTTCTTTATGGTTATGTTCCTGCAACAACAACGAAGGAATATTTTGAAAAATAGAAAAAAATTATTTTTATCATTTAGTAAATTCCTGTTAAATCTAAATTACATCGGTTTTATCAAAAGAAAAATTGAGAAAAAAATAAGTTTACATTTGAAATTTCAAAATTTATTATCTACGATACTAATTTAAAATATCACCAATCTTTTTAGAAAAAGGAAGCGGCTCTTTGTTTGACCAAAATCTATTTATTTTTTAAAGTATATTATGACTTAGTGTTCAGTTAATCGACCGATTTGTATGATTCTGTTCTGCTTTAGTGGTTCCCGAGATAATTTTTCTGAATAGCTTAAAATAAAATTTTTTTAAACAAAAGTAGGCGGTATTTTTAAAAATAAAAATAAAAAATAAAACGAACTTTACAAATTAAAAATAATTTTTAAAACCGAAAAGTAAAATAAATAATTTATCAATTCTTTAAATTATTTTTTTTAAAACACCGCAAAATTATGGGCGGGGTATAATTTTCTGTATTGTTTTTAATATGTAAACAAATTAAAAATTAAAAAAGAAGAAGCAAAAATGAATAAATCAAAAAAAGTGACAATAAAAATAAATAAATTTAAAAAGATTGAAAAATTATTTTTTATGATCGTTTTTGTTTTTAAATTACAGCCTATTGAATTTTAAATAAGAAAAATACATGTTTTCCTACGCCTTTTAAATGGATGAATTTTCCTTTAAAATTTACAAAAAATTAAACAAAAATTATTTTTAAGTATTTTTATTTAATTAAAAATCTATCACGAACCAGAAAATCATATACTTAATTACATTTCCGCTTATCTGGTGGTAGGAGCACCTAAGTTCATGTTCAAAAATGACCTCTCAAATAAATAAAAGCTTGATAGATTTCATTTTTTAATAATAATTTTAATTTGTTTTTATTTTTAGGGAAAATTGATTCTGAAAGAATAAATATCAATTAATTATTTTTCGTTAAAAAATGGAGGAATCATCAGTAAATTCGTTTAAATATAGTACACCGGTTTAGTATGATGCATAGACAAATATGATACGTGAAATTTGGTACCTTTAATTTTGTACGAAACTTAAAATATGAAAAAAAGAAAGAATATTTTGAGAAATTTATAATTTAATTTTAAATATACAAAAGATACTTTTATTTTGTCATATAAAAATAAAAATAATATTTAACAAGTAAAGTTAGCCTATAGAAAGTTTATAGTGCAAAATAATTTTAGTTGCAAGATAACAGAGAAGGTAGTTAAATAGGTTAAAACTGTATCTGTGTGTGTGTGTGTGTGTTACATAACTTAATGCATTTTATATTAACTATAAGAGAAGTGGAAGAAGAGAACACTTTTAATAGTACGTTGCTATCACGTAGATAGGTAGGCAGTGCAGTACACAAAGCAACCTGTACAGTCTGGTTCATTGAAACAACCCTCTGTTCAGCTATAACATGCTATTATACGTGGTATACGATAGTACTATTTCTGTAGGCAACTATAATTTTACTAGCGAGCGTACTACTGTACAATGAAAGTGTACATACATATATACTTAGAGAAAAAGACAGAGACAAAGTGAGGGAGAGAGAGAGAGAGAGAGAGTGAGTGAGTGAGTTTTACTAAAAGATTGTTATAGTAGAAGAGAATATTCAATGAAGTTTGAATGGAAGGGGGTCTGAGAAAGAAGGACTTAAGGGGGCAACAACGCGGGCGATGAAATGCATAAGTAATATGCATTTTGTATTAATTTTCTCTCCTGCATTCTCTTAGAATAATATCTGCTCTAGTTTTATCAATCGCATTGTAATCTAAAACAGGTATATTTTATTATTAGTTTAAGTATATTAAAATTATTAGTGTACACGCGGTTTGATTGACCTTCGTTTAGAAAAAGAAAGAGAGAGAGAGATATGGGTGAGGGAAAAAGAATATGAATGGAAGCATTTAAGTATGATTTTTTTTTTTTTAATGATGAATTAATGAAATAAAAATAAAGCTGACAACACAGTTATAGGACTTTCCTGTCATGCAGCTGAATCTGCTTTCTGGGAAAGTCCTACAAGTGTGGGTTGTTTCTGATGCACGGCTTACACGCGCGCGCGCGCGCGCGCGCACACACACACACACACACACACACACACACACAGAGAGAGAGGGATAGAGTGAGAGTGAGTGAGTGAGAGAGAATTTAATTAAAAATATTTATAGTTTTATTTAAATATAATATTTTTTTGTTTATTTAATTCAATGATTCTAACTAAAGCGCGTACGCATACCGTGTTTAATTTGCGCGGATGTGGCGCTACAAGCAGTGACGGTCGCCACTAACTAAAATAATGTAATTTCATGACATAGAAAAAATTTTGCTTGTACGGACGGCAGACCGGTGTAGCCGCGAGGCTTAACGCACCGGGTACTGAGTCAACAGAGCTATCGATTTCGAGTTACGTTTTTACACTTTACATATTATTCATTTATTTAATTCTGTCACTCACCACTGGCATCACAACTTATTAGACGATTTCAACAACTGTACGTCAGCGCTACCAACCTTTGAAATATTAATTAAATTAAAGAAAATAAATAATTAATATTTAAAGTGTAAAAAAATACTTTGGTTGGCAATCCTGTGGAATTTAAAATTTTCAGGTCCAAGAGGACGAGGGAAAAAAGAATTTCCCACGAGGAAAGTGAGGAATTCAAAGATGACGCTAGCGCTCCTTGTGATGACAGGGGGTACTATTGACGCAGTATGACCACTTACCCACTAGTTCAGAACATTTTTTGGGGTTGGGGTACGATTTTGAAAAATTCTTTTTTATAAAATTGATATCTTCTAATTTTTAACAAATGTGCCTAAGAAACATATTTCCTTAATTAGGCGAAATTTCGAGATACTAAGGAAGACCTTGCTCTACAGCCTCACTCCCTTGACCTTTTAAGTTGAAAATTTAATGGCATCAATGCCTCATGAATAGAAAAAACTGATCAAAATCGGTAACTAATACACGCGTCATCTAACGGGTCCATTTTTTGCAGAGATATCTATTTCCATTTAAGTAACATATATTCTGAATATGAGCCAAATCGGATCATAAATACAGAGTGATTCAAAGAAACGGGAAATTTTGAAAGCTGTGTTGGTAGCCGTGGGCGATTGGTACCACTTGATAAGTGGCGCCAGCCTCTCCTAACCTAACCTAACCTAACCTGCCATTTAGTTGTAATTGATCCTTGGAGTGGTGCGCAACGTGCATTTGCTATCAAAGCGTTTTACAAAAACAATGACAGTGTGGAGGGAGCGCGTAGAGAATTTCGCCGTCATTTTAATTTGGGACGGCACGACCGTGTTCCATCAGCACGTGTAATTAAAACATGGATATCTCATTTTGAGGAAACTGGTTCGGCAATGAAAAAGAAACCTCCAGGCCGTGAGCGAACCGTCCGTGGACCACAGAATGTTCAAGCTTTACAAGATGCTGTCACACGAAGTCCACATCGGTCAATCCGTCGTCTCTCAGCATCTTTACAATTGCATAGTTCAAGTGTTCGAAGAATGTTAGTGAAGAACTTGCAATTCCATCCATACAAGTTGCAGATCGTCCAGGAACTGAAACCGAACGGTGCAGTTGTGCGAGCACAATTCTGTAATGTAATGATTCAGAAGATAAATGATAACGAAGAGTTTGTTCACGAACTGTGGATGTCAGACAAAGCCCATTTCCACTCAGTGGATTTGTTAACAAGCAAAATTTCAGATACTGGGCGCAAGAAAATCCTATGCAGCTACACCAGCGTCCGTTGCACAGCCAGAAAGTGACAATGTGGTGTGCTATGTCATCTTACGGTGTTATAGGCCCTTATTTTTTTGAGGATGACAACGGTCTTGCGATTACAGTGACGTCGGCTCGTTACGTAGCCGTGCTTGAAACCTTTGTTGTGGAACAACAAAAGAGATTTCCACCGATTCTTAACACAGCCTGGTTTCAACAAGACGGAGCAACGTCACATACTGCGCCAATATCGATGGCAGCTGTACGCCGATTGTTTGGACGAAAATGGTGACATTGGATTGTTTCACGAAATGATGACATTAGATGGCCTCCCAGATCGCCTGATCTCTCAACTTGCGATTACTTTTTGTGGGTTCACCTTAAAAGCAAAGTGTTCCACAGTAGACCTGCTACAACGGAAGAACTGAAGGCAAAGATCCGAGAAGCAATTGCGGAAATTCCAGTTGAGATGTTACGTCAAACCGTGAACAATTTAACGAAGAGACTTTGTGAGTGTTTACGTAGAAGAGGAGGTCACCTGCAAGATGTCATCTTTACAAAATAAACTAAAATGTATGTATCCTAAAATGACAACATTTGTACAATTACATGAAATAAAATTCATTTTCTAAAAAAAATTTTTCATTAACGTTATTTAATTTTTAAAATTTTCCGTTTCTTTGTATCACCCTGTAAAATTTTCTGATATATCTCGACCCCCAACGCCACGTAGCGGGTCCATTTTTTTGCAAAAATATTTTTTTTCACGTAACTAATATATATTCTAAATATCAGCCAAATCGGAACATAAAAAAAATTTTTCTAATTATCACGACCTCTGCGCCACCTAGAGGGTCAAAATTAATTCAGAAACCTTCCCTGGCATGCGTCCAACCATTCCCTAAAGTTTGAACGCTATCGAATGAACGGTTTAGGAAGGCATAAGAGACATACAAACAGACAAAAATTCATTTATATATATATATATATATAGATAAGTTATAAATTTCCCTGAAAACTTATAATGTGTGATCATTAAGAAAAACCATCTGTACAAAATATAGAAATATAATTCTCAAAATCAGTACAGTAAATAAATAAAGTTTTACATCATTGCGAGTAAAAAATTAATATATCTATTAAGATATAAAGGTATGAAAATCGTAAAACACGATTAAAAAACACCTTTACTTATACGTATAATATATTGGAATATATTAATAAAAAATTAATTAAATGTTATTTTTTAATTAATTAAACTTCAAATTGAAAAAAGTTAAAAATATTTTTAATTAGTCTTTGATAAAACTATTTCTACTTTAATAAAATGTTAATTAATAAAAAAAAAAAAAAAAAAAAAAAAAAAAAAAAAAAAAAAAAAAAAAAAAAAGTTTCAAATCGATTAAAGTTGGAAGAGTAACAGAATATCTGTTTTTAATATTAGGAAGAAGTTGTCTTTTACATCGTAAAACCTTTGATGACGGTTTTAAAACTATTTATTTTAGATACGGAATGTAATGTAATAACCATTTCATCAAGATAAAATCAAACTTTTTTGCACATGCACAGAACTATTTAGATATCCGATTTAATTAGACATTTATATTACCCTATGTAAATCAATAAATTCGAGAAACTATTTGTATATCTTTTTTAAAGTAGAAGAAATACGATTAAAAATAATTACGCTGCATTAAAGTAGGCCAAAATATATTGCTCTTAACACGAATAGTTTAAAATATAACGGAATTTACCGAGCTAATGTGTTTTGATAGTTATTAGTGGTACACAACACAAGCGCGTTCAAATACTAAGCGCAACAAAGACGGAAAGATAGTGTAACGTAAAGGATAGGGGTCCATATCTTGTCGTACGTTTGTACGTGACAGTAAAAAATATTTATACATGAACTGTTTTTTCTTTATCCTAGTTCTCTTACGAGTTTATTCGTTGGATAACAGATTTTTTTTTTTATAAACAATAATCATGTTTTAATTTATCTATTTTCTCTCCGTTAACGTTTTTACGCCTAATTACTATTTCCCAACTCCCTTTATTTGTTCTTGTGATAATAAAAAACGAATTTTGCTGAATTTTAACAAAAAAACTCCCAAGCCTGACTAGGATTCGAACTCAGAACATCATGTTTTAATACTGTAAAATCTATTCAGGGGTATCGCTCGCGCCCCCTCTGGCAATTATGATAAATTGATATAGAGGGGTAGACGGTACCTCTATAATATTTAAACTAGGGTTATTTGAAACCTGCCGTTTCTTTAAATTCATTTTATTAAATAAATAGATTGTTTTGGACATATGAATTGTGTTTAAGAATCCTAAATAAAATAGTAATCTTTGCGCAAAACAGTACTTCGATTAGCATTATTTTTTTTTTGTCTTCAGTCATTTGACTGGTTTGCTGCAGCTCTCCAAGATTCCCTATCTAGTGCTAATCGTTTCATTTCAGTATACCCTCTACATCCTACGTCCCTAACAATTTGTTTTACATATTCCAAACGTGGCCTGCCTACACAATTTTTCCCTTCTACCTGTCCTTCCAATATTAAAGCGACTATTCCAGGATGCCCTCATATTTTTTTTATTGGGGCGCAAGCCCCACAGTAATTACTAAAAAGATATTCAGACCTCAGAATAGAAGTGGTCTGAACAAGATCAACTGATACTAATCGGTCAAAAACGACCCGACCAAATTTTAACATTCATATCTAAATTTCAATAAAACTGATGTAGTTCAAAATTTTATACATATATAAATTTTATATATATATATATATATAGAAAATTATCCAAATTAATAGAAAACCTTCTAATGCAATTCATTAAGTCAACAACCAAACAAATAAAATAAGAAAAACAAAAGCAGAATTGAGGTCTCTTGAAGTTTGAGCCTCTCTGAGGTTTCTGCTTTTGTTTTTATTTATTTTATTTGTTTGGTCGTTGACCTAATGAATTGCATTAGAAAGTTTTCTATTAATTTGGATAATTTTCTAAGTTATTTAGTTTTTTTATATTTGTCCAACCAAAGAATATTTTAGTTATTATTTTATATATATATATAAAACACATCCCGTCAAGTATTTTTGATGATTTATTTAATATTTATACTAAACACTGTTCACGCTTTTTAAAAACAGAAAATTGTCTCCGAATTTATTTTCTAGTGATCATTCTTTCGTTTACAAAAAAAAAAATATTTAGGATAAGCATGACGTTATCTTAATGGAATTCTATGGGAAATTCCATCTTCAACTCTATGCAAAAACTTTAAAACACATTCTATCAAACTTAGACATTCGTGAGATGATTTTTCTTACTATATGAAATTTGATTTTTATAATTCAATATAAGACACTTTTTTCTA
Source organism: Lycorma delicatula (assembly GCF_047948215.1). Taxonomy (NCBI): domain Eukaryota; kingdom Metazoa; phylum Arthropoda; class Insecta; order Hemiptera; family Fulgoridae; genus Lycorma; species Lycorma delicatula. The sequence continues at coordinate 44,236,468 of NC_134465.1, forward strand.
TGCATAACTCTACGCATAAACATATTTATGTTGATTTATAAACTACAAAACAATAAAATGTATCGCAACATATTACTTCCTTGTTTGTAATCGCGAAAAATTTCGATTCTCAGATTTCAACGGAAATACCCATTTTGACCATCCATGAATTCATTTTGACTAGTTTCGGCGTGACGTCTGTACGTACGTACGTACTTATCTCGCATAACTCAAAAACTATTAGCCGTACAATTTTAAATTTAGGTCTATTGTAACGTCTAGTTGTACACATTCCCTTTTGATTGCAATCGACTGAATCAACAGTGTCCAAAAAAGCCGAAATCCAAAAAGATTTGGATTTTGGACTTTCTCTTAACTGAAATAATAATAAGCCTTCATTGAGAGCTTTTAACGATATATCGTAAGTGGTACTAATTTTCTTTGGTTCCAGAGTTATAGCCAAATAAAACTTTAATTAATGAAATATCGGTTCAATGAAATATTGGTAATAAAATATTCGGCATCGGTTCGAATCAGATTTCATCTCCTTTTCTTTTGTTCTAATTTTTTTTTAACTTTTTTTTCATTTAAATATATTGATTTATTAATAATTATCTCTCTTTTTCCTGTTTAGCCTCCGGTAACTACCGTTTTTAGATAATACTTCATAGGATGATATGTATGAGTGTAAATGAAGTGTAGTCTTGTACATTCTCAGTTCGACCATTCCTGAGATGTGTGGTTAATTGAAACCCAACCACCAAAGAACACCGGTATCCACGATCTAGTATTCAAATCCTTGTAAAAATAACTGGCTTTACTAGGACTTGAACGCTGTAACTCTCGACTTTCCAAATCAGCTGATTTGGGAAGACGCGTTAACCACTAGACCAACCCGGTGGTTTACTAATAATTATCAACCCGTATTGTAAAAAAAAAAATTACAATAAATAATAATTCAGTAACAATAAAAATATTTTTTTTTAAATATGAAAAAGAATCAGAAGTTATTACTGAAATAGAATTTTATGTACTTTTAGAAATGTGTATATGTAATTTAATAGGTATTATTACAAGTGTATATATAATAGATTTGATGAAACATCTGATTATTTAATAATAATGAAAAATTATAATTTAGAATCCTACTATTTTTCAATTTTCTAGTTTAATTTCTGTTTAATTTTATTTAATTATTCTGAAATTTCTGTTTAATTTTTTTGTATATTAAAGTTAACTACAGAGTGACAGAAAAATAGAACCTCTTCAGAAGAACAACATATACAGTGAGGCACGCACGCCCGATCTTTAATAAATTGCATAAACTTCTTATCTTTTATTTCATTACTCTTCTGTCGGACAATATTCTTCCAAGTCGGAATTGATTATCATTTCGTTTATTTGTTTTTTGTTGCCGATCATTTAATCGCTCTTAGGTTTGATATAATTCTTATTACTTAATTTGTGTACACGTTCTCTAGTTTTCAAATTTTCTCTCTTTTTATTTTCATCATCCTCTCTGAATCTTTTTATTCTTTTCTTGGTTATGTTTTCTTCCTATTTACATTTAGCATCTTCTCTTAATCATTTGATTCTTACTTCGGTTTTAACATTTTCTTCCTCTGTATATTTATCATGTTCTCTTAATTTTTTTATTCTTCCCTTATTCTTAACATTTTCTCTCTTTTCATATACATCTTCTTGTCGTTTTTTTTACATACATTTCTTCATGTTATCTTTCTTTTTCCTATATGATTGTTTCTTTTTCATTTTTGATTATTCACCAAATAATCCAATAATAAAAAATGAATATTTTACACCGTAAGGTCGAAATTAATATTTATAATCAGTTCACTAAACGGAATAGTTTAATTATTATTAACTTATACGACACACTAGAAATCTAAAACTTTTGTTAATCAGCAACTCATGAAGATACGAATAATACTGATTTAGTACGAATAGTACGATTAATAAAAGAACTTTTACTCTATCCTAATATTTCATATAAGATAGTTGAATTAATAATTGTATAAATATTTGATGTTAATAAAAACTAATATTTCAGTAATTGTGTAACTGTCCACTTTATTAAAGAATTTTATGATCGTATCTCACTTTCAAATGAAATAAATTTAAATTAAGTGCAGCAAAAAATTTGTATATGTAATTTAATAGGCGAACAAGAGCGTCATCACGTGGTGTCCACATCAAATTATTTTTTAAATTTAAATATATCGATTTATTAATAATTATTAACCTTCGACTGAAAAAAATATGAAAAAAATCAGAAATTTTTAGTGAAATAACATTTTATATACTCTTCATTTTAATTGTAATATTTTTATAGAGGTTAATAATTATTAATAAATCAATATATTTAAATCCTCATCAAAAATCTCAATTTTTAATCATTTTATTTCAGATTTGTTTTTACAAATATTAATTAATAGAAGCGTTTTCAATTCATTAAATGATGAATTAAAATTTTTGGTAGTTTTTAAAATTATAAGGCAGTTTTTACAATTTTTATTTTTTTGTCTAAGCCTGAATTTGAACATTTTAATGATTATTTACGATAAAACATTGTATGTATAGATATTTCATTAAAATCATTCCATCTGTTATTGAATCAACTGACAGACAGATAGGATCGGAAATACGTAAAAATAATTAAATTACTTTTGATTAAATCCCGCAAAACACAAAATTTTGGGGAAAGAATTTTCATGTAGAGAAAGATAATTCGTTTGTTTGTAATATTAATAATTAATCAAATTACAATATGTGACGGTACATTATTGTACAGTAACTTTTAAGCGCTTTCATACAGACACATTAATAGGTTTATATGCAGTCATGAACAAACATACGTTGCAGTCGAGGGAGAAAATTTAAAAAAGGATAAAAGAGAAGGAAGCGAATGCGAGTGACGATGAGAGATTGTATCCACCGTATGCGAAAAGACAAATGAATAAACAATAAGTAAATTAGAGCGAACAATTATTTGCTTTCAACTTTCAACGAACATAAACAGATTTCATTTGCCGGTTAAATTAGCAGTAAAATAATAACAGTACATTTAGTTTCAATACTGACCTTGTCACACACGGACGGTACCGTTTTTACCCAGTTAATTCAATAATTATAATAATATTAAAAAAAACAAACAGGTACCGCAAAATAACCTTTTGTATTATCATTGCAGAACTCATAGCTAGCTATTAAATCGACATATGAAAAAATAAACTTTGTATGCACATGAATAATACTGAGTGCCCTAATTTCTTTATAAAATAATTAGGCCGTACATATTATAACAATGAATGTGTGCGAGCTTGCGTACGTATAGAATACTTTTATGTTCGTGTGGGTCGCATTGAAATTAATGATGATAATGCGTAGCGCGCTCGCGCAAAACTACAGACACTAAAAGTAGTATAAAATAGCGTATAAATATATATTATTAAAATTTAAGTACTTCATATATATTTTTTTAAACGAGGGTCGTTTAAAAATTAAACAGAGAGATAACTAGAAAAATTACTGTTTATTGAATTACATTAAAATTAACAGTACTTTTAATCTCCGGTTACATTTATGAACATTTCCATCTTTGTGTAAGCTTTCTTATTCCAATAATTGTTCATCTAAGTGTATCGAGATAATCATTCTTGCATCGCTCATTGTTGCTGAACATGGTGACATGAAAAAACTCTTGAAATATCAAAAAAATAGAAAATCTGAGGGTACGAAATCGGGACTTTAAATTGGATATGACAAAACGTCCCGGTCAGACTTTTGAATATCTTCTCGTATTGTTAGAGTGGTACGGAGGATGGGCGTTATTAAGATAAACAATTACGTCTTTTTAAAACAAAATCATGAAGTTTCCTCCTTATTGCGCATTTCATTTATATTGTGGAATGTCACAATAGTATTTAATGTGGACTGTAATTTTACTTTCCCGTCTAGATAACGCTATAGTTCTAAAAGAAAGAGAGATTATGGTAATCGGTCCAATTTAGGCATATGCGGTTTTCACCGGATCTTGTCTTTTTGACACCTAAAGAACCCCAAAAACCAGATGGAAATTTTCCGGAAGTTAATGTTCGGTATCGGCCTCTAAATCACATAATATATCCAGAAAGACAGGACCGATTTTGACCAAATATATTCAGATTACTTCTACATATTGATGCCATTAAATTCTCAACTTGAAAGGTCAACAGAGTGAAGCTATAGTGCGGTCAACCTAAGTATTTCAAAATTTCGCCAAATTAAGGTCATATTTTTATTAGGCGCGTTTGTTAACGATTAAAAATGACAATATTTTGCAAAAAAGTTTTGCACCCCGATTCCTACAAATACTCTAAACCACTGCTACGTTGACGTCACAGGTAAGCGGTAGAATTAAATAGATGAATAATATTTAAAGTGTAAAAAAGTAACTCGGACGGGTCAGGTCTCGAACTCGATCTCCCGGTACCCGATGCGTTAAGCCTCGCGGTTATACCGGTTTGCCGATCGTACAAGCGAAATTAATTCTATATAACTTATGAAATTTCATTAGTTTAGTACGTGCCAATTGTCACTAGTACCGTTACATCCACCCGAATTAAATGCGGTAAACGCGCGCACTTTAATTAGAATAATTACATTAAATAAACCAAAAAATATTATATTTAAATGATATTTTTAATTAAATTGTGTGTAAATGTACGTTTGTAAGCCGTGCATCAGAAATAATTCACAGTCGTCAACCTTTTCTTCATCTCGTTATGTTATTTCCTTCTTGATTAAGATTTGATTTATAAATCAAACATTTTTATTTGACGAATAACTTGATGTATTTATTAACCAAGAGAAAATGAACTTTGTAAAAAAGATTTTAACTACTAAAAATAAAAACAAAAATAATAAATATTGCGTTCAAAACAAAAGACTATAAAAAACATAATTTTCGCATAAATTTAAAAATACAAAAGAAACAAAAAATAAAATAAAATAATGATAAAAGCTCCCGTTTCAAAACTAATTGCAATATCAAAAATCTTTCTTCAAACACTTTCTTCATATTTATATAACATTTACAGATATACTATTATTATAAATTATGGCATAAAATTGACATAATGTCATTGTATTTTAAATAAAACAACGTTGGAATAAAATAAAATTATGTGTTCAGAAAGCGTAAAATATAACTTAATGAAGAACCAAAGTGAAATCATGTCACTTCTATTTAATTTGGCAAACGTCGTTCTTCTTCGTAGATACAGTTTTATTTATCTAGCATATTAGATGCATATATATATACAAATTGTTTCGTAACATACAATTAACGAATCATAAAAGTGAACAACATAAGAATAGCACTAAAACAGTTAAAGTAAATAATAATTTTAGTGAAATTATTTTATGACATAAAATTGAATATAGAATTAAAAGAATAATTCTTTAATAAAATCCTTTATGATACAAAATATATATACAAAAGAAAACAATAACTTTCAATTATTATTTATATATATATATATATATATATATATATATGACTTACTGTCTTTTAAACCAGGTTGGTCATCATTCTTGGTCAATCATTATACTTTTCTTACCCACTTCGAAATGAAAAGAACTACAGAGTGTCCATAGTCTTTCAATGATTACAAAAAATTATTAAAGTTACAGTTCTGCAGTAAAAGAAAGAACAAATTATCAAGTTATTTTTTTATAATGGTTTGTTACAGGTAGTGGCAGAGTAGAGGGGACTGTGATCAATTTTTTTTATAAAATGGCGTCGATCCAGGAAAAAGCGCGATGTATGTTGTGGTAACACGAGGGGAAATTACAGATTACTGTGCATCGAAATTTTAGTAAGGAATACGGACGATCAGCAGTACTGATAGCTAGAGTATCGCTGAGTGGAAGTGTAGTCGACCTTCCGCGAACAGGGCGGCGTGAATGAAGAAAAAAGGTTGACGTTGCGCGACAAGTATTTCTAAATCTCTTCCAAATTTACCAATCGTGAATCTCGTGAACTAGGGATTCCCCGATCAACAGTACACAAAATTTTACATAAGAAACTAAGGTTGCACGCGTATAAAGTTTACATATTGCAACAAGTACAGCCAGATAATGACCATCGTCGTGCTGCCTTTGCGACCGAGATTTTGCAACGGATTGATAACAAGAACCTGCAGGTGTCTGTTTTTTAGACAAACCTTAGGGAACGTAAACAGGCATAAAATGAGAATATGGGGCTCAGTACTTTACCAGGGAATCCGTATTTTAGCAGGGATAAAGTTAGCGATTTCCCTAAAGTGCGGTTTGTTCACAACAGAATCACTGGTCCCTTCTTTTTCATTGAGCGATCAATAACAGCTAACATTTACCAGGATATGCTGCAAAACTTAGGATGGTTTTCCAGGAGGATGGCGCACCACCTTATTGAGGATTACTAGTTTGAGATTTTCTGAATGAATCATTTCATGGCAGACGGATTGGGCGCGACGGTCCCAGTTCCTCGCCACCACGATCACCAGACATAATTCCCTTAGACTTTTCCTTCTAGGGTTATGGTAAAGACAGAGTCTACGCAACACTCGTACCTGATCTGGACACAATGAGACGGATAATAACTGAAGATGTTACTAGTGTTACCGAAAAAATGTTGACGAACACAAGACGTGAAATTGTTATCGGTTAAACATTCTACAAGCAACAAAAGGCGGACATTTTAAAGTTTATTGACATGGTAAAAAAAGTTGATAATTTTTTTCTTTCTTTTGCCACAAACCCCCTAACTGTAACTGTAATAGTTTGTAATCATGGAAAGACTATATGGACACCCTGTACTATACATAGAAAAAATGTTAACCTGTCACAGAATTATATCCACCCACCTTAAAATAAAAAACCCCTTTTCATACTCCGTAAGGCGGAGGTAGATTTCACCGGTGGTAAGTAGGGGATAAAAAAGATTTCCAACTTAAAGTTAAGAAAAACTTCAAATTTACTCAATACGACAACGATTGCATGTGAAAAAAAGTTTCACATGTTTAACATACGACAGCCCCATCTTCTTATAATTCCAGCAACATTTTGGTCATCCTTTTCCGTAAGGGTTGGCCGTATCAAAAATTGTTTCAGACAAAAGCTTTAAGTAATGTTTAGAGGACACGACCACTTTAAACCGATTCAATACTGTGTCTATTAAGGGAGGTATGATTCTATTTTGTCTTCGAAACCCCATTTTATCCACCCCCTGAGCCAATGGTTGGTGATATAAAAAAACTTTACTTATATAAGTTTTAGGCCCATATCCAAAGAATATTAGAAACTTTAAACGAATTCGATTTTTTTTTACTTAATAAGAAAGTTATATCAACTTTTTCTGTTTTTTTTTTTTTTTTTTTTTTTAAAAGCCCTCCCATTTCCACCCCATGTCCGTTTTTGCCCATTAAAAAATTCGACTTCGATTTTGATCGTTATATTTTATGTATAAATTTGGAAATGATTGGCTGAAATTTCGGCAGTTATCGTGTTCACAAGAAAGTGAATACATATAAAGTGAATATATATAACCTTTTTACCTGAGAGTGGTTATCGGGTCTGGGGGATGTGAAATCCGAAGATATGTCGAAATTTTCCGGAAGTCGAATCATGGTATCCGTTATAACAGGTAGCTTTCTTAGGAAATTTATCTAAAATTTATTATATCACTTTTATTACTACATTTTCGTTTTTATTATTAAAAAATTGAACTTCCACATGACAAAAAAATAAATAATATTATGACATATATTCATAAATATGAATAAAGTTTAAAAGAGATCCCGTACAATAAATGTAGATAAACGATGAAAAGCGAGTGAAAAAGAGAATCAAACTGTAACAATGGGTAAATGAAATATAGCGAGAGGTGAAAATAACATTGCAGAAAAGGGGTGGCATTTGATTTTCACTGCAGCAATGGACGCGCTCTTCCATTATGAATGAGACAATGCTTTGCACTCGACCGAGATTTTGGTTCGTTATATTTTAGGTATCAATTTGAAAGTGTTTGACGCAAAATTACGGCAGTTATTGTGCCCACAAGAAAGTGAAATATATATATAAATATAAACTTTTCAGTTGAGGGTGGTTTTAGAGTCTGGTGATGTGAAATTTTCCGGAAGTCGAATCGTGATAACCATCACAATAGGTAGCTTTCTTATGAAATCTTCCTAAAAAAATACAGCAGTGTTTTAGTTCTACAGTAATAATTTTTAAGCTTTAACTAATCTAAAATTATTTTTTTTAAATTTTAATTTAACGTATCCATTTTTTTAGTGGGGCACTTAGTTTCACTGTTTAAAGGTTGTGTGTATATATATATATATATATATATATATATATATATATAGGGGTGTATCATAAGGTTCTCCTGGGACTTTCATAACTTATTCTACTCGTGAAAGTAATGGAAAAATTTCTAATAAACATATATCCTAATTCGTTTGAAATTTACGTTTAGTGAAAGATTTCGCTTGGATTTCAGATAAACCGGTGAAATTAGGGAGTACTAACATTTTTAGGACATTAATTAAGGGACAAAATTAGAGATTTTTTTATGGTTTTTGACCTGAAAAATTGAATAAAATAGGTCCCAGAACCGTATCTGCAGTAGGTATTGAAAAATCTGAGATTAAAACCAATAAATTGGGGTAAAAACCGTTTTTTTTAATGTATGACGTACAGTAACTTTGTTAAATGGGTAATAAACAGATACATATACATTCAATCTGAACCAAATTGGGTAAGATAAGTTGATTAAAACAAAAAAAAAATTAGTAAAATTCTCTGACCGAAGTGCATTACACGTACCAGTTTATAATAAGTGTTCAAAAATGAGTTTGCCATTTTCAACAAATTTCTTGGCACAGTTTTTTTGCTACTTTTAATTCTTCAGGGTTTTTCTTAAATTGCCCAGCCACATTTATCACGCGGATAATTAATTTCTCTAGAGGATATATCTCTGTTTTGTACGCAGCAGTTTTCATCCATACCAAGACGAAAAAAATTTAAAGGGGTTTGATCAGGCGATATTGGTGACCGAAAACGTCAACCTTAACGACCGATCCCTTTCTCAGGGAAATGATGATTTAAGCGAGTAATTTAATAAACACAAAAAATATATACTAAATGTTGGTAACAAAAAACGAAACGCTTTTTTGGTAAGAGATCATTATTTCTGAATTATTTGCCACGCGTTATTATGTTATTAATATTATTATACATATACATTTCATCGTAAATGTTTAAATTAATAAATATTTTAAATGTCGAGTCTCACATCTTTACGATATTTTTTTAAAGTAAACATGATTATAAATATGCATAATTGCCGGTGAGTCTCCAATGTTGGTGAATTAAATAAATATATAGCAATTTATTAAATATACCGGTAATTTTACGTAAAATAACAACTTGACTATAAGCAGTAGTTACCGAAGTTATTATTTGAATAGTCAAAGCATTACTGTTAATTAGTCGCGATTAGCGAGCGAAGAGAGTGTAGGTTATGTTCGGTTAGATTTTTCAAAACCTATCCCACCGAGCTGGTCTAGTGGTTATCTCGTCATTGTAAATCAGTTGATTTCGAAGTCGAGAGTTCTAAGGTTCAAATCCTTATATACGGATTTGAATACTATACTCGTGGATACCGATTTTCTTTGGCGGTTGGATTTCAATTAATCACACATCTCAGAAACGTTCGACCTAAGACTGTAGAAGACTACGCTTCATTTATATTCATGCATATCATCCTCTGAAATAATACTTACGGTAGTTCTGGAGGCTTAACAGAAGAGAGAGAGAGAGAGAGAGAGAGAGAGAGAGAGAGAGAGAGAGAGAGAGTGAGAGAGAGAGAGAGAGAGAGAGTGAGTGAGAAATTATCATAACCTGACGGCCTCCGTAAAGCGAGTGGTAGCATCTCGGCTTTTCATCGGAGGTCCCGGTTTCGAATCTCGGTCAGACATGACATTTTCATACGGTACAAAAATTGTCATCTTCTAAAGCAATACTTTAACGGTGGTCCAGGAGGTTAAAAAAAAGAAAACATAACCTAACCAAACTTCACTCGCTAACTTTGTCCAATTATCGTTAAATATACAAATTATATATGTTATCCTCCAACACTGGGAGCGATTAATCAAATTCACCGCATTTATAAAAAATATTTAATCAACTTTACCCTAAAATCTACATTTAATAACATAAATTTTCTGATTAAATCACAGTCGGATAATAATTTACTCGTAAATATATAAAGAAAAGCTATTTTTCACATATTAAAAGTATGCGCAGAAATATACAATACCTGAAAGGGCCTTTAAGCAATCTAAAAAAGAAGAAAAAATCATTTATTATTACTTCTTAAATAATTCTAATTTTAAGAGGAAAAAAACAAAATTGGGTGCGGAATAAAAACTATAAAGAGCTCGTATAAACAATCATTTATTTAAAATACGCAGTGCGTGTATAAAAATAGAAAGCCCCAGTAATATAGATAAAATTGTGTTAATTAATCTATAAATAGATCGTCTACTAATGTACAGTCAATGCATGCACACATATATTAATATCCTAGTAAAAAATGCTACACTGTCAAAATATTGGTATTTGGCAATCATTAACTTTCATTAGTAAGATTTAACAATAATTTATATATTATTACTTCAAAATAATTTTAAAAGTAAGTTATTAGAGTTATTTTAATAAAGAAAAAATTTAATAAATTTATTTCCAAATAGTAAAATAGAAAAAAAAATTTCAACTAATAGATTTCGAAATTTCTATTTATAGAACCAAAACTCAGTGACACAAATATCAACTTAAACATGTCATAGGAAATCAATAAATTATTGCCATTTCTATTTTCGGTTATTTTAACTATTCTTTATAAAATTTATTACCATGATCTTATTAATTTATTTATTTTCAAAGTAAAAACAGGCTTACTCTTACAGTCATAGATTAATTTTGTAATATATTAAAATCCCAAAACCGGTCCGGGATTCGAACCCAGAAACCTTCCAAATGAAAAGGAAAATACTACTACTTCGCCAATAAAATCAATATCAATATATTTAATATGACAGGAACAAAAACCAGATTTCTTTTTTTGTTTAATCTACTAATTAGTCTTTATTAATTAGTTAGTCTTTATTAATTATTAGTCTTTATTAATCTACTAAATAACAAAGATGGACCACTGAATGTGAAAAACATCAAATTTTTAATTTGAAGCTATACGACTTCCACATAATCTTACATATCATTATCAAAGCTTGTTGTCAAATCCATTCTGAGATACCATCCTAAAATTATTTTTTACCTTTAGTGCGTTTAATTTAACAGCGGTGTTTTAAAAATATTTTTACTTATTTATTATTTTTACTTATTTTTTACTTATTTTTTTACTTATTTATTTCAATTTAGATTCGGAGTAACAGTACAAGCTGAAAAGATAAAGATGCTACGATTTGCTGATGATATAGTAATTCTAGCCGAGAATAAAAAGGATTTAGAAGAAACAATAAACGGCATAGATGAAGTCCTACGCAAGAACTATCGCATGAAAATAAACAAGAAGAAAACAAACGTAATGAAATGTAGTTGAAATAACAAAGATGGACCACTGAATGTGAAAATAGGAGGAGAAAAGATTATGGAGGTAGAAGAATTTTGTTATTTGGGAAGGAGAATTACTAAAGATGGACGAAGCAGGAGCGATATAAAGTGCCGAATAGCACAAGCGAAACGAGCCTTCAGTAAGAAATATAATTTGTTTACATCAAAAATTAATTAAAATGTCAGGAAAAGATTTTTGAAAGTATATGTTTGGAGTGTCGCTTTATATGAAAGTGAAACTTGAACGATCGGAGTATCTGAGAAGAAAAGATTAGAAGCTTTTGAAACGCGATGCTATAGGTGAATGTTAAAAATCAGACGGGTGGATAAAGTGACAAATGAAGAGGTTTTGCGGCAAATAGATGAAGAAAGAAACATTTGGAAAAATATAGCTAAACGAAGGGACAGACTTATAGGCCACATATTATGGCATCCTGGAATAGTCGCTTTAATATTGGAAGGACAGGTAGAAGGAAAAATTGTGTAGGCAGGCCACGTTTGGAATATGTAAAACAAATTGTTAGGGATGTAGGATGTAGAGGGTATACTGAAATGAAACGACTAGCACTAGATAGGGAATCTTGGAGAGCTGCATCAAACCAGTCAAATGACTGAAGACAAAAAAAAAAAAAAAAAAAAAAACTAATTAGTATTAAAAAATAATATGAATTGATGAGTCAAGAATTTAAATTTAATTTAATCTCGGAATAGATATGGAAAATTTTTATTTCTCATGCATATTTGGGTCTCTCTAAGGCTCTAAGCCTTATTGGTAAGTGCCCATTCAATACAATGCAAATACAGAACAGAATACATTAGTAATTACATCAAAAAAGAAAGTTAAAATGTAATATTTACTTCTAGCAGATCCGGCAATGTTTCGCTATTGCTAGATTTGAGTGTACATATATATATAGGAAGAGAGAGAGAGAGTAAATGAGCACAATTGAAAGTTTGATATGGCTGGAAAATCATCACAATTAATAGCGACCCGCCAATGTTTCGCTATTGCTAGATTTGAGTGTGTATATATATGCAATATATATATATATATATATATATATACAGAGAGAGAGAGAGAGAGAGAGAGAGAGAGAGAGAGAGAGAGAGAGAGAGAGAGAGTAAATGAGCACAATTGAAAGTCTGATATGGTTGGAAAATCATCACAATTAATGGCGAACATTAGGAAAATATTCACAAATTTCACCTTTCAATTTATAAGTCAGAATGTAAATAAATCCGATTGTGAAAATAGCACTACCTATCGGGTTTTATTCAAACTACTCACTAAACACAGTACGCGGTTCAAACTACCCCTAACTTTCTTTCTACTGGTCAGATCGAGGATTTCAATAGCTTTAAACCTTCTACGGACAACGTGGACCATTTTTCAAAAACCCGCGCGTAAATCGATCCGATAATTTTTTAGTCTATAGCGGACAGACATACGAACAGTGCCTTTTATATATACATATATATATATATATATATATATATATATATAGAAGAAGAAGGTCTGTTTGTATATTTGTTTGTTTGATTCGTAAATATCTCGACACAGCCCCACCTAGCGGGTACAGTTTTTGCAAACATTTTTCTTTTCACGTAACTAATATATATTCTGAATATGAACCAAGGCGTACAATTATACGTACAATTTTTCGAAATATCTCGACCCCAGTGCTACCTAGGGGTCCAAACTAATTCAGAAACATTCGCGGGCGTGCGCACAACAACTTATCAAAGTTTCATCGCAATCGGATGAATAGTATAGGTACGCATACGGAACAAACATTCTTAGACCATTATTATTATTATACTAGCTGTACCCGCCACGCTTCGCTGTGGCACATTGTGGTTGCATGGATGAGAAATGAGAAACAAAACAAAGCAGACGTTTCATAGAAGTTTAATTTTGCAATACTTGTGGATATACAATAGACCTATCGACGTACAACACTCCCGCCTTCTCATTGTCAGTGGTACCAACATAACAATTACTACAAAATCGTCAGATTTATATGCCGGACCCTGTACAATTGCGGTAAAAAAGGTAAATTTCTGGGTAGTTAACCATTTATAGAGTGACCACACAAAGTTCCTTTCCAAGACATAATGTACAGGTTGGTAATACTGTACGTCATTTTTAAAAAATTGATCAGCCGCTTTACTTTGCTCAACAAAGTACAGGTTTGTTAGAAGTTGATGTTAGTTTATGAGAAATTTGATATTTTTGTACAGTTAAGTTAAAATGGTAGGACAAGTGAGTTTTCAGTTGTGTGCCATAGTGTACAAACTAAAATTTAAACTTAAGAGACATATATGTCTCTTAAGACAATCGAATATCAGTGCTCGATTTGGAACGATATGGACTTTCTCCAGTCGTTTGAATACATCTGATTTTCTTGAAGAATTCTGTTTATGATTTCCTCTTAGGTCTACCAGGAGAATTTTCTTAAAGCGAAACATTACCCGTTCAATACTTCACAAAAAAAATGTAAAAAGATCTCGGACTTAAACCCTTTAAGGTCATGTTAATGAGCTTTATAACTGGAACGTTGTTTTAAGGGAAACTTGTTGCAAAGCTCTTTTAAGATATTTTCCTATTTTTCAATCGCCAAAAAGAATTTCTTCTCCAGGATGTGTGCTAGTTATCCGAATAATAAATCTCAAAATGTGTTTTCAATTATCTTGGACCATTCACGTTTACTTCATAAAAAACCTGTGCGCGGAGGCATTAAAACCCTAGGTTGAGTGCAATTATTGCTTCTTGCAGCACATAAATTCATACCTGAGAGAATTCGGGATGCTAACATCATGTGGATTGTAGTACAGAACGGACGGGAGTGGCACGCGTTGTCGAGAATGTTGGTCTCAATTATCCCAGCAGGGATGAATTTCTCCTAAGATTTTCTCTAAGGGTTCGTAAGGAAAGATGAGCCTGCCCCAAGGAGAAGTAACAGATAAAAAAAATAAAATAAAATAATTGAGAGAGTTAAATTAATTAAGACAATAAAACTACTAGATTGTTTTGTACATTTTATACTAGCGCTTCTATATGGAATTTAACAAACTAAAAAGAGTGATATTTGACAACATAATATATATATATATATATATATACACACACACACACATATATGAGTATGTATTTAATAACATCATTCGATTAAAAAGAGAACAATTCGAAATAAATATAACAATACGGCTTATGGTAATGGGAGGGGAAGGAGAAATCAAGAAAAATTGTTTCAATTAAAAACATCATTTAGTAATAATAATATAATAACGATAAAAAAAAATATTCAATTAAAACTGTTGTAAAACAAAATTAACGACTCTTGACTTCTGTCGCAATGTAGTTATTTCAGTCGCTTAATTTATTTACAATTTAATAAAACATTAAATTGTTCTTAATTACTGCTTGTTAACTGCTTTTATAATAGTTTAAAAAAACATCTTCAACCTCAAAACGTCACTACTTAACAATTAATTTATCTTAAACTGAAATATAATTCTAATCTATAAAGCGTTTCATTTTCTAAGCGTCTTTAAATCTATAAATACTTACAAATAAAATTTTAAAACTTTGTGATTAAAGGTTTTAATAACGATAATTTTTAATTTAATCAAACCGACCACATTAAGGGCGATACCCCTAAAATAATGGGAAGGCGTAATAGAATCTTATAGGAAAAAATTAGGTATATAGATTTTGAAAAAGTATATACAGGACCACGACTTGTGATCAAAAAATAATAAAATATTTTTAATTCTGCGCGCAATATCTTTTTTAATGAATACATCTTTTTCTCACGCGATAGCAGCACTATCAGTAATGTACAGTATATAAATACTTTCAGCCATTATAGACCCGTATTTTTTCCCCGAACTAGCGGGTCTTTTGTAAAGTTATCAAGAAATTATGAGACAGAGACGATAACAAAATACCAAATTCCTTACCAACCATCCCAACCCCATTTTCCCACTGACTGAGATAGCTCTGGGACGCAAAGTCCCAGGATTACCTAACCAAAACTCATTTTCTTTCAAATTAAACGTAACAAAGTACAGGCCCCAAAATCGCCTCCGGTGTCCTCTCCTTACGAAAGGACGACCCCTTAAACAAAGGATTTCAGCCATTCCGGACAGAAAGGGAGCGCGTCGCGGAAGACAAGTTTATAAGCACATCGTTCCTCAGGGTCCCTACCGTTAAAACCCTACACTGGATCGGAACGCAGTCCAAACTTCACAAAATGAATCAACACCATCTTCTCTTTATAACCCGCCAATATAGTAGAATCATCCAGCAGTAAAGGACGTAAAGTGGTATACTGCGGTAGGTAGGAGGGTATTGCACCCTCCGACATCCTTGCGTTCCGTTCCACACCCGTAGTTCAAATTGGGCAACAGAGGAATTATGACATACTTGAATACAAATAACTGTTTATTTTGTCTGAAAATGACAGAACAAAGAATTTATATTAAATTCTGCATTTAAAATGGAATAAAGTGTAATGAAGCTGTAAAGATGTTAGAAAAGGTTTCAGGCATTTTTTGATGTCGACATCAAAGATTTACCAATGGTACGAACAGTTTCAAAAAGACCGTGAAGTCAACAAAACGGTTGGACGTTCTAACACAACGACTAACGTTATTAATTATACACAAAATAACGGGCAGTGTTACTTGTAGGGTAAAAAAAGTGTATTTGTAATTAGTAGCCTTTCATCCGGAAATTCCTGGGTTGGAATCCCAGTTAGGGGATAGCATTTCCATATTTCCACGCACAACCTTCGTGTATTTATGTGGTGTACTATAAATTAAATTTTTTTAAATACACATTTGATGGACTTTGTGTATTCATATGTAACTTTATAATTGGTTAAATGATAAAGTCAATGCCAACCATTAAATTCCTCGCTTTTTCAAGAAAGCCTTTTTTTTTGTCTTCAGTCATTTGACTGGTTTGGTGCAGCTGTCCAAGATTCCCTATCTAGTGCTAGTCATTTCATTTCAGTATACCCCCTAACATCCTACATCCCTACAATTAGGGATTGTTAGGGATCAAATTACAATTGTAATTGTTAGGGATCCTACATCCCTAACAATTTGTTTTACATATTCCAAACGTGGCCTGCCTACACAATTTTTCCCTTCTACCTGTCCTTCCAATATTAAAGCGACTATTTCAGGATGCCTTAGTATGTGGCCTATAAGTCTGTCTCTTCTTTTAACTATATTTTTCCAAATGCTTCTTTCTTCATCTATTTGCCGCAATAGCTCTTCATTTGTCACTTTATCCAACCATCTGATTTTTAACATTCTCCTGTAGCACCACATTTAAAAAGCTTCTAATCTTTTGTTCTCAGATACTCCGATTGTCCGAGCTTCACTTCCATATAAAGCGACACTCCAAACATATACTTTCAAACATTTTTTCCTGACATTTAAATTAATTTTTGATGTAAACAAATTATATTTCTGACTGAAGGCTCGTTTCGCTTGTGCTATTCGGCATTTCATATCGCTCCTGCTTCGTCCATTTTTTATAATTCTACTTTCCAAATAACAAAATTCTTCTACCTCCTTAATTTTTTCTCTTCCTATTTTTATATTCAGTGGTTCATCTACATTATTTTTACTACATTTCATTACTTTCGTTATATTCTTGTTTTTTTTTTTCAGTTGTAGTTCTTGCGTAGGAGTTCAGCCAATGCCGTTCAGTGTTTTGCTATTCCTGAAAATGACTCATTTGCAGTATTGGTTTGTAATCCATGTCTTCAATCAATACGACTATGACATTTAATAAATACAAAATTAACAGACGGAGAACCTTTGAGGGATTTTTTCAAACGGAAACTGAGGTTTGTGACAATGAAAAAAAGATAAGTGAAATTTTAGGATTAATTAAGAAAGAAAAAGATTTTATAAAAACCATTACACAAATGTTACTGGAAAAAATGAAAAAGATATACTATTATGCAAAAGAGATGGTTTTTGTTCGAGATAAAAAAAAAAAACTACTCGCAACCAAATTTTTACCCATGTTTCTTGGCATAACTGAGAAGGTCTGCAGAAACATTTCAACTCGAAAGAAATATATATACTCGTATATCTAGCACTGGAGATTTGCCCGGCTAAAGCACAAACTTTAATGAATTGAAATAATGAACTGCAAGTCTTTATCACTGTGTTAGCTAGGTGTGAACTGAATGATTCGAATCAATCGAATGAACAAAAATAATAATAGAATTAAATTTGCGTTAAATAGAATAATATTAAATAAATTTTTAAAATTTCTATTTAACAATAACGGGCTTCCCGTGGGAACTGCGTGTGAGGTTAGAATGGGAGATGATGCGAGCACCACGTGAGAGGCTAAACCGATCATCATTATCAATCGGTAACAAACGGAGTGGGGTCCTGTTTTGGGAGGTGAAATGGGGTGCTCTTATATCTCTGCAAACAATCACCCGATTTTTTAAAATTCAAACGGGATATTTGCTAATATAATACAAAATCACGATGGAACCAAACCAGAACAGAAATCAACTGATATACTCAGAAAAATGGAATGGCTTGCGCTAAGCTGAGATGAAATTATTTAAATGCAGACGGTGAGGGGGGGGGAGGAGAGAGTATGAATAGTAATTGTCCTATATTAAAGATCTCTGAATAATTTATTTAACAGCTCCCTGACTGTATTTAAATATTTTCGTTGAAGGTCAAAATTTTCTTATCGATGTAATACTTGGTGCGACTTAATCATTACACAAACTTAAATGTCTGCTGTTTCTACAATATGAGAAATACAGAGTGATTCAGGAGGATATACTTTGACAACTCATTCTAGAGGCTAAAAATAAGAAAAAAGTACATATAAACATAGGTCCGAAAACGCTTTGTTAGCGAGTTGTACACGGTGAAGGATTTCGCCCAAGTTTCAGTTCCTCCAGGTAAATTAAGGCTTTCTAAAATTCTGGGAAGGTCAATTAAGGGGCAAATTCAATTGTTTCTTATGGTTTTTGAGCTGAGAAATCGAAAAAAATAGGTCGTAGAACTGTATCTCTCTTTTATAGATGAAAATCACGTCGGCATAATCGGCATTAGTGAAGATCACGCGACATTTTTCAAAACAAAACTAAACAGAATTTCACTTTTTTAACAGAATTGATTTTTATGCACCATAAAATGAATGCAAAATTACACTTCTTAATAGTTTTCTGAAATTTTTATGTTAAGAATTCGACGTAATACTGCAAACACGATTGATCAGGGAAAGGCAATTTAATACATTACCACAATTAACTGACAACAATGAGTAGTATTTAAACAAATTGTGATGAAAAAAATCAGTGTTGCCAACTTGTTTTCCGTAGGTCTAAAATTATTGTACCTACTAAACACATGTGTTTTCTTTTTTTGTAACATTTTCTTCTAAGTTTTCGTCGGTTTTGTTGTTAATAAAATTCGACATATTTAAAATTTAATTCTTTTTTGTTGACATTATTTACATCAATCTTCTTATAATTAAATTCTCTACAATTTATGTTTAAAAAATGTATGATTTATTGCCAATTTAATAACGTTATTGTACGTCAAACGTAAAAAAATGTGTTTTTTGACCCTATTTTTGGCGTTTTACATGGGATATCATAGAAACTAAGAGAGATACAGTTTTGGGACCTATTTTTTCGATTTCCCAACTCAAAAAGCCATAAGAAACAATTGAATTTGCCCATTAATTGACCTTCCCAGAATTTCAAAAAGCCTTAATTTACCCGGAGGAACTGAAACTCGGGCGAAATCTTTCACCCTGTATAACTCGCTAATGAAGCGTTTTCGGACTTTTGTGTATATGAACTTTTTTCTTATTTTTAGCCTCTAGAAGGAGTTGTCAAAGTATTGCCTTATCCTCCTGAATCACCCTGAATATACAAATTAAGATTGAAACTTGATCGGTCACCCATTATTTTATTTAATTAAATATTGAATAACTATGTTTAGTCCTTTATTTCCGTAGTTTGTTTTCTTTTTTTGTTCGATTTTTTTTTCGGTTTTTTAGTTTTATCTATTTATTTGTTTATACTTTTTTAATTTTTTGTAAAAAATAATATTACTCTTGTGTTTTTAATTTGTTTGATTGTTTTTATTATAAAACTATTATTCGATTTGAAATCCATATGATTGGATATATGCACTGTAAATAGGCGAAAAAAATTCATCTATAATATTGACCGTTATTTTAATTTAAAATATGATATTTGATAAATTTATCGCTTAATTTATTTATTAAGAATTCCTTACTTCTGTGAGGCGACTGACGTAGAAAACGGATAGGAAAAAAGAAATAGAAGATTTTAAACGACAAGATGAAAAGTGGGTGTTCGGGGAAAGCGTAGACAAGAGGATTCATCTGGCAACAAGTGGAACAAGAGAAATAGTGGGAGAATATGAAAAGAAGGAAAAATTACTTTCACTCTTTTATGACCTTATTTAATTTATTGTTTTTTTTTCTGATTAAAATAAGTCAAACATAAAGAAAATAAATCGCGAAATTATTCAAACAAATTCAATCCGGAATTCAAGTATATACTTAATGATATCGCCACCTAAGCTTGAAAACTTGTGCGTGGTATATGTAAATGGAATTTTGTAGCGTATGAAAAAATATCACGCATAACCGGGATTCGAACCCGGGGACCTACGAATGAAAATCCGAGACGCTACCATTCCACCACGGAGATCAATATTACAAATTATTTTAAAATTAAAATAAAACACGGTTAAAAATACCTAAAATTATAATTTTTTGATAAACATAAACAAAAAAAAAATTTTTTTAATGTATTATTATTCCTCTTTCGATATAATTACATTTACTCTAAAACACCTCACTAATAAAAATTGATTAAAATTTAAAATGATCGATTTAAAAAAAGGATTATTAACCATGATAGGATTTTTATTTATACGCTGTAGGGTTTTTAAATATTAATAATTTTAAATTACGTAATACTAGCCGATCGGCCCGGCTTCGCCGGACCTCCCAGCCAGGCCTCGCCTCGCTCGGCGCTTTGGTTTTCCAGGTTTCCAAATTTCTTTTTTCAACTGGAAAATTTTTGACGTTATCAACTTCAAGCTAAGAGTTTAATGTTTTCAGAACAAATTTCATCCAATTCATATACGTTTTCTGATAACAGAAAATCCATTTCTTTTTTTTAATTTACCGACATGGGAGCTGCGCCCCCAAACCTAATCACATTTCCCGTTGCTCTGTTGTTTCAGTCGAGCGGGATTGGGCTGTGTATATTCGGTTGCTTTCCAATCTTGACTGTCTTTCGTCTTCAGTTACTGCCGCACGAACAGTTTTCATCATACGTGCTTTTTTTGTATTTCTCCCGATTGAAGAATGTCTTTTAGGCACGATATGATGTTTTGAAAAAACATCACAGAATTTAAAAGATTGCAGTTAAATACTTTACACACTTTAAATTAGTAACACACACACACACATGATAAACAAAAGCAGCTATTTATTTATGCTTTTAAACAGCTGTAAAAAATTGTAAATGAATGAATCGTAAAAATTACATATGCATGTGTGATAAATCAATTGAAACTTAGGAATAACTGTACGTTAAAACCTCAACCCTTTTCAAAATTAATCGATTCAAAAAATGTTAGCTAAAAATTAAATTTTTCTTGAAAATCAAAGTCATTTTGAAAATTAAATAAACTTTAAGGAAGAAATAAAGTGTTTTAAATTTCGTTGTAAAATTTCGTTATGTCGGAGGTCCAAAAAAATTAGCCTATGTTCACCGCAGGGCTTCAAAGTATAGGTGTGCAAAATTTTTGACAAATCTGTACAGTAGATCTCGAGTTAAGTTGGAACAGACAGACAAACAAACATTGATTTTTATATATATAGATTTAACGTACTATTAGGAAAAATACCAAAATGATCAATCAAAAAAAGATTTGGGTTCTGTTTGTCCCCTTGTTCAATACTTACCTCATATAACATTTTAAACATTTTTAGTGGGTACCATGGAACCTTCTTTTTTTTAAAATAAATTCTCATGTAGTCTGCATTAACTTGGATTTTCAATCTTGTCAACTAAAGTTTAAAAAAATGTTATTTTTACTACAGGTCCCATTCAGCGGGACCCTTATGTTTTGGGACAAAAAAAAATTACCGGAATAATTATTTACTTCAATCAGTCCGCCCAGTTTGGTGCAATATTAATCAACAAGACTATAAAGAATTATAGTTTAAAAAAGAAGGTGGGTACCCTCTTATCTTGTGGGTATCCTCTTGACCGATTGGGTAAAAAAACAGGCTAAAACTGGTATATATACATAGGGAGATGAACCCCTATGTATATCCCTATGAACCCCTTAATTGCACGGCAATCTCTCGGAAGGTGATTGATTCTACAATCAAAAATAAGAAAAAAATTCATATAAACATAGATCAGAAAATGGTTCGTTAGCGAGTTTTAACTCGCGAAACGTTTAGCCATCCTTTCTGCTCCATCTTTGAAATTAAACTGTACTAAAACTCTTTGGGTACAAATAGAAGGGTAAATTTGGTTCTTACTTACGGTTTTTGATCAAATAAACTGAATAAAAGTGGTCCCAGAACTCTATATCACTTAGCTATTAAGAAAAACTGGGTAAATAACGAAAACGTTTTGTCGGAAAATCAATTTTCTCAAAATTAAATTCACTGCAAAGTTAACTAGAAATATTTATTTGTTTATTGGTAAATTAACAAAATTATTTTATTCCAAACCTAAAAAAATAGGGTTCAAATACAGAGATAGAAGAACAATTACCAACATTTACAGGAACCAAACAGCAACAGTAATAATTGAAGAACAAAAGAAAGAAGCGGTAATAAGAAAGGGAGTCCGACAAGGATGTTCCCTATCATCGTTACTTTTTAATCTTTACATAGAACAAGCAGTTAATGATGTTAAAGAACAATTTTGATTCGGAGTAACAGTACAAGGTGAAAAGATAAAGATGCTACGATTTGCTGATGATATAGTAATTCTAGCTGCGAGTAGAAAGGATTCAGAAGGAATAATGAAACTCATGGATGAAGTCCTACGCAAAAACTACCGCATGAAAATAAACATGAACAAACCGAAAGTAATGAAATATAGTAGAAATAACAAAGATGGACCACTGAATGTAAAAATAGGAAGAGAAAAGATTACGGAGGTAGAAGAATTTTGTTATTTGGGAAGTAGAATTACTAAAGATGGACGAAGCAGGAGCGATATAAAATACCGAATAGCACAAGCGAAACGAGCCTTCAGTCAGAAATATAATTTGTTTACATCGAAAATTAATTTAAACGCCAGGAAAAGATTTTTGAAAGTATATGTTTGAAGCGTAGCTTTATATGGAAGTGAAACTTGGACGATCGGAGTACCTCAGAAGAAAAGATTAAACGCTTTTGAAATGCGGTGCTACAGGAGAATGTTAAAAATCAGACGGGTGGATAAAGTGACAAATGAAGAGGTGTTGCGGCAAACCGATGAAGAAAGAAGCATTTGGAAAAATATAGTTAAAAGAAGAGACAGGCTTATAGGCCACATATTAAAGCATCCTTGAATAATCGCTTTAATAATGGAGGGCAGGTAGAAGGAAAAAATCGTGTAGGCAGGCAACGTTTGGAATATATAAAACAAATTGTTAGGGATGTAGGATGTAGAGGGTATACTGAAATGAAACGACTAGCACTAGATAGGGAATCTTGGAGAGCTGTATCAAACCAGTCAAATGACTGAAGACAAAAAAAAGTATTTTATGCAGTTATACATCACAGATATAATACTACGTAGGAAGTGTAACAATAAAAAAAAATATTTGTAGATAATAAACCATGAATAATTTGCATGAGAAATAGAACAAATGAAAAAAAAAACAAATTAAAACTCATGTTCATATAAATAATGTACTCGTATATCGTACACAAAGATTTTGTTCACACAGTCAAATAACATATGTTACAGGATAATAAAAAAAATGCTATCAAACTGTTACAAAACAACGAAACATGTAGATAGGTAGGCAGGTATTTATAACAATATAACAAAAAATTCCTATGAATTACTTTACACAAGTAATCATTACTACTACTATTACTACAAACCGATTGTACATTATTTCCCACACATTAACTCACTCATTCAGTAAACTTATTCATTCATAAAGAAAAATCACACATTTACTTTCCCCGTAGTTATACATAATAACATAGAAATCGAATCTGTCAAAAAATTACCCATCTATTCGGATTTTTTTTATTTCTCAAAGTTTTTTAAACCTCCTCTGATGTTTTTGCTATAAACACTAAAATCCTCGTAATAAAATGATATATATATGTCGTTTCTCCAACTAGTTTTCCAGCCACTGCCGGGTCTGAGTGTCTGTGTATAACCAAATGCAGTTACTGTTTCTGGCTTGCCAAGCCTGACGCAGCTACAGTATAAGGCAAATATACCGGTAAACATGTAATCTAGACTCAGGTTGACCCCTTCTGAGACGTGTGGTTAATTGAGACACAATCGCCAAATAACAGCGGTATTCACAGTCTAGCATTCAAACCCAAATATAAAAGCTATTGCCTATACAAGGACTCGAACCTTACAACCCGCGAATACGAAAATCAACGTATTTTGCGATGACAACTTCAAAAAGTAGACTCAACCGGCTGAATTAATCAAGTTTACATATACCGGATGATTCAAAAAGTACTTCACAACTTTAAAAGGATACAAAATTTTATTGAGGTAACTTACAAATTCGATTGAGTTCTCATTTCATAGAAATACATATTAGATTTGTCATCAGCCAACATTCAATTTGATTCGATATAGTATCCGTTTTAAATGCTACATACGTCCCACATGAAGACGATTTCATTCCAAACTGTAACTAGCAAGTCGGGCGTTACCTCTACAGCTGCGGCGTTAATTCGAAGTCTTAGCTCGACAGGATCGACAGGCAAATAAACCCGATCTTTAATGAAACTCCACAAGAAAAAATCTAGCGGGGTCAAATCTAAGAAAGGAAGTGGCCGTACGATTGGGCCTTCGACCCACCGACCTGGGAATCGAATATCAAGAAAATCTCGGACTTCTACACGGTAGTGAAGGAGTTTCCCGACTTGCTGATAGTGACGGGATCCATCTTGGTCAACACCGTCTAATTAAGGAATTATAAAATTTTTAAGCATGTAAAGATAAACGATACCGTTTACAGTTAAGTGCTGGAAGAGGAACAACCAGTCTCGACGAACGTTTGGTGCCAAAAGTATATAGTATATCTACTAACAGGCTTACTGCCGAATTCTCCACGAAAATTACGTTGAACTGTAGTCGCTAACTACAAATCGTGAAACCAAAACGTAAAGCGAGCACATCCCGCAGGTGTAAATGTATCCATTTTTACAACACTGGTGGCCAAAGCTGTAATAATAAACTACGCGAGAAGCGTAACCTGATGTGTTTTGCTATGAAATGACTTCAAACGAATCTGTAAGTAATCTCAATAAAAGTTTATATGCTTTTAAAGTTGTGAAGTTCTTTTTTAATCACCCGGTACATGTATAATATATGTAAAAAATATCTAATATCTAATTTAAGACCTTATTCGGTTAAAAAAAATTTAATATATAGAATTTCAAAAATATTTTCTAGTTTGGTTAGCGACCCACCGGGTTCGTCTAGTGGTGAACGCGTCTTCCCAAATCAGCTGATTTGGAAGTCGAGAGTTCAAGTCCTAGTAAAGCCAGCTACTTTTTTACGGACTTGAATACTAGATCGTGGATACCGGTGTTCTTTGGTGGTTGGGTTTCAATTAACCACACACATCTCAGGAATGGTCGAACTGAGAATGTACAAGACTACACTCATACATATCATCCTCATTCATCCTCATTCATCCTCTGAAGTATTATCTAAACGGTAGTTACCGGAGGCTAAACAGGGAAAAGAAAGTTTGGTTAGCGAAAAACATATTTAACAAATTATTAATATAATAACTAACTGTTGCCCGCGGCTTCGCTCGCGTGAATTTTGGATGTGTATCTAAAATTAATTTTCAAACGAAATATTATTCTGGAAAAATTATCTTAATTTAAAGATTAAAATGTTGGTGAGCGAAATGGAAAATTCATCTATTAACGTTTGCGAGGATTTTGGTAACTAGTGAGCTCGATGACATTAAGTTCGTGAATTTTCGAAAATTTGTCACATCTCGTTCTTTATTAAGCGTCGTCAATTCCGTGCGTTTAAAATTTTTTAATATTAATTACTTTTAATATGAAATTAATCAAATACAGCTTTACAAATTTGTTTTAAAAAACAAAAATAATAATTATGAAAAATATTAAAAATGCTCTAAAGACCTTAAAACCGATAACGGAAAGACTAATAAAATAAATAAATTTAAATACCTAGGGGAAATAATTAAACCCTTTGGATAAGGAATCGAATAAAGTTAAAGTTAGAGCTAGTAAAATGGATTTTGCGTTTCGCTTAACAAAACATTTATACAATAAAAATAAATTTCCAGAAAAAACAAATATTATACATTATAATACAGTTGTTAGACCTGAATATTTGTAAGCCTCGGAACGTTTATGTATGAATAAGATAAGCGAAACTAAGGAGCTACAGGAAATAAAAATATTAAGGACAGTTAAAATAAGTGAAGGATTAGAAAAAAGGAAGAGTTTTATAAATTTAGAGACAAATTTTCAGATGTAATAAAGAAAAGAAAACTGATGTTTCTTTTTGGACATCTTTTCAAAATGGAAGAAAATAAAGTGGTTGATAGCGCTATAGAACTAGAAGTGAAAATATTGCAATCGTTCCGATTTGTGCATACGCGGTTTTCACCGGATCTTGACACCTAAGGAACCAAAAAACCGGATGGTAATTTTCCGAACGTTAATGTTCGTATGTATGTGTGTGTGTGTGTTCGGTGTCGGCCTGTAAATCATCTTTTTTTTTGTCTTCAGTAATTTGACTGGTTTGATGCAGCTCTACAAGATTCCCTATCTAGTGCTAGTCGTTTCATTTCAGTATACCCTCTACATCCTACATCCCTAACAATTTGTTTTACATATTCCAAACGTGGCCTGCCTACACAATATTTCTCTTCTACCTGTCCTTCAAATATTAAAGCGACTATTCCAGGTAGCCTTAGTATGTGGCCTATAAGTCTGTCTCTTCTTTTAACTATATTTTTCCAAATGCTTCTTTCTTCATCTATTTGCCGCAATACCACTTCATTTGTCACTTTATTCACCCATCTGATTTTTAACATTCTCCTATAGCACCGCATTTCAAAAGCTTCTAATCTTTTCTTCTCAGATACTCCGATCGTCCAAGTTTCACTTCCATATAAAGCGACACTCCAAACATACACTTTCAAAAATCTTTTTCTGACATTTAAATTCATTTTTGATGTAAACAAATTATATTTCTTACTGAAGGCTCGTTTAGCTTGTGCTATTCGGCATTTTATATCGCTCCTGCTTCGTCCATCTTTAGTAATTTTACTTCCCAAATAACAAAATTCTTCTACCTCCATAATCTTTTCTCCTCCTATTTTCACATTCAGTGGTCCATCTTTGTTATTTCTACTACATTTCATTACTTTTGTTTTGTTTTTGTTTATTTTCATGCGATAGTTCTTGCGTAGTACTTCATCCGTGCCGTTCATTGTTTCTTCTAAATCCTTTTTACTCTCGGCTAGAATTACTATATCATCAGCAAATCGTAGCATCTTTATCTTTCCACCTTGTACTGTTACTCCGAATCTAAATTGTTCTTTAACATCATTAACCGCTAGTTCCAAGTAAAGATTAAAAAGTAACGGAGATAGGGAACATCCTTGTCGGACTCCCTTTCTTATTAGGGCTTCTTTCTTATGTTCTTCAATTGTTATTGTTGCTGTTTGGTTCCTGTACATGTTAGCAATTGTTCTTCTATCTCTGTATTTGAACCCTAATTTTTTTAAAATGCTGAACATTGTATTCCAGTCTACGTTATCGAAAGCCTTTTCTAGGTCTATAAACGCCAAGTATGTTGGTTTGTTTTTCTTTAATCTTCCTTCTACTATTAATCTGAGGCCTAAAATTGCTTCCCTTGTCCTTATACTTTTCCTGAAACCAAATTGGTCTTCTCCTAACACTTCTTCCACTCTCCTCTCAATTCTTCTGTTTTAACTATTTTAACTATATTTTTCCAAATGCTTCTTTCTTCATCTATTTGCCGCAATACCTCTTCATTTGTCACTTTATCCAACCATCTGATTTTTAACAAATCACCTTATATCTCCTAAACTACTGGACCGATTTTTAACAAACTTCGTCAGATGACTTGTTCATATGAGGCATTGATCCTATTAGATTTTAAACTTAAAAGGTCAAAGGATTGATGATGTACAGCAAGATCGCCCTCATTATCGCGAGATTTCGAATAATTAAGGTCATATTTTTCTTACGTACATTTGTTAACGATAATAAAATAACAATTCGTACCACCACCCCAAAAAATGCTGCTGTACTCGTCTGGTATGTTGCGACATCACAGGTGAGTGGTAAAGTTAAATAAATATTTGAAGTGTGAAAAAGTAACTCGATCGCCCGTTTGACTTGGTTCCTAGAGCGGTAAGCCTCGCGGCTACACCGGTCTACCGACCGTAAAACGAAATTTGTTCTTTGTAAGTCATGAAATTACATCAGTTTATTTAGTACCGCCATACCCGCGCAAATTAAATACGGTATGCACGCGCGCTTTAGTTAAAATTACTCACAAAGAATGTAGCAAACCTTTAAGTACATGTTCTATTAGTGAAAATAAAGAACCTCACCGGGTTGATCTAGTGGTGAACTCGTCATCGCAAATCAGCTGAAGTAGAGAATTCTAAGTTTGAAATCCTAGTAAAGGCAGTTACTTTTATACGGATGTGAATACTAGATCGTGGATACCGTTATTTTTCGGTAGTTGGGTTTCAGTTAACCACACATCTCAGGAACGGTCGATCTGAGACTGTACAAGACCATTTCGTTTACATTCATACATATCATCCTCTGAAGTAATATTTTACGATAGTTCCAGAAGTTACACACAAAACGAAAGAAAAAATAAAGAAAAAAGTTCCAACAAACATAGGTTCAGAAACGCTTTGTTAGCGAGTATCGGCTGGGAGAAGTATTTTCGCCCAGCCGATACATTTTGCACCTTCGGTAGATTTAGGTCAGAGTGCAATTCTTGGAACTCTTGGAAAATTAAAAGGATAATTCAATTGTTAATTCACCGATTATACGTACTGAATTTTCCGTTTATTAATTTTTTTTCATGAATTAATACACCACAGAAGTCTGTACGAGTGAATATGTAAATGAAATTTTTTAGCGTATCCATGCCTGACCGGGATTCGAATCTGGGACCCCAGATGAAAGAGCGAGACGCTACTACTACTTCTAACAGAAGATTTATTTTTTAAGATTGGTATTTTTGAAAATATAAAAAGGTAAATTTTTGGGATTTACATTATCGACGGACCGTTTTTCTTTCGATAACTAGAGATATTAATAAATAAAAAACGAATTTATTTTTATATCATCAAATAAATAAATGTAAACTGTGTTTCAAAGGTATACTTTTTAACCCAATTTATTTACGTGAAAAAGAAGAAAAAAATTGATTTCTTAATATTACATTTATTATTATTATATAAAAAATAAAATAGGTTAGAAATTCAGATTTGTGTGTCGTTATGAAACAATCATAACATTAAAAAAAAAAAAAATTAAAAAAATTGGTCACTTTCTCTACCAACAATATCTCATGGTATATTATTTATACTTAATGTAAAAATAAGCTTTAATGCACGGTATAAATTTTTGTTCTAAATTTCATGGTCCATATCAAATCGTTTAAATCATACATATGATAAGAAATATATATATATATATATATATATATATATATATATATATGTACACATATATCCTTTGTTTTTGTAATTGTTATTTTCAGTTTAATTGGAACAGGGAGAAATATGTTAATGAAATATTTGGATTTTCACAAAAAAAAGTACATTATATAAATATATATATACACACACACACACACACATACTATGTGTGTATGGAGGGGGGGGGGGTCGCGCACAAAATTATATTTGCATTGAAGAATATAACAAATGTAACATTAAAACAAGTAATATATTACATAATTTATTATAAATGCTGATTTTCGTGGCAGAGTGGTAGTGTGCCGGCTTTACATCCGCAGATCCCGGGTTCGAATCCCGATTAGACTAGGCATTTTTCATACGCTACAAAATTCCCATTGCAAATCCCCACATATAAGCTTCTAAGCGTATATGGTGAATTATTCATAAAAAAACCCCAAAAAACAGAAAATAGTTCAATTGTATATTCTTTCAAAATAAATTTAAATAAAATTAATTTCGCTAATTAATAAAATGTTATAGTAAATGAGAAATAGTTTAAAATTAACTGTAACCATGCAGAAATAATATTATGGATAAGATGGAACTACTATTTAATTTTTTTTAAATTCTAACTTGTATTTTTAAAAGCTTTTATTTAACTCGCTTTAGGAATAATCAAATCTTGCAACTGCTATATATTTTGATCTATCGTATGAAAATCAATGAAATTTGGTACACGTATGTGTAACTTCGATGACAATACAGTACTACGGTGTCGGAATTTGATATGACCCACCCCCACGCACTACCCCTACGCTAAATTCATGCATTTAGTTGAAAGATTTCATTTCTCATAAACTATCGTATGAAAATTATTGAAATTTGGTACACGTATGTAACTTCGATGTGTAAAAATAAATATTTTTACTTTTTTTAGTCTTAAAAAAAATACAAAAAAATTACAAAAATATATTTGATTACATATAAAAATTATTTTTTAAAAAAACTTAAATTTAACTAATATTAATATTAACATTAATAAAAAAAGGAAACAAATTAGAAAAATCCTCTAAAAAGTAAAAAATAAGAATTAAATCAAATTGAGAATTTTAAACAAAAAAATATAATATATTAACAAATATAAAAATGCGCTGAAAAGTAAAAAATAAATTATATAAATATCTAATAAATAACCAATAAATAAATTTAATAATTATTAAATTTTAAAATTAAAAGTAATGAAAATATTTAGTTAAATAAAAGCGTGGCGCAGTTTTTATAATTTATTTAAAAATTTAATAAAATTTACGACTGTTGTAACATCTAGTTGTACATCTCCCCTTTTGACTTTAATTGACTGGACCAAGTGTCCAAAAAAAGCCGAAAAACAAAAACAAAATTGGATTTTGGAATTTTTCTTAACTGCAGTAATAAGCCCTCATCGAGAGCTTTTCAACGATCGGTTCCAGAGTTATAGCCAAATGAAATTTAAATTAATGAAATATTTGGATCTTACATGGGGAAGACACATCGGTTCAAATCCGACTTGATCTCGGTTTTTTCAAATTTCACTAAATTAAATTATACGTCAACATAATCAAATTACAATTAAATATCAGGCCAACGAACCATACGCACAAACTACAGACAAAAATAGATTTTTTAAATTTCGAAAGTACTGGAAGAAAAATTTAATTGGCATATTATTTACAATTTATTTAAATATAATTTTTTTTTAAAGAAGTATTTTTACTGTCTTCTTAAGCCGCAAAACTAAAAAAAACAAAAAAACATTTATACCAATTTATAAATTTTTTCGTTATAGCTTTTATACATCGCTATGGCTGAAAAAGTAAAAATAATTGAAATAGATTTTTTTTTTATTATTTAGACCAGACGTTTCCCATTTACTAATAAATATTAAGCAATTTAGGGGAGAAAATCATACAAATAAAATATAACCTAACTGATAAAAAAAACTGTTTTTTTTTTTTTTTTTTTTTTTTACTTTTAAGGCCGCAAAGAACCACTTTAGTCAGAATAATTCGACTTTTTTGACGATCTTTTGGCCTTTAAGTTCTTAGCTTTTACTTTCTCCCAATATTTAGTCATTCTTAATGATCTTGGTTTACGATCCTCTTCTGAATAAAACTTTTTTGTATAATTAAAAGTTCTTACTTTAAAGTTGGTATTCGGATCTTTAATAACAAATTTTAATTTTTTTCGGATTTATTAAGTAAATCATCGTAAGTCAAATTTAATTCTTACATATCTTCTTTAATTTCTTTGATCCATAATGGCGGATTTTTTAAGACCAAAATCGATCGATAATTCTTTTAGTAATCCTATCCTGCGTTAATCTTAACAAGTGTGCACAGAAACAAATTAGCTTCTTTTTCATAGTATCAATTAAGGATTCCAAGTTTTCGTGCAGAAATTTATTAGGCGATAATCTTTACTGATTTTCGTGTTTATATTTTTTGTTTATTCAGGGTCTAAGAATCCTGCGTTCAACTTTAAACAAAGGTTCAGTCCTATTTTTCTGATTTCATCTAAATAAAGTCTCGCTCGCGTTAAGTAATTACTGGTTTAATCACAGTTTTGTAATGTCTAATTTTAGTGTTAATCGAGAGCGATTTTTTGTTGTAAGTATTTTTGGTTACTTGTAGCACTTTAAATAATTTATTATGTCTTTCGGTGCAATTTTGTTTTTCGTTACGATTACAAGTAATGATCTCTCCAAGATATTTAAATTTTTCTACAAGTTCTACTTTGTTTCCATTAATATTCACAGAATTAAAAACTAAAGGATCTATAGCCATCATTTTAGTCTTTTCGTAAGAAATTTTAAGTCAAATTTTATTCGCAAGTTAGTTTTACATGTTATTTGTATTCTGGCTTTTGCGATACTATTAGCTAATAAAGCTAAGTCATCGGCAAATCTCTTTTGTATCCTATGTGAATATTTTTTGGATTAATTTTAAACCGTTCGCGCATCAGAAATTCTAGTGCACAATTAAATAATAAAGGCGAAAGTCCATCGCCTTGTCTCGGTCCGGATTTTTTGTAAAAAGGTTCAGAAGATTCGCCACGAAACTTCACTTTAGATTTTGTATTTGTCAATGTTAAACCGATCATATTTACCAATTTAGGATCCAATCCGAGATTTCTCAGAATTTTTAACATCGAAGGCCTATGTATGCAATCGTACGCTTTTTTGAAATCAATAAAAGAAATAATCATCTGTTTTTGCTTTCTATTATAAATATCTATTAGTAATTTCAAAGTAATAATAAACTGTTTTATATACATAAAAGTTTATATATATATATATATATATATATATATATATATATATATATAGCCTACGTGAAAGTTTTAATAAAACAGATATGTTAAATAACGAAATGAGTACAACACTCATAAAAGAAGCGTTAAAAACAATCGAATAGTACGAGGTGGATACGGAACAAAACAGTTTTGAATTATGAATGAGATCGACATAGGTTCTACTTGTACACTAGCAAAGAACATAACAAAGAACGACTGAAAGCGGTATCCTATTTGTATTACAATAGTTTTATTTGTTCCGATGACAACGTGAGTGGAATGTTATAGTATATTCTTCACCAATTGTTATTGGTAGTACAAATATATAAACAATATATCAACAGCCAATCACCGATTGCCAATAAGGTCATATGATTACTTATTCTTATAATGAACAAATGTAACGTTATACTGAATTCAGTAAATAAAAAGTCGAATTAACCGATCTACCTAAGTGTAACAATTCTAATTTATTACCCGGAAGGGATGACAATCAAAATTTCACAAAAAAAAATTTCCCCCCCGAAGATAGGAAAGGAAATACCGTTTAAAATTACAAAAACATTTCTATGAAAGAATTGTATAAATTTTTTTGTTCTTTTTTTATCCCTCAAAGGATTCTTAAGATTTAAATTGTATATATACAATTAAAATTTCCGATCTCCGTATAGCCGAGCGATAGCGTCTCAGCGTTTCAAACGAAATTTCGAATACCGGTCAGGCATGGCATTTTTCATACTCTAAAAAATTTCACTAAAGATAGACGAAGCAGGAGCGATATAAAATGCCGAATAGCACAAGCGAAACGAGCCTTCAGTAAGAAATATAATTTGTTTACATCAAAAATTAATTTAAATGTCAGGAAAAGATTTTTTTAAATATATGTTTGGAGTGTCGCTTTATATGGAAGTGAAACTTGGACGATCGGAGTATCTGAGAAGAAAAGATTAGAAGCTTTTGAAATGCGGTGCTATAGGAGAATGTTAAAAATCAGACGGGTGGATAAAGTGACAAATGAAGAGGTATTGCGACAAATAGATGAAGAAAGAAGCATTTGGAAAAATATAGTTAAAAGAAGAGACAGACTTATAGGCCACATACTAAGGCATCCTGGAATAGTCGCTTTAATATTGGAAGGACAGGTAGAAGGGAAAAATTGTGTAGGCAGGCCACGTTTGGAGTATGTAAAACAAATTCTTGGGGATGTAGGATGTAGAGGGTATACTGAAATGAAACGACTAGCACTAGATAGGGAATCTTGGAGAGCTGTATCAAACCAGTCAAATGACTGAAGACAAAAAAAAAAATTTCACTTACATATATCACGCACAAATATCAAGATTATACGGTGATCGTTAATGATAAATTCTTCCAAGATTCATTAAATCACACATTATCTACGCGTAATTTTTTACGAACAGTAAAACTTATATAAATCGAAAAAAATAGATATAAAATTTATACAAATCTACTGAGGACAAAATCTGTTTTAGTTTTGTATCCAACTCAAAAAAAAAAAAAAAAATACAAAAATGAAATATATCTTCGTAATATTTATAAATATTTAATTATAAATATAATACATAGATAGCGCTCGTTACAGAAAATAGTGTTCCATGAAATTGAAATAACTGTATAGTTATCTTTAACAATATGTACAGGCGACGCAACCAATCTTGATACTTGGTACCGCAGCAGCGACTGCCGCAATTAAAATAGTTCCACTAACCTTTTAACACAATATTTGCTTCATTACCTAACACCGAATAAGCCTTCGTAAGAGGTACTGCGGTGTTAGTATTGGGACGCAGAACCAGTGACGGCTCGCGTATAGGCACTGTGGAACTGCAGCACCCCCTATTTCCACTTGATATTATCGATAACATTTAAAATGAATCCTTTTTCCCTCTAATTCTTTATACTTATATATAATCCTTAAGCTTAATGTAAGTAGCCATCCCCCAGTTTATGAAAAAAATACAAAAAAAATCTTTGTATGGAGTGCGCTTCACAGTTCCAGCGGCCTGGTGTTTGGCTGTTGTGCGCATGCGCAAATAGGAAGCTGCACGGAAGGCTGCAAGGGAGAGAGAGCACTGTGGTTTCCGCAGTGCCCACCTTGGTGGGGAAGGTAGTTTTTTCTTCGCGTATGTTGTGCTTAAAAACTGTTGTGTACAATATCCTTGAATCTGATAAAAGTATAGAAATAGATTATAAACCATTCCTAGTAAAGTCAGTTATTTTTATACGGATTTGAATACTGGGTAATACTTTGGGTTTTAATTAACCACACATCTCAGGAATGGTCGAACTTGAGACTGTACAAGACTACATTTCATTTACATTCATACATATCATCCTCATTCATCCTCTGAAGTAATACCTGAAGGGTAATTCCCGGAGGTTAAGCAGGAAAAAGAAAGAAAAAGATTATTATCCTGCTTCCAGCTATTCTATTAGATCCACTTTTTTACGGTTGTTTTATTTTACAAAAAAACTTAAACCATGGCCTTGAAAAGACCCAAAAAAAATGTTTTTGGAGCAGCACTCCCACTAATTTTAGCTAAGAGCCGTCACTGTATAGAAGTAATCTGATTGAGTTTTATCATAATCGGTCCAGTAGTTCTGAAGATATAAGGTGATTTAGAGGCTAACACCGAACACACACACGCACATACACACACACGTACACGTACATATAAACATTAGCATCCGGAAAATTTCCATCCGGTTTTTTGGGGTTCCATAGGCATCGAAACGTGAAGATCCAGTGAAAACCGCATATGCCCAAATTGGACCGATTACAATACTTTCCCTTCTAGAGTTATAGCTCTGCTATAAACGGTACTTCGACGGGAAAGTAAAAATAATAATCAAGCTACTACTAACAACCTTAATGGATGACAAAATTGTTTTTCATAATTACATAACATTTTTTTTTCACTAGGAATTGTTTTTCTGCCCTTATACGTATTTAAAAGAAGGAATTAACTTAATATTTTATGAAGGGTTTTTTTAAGAGGTGATTCTAGACATAACGTGATCTGAACTTGTTTTTAAATAAAAGGAATAGTAAAAATATCCATAAAAATGATTTGCAAGATATTCACATGAGGTTAAAAAATGATCTCGCCAATATTACTACGAATGCTTGAAATCAATTCGATTCGATTAAATACCTTGAGTATTTAACTTAATATATAACTAATATTTATATTTTGTAAAAACGACAAAAATGTTCACAAAAAAATATTAAAATAAATAAAACAAAAAATTAATACGGTTGGTCGAAGCTCTACATTTGCGCAAAAATCTAGCAATCTAATAACGTGTATCTCAACAACTGAAAACCTGTTAATAATATTATTATAAATAATTCTAACTTATGTAGTTTATTTAATTTAATTACATAGTAACATCAAGCTTACGCTGTCTTACAGTTACTAAATAAATAATAAATTAATTTTGTAGCGTGTGATAAATGCCATGTACGACCGGGATTTGAACCGGGGACCTCCGGATGAAAGGCCGAGTCGCTACCACTCTGCTACAGAAATCGGCGTAGTTATTATAATAATTAATTAATTATAATAATAATAATAATTTAATCATTATAGTAATTCAGTAAATTACTTTTACGTTTATAGACCTAGAAAAGGCATTCGATAACTGGAATAAAATGTTCAGCATTTTAAAAAAATTAGGGTTCAAATACAGAAATAGAAGAAAAATTGCTAACATGTACAGGAACCAAACAGCAACAGTAATAATTGAAGAACATAAGAAAGAAGCCGTAATAAGAAAAGGAGTCCAACAAGGATGTTCCCTATCTCCGTTACTTTTTAATCTTTACATGGATCTAGCAGTTAATGATGTTAAAGAACAATTTAGATTCGGAGTAACAGTACAAGGTGAAAAGATAAAGATGCTACGATTTGCTGATGATATAGTAATTCTAGCCGAGAATAAAAAGGATTTAGAAGAAACAATGAACGGCATAGATGAAGTCCTACGCAAGAACTATCGCATGAAAATAAACAAGAAGAAAACAAAAGTGATGAAATGTAGTAGAAATAACAAAGATGGACCACTGAATGTGAAAATAGGAGGGGAAAAGATTATGGAGGTAGAAGAATTTTGTTATTTGGGAAGTAGAATTACTAAAGATGGACGAAGCAGGAGCGATATAAAATGCCGAATAGCACAAGTGAAACGAGCCTTCAGTAAGAAATATAATTTGTTTACATCAAAAATTAATTTAAATGTCAGGAAAAGATTTTTGAAAGTATATATTTGGAGCGTCGCTTTATATGAAAGTGAAACTTGGACGATCGGAGTATCTGAGAAGAAAAGATTAGAAGCTTTTGAAATGTGGTGGTGCTATAGGAGAATGTTAAAAATCAGACGGGTGAATAAAGTGAAAAATGAAGAGGTATGGCGGCAAATAGATGAAGAAAGAAGCATTTGGAAAAATATAGTTAAAAGAAGAGACAGACTTATAGGCCACATACTAAGGCATCCTGGAATAGTCGCTTTAATATTGGAAGGACAGGTAGAAGGAAAAAATTGTGTAGGCAGGCCACGTTTGGAATATGTAAAACAAATTGTTAGGGATGTAGGATGTAGAGGGTATATTGAAATGAAACGACTAGCACTAAATAGGGAATCTTGGAGAGCTGCATATGAACAAATAAGGTGTCATTTTATTCACAAAAAGACTTAAAATTTCATCTAGAAAAAAAATTCGAAAAAAAAACTAATATTATCAGAGCTTTAAATGATTAAAAATTTAAATGAGCGGCCTTTGAAATTTTTAAAGGTAAAATTTTCGATGTTATTTATTTTGTAGATGTTGGGTAAAAAAATTTCATTAAAATATTTCTATCCGTTCTTAAAATATAAGTTTTTATTGAAAAACAAAATGGTGGATAGTGAAATATTGGGGCGTTCGTCTACATGAATATATTGTTTACGTTGATATCCTGAATCTAAGGTTAAACCAACATCTACCGTAACATCCTGTACGATAATATACTGTATCATAACAGAAAAGGACACATTACTTTGTCTTAGACAAAATTTCCAAGAAAAACATATTAGGTACAAAGGTCAGTTCCTTTCTTTGAGAATAATGACATTTATTATTTAGCCAGTCGACGTGGTAAAACAGTAACAATTATAGGGGTGAATTTCAACAACATATTGAAAGAGTTTCGCATGATAAACAGTTAATTAAGATCGGGAAAGAAGGCAACAGGGGAAACTACAACACTACTCAATTTTTCTTTGTAACCCTGAATATTAACGCTTGTTATTTAGAACAACAACACTATTTCGGGAGAGATATCGTAAATAACGTCAGATCGCTTACAAGCATAACCGTTATGACGTTTAATATACATACAGGTTGTCCCATATAAAACGCAACCCAACCTTATATTGGTAGGTATTGAAATAATAAAAAGGCATGTGTAAAGAAAGGTAAATGTAATTTTTATTATTACCATCCATTACCTTACATTTAGAGTAAATGTTGGAAGTGGCCGCCATCTTCTTGAATACAAGCTTAAATTCTTTTTACAGCGTTTCTTGCAACTTTTTTTAAAGTTTGTGGCTGGATATTTACTAAAGCTTGTTCAATATTGACTTTTAATCGTTCAAGTGTTCGTGGTTTGTTGCTGTAGGCTTTTTCTTTGATGTAACCCCGTAGAAAAAAATCCGCCGCAGTCAAATCTGGAGATCTTGGTGGCCACAAGCCTAAACCGATAACACGATTGCCAAACAATTCCTCGACGAAATCAGAAGTTGAACCTGCGTAGTGCGATGTCGCACCGTCATGTTGTAGCCGGCAGTGTCTGTCTTCCTCTTCCTTGAATCCGATAAACTGAAATAAAATATCCTGATATCGTTCTGCATTAATGGTGTTCTCGAAAAAAAATAGGACCGATTATTTTCTTCCGCGATATCGCGCACCACACGCCCAACTTCTGCGGGTGTAATTGTTTTTCGTGATAAACGTGGGGATTTTCAGCGCTCCAAATTCTACTGTTTTGGCTGTTTACGTAGCCATCCAAATGAAAACGTGCTTCATCTGTGAAAAATAACGAATCCATAACATTAATTCCCTCACGCAGAAATCGACGGAACCGTTGACAATATTGTAGCCGTTTTTCTTTGTCGGGCTCAAGAAGTCGATGAACCGTTTTAATTCGATATGGTCGTAATTGTAATTGTTTGATCGTCCGATGAACGGTTGATTTAGACAAATTAATTTCAGCAGACAAACGTCTGATCGATTTATTTGGCGAGGCGAGTAATCGGCCTTTGAGTTCAGTGACTGTATCTGTATTCAACACTGACGCAGATCTTTTGTGTTCCTTGTTATTAACAGAACCGGTCACTCTAAATTTTGCGACTAACCTTAATACTGATGTTTTGTTAGGAGCCGGTTTATCTGGGTACTTAAGGCGAAACAAATCTTGCACTGCAACCGCTGATTTCGTACTGAAGTACGACTCGACAACGAAAACACGTTCATCTAACGAAAACACCATCTTGTCTCTAGCAATACACTGAACGTTATGATTGCATTGTTGTTACTATCGGTAGTGTTCTACTGCGTCGCCGCGATGTTAAGATGTTGGACGAGTCCATTTCAGTAACGAGTAGGGGAGTAAGCTTGACTTTTGAAATTTCATGAATGAGTGATTGATGGGTTGCGTTTTATATGGGACACTCTGTATATATATATATATATATATTTACCAAGAATTTAACTTCTACTCGTATTAACAGATCGTAATACAAAAGATTAATATATTATATCTGTTGGTGGGAATATTTTTTCCATAACATATTGTTCTATATACATAACGGAATTATAAGGCGCATTTAAATTAAGATACCGATCGCCATGGCGCTTGATAATCTCTGTCATTCATCCGGAAATTTCTAGATTCGAATCCCGGTCAGGCTTAACATTTTTCACACGAAAAAGATAATCTCGTTATCAGTTACAGTAATCACTCAAATACCTGTTGCTTTTTAATTAATAAATATATTTATATATATTTTTTTTAACTTTATTTAAGCGAAATTAAAAATTAAAACCAGTCGTGTTTTTAAGTTTTGAATGATTTGAAATAATTTTTTTTTTTTTTTTAATTTTATTTTAGATAAAATCTTTGGGTTCTAATTAAATAAATTATTTTCACCACTCCAATTATCATTTTTTCTTTACAAATCCGTGTCCCAAATTTAAAATTTTTAGAAAGTAGAAAAGAATCCTTTTTGCAAAAGTACAAAGAAAAATTAATAGTAATAGTAAATTTTTATAAACAGTAAAAAGTATTTTGCCAACTAGGTCTTAAGTTTTCAAACTGCATATTGCATTTCTATTGATTTTAATGAGTTAATACAGGGAGCGGTTACCGCTCTTTCTTCATTGAATTTTAAATTTACTTTGTTCTATTTATTTACTAAAACAAATTCTAAGCACGATATTTTAACCTGACTCGCTAACAAACAAACACAAATTCTTTGTTTTTTACTTGAAATGTGTTTACGGGTTATTCAAATATTATTCTTTTAAAAAGTCAAATTACTTAACATCATTTTTCATCATTAAATAAACTAGGACATCTAAATAAACCATAATTATGTGAAAAAATAGTTTGATTTTTAAAAGATAATACATAAATTCATAAATACGAAAACAAACCACCAATTATAATAAATTAACCGGTCAGGGCTCGCTTACATCGCCCGACCGTCTTGACAATGAGCTTCGCCCCCTTGACTCCGACGCATTCGTAATCCTCATGGTTGATGGAATATTAAATACAGAGCGTTTTATAATGTTCTTCAGAGTTTCGGAAATTCATTTAAAAATAACTATTTCACTGATAAGAATAAAACAAGTACTGTACGAAAGAGTACTTCAAATAGTTTTTCTACATATGCTAGGCAGTTAATAAACCATTTGCTCGCTAGGCATCAACAGTAGAGAAAATGGCTGCCACGGGAAGCGAGAAGTCGTTTTGTGTGTTAAAATTTCACTTGTCAATGTCAGCAATTTCTGTGCAACGTGCGTTTCGATTGATTACATAAGGAGCCACCAAGTGACAATTAAATTCGTGCACGGTATAAACAATTCGGTGAAACAGGTTGCTTGTGCAAGCGAAAATCAACTGGTCATCCATCACCCTCAGAAGTCGATGTCGAACGTGTGCGTGCAAGTTTCATTCGCAGCCCGTCAAAATTGACTGCGGCTACAGGCAGAGAATTAGGAATTCCGAAAACAACAGTGTAGAGAGTTCTCCGTAAACGTTTATTATGCAAACAGTACCGTCTTCAATTAATCCAGCGTCTTTCTGATGGAGATAAAACACGTAGGCTTGATTTTTGTTTACAGTTACAGGAAAAGATGTTGCTAGATGAAGGTTTTCTAAACAAGATAATTTTCAGCG
Organism: Lycorma delicatula; assembly: GCF_047948215.1. NCBI lineage: Eukaryota > Metazoa > Arthropoda > Insecta > Hemiptera > Fulgoridae > Lycorma > Lycorma delicatula. The sequence continues at coordinate 44,277,915 of NC_134465.1, forward strand.
ATGAAGCTACTTTCCATATTAGCGGCAAAGACTAACGTGCGAGTTTGGGGAACTGAAAACCCACATTCTTATTGTGGAACACATTCGGGATTCTCTGAAAGTAAACGTTTTTTGTGAGATCTCTCGTGAGGTAGTGTATGGGGCGTTCTTTTTTATGGAAACGACAGTAACCGGCATGATATACACCTAGATAGGTTACAATTACGGCTTATGCCTCAGCTACTCAACGACTTCAATTTCCAGCAAGATGGTTGTCCTATCCGTTTTCATAACGAGGTTCGACATACCTTAACACAACATTATCTCGGCGCTGGATAGGACGGGCGTCTGAAGAAGACCAACACATTATGCTGTGGCCACCAAGATCACCAGACCTCACGCCATGTGATTTCTTTCTCTGGGGTTACGTGAAAGATAAGGTGTTTATCCCACCGATGCCACACGATATCGCTGAGCTAAAGGATCGCATAATCAATGCAATCAACTGTATCGAAAATGACATGTTAGAACGAGTTTGGCAAGAGCTAGACTTTCGTGTTGATGTGTGCCGTGTCACCAGAGGAGTACATATTGAACATTTATAGATTTAAAAAAAAAACTGTTTCCCTGAGTCCCTGCATCACCTCGTACAACTTTCATTTAGGTAAGTGAAATACTTTTTTTGTACTGAATTTTTGTAACTCCTAAGTACATTATGAAACGCCCTGTATTTTAGATATTCAATAGATAAAGCAAAATTAATCATTTTACTTCATTTTATTTCTGTTGCAATGGTGCCCAGAAATATAATAATGAAGTAAAAGGACACTTTTTACGTACAAGGAAGTAATGTAATCGCGAAAAATTTCGGTTTTCAGATTTCAACGGAAATATCCATTTTGACTACTTTTAGCGAGAATTCTGTACGTATGTACATACATATCTCGCATAACTAAAAAAACGATTAGCTGTAATATTTTGAAATATTACATATAGAACTTTTGTAATATCTAGTTGGCATCTCCCCTTTTGAATGCAATCGATTGAATCAAAAGTGTCCAACAAAGCACAAATTCCAAAAAATTTCGATTTTGGACTTTTTCTTAACTGCATTGAGAACTTTTCAACGATATGTCATAAGTGGTACTTATTTTCATAGGTTCCAGAGTTAGAGCCAAATAAAATTTTAATAATAAAACATTTGGATGTTACAAGGGAAGGCACATCGGTTCGAATCAGATTTCATTTCCTTTTTTTAACAGTTTTTTAATTTAAATATACTGATTTATTAATAATCATAAACCTCTGATCGTAACAATTTTTTTTTAATAAATAATAATTAAATAATAACTAAAAAAAAAAAAAAATATGAAAAAGAAATCAGAAGTTATTAGTGAAATAAAATTCTATGTACTTTTAAAAATGTGTATATGTAATTCAATATGGTGGTTCGAAGATGACGGACAAAACTTAAAAACCAACCCTAATGCAGATTTTATTTTAATACGTAGAATCCCATTTCATTCTGCCTCCGATATGCAGTATAAATCTGTTTACATACTTATATAGTACGGACAGATTTTTATTTTTTTATTTTTTAGTGTTCATAAGTGTATACTTTACAATATAAACGAACGAAAAATAGTTTCGGTCAATTTAATCGACAAAGTCACAAAATGAATAATTCTTTCACTAAGAAATTTGCATGTAAACGAGATTGCATAAGTTTAAGGGGCATTTTTTTTTAACTTTATTAAGGGGTTTTCTCACTTTAATAAGGGGAATTTTTTCACTAATTAACGCATCTTAGATACTTGAAAATGTTACTAAAATGTTGTCATCAGGAGCAAATCTGTGCACCTAAATCAAGTGCTTCAAAATTCGATTGAAAGTTTCCGTTATCATAAATCTAGCATACATCTTCCAAGAGCTAGTTAATACAGGATGTCCCATATAAAACGCAACCCAAGCTTATATTGGTAGGCATTGAAATAATAAAAAGGCATGTGTAAAATGTAAATGTAACTATTATTATTACCGTCCATTACCTTACATTTAGAGTAAATGTTGGAAGTGGCCGCCATCTTCTTGAATACAAGCTTCAATTCGTTTTATAGCGTTTCTTGTAACTTTTTTCAAAGTTTGTGGCTGGATATTTAATACAGCTTGTTCAATATTGACTTTCAATCGTTCAAGTGTTCGTGGTTTGTTGCTGTAGGCTTTTTCTTTGAGGTAACCCCGTAGAAAAAAATCCGCCGCAGTCAAATCTGGAGATCTTAGTGGCCACAAGGCTCAACCGGTAACACGATTTCCAAAGAATTCCTCGACGAAATCAGAAGTTGAACCTGCGTAGTGCGATGTCGCACCGTCATGTTGTAGCCAGCAGTGTCTGTCATTCTCTTCCGAGAGTGCGATGAACTGAAAGAAAATATCCTGATATCGTTCTGATTTAATGGTGTACTCGAAAAAAATAGGACCGATTATTTTCTTCCACGATATCGCGCACCACATGCCCGACTTCTGCGGGTGTAATTGTTTTTCGTGATAAACGTGGGGATTTTCAGCGCTCCAAATTCTACTATTTTGGCTGTTTACGTAGCCATCCAAATGAAACCGTGCTTCATCTGTGAAAAATAACGAATCCATAACATTAATTCCCTCACGCAGAAATCGACGGAACCGTTCACAATATTGTAGCCGTTTTTCTTTGTCGGGCTCAAGAAGTCGATGAACCGTTTTAATTCGATATGGTCGTAATTGTAATTGTTTGGTCGCCCGATGAACGGTTGATTTAGACAAATTAATTTCAGCAGACAAACGTCTGATTGATTTATTTGGCGAGGCGAGTAATCGGTCTTTGATTTCAGTGAATGTATCTGTATTCAACACTGACGCAGATCTTTTGTGTTCCTTGTTATTAACAGAACCGGTCTCTCTAAATTTTGCAACTAACCTTAATACTGATGTTTTGTTAGGAGCCGGTTTATCTGGGTACTTATGGCGAAACAAATCTTGCTCTGCAACCGCTGATTTCGTACTGAAGTACGACTCAACAATGAAAACACGTTCATCTAGCGAAAACACCATCTTGTCTCTAGCAATACACTGAACGTAATGATTGCGCTGTTGTTACTATCGGTAGTGTTCTACTGCGTCGCCGCGATGTTCAGATGTTGGACGAGTCCATTTCAGTAATGAGTAAGGGAGTAAGCTTGACTTTTGAAATTTCATGGATGAGTGATTGATGGGTTGCGTTTTATATGGGACACCCTGTATAAGAGTGGTAAAAAGTACAAAATACGGGACTGGGGGAAAACGAAGATAAATAGGGCATTTGTCCTCCACATGAACTTTGTTTATTCATTTTAATGTTATGAACCAGTCCCTTGAATTTGGTAAACGCCACCCGGGACACCCTGAATAAAAAATTGAATTTAAAGCTTGTATTTATACTAAAACTGATCAGGAATAGTAATCCATATAAATTTTCGGTTTACATACAAATATAAGAGTAATAATTTTTATTTCCTTGTACAAAGTAAAGGAGGTATTGTGATCGCGAAAAATTTCAGTTTTCAGATTTCAACGGAATTATCCATTTTGACAATCCCTGAATCCATTTTGAGTAGTTTCAACGCGACATCTGTACATATGTATGTACAACTTTGCATAACTCAAAAACGATTAGCCATAGAATGCTGAAATTTTGGATTTAGGAATGTTGTAACATCTAGTTGTACACCTCCCCTTTTGACTCCAATCGACTAGACCTAAATTGTCAAAAAAAAGCCCAAAATCAAAAACAAAATTGGATTTTGGACTTTTTCTTAACTGCAGTAATAAGCCCTCATCGAGAGCTTTTCAACGATATATCATAAGTGGTAAGGAAGTATTATTATCACGAAAAATTTTGGTTTTCACATTTTAACGGAAATATCCATTTTTACCATTCTGAATCCATTTTGACTAGTTTCGGCATGATGTCTGTACGTATAAAGTGCGTACCTATGTATAACTGGCATAACCCAAAAAGGATTAGCCGTAGGATGTTGAAATTTGGATTTAGGACTGTTGTAACATCTAGTTGGGCACCTCCCATTTTGATTGCAATCGACTAGACCAAAAGTGTTCATAAAAGCCCAAAATCAAAAAAATGTGGATATGGCTTTTTTTCATTACTGCAGTAATAAGCCCTCATCGAGAGCTTTTTAACGATATATCATAAGTGGTACTTATTTTCATCGGTTCTAGAGTTATAGCCAAATGAAATTTTAATTAATGAAATATTTGAATCTTACAAGGAGAAGGCACGTCGTTTCAAAAATAATTTTGTAAAAATAATTTTACAATAAATAATAATTTAATAATAACAATAAAAAGATATATATATATATATATATATATATATATGACAAAATAACAGAAGTTATTAATGAAATAAAATTTTTTTATACTTAAGAATGTATATATGTAAGTTAATTGGCAAGGAATTCATGTGGTGTCCACATCATTTTTTTTTTAAAGAAAGGAAAAAATAGCCGAAGCTAATATAATAAGAAACACGCATTATTTTCAAATGAAACCTTAAATAAAAATTTTAATATAATTCCCACGTTTATTATGGAGATCATCCTTAAAAAAAACCCGCAGACAAATCGGTTCTGTTTTATAATTGTTTTATCAATAAAACAGCTTTTTTATTATTAATAAAAATAAAAACTGCAACATCATTTTCTATTGTTTTTATTAAATAAAATACAATGTCTATTTATTGACCGCTATAAACATTTTGATTTCCATGCGAATTTTTTATTTTCTCTCAAAGAATAGATAATTTATTTAAGAAAGTTTACAATTTAAATATAAAATAATATTATGAAAAATGACAACGAAACAACATAATAAAATACAGTACATAATAAAATATCTTAAAAAAAAAAAAAAACTTCTGCTATATTTAATGTCTACATTAAGCAGCTTACTACATAGTTAAAGACTCACTCTTTAACTTTTATCTGTTTGACCTCTTTTCTTTTTTCTTCATTTTAATCCGTTTAAAATATTTTCATGGAAGAATAAACTGTATAGATATTCGTAAAAATAATGTTTTTTTTTTGTGTGTTTTTAAAGAAATTTCATCCTCAATTATGTTATTCGTATAAAAATTTTTGTATATATTACTGTTTACCGTTTACGTATTACGTGCGGTCAAATTTTAAAATAAACAACTCGGAAATTGACAATTATATTTTTTTTCTTTTTATAAAATATGCAAGCTTGTTAAATTTTATGTTTGTTTTTTACTTTTAAAATATTTCAGCCAGTTTATTAGGAAATTTTAAAAAAATAAAATAAAACTGGAAAAATTAACTTTTTTTAAAAGTGTAATAATGAAAGTTTTTCTTTGGCTGATCCACAAAACCCCAAAAAAGATCCTTTCAAAGTTTTATTAATTTTTTTACCAAATATCCTTTTACTTTCCCGCCTAGATAACGCTATAGCTCTAGAAGGAAAAGTATTGTAATCGGTTCAATTTGGGTATACGCGATTTTCACTGGATCATGAAGTTTTGACACCTAACGAACCCAAAAAAGAAAATATTAATGTTCGTCTGTATATCCGGTGTTAGCATCTAAATCATGTTATATCTACAGAACTAAAGGACCGATTTTGAACAAACCGAGTCAAATTAATTCAGTATGAGACACTGATGCTAACAAATTTTCAACTTAAAATTTCAAGAAGATGAAGCTCTCTCTTTTCCTGTTTAGCCTCCGGTAACTACCGTTTTAGATAATACTTCAGAGGATGAATGAGGATGATATGTATGAGTGTAAATGAAGTGTAGTCTTGTACATTCTCAGTTCGACCATTCCTGAGATGTGTGGTTAATTGAAACCCAACCCACCAAAGAATACCAGTATCCACGATCTAGTATTCAAATCCGTGTAAAAATAACTGGCTTTACTAGGAATTGAACGCTGTAATTCTCGACTTCCAAATCAGCTGATTTGGGAAGACGCGTTAAGGATGTGGCGGAACTAGCGGCGCTGATCGGCACAAACTGAAACAATTTTATTTTGCAAGTTACATAGAACAAATTTCGCTCATGCGGTCGGCAGACCGGTGTACCCGTAAGGCTTAACGCATTAAGTACAGAGTCAACCGGGAGATCGAGTTACATTTTTACACTTAAAATATTATTCATTTACTTAATTCTACCGCTCTCCTGCGAAGTCAAGACATAGCAGACGACTGCAACAGCATTTTTTAAGGTGGGAATGCGGATTTTGCAATAATCTTCTTTTTTTTGCAAATATTGGTATTTTTTAATCGTTAACAAATGTGCTCAATAAAAATATTACCTTAATCAGGTGAAATCTCGAGATGCTGTGGGTTAACTTGCTCTACAGCCTCATCCTCTTGATCTTTTAAGTTGAAAATATAATGGCATCAATGTCCCATATAAAGAAGAAGTAATTTGACCAAGTTTGGTCAAAATCGGTCCAGTAGTTCTGGTGATTTAAAGGCCGACACCGAACACACAGACGTACATACGAACATTAACATCCGGAAAATTTCCCATCCGGTTTTTTGGGTTCCTTAGGTGTGAAAACGTAAAGATCTGGTGAAAACCACGTATGCCCAAATTGAACCAATTATAGTACTTTCCTTCTAGAGCTATAGCGTTTTCTAGACGGGAAAGTAAAACCCAAATAAAAAATTTTAAATAAATCGATACCAGTACATTGTTAAAGAATAAAACTTAATTACAGGTATAAAAAATTTGGTCGATTAAATGAATTAGGTCGATTCGCAAACCTCCTCCTTTCTTGATATAATTTTAAAAACTAATATTAAAACTACTAACGAAGTAAAAAACAATGTTTAATTTATGCAAGAATATTTTATAATACGCACACGTGCGTCTTTCTCTCTCTCTCTCCAAGTTATGTGTATGAATAAAAAAAAGCACCAATTATTATCTATTTTTATAATAAACGTGACATTTAATAATAACGTGACTACGAATTAACTGATATGTGTGTGTGTATATATATATATATATATATAATAAAAATATCATTATCATTAAAATGTTTTAAATGCCAACTGATGGAATTTCTTTGATGCAATTTACGAATATAAAACTTATAATTTTTTTCATCAGATGTAATGATATTATATCTACATTGTATAAATAAACAAACAATAATAATCTTACAACAAAAAAACTCCCTGACTATTAATTTACTGCATATATCTTATAAAAATAATAATAAATTGTAATTCATAAAGTATTTTCAATAAAGAATATTAAACGTATGTTTAATGCTACTGTTCAAAATATATTTTTAAAAAAGAAATGAAACGACTTTCACCAGAAAATATAAAAATAATAACAGTAAAAAAATGAGTTATAAGCACATTAATGATAATAATAATAATAATAATAATAACAGTAATGATAATGTGAAATGTCATTGGGAATAGGTTAAAGAATTTATTAATAAATACGTATACATTTATATACATAAAGCAAGTATTAGAAAAATAGGTAATTTAAATGCATTAAACGAATGATATTTACAAAAAAAAAAAAGAAAGCGAGGGAAAATTGTACTTTTTCACTTCCTCGCATTTGAAGAGAACTAAAAATTGAACCGGTTCCCCTTTCAAAAAGCGATTAAAGTTGAAAAAATTATTATCTCTACTTAGAACTATTCTTGTATAATATCACAGATATTAAAACTTCAAAATGTTGCAAATAAAATACGCCTCAAAATCATCATTCGAAAAGACAGAAATTATGGCCCAAAAACACGATTGAAAAAAATAAACGGTAACAAAATTAAAATAGTAAACCAATTTAAATACGTCGAAATAAATAATCGAAAGGTAAAAACTTCGATCTACAAAAGAAGAAACAAACTAGCTAGAGCTCAAAAACTAACCTGGTATGCTTACAATAAAAAATTTCTATCGATAAACGCAAAAATACGACACCTACAACACAATTATAAAACCAGAAGCCATTTATGCGGCAGAAACACTCTTCCACTTGAACGAACGATCAAAGACAGACTAATATTTTTTCATAAACCTTCATTTTTAATGAGTTTAAGAAGTAAATATTTTATACTTCGTAAACACATGTAAAAGACGATATCAACAAATTGTTATAAAAAATTAATGAAAACAGATATTTTTATGCAACTTCGTAGATTTATTGTATCAATATTTAACCTTAGATTTGATTGATTTTGCAAATTTGTTGGTGTTTGTGGAATAAAATAAGTTTTTTTATTATTATGCTTTTAGTGAATATTTTCTTTATTTTTAATTTAATAAAAAAATAAATACCATCAGTAGAAAAATAACACAATTTTGTCCAGAAAAGTTCCCGAACAATTTTTTCAACGAGCAAAATTAAGATACTATGGATAAATAACTATTATTTTTTTATCTCCTCCCCGGGGTGGATCAACGTGAAGTATAAACATAGCCCGAGGGAATGTCCGTTACTCTAACGAGCCTACCCGCCATTACAGGCAGGCCCGTCGGTAGGATCTTAATTTCCTTGCCCGGCCTCTAATCCCAGTGCAAAGCCACCAGGTCCGACAAAGCGAATAAAGTATTAATTTATCCATTGTATACCATAAAGTACCCGCTTTCCAAGCTATTCTAAATCACAGCGCGATTTTGGTGCTTATTGTAAAATTCGCTAGCACCCGTCGTTTTGCTCGTAGAAAAAAATATCCGCGAGATTTTTTACGCGAAATTTCCTCAGATATCTATCACTGCTTTTTATTTTTACATGTAGCTAAAAATAAAGCTGCTAACCGGCAAAAAACAAAAAATATTTCCTTTATTTGTTATTGTTAATAAACAAATTAAATAGTTATTCGCTCAAATCCGTTGGGGCACACTTTTATTCTACATACTTTTCCAAACCCGTTCCAATAATTTATTTGCTGTAGTGAATTTTTCGAGGCTCTCTTGATTCGGCTAAGGCTCAGAAATAAGTGGGTGTAGAAGTTTTCCACTGCCTTCTTAATTAAGCCAAATATTATATTGCATATCAGCATTCCAAGAACATTAAAATTCCGGTGACACTCAACCCTAAAAGAAATACACTCTGGTCTCCATAAGGTATGTGTCCAAACAATTAACATCATTACTTTCAGAGAAAGAAAAGCGAAAAACGCAACTTTACCTTAAATATTTGCATCAAGAATAGGAAAAGTAGCGTGACGCAACAATGTATCCTTTTCTGTGGGAAACAATGAATTAAATTCACCGTTTCCATTTACGATAATTACAACTGAGGATTACATTTAAAAATCGATAAATTTTTTAACTTATCGAATCAACATTTCTCTTTTTATCAATTAAATGACCAATATATAAATGACAAATACGGGTTTTCCATAAATATACAAACTGTTTCCCGGGAGTTGTTGGCCAAGCTTAAGGGACTAATTCAGAACATGAAAATAAACAAAAAAAAAGGTCACTTGGACAACTACTTTACCTCGCTTTATTTGTCTTGTCCGCCATTCTTTTTTTTTTTTTTTTTTTAAATAAAAATCTATACAGTGATTCAGGAGGATAGCGTAATACTTTGACAACTCATTCTAGAGGCTAAAAATAAGAAAAACGTTCATATAAACATAAATCCGAAAACGCTTCGTTAACGAGTTATACAGAGTGAAAGATTACGCCCGAGTTTCAGTTCCTCCGGGTAAATTAAGGCTTTTTGAAATTCTGGGAAGGTCAATTAAGGAGCAAATTCAATTGTTTCTTCTGGTTTTTGAGCTGGGAAATCGAATAAAATAAGTCCCAGAACTGTATCTCTCTTAGTTTCTAAGATATCCCATGTAAAACGCCAAAAATAGGGTCAAAAAACACATTTTTTTACGTTTGACGTACAATAACGTTGTTAAATTGGTAATAAATCATACATTTTTTAAACATAAATTGTAGAGAATTTAATTATAAGAAGATTGATGTAAATAATGTCAACAGAAAACAAATAAAATTTTAAACATGTCGACTTTTATTAACAACAAAACCGACGAAAACTTAGAAGAAAATATTACAAAAAAAAGAAAACAGATGCGTCTAGTAGCTACAATAATTTTAGACCTACGGAAAACAAGTTGGCAACACTGAATTTTTTCATCACAATTTGTTTAAATACTACTCATTGTTGTCAGTTAATTGTCAAAAATTGTAAGTTCCCTATTCCATTTCCTTTCAAGAAAGAAGAAGAGGGAACGAGCCCAGCAGCCATCTGGAAAAAGCCATTGCTGGAAAAATTTCCAGCAACGATTTTCAGTGAACTTTTGGTATGGTATCATAGATGAACAATTAATTGGTCCTTTCATACTACAACATCGTGTCACAGGGAGAAATTATCTGGAATTTTTACGTAACGAATTTATTATATTGCTGGAAAATAACCCCTTAGCAAAACGAACTGAAATGTACTACCAACTTGATGGAGCTCCTACACATTTCACATTTCTTTTTTTGTAACATTTACTTCTAAGTTTTCATCGGTTTTGTTGTTAATAAAAGTCGACATGTTTAAAATTTTATTTCTTTTTTGTTGACATTATTTACATCAATCTTCTTATAATTAAATTCTCTATTTTTGGCGTTTTACATGGGATATCTTAGAAACTAAGAGAGATACAGTTCTAGGACTTATTTTTTCGATTTCCCAGCTCAAAAACCATAAGAAACAATTGAATTTGCCCCTTAATTGACCTTCCCAGAATTTCAGAAAGCCTTAATTTTACCCGCAGGAACTGAAACTCGGGCGAAATCTTTCACCCTGTATAACTCGCTAACGAAGCGTTTTTGGAGCTATGTTTATATGAACATTTTTCTTATTTTTAGCCTCTAGAATGAGTTGTCAAATTATTACCTTATCCTCCTGAATCATTCTGTATTTTAAAAATAGACAGATATTTTAATGAAATTTTGTGAACATATACTCAACATAAATATATTAGAAAATTACAAAATTATGGCTAATAATATATTTTTTAATCATTAATACTTCTGAAAATATAAATTTACTGGATTTATATTTAATTAAATAAAATGCTAATTCTTTTATTGTGAATTTTCAAAACCAATATTTAAATATTTTTAGAATTCAAAAGCCCATAAAAAGTTAAAGATATAAAAATTCGTGGGAAAGTAATTCATTTTTTAATCGACGGCAATAATTTAAATTTATTAAATACTATAACTGAGGATGAGAATATATTAAATAACGTAAAACTTTATGATTAAAAGAGAATGATTAAAAAGAAATTATGATTAAAAAGAGTCAAAATCATCAGTCAAACCGTAAATGTGTCACTCTTACAAGTTCAAAAAAAAAAAAAAAATATATATATATATATATAAATTGCACGTAAAAAACACGCACTTTTGAGTTAACCTTATCATAACGGTAATATATATATATATATATATATATATATATATAAAGACGCACGCACACGTTCGTAGCTTGCGTTTTGCCGCTCTATTGTTGTTATAAAAGAGCAGTCAGTAGCACGAGAAGTGATAGAAGGAAGTATATTGTTGACAAGTTGTCATTTAACACGAAATGGTTTCGGTAAGATTGACATATTTTCGATATACAAAGTACACTAATAATATTATAGTAGCAAAACCTCTTTTTAAGATGACATGTCATGATCAGACGTGACATTATTGATAGGAAGTTGATACTTAAACAGACAATAATAATAATAATAATATTTCTCTTAAAAAAATTTGAATTATTTAGTTTGCAATTTTCTTTCCAACTGAATTTATACTAAAAAGCATGATAAATGTTGAAATATTAGAAAAACGTTGACAAAAAAGTTGTAATACTTTCCTTACATAGATTAGTTTTTCTTATATAGTGGAAAAAATAATTATACATGAAAAAAGATACCTAAGATTTCTTTTTTAGGCATGGAAGTGAATAAAGATGAAATTCTAGTCATCGAAAAATTAAAAAAAAAAAAAAAATCGAATCTCAGAAACTACACGAGATATTCAAACGAGTATTTTTTTTTTTTAAATTCACCAACTCAACATACCTTAGAATGTTTCAATATGAACTCCATCGGTCGCTCTGCAATCATCCAGACGATAATCGACTTCTCCCCAGGTTCACTAGATCATCGAAGGCGTAACTCTGGCAGTGGTGATCCGGCATAATTAGGAAATAGCGATCTTAGCAACCCGAAAAAATTATCGAATTTGTCGAAGATTCCCAAAAAAATAAACGTGTGGTGCGGTTTGATGTTGGATCGTATAATCGGCCCATTTTTTTTCTCACAAGACTGCTATCACAGGGAATGTTTATTTAGACATCCTACAACTATAAGTTTTCCCGCAAGTCGATCAAATTGAACAAGAAAGTAACGATGTTTCAACAAGATGGTACGCCGCCGCACTTTAGCCTACGAGTTAGAAGTGTTCTCGATGAAAGATTCCCTAATCGTTAAATCGGTAGGGCCGGTCCTGTGCTTTGATCTCTGAGAAGCCCAAATTTGACACCCCTAGACGTTTTTCCAAATCAACTGATTTGGAAGTCCAGAGTTCCAGCGTTCAAGTCCTACTAAAGTCAGTTATTTTTATATGGATTTCAATACTAGATCGTTGATACCGGTGTTTTTTGGTGGTTGGGTTTCAATTAACCACACATCTCAGGAATGGTCGAACTGATAATGTACAAGATTTAAACTTCACTTACACTCATACATATCATCCTCATTCATCCTTTAAAGTAATATCTGAATGGTAACTCCTGAAGGTTAAACAGGAAAAAGAAAGACTTTTTGCTATGAGGATAAGTTAAAATATATATATTTACAATTTTGAGTTAACCTTATCATAACGGTTATATATATATATATATATATATATATATATATATAGACGCACGCATACGGTTATGGAACGACATATACGTATTGTAATTTTTTAACTTTATTATCTATATAAAATATGTTTTTATCATGGAATCAAACTTTTCGACTCTATAAAACCGCGATGAAGTCGAAAGTACTCTATACGACAAAATTACTCTAAAAAGCCTTAAAAAGTACTCTCTAAGCCTTAAGACGACTGTGCAACAAATGACTACTAGAAAATCTAGAAAATATAATTATAAGAAACATTTTAGGTCCTAAATTTCAAAATAATCAGGTAAAATTAATTCCAAAGAACAAACTTCATAATAAAATTGAAAAACTGGCAGACACGTTAAGTAAAAAAGGAAACGCATTTTACTCTCGTTTACTTGAAATGAAAAATAGTAGATCGACTAAACAAATTTTTTATTTCTTCCAGAGAAAAAAAAAATAAACGCAAACTGTTTGCACAAGTCCAAGAAGACTTAAAAAAGAACTAAAGAAATTATAAGAGAAAGAGAATGATTAAAAAGAATATTAAAAGATGAAAATAAGAGGTTCTAAAAAGCGCCAAAACGTAAGAATAACAGAGCTGAACTTTCTGAACAATAAAGGAAAGAAATATCAAAAAGAATGAAGAGATATTGGGCAGATAGAAAAAAAGGGAAAAAAAAGAAGAAACAACCGCAATTAAATTAATGATCTAACGTGTTCCAAAATGAACTATTTAGAAAAAAAATGTTTTAATACAGAAATGCACAAGTCTCAATTTACACGAATTTTTTAAACCCAGTAATATTTATGATAAAAAGATTTCAAAAAGTAATCAAAAAGTCATCCCTACCACAAATATCTGAATATTACAATTACCTAATTCTATTGTAATTTATAATTTTTTATTTCCTTGTACGAAGGAAGAATTGATCGTAAAAAATTTCGGTTTTTAGATTTCAACGGAAATATCTATTTTGACTAGTTTCGGTGTGACGTCCTTACGTACCTTGCCTAACCCAAAAACGATTAACCGTAGAATGTTGAAATTTTGGATTTAGGACTGTTATGACATCTAGTTGTGCACCTCCCCTTTTGATTGCAATCGACTTGACCAAAAATGGTACTTACGTATTAACGCCACCGCAGCTACAGCTTTATTTTAAAACAAAGTAGTCAATCGGATTTCGGTGGAAAATGAACAGCCTCTTTATTAATTTTAATAAATAGTTATTTATATTTATTTATTTTATAAATATAATTTAACCAAACTTAACCTTTCTTTTTTTTCCTGTTTAGCCTCCGGTAACTACCGTTCAATTAATTCTTCAGAGGATGATATGTATGAGTGTAAATGAAGAAGTAAGTCTTGTACATTCTCAGTTCGACCATTCCTGAGATGTGTGGTTAATTGAAACCCAACCACTAAAGAACACCAGTATCCACGATCTAGTATTCAAATCCGTGTAAAAATAACTGGCTTTACTACTAGGACTTGAACACTGTAACTCTCGACTTCCAAATCAGCTGATTTGGGAAGACGCGTTAACCATTAGACCAACCCGGTGGGTAATCAGATTTAACCTACGCTCGCTAAACTTAACTAATTAACACCGTAATTTTTTGAATATTTATTTAATAAATTCAATAATTATTGCAATTATTTATTATTTAAATAATCAAAACACTCCTGTTAATTAGTCAAGGTTAGCGAGCGAAGGTTAAGTTTGGTTAAATTATATTTATAAAATAAATAAATATAAAAAATAACCATTTATTAAAATTAATAAAGAGAAGTTTTGAATCTATGTTAAACTTTATATCGGCCCATTTTCCACCGAAATCCGATTGACTACTTCGTTTTTAAATAAATCTGTAGCTGCGGTGGCGTTAATACGTAAGTACCCCAAAAATGTCTGAAAAGCCCAAAATATTTTTTTTTTTTTATTTTGGACTTTTTCTTAACTGCAGTAATAAGCTCGCATTGAGAGCTTTTCAACGGTATAGCATAAGTGGTACTTACCTTTTAATAACTGGTGTAATATATGATTTACGAGTACTATAGTACCAATTTAATGAATATTTTAAAATACGGTGACAGAGTAACTAATTTTAATTAGTGTTTATATCTCCGAACTTCGTTAAAATAAGAATATGAAATCTGATCAAAAGACCATATATATGAGATCACTGATGTCAATAAATTATTACTTTTAAAAGTAATTTTTTATGAGTGAAGGAAGAATTCCCCCATTTTTATTTTGGGAAAATTATAAAACACTGCCGAATTTTTAATAAAAACCTCACTTTGTAAATTTTTACTAAATAACTTCTCAAAAGTTAGTTACATTAAAATTTTACTGGACAAAAATTAAAAATTCTATAAAAATAGTTCATTTTTGAAAATAATTAAAAATATAAATCATCTCAGTTTAAAATAGTCAATTTATGTCTGAGTTTGCACCCAATAACCAATTTTCTAAAAAAAATAGAAAAACACAACTTGATTTTTTCAATTTACTTACTGTTCAACAACTTTAAAAAGAAAACCGTAAATTTATTAGAAACTCGCAATCCGACAAAAACTATAATAACATTTTAATTTCATAGAGTACATAATTATTAGAATAACTTAGGTAAAGAACACTTCTCTAACTCTGCCTAACCTTTCAATAGATTGTAGCACTGCATTAGCATTAAATTCGTCTTTGTAATCAATAACTTACAAACAAGATCGAAAGTTATAGACCATTCAAAATCATAAATAAGAGTGAACTATTCGAAAACTAAAGTAATTTTAAAATTCTATCATGATTCCCGAAAAAAAATTCTTATTTTAAAATATTAAATGAAACTATATATGTAGATAAAATTAAAAATATTGAAAACGAAATGAAAATTGAAATTTTAAGGATTTTAAGAACTACAATTTTTTGCGCTTTCCTCAATATTTTTTACAAGTTACAATTCATATTTCAAAATTGTAAGTTAAAATGTAATCGGTGTAAAATATGGACCGTTGGAAGTCCTAAATAAACATCATTTTTAGATTTTTTTTTAATTTCATACATCGCAGATAATGCGTTTAGATTTTAACAAACATTTTTAACAGAAAATAGCGTCTCGGTCTTTTATCCGAGGGTCCCGAGTTCGAATCCCGGTCAGGTAAGACATTTTTCATACGCTACAAAATTCCAGTTCCACATCCCATGCACAAACTTAAAAGCTTATGAAGAGATATCAGCAATAGAAAAAAAAAATATCCACATATATATATATATATATATATATATATATAAATAACAAAATGTTATTTTATTGAAGGTTTCCTTTTTTGGGGGCCTTTAGAAGAAATTTTTTTTGTAGGACCTGTACAAAATATAACCTTTAAAATTAAAGTTTGTTTAATAACAATTACGCGGGAAAAAATAAACTAACCTCAAAGTCACATAAAATATATAACGTTTTTTCACTAAACGAAATTAATTTTTGATAAAATTTACGATAGATACTGTCAAAAATCTATACAGACTAGGGTCCTTCGGATTAAAGGCCGAGACGCTAAAACTCTGCCAAAATTATTTATTTAATAAAATTAATATCGATTTTCATAAATTCATCAGTAAAGAAATATTTTTATGTCGTGTAAACAAGATTAAAAAATTAAAAAAAAAAAAAAAATTTAACTGACCGTGCCAACAATTATGTCCACAAAATAAACCAACTTTTCCTCCCATCTCTTCACAAAAAACTAACAAAGCTTGATAGCACTCCGTGGTGGATAACTTATAAATAAACAAACAAGAAAAAGAGAAATGGTAACACGAGACTTAACGTAACAGATAACGAACACAAGACGCCAAAAGATACACGCCTTTCTGAGCTAACCCAAGCGCCACTGACCGTCCGTTGGAACTAACCAGACAGCATGTTTCTCTTCTCTCAATACAACTCTCAACATTATCCCCTCTCAAGTAACGTACGCTACCATGATTTTGCGCGCGCATCAATACAATCACACATATACCATTTAATATACATAACATACATTAGCGCTCCTACCGTTATAAACTCCTAACTATAAATGCATCTTTTAATAACAGCTATACACAGAACATTTGTTTCTAAATACCGACCTTTCATGTTTATTACATTATCAAAATTTACTGCTAAAACAAAACTTTAGAATTAAGATTTTATTAAGAAAAATTTATAAATCCAGATTTTACAAGTTATACTTAAAAATATTCAATTAAAATAGTATTGATTGCCCAATGTTTGGAACCATCCGACAAAACTTAGACCTGGGTTCAGATATGACATTTCTACTAAACCGAAAAGAAGGTATAAAACGTCTGTTGCGGTTCCTCTCCTACAGTGGAATGAATACAATTTAGTGGTTTTTATCTCGACCCACCGGGTTGATCTAGTGGTGAACGCGTCTTCCCAAATCAGCTGATTTGGAAGCCGAGAGTTCCAGCGTTCAAGTCCTAGTAAAGCCAGTTATTTTTACATGGATTTGAGTGCTAGATCGTGGATACCGGTGTTCTTTGGTGGTTGGGTTTCAATTAACCACACATCTCAGGAATGGTCGAACTGAGAATGTACAAGATTACACTTCATTTACACTCATACATATCATCCTCTGAAGTATTATCTAAACGGTAGTTACCGGAGGCTAAACAGGAAAAGAAAAGTGGTTTTTATATAATTTATTTATTTTAATTTGTATTTGTTGTTGTTACTTGTCTATGAGGATTTTCCCTATCCCCGTTACTTTTTAATCTTTACATGGAACTAGCAGTTAATGATGTTAAAGAATAATTTAGATCCGGAGTAACAGTACAAGGTGAAAAGATAAAGATGCTACGATTTTCTGATGATATAGTAATTCTAGCTGAGAGTAAAAAGGATTTAGAAGAAACAATGATTGGCATATATGAAGTCCTACGCAAGAACTACCGCATGAAAATAAACAAAAACAAAATGAAAGTAATGAAATGTAGTAGAAATAACAAGGATGGACCACTGAATGTGAAAATAGGAGGAGAAAAGATTATGGAGGTAGAAGAATTTTGTTATTTGGGAAGTAGAATTACTAAAGATGGACGAAGCAGGAGCGATATAAAATGCTGAATAGCACAAGCGAAACGAGCCTTCAGTAAGAAATATAATTTGTTTACATCAAAACTTAATTTAAATGTCAGGAAAAGATTTTTGAATGTATATGTTTGGAGCGTCGCTTTATATGGAAGTGAAACTTCCAAATAAAATATAGATGAAGAAAAAGATGGAGAAAATAGATGAAGAAAGAAACATTTGGAAAAATATAGCTAAACGAAGAGACAGACTTATAGGCCACATATTAAGGCATCCTGGAATAGTCGCTTTAATATTGGAAGGACAGGTAGAAGGAAAAATTGTGTAGGCAGGCCACGTTTGGAATACGTAAAACAAATTGTTAGGGATGTAGGATGTAGGGGGTATACCGAAATGAAACGACTAGCACTAGATAGGGAATCTTGGAGAGCTGCATCAAACTAATCAAATGACTGAAGACAAAAAAAAACTTGGCTATGTTCATTCTTTATTGTTCCTATTTCTTTATTGTTTATTTTTGTTGTTTTATGTAACACTACATGATAGCGTTACTTTAGTCGCTAATGACTGTAATTGTTGATGCGACTGTAAATAAAAGCATTAAAAAAAAAGAATAAATGAAAAAAAGTACAACTATTTTTTTTCATGAAAATTATTTTTATTAAATAAACATTACCCAAACAAATTACAAAATGATTTGATCGAAATAATAAATATCCATTCCTTCCGTAATCCCACAGGAGAGTTGGAATTAATCCGAATGTAATATAAAATTTACGAAAGCATTTTCTTTCAATCAAGTGTATTAAAATATAATTCAAGTAGGTTATGCTAAATTTCTGTATTTTTAAAATCATTTTGTATGAAAATTAGAATTAAAATTTAGCGAATTTATTTTATTTCTTTTGAATGAAATATTATTTTCTTACAAACAATTCCAGTTTTTCTGATAAACGAAGTTTTGTTTTATTTATTTAAATGACTGTTATTATTTCTAAATACGAGGGTTATTTTTTTTCAAGATCCGATCGGTCACGAAATTAAAACCACAGTGAAAATAAAAAATTGTTATTTGTAACAAGTACTTACATAGTTACGCTATTTCTCTACATAGTCGCCACTCAGATTTAGACATTTGTTATAGCGTGGTACCAACTTTCCAATACCCTCGTCATAAAACGGAGCCGCCTGTGTTTTCAGCCATGTTTCTAAGCTGGTCTGCAACTCGATGTCTATGCCAAAATGTTGTCCTCCTAGCCAGTGTTTCACTTCGTGAAACGCTGGCAACTTTGAAACGTAGACAACTTCAAAGTTGTCTTCCTGAAACGAAGACAACTTTGTGAAAAAGCCACAATTCAGAAAAAGCGGAGAGGAATGTTGTCATCAGGCATTGTCTTTCTCCATGACAATGCTCGGCCGCACACTGCAGCTGTAACAAAAAAGCTTCTGCAGCGTTTTCGTTGGGAAGCGTTTGATCACCCATCATACAGCCTGGACTTGGCTCCATCCGATTTTCACCTCTTTGCTCACATGAAACACTGGCTAGGAGGACAACATTTTGGCACAGACATCGAGCTGCAGAACAGCGTAGAAACATCGCTGAAAACACAGGCGGCTCCGTTCTATGACGAGGGTATTGGAAAGTTGGTACCACGCTACGACAAATGTCTAAATCGGAGTGGCGACTATATAGAGAAATAGCGTAACTATGTAAGTACTAATTACAAATAAAATTTTTTTTATTTTCACTGTGGTTTTAATTTCGTGACCGATCGGACCTTGATAAAAAAATAACCATTGTATAATATTAGATTAAATTGAAATAATAATCAAAATAAAATAAATAATTTAAATAAATAAAAATACACAAAACTAATATTTTCATTCAATAAAAATAAATCGTTCAATAATACTAAAAGTTTAAAAGTATAAAACGTGAACAAAGATAGGTACAACGGTTATACAAAAAGAATAAGGAGGAGAGACAAACAGCAATAATGCGATTCTTAGTAAATCGTCTCCCAACCATACCACTCTCACCCCCCTTTCGAGTCGCTCTCAACGCAACGGCACAGTACAAGAGCGGAATAAAAACAGGTTTTATTTTATATTGCGGTAGTCACAATGCACCAGCAAACACTGAAGCGAAACCTATAGTTAAAAAATAGCTAGGTTGGTAAACTTGTTTTCTTTTCTTTTTTCCTTCTCTCTCTTTCTTAAGTTCTCAATTCACAATCTTCTTCGGAAATAATAATTAGATTTTTTAACACGTCGAAACACTACAAGGATTTTGAACAACTAACTCATTAAAAAAAAAACTAAGATAACAGAGAAAGCAAGCCTACATTAAAATTTAATATTACGAATAAATATTATTCAAATTTAAAATGTTTTTAAAAATATTAAAAAGTCGAATGATTAGTAAATTTAGATATATTTTATGTTAAATTAGTTAGCTTATAATAATAATAATATGAGTACAGTTCCTTCTCGCTTCGCTTGCCGTCTTTGATTGTGGTTTTATCCTCCTGCAATTACAGTTACGCTCACTTACTTTTTCCGGTAAAATGACTCTATAGAAACAATAAATTAATATGGTTTTACATGTTAGACAGTATGAATTTATTCCGGAAAATGGAATAGAACGGTTGTTAAAAGTGTTGTACTCATAAAGCTTAGAAACAATTACTCATTAGCTTATTTTGAGGATATTTTTGGATAATCCGAACTTGTTTCTGAATAATATTTAGGTTATACTCGTATACAATGAAGGAGAATACACGAATACTGAAAATGTATTTAGAGAAATAATCTTAGAAAACTGTGGTTTCACTGTAAGAAATCTCCTTAACAAGGAGATTGGAACTTTTCATACGTTCTGTTTTTTCTCTTTGATGAATACAAAGTGTTTCAAAATGAATATCGGGGTTTTAACTTATGTAATATTTATTAAGTATTAGTTACATTGATAAATCATACATAAAATGAAAGAAAAACTCAAACCGTTTTTCCTATAAGTGTTCAATATAAGCACGATTCGTCAGACGCCACACATCCAGCTGATAGGAGAGTTTATCCTAATCACTGTTACTTAATAATTACTTTAATCATCAAATCTGGAATAATTGTAGCGACAGCTACTTCAATACTTTGTCTCAAGTCGGGTAAGTAAGCCGAAAACGGTGGTACATACATTTGATACCTTATAAACCCCAAAAGAAAAAAATCGGACGGGGTCAGATCGGACGAATGTGAAGGCCACGGCAAGCAAGCCCTGTCATCTAACCCACCGGCTAGGTCGTGGTGAACGCGTCTTCCCAAATCAGCTGATTTGGAAGTTGAGAGTTCCAGCGTTCAAGTCCTAGTAAAGCCAGCTATTTTTACACGGATTTGAATACTAGATCGTGGATACCGGTGTTCTTTAGTAGTTGGGTTTCAATTAACCACACATCTCAACATCTCAGGTATGGTCGAACTGATAATGTACAAGACTACACTTCATTTACACTCATACATTTAATCCTCTGAAGTATTATCTGAACGGTAGTTACCGGAGGTTAAACAGGAAAAAAAAGAAAAAAGGATTCTACTTGTAAAACTAAACAAAAAATATCCTTAGAAAAAATGGCAATTTATCCTTCGTTCTACCCTATCCGCCATTTTGAACGAAGAACGACTTTGGATTTTGAACTTTTTCTTAACTGCAGTAGTAAGCCCTCATTGAGAGCTTTTCAACGATATATGTATGATAAGCGGTACTTATTTTCATTGGTACCAGTTACACCCAAATAGAATTTTAATTAATGAAATATCTGGATCTTACAAGAGGAAGGCACAGCGGCCCGAATCCTACTTCATTCCCTTTTTTTTCACTTTTTTTTTTTAATTTTAATATATTGATTTATTAATAATTATTAACCTCTGATTGTAAAAAAGAAATTACAATAAATAATAATTGAATAATAACAATAAAAAAAAATAAAAAATATCAGAAGTTATTAATGAAATAAAATTTTATGTACTTTTAAAAATGTGTGTATGTAACTTAATAGGCGTACATGGAAGTCATCTGGTGTCCACAACAGATTTAAAAAAAATGAAAAGTACATAAAATTTTATTTCATCAATAACTTCTGATACTTTTTCCTTTTTTTATTATTATTATAGAATTATTATTAATATTTTTTTTTTTTTTTACAATGAGAGGTTAATAATAATTAATAAATCAATATATTTAAATTTAAAAAAAAGTTTAAAAAATGGAGATGAAATCTGATTCGAACCGATGTGCCTTCCTTCCTCTTGTAAGATCCAAATATTTCGTTAATAAAAATTTTATTTGGCTATAACTCTGGAACCGATGAAAATAAGTACCACTTAAGATATATCGTTGAAAATCTCTCAATGAAGACTTATTATTGCAGTTATGAAAAGGCCATATCCACATTTTTTTGATTTTGGGCTTTTATGAACACTTTTGGTCTAGTCGATTGCAATCAAAAGGGGAGGTGCACAACTAGATGTTACAATAGTCCTAAATCCAAATTTCAACATCCTACGGCTAATCCTTTTTGGATTATGCGAGTTATACATAGGTACGCACTTTATACGTACAGATATCATGCCGAAACTAGTCAAAATGGATTCAGAATGGTAAAAATGGATATTTCCGTTAAAATTCGAAAACCGACATTTTTCGTGATAATAATACTTCCTTTACTTCGTACAAGGAAGTAAAAATGATTTCAAAATTCTTTTACGTACTACATGGTCATTCACGGGAACCGGATGTTTTTAAAATAATCATAAAAAATTGAATATTTATTTAAAAAACGTTTTATTGGTAATGAAACACTTGTTAAATCAAAGCATTTGTTACTTACTCATGAACGAAAAATTTTGTCCGGCAACTGATGTCCATTTTTGGCAATACATTGTTGTAGCCATTCACGGTAATTGGGCTCAGTTCTTTGCAGCATGTCTACATCAATATGGGTGACGTGATGACGAATTGCGATCTTTAGGTCCTCCAATGTACGCGGTTTATTGCCATACACACGCGATTTCAGAAACCCCCACAGAAAAAAAATCACAACTACTCAAGTCGGGGGACCGAGGGGGCCAAGGAATGTCGCCGAATCTGGAAACGATCCGTCCCGGAAACAAGTTACGGAGAACAGCCATCGTTGCCCTCGTTATGTGCGCTGTAGCTCCATCCTGCTGGAATAACATATTTTGAAAATCGATTCCCCGGTTTCGTAACTCAGGGATGAAAAACGTATTGAACATCGCAATGTAACGATCAGCTGTTACATTTACGGCAGCGTCATTTTCTTAAAAAAAATACGGTCCAATAACACCGACTTTTCCTATTGCACACCAGACAGTCACCTTTGGGCTATGAAGTGGTCTCTCGTGAAGCCGATGTGGGTTTCTTTCTGCCCGATACCGGCAATTCTGTTTGTTGACGAAGCCATTCCGATGATTCTTCGTCACTCATTAACAATAACAAATTTTCATTTTCTTCAAAAACGGTAAGCATTCTCGACAAAATTGTAATCGCTGCGTGAAATCTTGCTCGTTTAACTGCTGCACGACGGCTATCTTGTAAGGATGGAAATGCAGGTCTGTATGCAGAATTCGTCTTACCGTACTTGTGCTCATTTGAAGCGCTGCTGAATGCCTCTGAATAGAGCGGCGTGGGCTTCTGAGAATGGCTTCCCTTACTCGTTCGATGTTCTCCGGAGTGCTAGTAGTTCGTCGGGGACCCGGTGGTTTTTTCTTCAATATTGAACCGCTTATTCGAAGGTTGTTTACCCGTCGCAATATTGTGTTACGAGAAGGGACACTTGCATTACGATGGATATTAAACTGACGGCGGAAATCTCGCTGAACAGCAGTTACGGATTCGTCATTTCGCACAAAACTGTCATACGCGTACAGGCGTTGGTCTAGCGTCCACGGCTCCATCTCAACGACTAAAATGTAAATGCTATGAACAAAGGAAACGTCAGACATCAGCCACGTGACCCTCCCACCACGAACGCCCGAGTACAACCCACTTCAAAAACATCCGGTTCCCGTGAATGACCCTGTAGATTAATCTACACGTACAAATTAAAGATACAAGAAAATACAAACTTGTTATTCCAGACAATCGTAGATCTCTATATCATTTTTTATTCTGTTTCTTATTGCACCAGCAAACACGTTTGTCATATTTCTTGCATACAACTTTTAAATAAAAATAAAGTTAAGAATTAAAAAATAAATAAATAGATATTTTTGAAAGTTTCAGAAAAAACCTACAAGAGATGAATATTAAAAATTAAAAAAAACACCAGTGTTAAAAAAACAATGCTGACAAACATTGCTATAATTAAAGAGCATACAGGCGAGAATTTTTGTATAGGATTTACATTTAGTATAAACTTTTTTCTAATTTTTTACATTTATTTAAATACTAGCAGACCCGGCAATGCTTCGCTATTGCTAGATTTGAGTATATATATATATATATATTAAATGAATACAATTGAAAAATTGGTAAAACATTAAAAAGATTAACATTACGGAACTTCATAAAATGTAACCTTTCACTTTATCTCTTTATCTCTTTTTCCCTATTTCCCTTCTTCCCTTTCAAATTTTGTCTCTTTTTACCTTTTCCCTTCTTCTCTTTTTCCCTATTTCCTTGTTCTTTTTTTCTTTTCCCCATTTCCCCTCTTTCCTTTCAAATCGGACCAGTAGCGTAAATCGGTCTAGTAGTTTTTTAGTCTATACGAACACTGCCTTTTATATCTATAGAAGAAGAAACTCTGTATATTTATTTCTTTGTTTCGTAAATATCTCGACATCGGCGCTACCTAGCGGGTATAGTTTTTGCAAAAATTTCTCGTTTCGTATAACTAATATGTACTCTGAATATGAGCCAGATCGGTCCGTAAATACAATTTTTCCAAATATCTCAACTTCAGTGACACTTAGCGGGTCCATTTTTTTGCAAAAATATTTCTTTTCACGTAACTAATATATATTCTAAATATGACCCAAATCTGACCATAAATGCAATTTTCTCCAAATATCTCAACCCCCAACGCCATCTAGCGGGTCCATTTTTTTGTAGAGGTATTTCATTCCATCTAAGTAACACATATTCTGAATATGAGCCAAATCGGACCGAAAATACAATTTTTCAAAATATCTCGACCACAGCGCCACCTAGCGTATCCAAAATAATTCAGAAACCTTCGCGGGCGTGCGCACAACTCTCCAAAATTTCATCGCAATCGGATGAACGGTTTAGGAAGGCATAAGATACAGACAAATATTCATTTATATGTATATATATACGAGGTGCGACAATAAAGTAATGAGACTGATTTTCCTTTGCAAGATGTGGCAACCCTGCAGCTTGCGTAGGCACACCATCTTTGACCTTGGTCTATAAGCTACTTCTAGTCCAAGCGGCACATTGATGCAACTGCTCAGTCGTGAGTTGTACTATAATAAGTGAACACGTGTTTGTGTCTCTCGTCACAGAAATGAAACCGCAAAATATTGCGCAACGGTATGCCATTTCTTTTTGCGCTAAATCGGGTGAAAACGCGACGACAACTTACGGTAAGCTTCAGAAGGCTTTTGGAGAGGAGGTTATGTCAAGAGCTCAAGTTTTTAGGTGGCATAACATTTTTAGTGAAGGCAGAACGAATGTTGAAGATGATCACCGCAGTGGATGACCATCAACCTCACGGACAGATGTCAATTTGACCAGGGTGCGTGAAATCGTACGATCTGATCGAAGATTATCCGTGAAAATGATCGCAGAAGAACTCAACATCGATCGAGAAACGGTTCGTCTAATATTAACTGAAGATCTTGGTACGAGAAAGATTTGTGCAAAAATGGTCCCCAAAAATCTCACACAACAGCGAGAAACACGGAAAAATGTGGCAGCCGATCTGTTAGAGCAAACGGAAATCAATCCAGATTTGTTGAGCCGTTTTATCAACTGGAAGGTTGGTTTTTTCAATACGATCCAGAGACAAAACGCCAAAGTTCGCAATGGTGCTCAAAGGGATCACCCAGACCAAAAAAAGCTCGCATGTCAAAGTCAAAAGTGAAATGCAGGCTTGTGTGCTTCTTCGATTCCAAGGGAATTGTTCATAAAGAGTGGGTGCCTCCTGGACAAACAGTTAACCGATATTTGTACAAAGAAATTTTAAAAGACTTCGTAAACGAGTTCTTCGTGTCCGTGCTGACATCGCTGATAATTGGATTCTGCATCACGATAATGCGCCATCCCATACTGCTCTGTCAGTACAGCAATTTTTAACCTCAAAACAAATTTCAATACTACCACAGCCACCTTATTCACCAGATATCGCTCCGTGCGACTTTTTTCTATTTCCAAAAGTCATCATGGTGGTCAAGGGACACCATTTTCAAACAACACAAGATGTCCAAAAAGCTGTGACGAGGGTCTTTGAGGATATTACAGAAGATGAGTTCCAGAAATAGTACCATCAATGGCAGAAGCGCTGGAATAAGTGTGTGCAATCAGAGGGGAACTACTTTGAAGGAGACAACACTAAACATGACTAAAACGGTAAGCAACATTTTTTTTCACATCAGTCTCATTACTTTATTGTCGCACCTCGTATATATATATATATATATATATATATATAGAGCCTATGTCATTCCCGATAACGTAAGGATTCCAACGCGGGATCATACATCTAAAACGGTTCAACCGTTGAGCTACCACGGTAGAACAAACATACATTCATTCACCCTAAATACATTAACACTCCTTTTTGGGCAGTTGTGTAAAAAAGGAAGAAATTCATTCTTTCTTTTCGTTCTGTTCTGCTAATCTTTTAATCTTTACGTAATTATTACTTTCAACAAACTCCATTATCCACTTAATTAAGACTATTTCAACTCTTCCGTTTTTACTGTTACACATTTTCTTCTTTTTTTGGACTTGATACCACCACATAAGCTTCAAGCTTATATGGGGATACTCGAAATATCACCACAAATATGGAATGAAGCTTAAATGGGATTTTACAGCATATGAAAAATGCCATGCCTAACCGGGATTCGAATTTGAGACCTTCGGATGAAAGGCCAAGACGCTACCACTCCGCCACGAAGATCGGTATTATACCTCTATTTCAAATTAACTAAACCCTGGATATCGCAATATATGTTCCACAAACCTAGTTCGTCACTTTACAAACTTATGGGGCAAATTACTCTTTTAGACCTTTTCACTTCGAATTTTATCCAACCGATTAACTTTTTCCTGTAATATCATATTTCAAAGATCTTGGATCTATTCTTTTCCTTTATGTTTTACCAGTTCATTGTATCCATATTTTGTTTTACTACATTACACCTGTATACTCCATTGAAATACTTTCAAAACGTCTATATAATTCTAAATCTATATTAATAGATTTCTATTTCTGCAATCCGTTTTACTTCCATCTATTCGTTATAATTTTATTATTATTCGTCAAAGTTTAGAAAGATCTGTTGACCCGGAGAATGGATATGAACTACTGTAGCTCTGACTATGCTATAGTGGTACAGAGCTTTCGGAAAGTCGCTATGCCGTATGCTTTAAAATTATGTGGTGCATTCTGATTTTTTTCGGCGTTAGGTTGGTTGCCCTGTGAGAAGATCGTTGGGCGTTGTTCAGTAATAAACCAAGATATCTGCTGTCGAGTCGTGATTCAATGTGCTTCGTTTGGTGTTGTTTTATTTACAGGAATCAATAGTTGCGAGAAACGTAATGATTATTTTGATAGAGGAATGCATTTTTCTTGTCAAACATGTCTTTCGTGAAGGTTACAAGTAGACCTTCACGAAAAAACCTTCAATTTAGAGAAGCACAAGTTTTCTGAAAAGTTATCAAATACTCCGGTTCCTCACCGCGTTGCAGTTGGAAATCTTATCGAAAAATTACGGGTAATATGATGTGTTGAAGATGCTGATCGAAGCGGAAGGCCAGCCAAACCAAATAACAAAAGCTGCTTGATATTTATGAAGCTACGACCGACAGTCTGTCAAAGTCAACGCGTAAGTTATTACAGCAACAACATATCGGATTTGCTACCGCACATAAAACTATAAGAAAAAAACTGAAACTTTTCCCCTACAAAGTACTGTTTGTTCAAGAAATGAAACCTATAGATCGTGCCAAAAGACTAAATTATTGTCAACGTTTTATAAACCAAAATTCCATGGTATCCTTGACATTACGTTTTTTATTCAGATGAAGCGTTTTTTATCTGGCTAGGTATACACGACTGTAGTCGACAATTAATCCCCTTAAATTTTTTTTTTTGCTTGATAATTTTGCTACGTAATCTTGAATCTTGTGCGTGGTAAATGGAGTTTTGTAGCGAATGAAAAATGCTAAGCCTGACCGGGATTCAAACCCTCTGGTGTGAGTAGAACGTGCATTAAAGGTCCAATCATTTTTGAAAATATAGCTAATAGTGATCGTCACTGTGTTGTTTTAACAAACTTCAATCAGTTAACAGATATGGGAATCGATCTCGTTTGGTTCCGACTAGATGAGAGGTAAAAGTACAAAGTAATAATTTAAAAACTTTCACCGTTACATTTCCATAATTCCAGCACACGGCAACTTTCCGAACATGCTGTATTATAAAGATCACACATTAAAACTATATTAGTTTTTTTTTATTTTATTATACGTGCTAGTATTATATGTATTGCGTACGACGTAATGTTTTTTATCTCATTTTGCTATAGTCTATTTACACAGTATGATTACAAAAGAAATATATACTTTATTATACAGAGTGTTTCTAAAATGGTGGGCTGGCTATACTTTTTCGGATTTACTTGTAAAATTAAACAAAAATATCCTTAGGAAAAATGGCAACTTCTCCTTCGTTCTCCCACTGTCCGTTATTTTTATATAAAAATTTATATCTCAAGTTCGAAGAGAGGAATCACATTAAGATTCGGTAAGCGTCTTGGGAAAAATATTTTAAAATTAGAAAAAAATCAGAACTTAAATACCTTTGCAACTTACAAAATGGCGGCCATGTTTATTTTTCAATCCGTTATATCTCCACAAATATTAGTTTTATCAAAAGATATGTTATTGCTAAAATATTAAGCCTTTTATTTTGAACAAAATTACATTTTATTTTTTAAGATCGGTTAACAAATAGCCGAGTTATAACAGAAAATTTATTTAATTTTGTGTCTGTTTTCATGTCCTCCATTTTATGTTCAATTCGATTAAATATTAATTGCTTTTATTTATTGTTAATTCTAGCATTGCAAATTAGTATCAAATTAAGTAATATTATCTCATAAAAAGAATTATAAAAAAAATTTATTTTCCTTAATATTCTATTGCTAAAATCCAATAAATTTTATACAACAATATTTCAACCATAAATTCTGATTTTTGACCTATAAATTTTGAGATTTTTGACTCTGAATATCAAAGTTAAAAGTTCCATAACCATGAACTTTTTTAATATTCCAAAAGTACACAGAGTTTTAGACTTTTGATTTTTGATAATAAAAAAAAATCAGAAATAAAATTTTCTATAATTTATTAATTGTGTTTTAAATTAATTCCATCATTTTTGTTTAAATTCATCCAACGCGAATAAAAATGGACGTAATTACCCGTAAAAGTTAAAAGAAATATGTAATTTAGTGGAGAATGCTTAAAAAAGTCTTTATTGTCAATTTAACTGACTGTAGAAAATTTTTTTTATTGAAATTAATCTAATAAGATTCTAAATTTCTAGATTCTAAGGTTTCTAAAAAGAAACCTTAACGAAAATTTCTAAATCATGAAACATTTTATTTTTTTCGATTTTGGTTAGCTAAATGCCTGCTTACTCCAATTTTTACTTAGTCAAATTTCTACTGTTAAAGTTTTCCCACATTTTTTTCATTTTACTTTCCCGTCTAGATAGCGCTATAGTAATAGAAGGGTATTGTAATCGATCCAGTTTCGACATATACCGTTTTAACCGGATCTTGACTCCTAAGAAATCAAAAAAACCGGATGGAAATTTTCCGGATGTTAATGCTAGTATAAACATGTGTCTGGTGTTCGCCTCTAAATCATCTTTTATCTCCATAACTTGCCAATACATGAGGACATTGAGGATACCAATCGTGGTCGCCTTCGATCTAGAAAGCCACCTATCAAAACAGCAATAGCTGCCACAGAGGACGGATTTAATCTAACTGACGCCTGGCGTCGAGAATGGACCTCAAAGCAAAATAACCAAATCCCATGTATTACTCAAAGGCCGCCGAGTTTTGACTTGCCACGAAGACATGGTCAACGCTAAACAGAATACGGACTCAACATGGTAGGTGCGCCTATTTCCTGTATATATTGGGTAAAATACCGACCCCCCTTTGTGAGTGTCTTGAAAATCAAACTGTCAGGCACATCACAGAAGTTTGCCCTAGGACAGCTTATGAAGGGAATACAGAAGATTTACTGATGGCGACTCCAGAATCAGTAGCATATTTTAGTTTGATAAATCTTTGTTTCTACTTGATTGTAATTGGTGTTATTTTTTGGTGCCATACGCTAAATAAATAAATAAATATGCCCGCGCTTTAGGCTTTAGTTAGAATCACTGAATTAAATAAACGAAAAAATATTTTATTTAAATAAAATACCGGCCTCGGTGGCGCGAGTGGTAGCGTCTCGGCTTTTCACCCGGAGGTCCTGGGTTCGAATCCCGGTCAGGCATGGCATATTTTCATACGCTACATTTCCATATCCCACGCACAGCTTATTATGTGGTGATATCATCAGACAAAAAAAAAAAATTAACTTTGTATGTGTGTGTGTAAGCACCTTTCTCACAGCTGCAGGGAAAGTCCTAAAACTATGTTTTCAGTTTATTTCTTCTTATTATTATTATTATATACCACTCTGTGTTAGAATAGCAGCAATTCTTCCTTTCACCCTGGGTTCGAATCCCAATCGATTTTAGAATTTTTTATACAACATCAAAATTAATCTCTCATTAGCGGTTGTAACTGAACGGATTAGCCGCACGGCTGATTGAAAATAAAATAAATATTAAAGTTTTAAAATATAATTGATTAATAGTATTTTTTTTTTTTTTTAATTTCACATCTACTTCTTTCTAAAACAATTTACGAAATTTTTGGACCAACTAGCAAGTTTATCAAATCATTTTAATTGTAATAATCATTATAAAAATTGAATAAATATTCCCCCAAAAGCAATTTATTGATTGAATAATAATTAACTATTACCATAATTCATGATATTTCTTTTATGAACGAAAAACGTAATTAAAGAAAAAACAAAAAAAAAAACAAGAAATTGTTAATGTTTGGAACATACTTGAATTGGCACGCGATCAAAGGACCACAAAAAAAAAACAATATACAACTGAAACTGCAAAGGTCAATGACCTCAATAAGAGTACTCGAGTGTACAAACCAATGTCATGTGACAAGGTGAACTGTGAGCAGTGAGCTAACTTCCCCCCTACCTTCATAAAGTAAAACATCAATCTTAAGAAACACTTTACTTATGGATTCTCAATTCTTTTTCTACTCATAGATAAATGCAGTAACATCCATAAATCTGTTGGAATGAAACATTCCTCTCTCACTTTATCATTCTCTCAGTCTTTTTCCCCTTTTTTCATGGTCATTCATTTTTTGTCCTTTTATCTATACCCACAAAAATAAATAAAAAAGATGTATCTGTATACATAAATCAAAATGTTTTGTGTGTGTGCGCGCGCGCGCATGTTTGTTAGTTTATCTGTAAATACCT
Organism: Lycorma delicatula; assembly: GCF_047948215.1. Lineage (NCBI taxonomy): Eukaryota > Metazoa > Arthropoda > Insecta > Hemiptera > Fulgoridae > Lycorma > Lycorma delicatula. The sequence goes on from NC_134465.1 coordinate 44,309,772, forward strand.
ATTGTAGCCGGCGGGAAGCCAGGCACATGTTGTTCTACCATTCTCGTATTTGTATTGTTCATATAAAAAACATTCCTACTTTTTTAAGTAATAATAAAATTAATTTTTTTATACTTCACCTATATGAAACATAGGTTTTACATACTAATATATTACCTAAAAATTATTTATTTTACTCCCAAATTGCTTTCAAAATATAAAAAAAGATAACTTTAAATATAAAAAAAATCGTAAAAAGTGGATTTATAATCAGCGGCGACACGTAGCTAAAATTAGTGAGGATGCTGCTCTACAAAGTTTTTTCTGGGCCTTTTCAATGCCATGGCTAAAGTTTTCTGTCCTTGAAGAAAAGAAAAGAACCGAAAATAAAAAGAATCGAATAGAATAGCTGTAAACAGGATAATGATCTAATTCTAAAGAAAAATGTTTACTTCCTTGTACAGAATGATTCAAAGAAACGGGAAATTTTGAAAGTTGTGTTGGTAGCCGTGGGCGATTGGTACCACTTGATAAGTGGCGCCAGCCTCTCTAACCTAACCTGCTATTTAGTTGTCATGGATCCTTGGAGTGGTGCGCAACGTGCATTTGCTATGAAAGCGTTTTACAAAAACAATGACGGTATGGAGGGAGCGCGTAGAGAATTTCGCCGTCATTTTAATTTGGGACGGCACGACCGTGTTCCATCAGCACATGCAATTAAAACATGGATATCTAATTTTGAGGAAACCGGTTCGGGAATGAAAAAGAAACCTCCAGGCGAACCATCCGTACACCACAGAATGTTCAAGCTTTACAAGATGCTGTCACACGAAGTCCACATCGGTCAATCCGTCGTCTCTCAGCATCTTTACAATAGCATAGTTCAAGTGTTTGAAGAATGTTAGTGAAGGACTTGCCAATTCCAGCCGTACAAGTTGCAGATCGTCCAGGAACTGAAACCGAACGATGTAGTTGTGCGAGCACAATTCTGTAATGTAATGTTTCAGAAGATAAATGATAACGAAGAGTTTGTTCAAGAACTGTGGGTATCAGACGAAGCGCATTTCCACCTCGGTGGATTTGTTAACAAGCAAAATTTCAGATAATGGGCGCAAGAAAATCCTATGCAGCTACACCAGCGTCCGTTGCACAGCCAGAAAGTGACAGTGTGGTGTGCTATGTCATCTTACGGTGTTATAGGCCCTTATTTTTTTGAGGATGACAACGGTCTTGCGATTACAGTGACGTCGGCTCGTTACGTAGCCGTGCTTGAAACCTTTGTTGTGGAACAACAAAAGAGATTTCCACCGATTATTAACACAGCCTGGTTTCAACAAGACGGAGCAACGTCACATACTGCGCCAATATCGATGGCAGCTGTACGCCGATTGTTTGGACAACGTGTCATTTATTAAATGGTGACATTAGATGGCCTCCCAGATCGCCTGATCCCTCAGCTTGCGATTACTTTTTGTGGGGTCACCTTAAAAGCAAAGCGTTCCGCAGTAGACCTGCTACAACGGAAGAACTGAAGGCAAAGATCCGAGAAGCAATTACGGAAATTCCAGTTGAGATGTTACGTCAAACCGTGAACAATTTAACGAAGAGACTTCGTGAGTGTTTACGTAGAAGAGGAGGTCACATGCAAGATGTCATCTTTAAAAAATAAACTAAAACGTATGTATCCTAAAATTTGTACAATTACATGAAATAAAATTCATTTTCTAAAAAAATTTTCATTAACGTTATTTAATTTTTAAAATTTCCCGTTTCTTTGAATCACTCTGTACTTCTTACAAGAAAGTAAAAATTGTCCCAAATTACCCTTTCACTAAAAAAGCTATCTTTTTATTTATTTTATATATTTTAATCGAGATTTTCTCATGTCTTCTTGAGAAAAGCTGACAGGACAACTAACCTGTCAGCTTTTTTAGAGCAGTGTTATCATATAGCATTTTAAAACAGGCGAGACACGATATTTAGTAGCGAATGCTATCTATACTGTACACATACATTTAAAATTTACTGTATATAATTTTTTTTTTACAGTTTATCCTCCGGGAATCACCGTTCAGGTATTACTTCAGAGGATGAATGAGGATGTTATGAATGAGTGTAAATGAAGTGTAGTCTTGTACAGTATCAGTTCGACTATTCCTGAGAAATCCAACCACCAAAGAAACCGGTATTCACGATCTAGTTTTCAAATTCGTATAAAGAAAACCAAATTTTAAAAAACAAATAAAAAAAGGAAAGACAAAAAACTTTTATAAAAAAAACGCCTATACGAGGATTTGAACGCTGGAACTATCGACTTCCAAATCATATGCATTCGGATGACGCGTTTACCACTACACTAACCCGCTACGTTGCTTCATACGGTTAAATTTTACGTATATAAATAAGTTGCTTTTTAATTTCATGTTATCTTTGCTTTCTATAACTAGAAGGTATTTTTCTACGGTTCGATAGTTTAAGTTCATTGTCTCAATTTATGTCCGTGACAATTCTTTATATGGAAATAAGTAAAGAAAGAACTAATTAATGCATGTTGTATCTTACGTGTTTTACATGCTTCACAGCATTAAGAAAGAACGGAACGGTGTACTGTAAATCAAGAAATTTTGGGAAGTCCCTTTATGGTAATAAGGTTTTGTACTTAAAAAATATAGTTCAGCTTAAATTTTGATGAAATCCCGGAACAGTGTTCCAGTATTTCCATTCGATATGTCGCGTGTTAAATTTATCAAATTACAATGAATTTTGTTTTGAGATATTACAGCTCTCTGTGACACTAATAGAATAAAATCAAAAAATAATTCTGTTAAGTTCAATTTCTAATTTTAAACTTTATCAACTACGAAGTCATTTTATTTCACAGATCAAACTGTTTTCTAAAGGGAAAGAATATTTTTTGTTCTAAATCTGTCAGTAATAAATGAAAACAATTATATTTTTGTTACTGTCTAAATATTATTTATAGGTCATCTCAATTTCATTTCTATAAATAAAAATGTGTTTTTGACTTGTAGTTATGTTATAAATTAAAATAAAACTTTATATCTTCTATAGAGAAGACAGGTGCGTTCCGGCAGCTCAAATTTTAGTAAATAAATACTATAAATATTAGGTTTGACCTAAGAAATATACATTTTGATATTTTATGATATTTCAGAGATGATTTAAGAACTTTTTTTTTTTTAAATCAAAAGAGTAAAAACTTATTTATAAATGAATCTATTTTCTTAAGCAAGACAGTTTTGGCTCATTAATTACCTAGAAATATTTTGTTTATAGACTGTGTTTTTATGCTTGTATGTTGTGAGTGTGTGTGTAACTTATTGTTTCCAATCCATTTAAGCTTAATTTAAAAAATGTATATATAGAATTGGCTACAAATAAATAAATGGAATCAAATATAAATAAGTGAAAAATAAGATTATTAACATTCGTAATTAATTTTTAAAACTAAAATCTTAATATACATAAAAGAAATAATTTATCTTTGCCCATGAACTTTATTTTCACAAATATATTACCGGTTGGGTATCTGCGCTTAAGTAGGTCCATTGCACCACTTCTATTGTGAAAATGTACAAAAAATTCTATTGTGTACCATGTACACTTCTATTCTTCTCTAATCCTATCTAAACTTCAAGAGCTTTACAACTCCATTTTTTTTTGGATCGTCTATAATAAATGGTCTTTTATGGGATCTCTTTTTAGCATTTTCTATTGATCATTCTTATACAGTTTTCATGATATCTCCCAGCCAATTAGCTTTTCTATTCTGGATTGTTTTGATTAAGCTTCCATTCTTGTTAACTCTCCTCATTATTTCTTCATGGTTCACTTCGTCATTCCATTTAATATTCAAACTCTTTCATACATTTATTTCAAATGCCTTCAACCATTATTTCTACCTTTCCTTAAAAATCCATATTTTTTACTCATTATAAATAACAAAACCTGTAAGTTTTAATTTAATTTCTGATTTAGCTAACTACATTATGGCAAAAAAGAGAAAAGAAATCATTTCGCCATTAAATTTATCTATAATTGACCAAGCAAAGGATTGCATGTTTTAATACAATCTTTTGATACTGTTTGTGTATTTGTGAAGCAATTACAGCCAAATGACATTACTGATTTTTATAAAATTTTGCAGTAGGTTCCTTGCTGTTAGGTAAAATGGTTTTTTAAATAAAATTTTCTGTTTTGAAATTACAGTGTGTATTTTTCTTAGACACAAATTGAAGGATATATTTAGCAGAAGCGAAGTGTCTGTCACCAAGCCACTAACGGTTAACAGACAAACCAGAAGTACAGTTAACATACAATACAGTCTTTTCACCATTCCTGATCTCACCCATTATTACTCCTTTTTTCATAGGCTACAAATGCAGTCTTGTGCAAATTAATGTGAACAAGAGGTAATTTTTAGTTAGTTATGTTGTATCACTGATTCTAGATGTACTACAGCTAGTTTCCCTCCATTACAACTATTGGCTGAAGATATATCAAACTGTTTTGTTTTGAGAGGTTATGTGTATCGCTTACTTATTTTATTTCGGTTTCTTCTACCGTAAGTGATTTTCTTGTGATTTCGTTACTAAATTTTAAAAAGCAGCAATATGGATTTAACACCTAAGAAAAGAAGCAACATAATAACAATCAATAAACATACTCATATGACTCAAAGCAGCAGAGTGCAACGTTGGTCTAAGTGTAGTTAAAAAGATAATTGGACAAAATCGTGAGATGGAAAAAATTTGACGAGAAGATCGCTGTGGAAGAAAATGCAAAACCACCTTAAAATATGATGCTATTTTATGTAAAATAAGTAATATTAATATCCTCAGAAAAATAGTTTTAAGTTACAAAAACAATTAGAATCAGCCGGTTTGAAAATTCACGATTCGACTATATGAAGAAGACTTCTGGAAAACGGTCACAAGGCACAAAGACCTATAAAAAAACAACTTCTTACAGGCGCCATGAAGAAGAAAAGGTTTCTTTGGGCCAAGAAACACAAAACCTGGAGTGCTTTGACATAAAGTACTTTTCTCTGATGTGTTGCACATACAAAGAAGCGATGATAAATGGGTTTAACCATAACACATCAAACAAGTTGTAAAACATTCTTTAAAGAAGATGTTTTGGGGACACTTCAGCTACTTTGAACCAAAAACTTTAGCACCCATCTCCGGAATAATGAATGATGAAAAGTATATACCGTTATTGGAAAACAGGGCTCTAACAGAACTTCAAAAACTTGCAGATTTACTTGGAGTTGAAACACTGTTTTTCAACAAGATCTGGTCCTCTGCCACTAATCAAAGAAAGTTAAACTTTTCATGTTTCAAAATGGGATTCAGTGTCTTGACTGGCCTGGAAATTCACCAAACCTAAACTCAATTGAAAATTTATGGACAATTGTGAAGAAAAGACTGAGAAAAATGGACTGCATTACCAAAAAGAATATGTTTTCTGCTGTGATACAGGTGTGGTTTCATGATCAAGAAATTAAAGAAATATATAAAGATCTTATATGCCTAAAAAAAGTATTGAAATGGTTATTAAAGAGTGAGGAAAACATATTAAATACTGTAATAAACACTGCACATTTTTTATATGTAATAAATTTGATTATTTTTGAAAATACTCGTATACTCTTGTTCACATTAATTTGCACAAGATTTGTAAAATCCTTCACTTTTCACATCTTACTCCATAATTAATCCAAACATTTGTCTGAACTGTTTTCCTATTACTGTAATGCATTATGCCTTTCATAATCAGTATTAAATATATAATATTACATTAGGTTTTAATAAATGATTTTTTATCGCTTTTGTTTCAAACATCTTACCTGTAAAACAAAATTGTATATATATGATATGTATAAATACAACAAAATACACTGCTGCATAGTGTCTATGAGAACAGAACTTTGTATATTGCTTTACAGAATTATTTTATCTACCATTAATAATTTCATATTTACATAAAAAAGCTACTGTTCGCATTATTAGTAGTTATGCTGAAAAAACATAGCAGCATTACTTGACAAGAGCTAAAAATATTTAACATGTAAAAAACCCTACTTACGTATATTTTAAAATTCTGTTTGCTTCTTGCTAAAAATTATCATTTTATATAATAAATAAATATAATGTTGTGTTTCTTACCTTGGATATTGGTTCTGAGTTGTGGGCAAGTGTTGTTTTCCTCGTTCGTAACACTGTTTTTGGTTGATATTACCGGTTGTTGATCTAGGTCTGCATGTGGTTGCTGAGGGGTTAATTGAGTTGCTGCCATGGTAGACATTGTTGGAGTTGTTATTGTAGTTATTACGGAGGCTGTTGTTATTGTTGTTGTTGGTGTGGCAGTTGTTGTAGTAGTAATTATATTGTTGCTGGCTACAGAAGGACCCTTGATTTGGGCCGCCAGGGATGGACAAAATCCCGGTCTTCCTGCACCTAGCATTCCTGCCGGTGCGCTCGACATTAGATCCCATTGTCTTAATTTCTCCCGATCTATCTCGAATGACGGTGGACGTGTCGGATACCAACCTATATCTAAAAAAGGCTGTGTTTGTTTTCTCGGTTGATCTCTTGACGGTATCGTTTTATCACCTTTTCTAAATATTTCATGTTCTTCATCCCAGACGTAGCCATCTATATATGTTTGACCACGTCTAGCTCTATCTGATTCGCTGCTATCACGAACTAATCTTTCATAATGGACATCATCATCTACATCTGTACTACTATTATTGTTATTATTACTATTATTGGCATTGCTACAAGATGTTGAAGGATTACCGGATGGTCTTGTTAAACCTCTAGGTCTACCCTCACGATAATCTTCCTCGTACTCTCTTTGATTTGATGCTCTACCAGAACTACGGTTAACAAAACTACCGTTTACATACATTACTTCTCTGTTTCCACTGCTAGAAGTAGGGAGCTGTTGTTGACTTTGTTGTTTTATAACATCTGGTTGCGGTTTTGATGTTGTCGTCATCATAGTATCTCTATCTAAATCATCTAGTGATCTTGTATGTCGTAAACTAACTCTACGTAAATTTTCTCGCCATAAAGCATCTTCTTCCCAAACATCTGGCGGTGGAGGTGGTGCTCTAGATTGTGTTGCGGTTGATGTTCTAGAACTGGAATTATTTGATAGATTTTGCATAGATGTATGTGACGGTCTTAAAGTTTGTTGATGTTGTTGTGAAGATGGACGAGTTGTATTTAATAATCTAGATATAGCATCTCCGGGCGACACCACTCGATTCTGTCTAACTTCAATATTGTTACTACCAGTACCATAAAATTCAGGTTCATCTAGAAGACCTTCCAGAGATCTACTTCTTCTTCTGGTCGTCGGCTGTTGTCTAGAACCGATAATATTTATAGCTGTATTTGCAGACGATGATGATAACGATTCACTTTTGTCTTTAATACCATGCGGATATATATTTCTATCGTTATTACCGTGATTATGACTGTGAAGATCTGGCGTTTGTGAACCACTTCTTCGTCCAGTCAATGAAGATGTTGATATTTTCCTTCTTTGTAAAGTATCAGCTTCGTACAAATTTCTTTCATCAAAATGACCGGTTTTTTCTACTAAAAATTGAGCCGATGTTGTTCTTAATTGATGGGCTAATGTAGCCGCTTCATCCATCATCATTTCTTCAGTATCTTGTTGTGATTGATGTATTTGATTCACTTTTCTACCGACATCGTTACGTTTATTTGAACATATGATTTCAGTGAATCCATCTCTTTGGTTATTTAATGTTGTAACGTTACGTGAAGATCGATTTGGATGATGTACACCGACATTTGGCGGTACGTTTGGACATTCACCGTTCTTTAAAAGATCTGAATAGTAATACGGTGCCCCAGTTTGTTCATTATTTTCTGTAATTTGTTGATTATCAATCGATCCAGTTGATACACCGTTTGATTCATCGTTACTTTGAATCGATGTAACATAAGTTGTAGATTCTGCTTGATTTTGTTGTTGGGTCATTTCTTCTAAAACCTCAGCAGAGGGAGGTGGTGGAAATAATGCTTGTAAATTTTCATATCGAACTTCCGGTTCATAACCGTACGGAGTCGAATTGTCATTATTGTCGTTAATATAAGACTGACCGATCGGTTGATCTTGTACTGAACGACTTCGCCTCATTTTTATTCTGTCGTCTTGCAAATTATACTTTTCATTTTGATAAATACGATAATTATAAAAATTTAACGGTGACGTGCACATAACATCATTACTACCGTTGAGATCTTCTAAATAATGATCAAAATCAATACTGACATCCTCTTCTAAATCCATCGCCAAACGGCTTCTACTTCCGATAGAATCTAAATCGCTTGAACCCCCGCCACCGCTTATGCTACATTTACCGATATTTGTACTGTGTGAAGAATGCAAAAAGGTATCGTGTAAACTATTTAATATATCGGCCGATACAGGACGACGTTTTAATAAACGATCCCTTCTCGTCGATTCGATCGATTCAGTTTCAGAACTTAACGTTTCATCTAAATGATTATTCGATGGAACGATACAAGATAAACGTTCCATTCTTTCGTGTATCGTTTGTAAATCGTTAGCGAGAACCGGTGTAGGATTCCATAATTGTTGATGACCGTCTTTCATTTTTTCACTTTTTAATTGGACCGGCGATGATTTTTTCATTTCTACAGAAGATTCCAGCGATGTTTCTAAATCATCCATCGGCGGCGGGCTTGTTGGAATGGGCGGTGGTGAAACGAGATCGCTATCCGATGAATCTTGTTGTTCAGAATTTAAACCGATTAATGTTCTTTCACCCATACTAGCACCTAAATAATACGATGCCGGTCTAAACGTATCCGATAAACTAAATCGAGGATGTCTGGGTGCATCTAAAGAATCTAAATCTTTTGACGCTTCATCATCCGCATCTGAACTATCTGATTTTATCGACGATTGTTTTTGATTATTCGATTGATCGGTCGATGAATTTAATATATCAGGTAAAACGACTCTAGGCGGCATAGGTGGAAGTTCTTCACCGTCGATATCGTTTCGTTTCGGTACGGTTTCTTCGGGAGTACTATTATTATCGTTATTTATTTTCCCAGTAGTAGACGACGATGAATTATCTTTTTCGTTAATTTTACCGGATCGTTTCTTCTCTTCTAAAGAACTAACTTCCATATACAACGGCTCAGGATTATTATTAGAATTGGCTCTGTATAAAAATTCATAATGTTGACCTTTTTTAGACGGATCGATCTCTATATAACATGCGGTATCGTTACTGCTGTGCGAAGAATTAAGTCTTTGTAGATCTTGTTTTGATAAAAACGATGTATTTGATTCCGGCGCTAAAAGCGATTGAATCATACCGTTTTCTGTCATTTCAACATAAGAACTTTCTTCTATAGATCTACCTCCGGTTACGTTTTCCATTATCAACGTTTGTGAAGCGGAATTACTTCTCGTATGAGAAAATACTTCTCCGTTATTCGGTGCTAAAACGGATTTTTTTGACGGGGTCATCGGCATATAATGCTCTTCGGTATGTTCGTTAGTCAACTTTAGATCGTTAACTAACGGTGTTAAATCTCGTTTCTTACGGTGATGATTGTTCGGTGAACTACAATGCGATTCTAAATCTTCATGAGTCACTAAAGACTCGGCCATACTTAACCTTACATAACCCGATGTAGTCGCTCCTTCTAAATCGTTCGGTTCGCAAGTAACGCTTGATTTTGATGTTTTTCTTTTACGATGTTCCGATGAAGTTTCACGTTTTCTTCCCAGATCGCGACAAGAACTAAAAAATGTATCGCGTTTACCTAAAACGGCGGCTACTTCTTCATCGCGATCTTCTTCATCGTCTTCGCTAACGATCATTTCAGGTCGACGTATTTTTGGTAATAACGTACCGCTGCTAGAATTACCTTCGGCGTCGCTAGATGTATCGTATAATAACGTTTCGGTATCGCTAAAAACGCAACGTTTATCGTACGTATCTTCATCGCGATAATCATCGGTTATAAAACTATCACCTTTACCGGTTTCAGATGATTTACGTTCAAAATCGGCTAATAAATCTCTGACCGATTTAGCATTTTTCTTACTTTCATCGTTAGTCGATAAAGATATATCATCGCTTTGACAGCTTAAATAACCGTGTACACTTTTTCTTCTTATTTTATTATGTTCGATATTTTTATTAATATTTATCGTATCGTCCGTAAAACTTTGTTCGCCTAATACCATTTTAATATCAGAATTTTTTAACAAAGAAACATGAGCTTCATTCGGTTTATAAACCGGTACAGATACTTTTAACGGTTCTTGCATCTTTAATTTATTATTAATATTTGTATTATTAGAATTGATTATAACATTATCTTTTTTATCGATAATAATTTCTTCATCTTTACCAGTTTCAAAAACTTTTATACGATCTTGTACGATATTTTGTGGAGGTATTTCGAATCGTTTTGTTGACGATGATGATGATGGTGGTGGTGATGGTGATAAAGGAACTGTTGTACTGCTTGTCTTATTTTCATTATCGATAACTACGTTAGAAGACGAAGAAGAATTTTCATCTTTATTTGACTTAATATATTGGTATGAAAATTCTTTAATTAATCTTGATTCATCTAATTTTGAACCCCAAATTTCAGCAGAATTATCATTAACATTACTGTTATTGCTATTATTATTATTAGTATTATTATTATTACTACTACTACTACTACTACTATTACTACTGGTAACTGATTTAATATTAGTTTTCATTGTTGCTGTAGACGGTGTTTGTACTGGATATACAGTTATATCATTATTAGGTAACCATTTTCTATCGAAACGAAACTTTAATAGATCTCTTACTTCTGGATCAGATGACTGAAAACTACTTCCACCTCCACCTCCACTGGTTTTTAATGTATCGTAACCAGAATCAGAATGTTTACTACTAAATAGTTGTTTATTATTACTATCCATATCACCATAAGAACCTGTTGATGATGATGCTTTTTTAATTAAATCATTATCATCAACCGTTGATGATTCATTATATAGTAAATTGAATGATGACGGTGATAATTTATCATCATTTTTATCTGTGTCATTAAACAATAAATCATTTTTTGTTTTCGAATGATTTGGATGATCTAATATAGAAGAAGTTTTTGAAATTTCATTTTGAAATTGTGTGTAATTATTTTTTATATTAGTATATTCAGAATCAGGTGGGATTTCATTAGATGATGGTGTTAGACATCTTTCATCATAACTTAAATGATCTTTACTAGTCTTTGTTTTATTTAAATTAATATTTTCGTAATCTCCACCGCCACTAGTACTCGTTAAAGAAGATTGTTGTTGCGATGATGTCTGTTGTTTCCCATCCCAACTATCCAAACGTGTTCTTCCGACTTGTGATGAGCGACGTACTCTCTTCCTGGATTCTCTCGTTTCTTCTACTTCTGTTCATACATGACAATAAAAAAATTTCTTTTTAATATGTTTTATTTATTTTTATTTTGAATTTTATTATTAATAATTTTTGTTAATTATATATAATTAACAAAAAAATTTAAAAAAATCATAAATGTGTTCCCATTTTAATTTAGTTTATAAAACAAAACTGAAAAACTTATTTCGTGAATGTAAATGTTATGAAAATTTAATGATAAAACATAGGAAATGATCAAAACACTATAAAATTATTGGAGAATACATATAATTCCCAAAAAATCAGCAGTATTACAACTGATATATCAATTTTGTGAAACTGGAAGTATATTGTAACGAAAGAGCCCAGGCCAGCTGTAAACTGTTATCTACTGAACTTCTTTGGGATATGAAAGAGTGAACCAGTTACCCAGAAAATTTATTAAAAATTTATGCTAACAGATTTGTCTATCAATAAAGTGACTGCTTTCAAATTTACAAAAGGATTAAAACTGGTGTAGTTCATGAACTGAAAGAACAAGACTGTAAAAAAATTTGGAGTATTATTGTTCATTTTGATCTATTAGGTATGAAGAAGGTTTTTAGATAATGGATCATGTACAGTGACATGGTTTGCTTTCATCCCGATGGTTATATGAACAGTTAAAATAACAAATATGAACTGATGAAAATCTGAACATTTTTCATTACAATCATTGCATATACATAAAATTAAATTGAAAGTAAGTACCGTTTCATAACTGTGTAAAACAAGAGAAGATTATTGTAATTTAATCCAACACTGAATTAAACTGTTAGACAAGAATTTTAGTTTCATCAAAATTGTGGTAACAGTCATATTACTAACAATGTAATAACATGTGAGAATTTTCTGGGGATCGGTTTATCTCAAAAGACTTTTGTTCATTAAGATGCCCAGATCTACACTAAGAAAATTTTCATTTGGGACATTTAATAACTGTAGTTTTTTCTAAAAATTTTGATATATCTAATTAAATTAGAATTAACAATGAAAGTGAAATATCTAATTCAAATGAACGAACATTATACAAAAAGTGGCTGCAAATGTCATGAAATGGTTAAGAACCACTATCCTAATTAGAGAAATTAATTTTGAAGATATATTATAGAATTAAATATACGTGTAATCTGACTTTTTTTTGTTGTTGATAATTTGAATTTTCTTACGTTGTTAAAAAATTTATTTAAAAAAAAATTCCTGTCAGTGTTTAATAACACTGTATTATATTAGACGTTTTAATCACTTTTCTTTGTATAGTTTTCGGAGTGAAACATTTCTTAATTAAAACAATCATTTAAGAATCTTTGACAAAGATATTTAAAGAAAAATTGAAGAAAAAGAAGATTTATGTATAAAATTTATTGATTTAGAAAAAAATTTAATCAATACAGTGAAATAAATATTATAATAAATATTTTACAATATTTTTATGAAGTTATTGTCCAAGACATTGGGTAAAAAGTGAAATTTACATGATTTATGACAGTAAAACATGGAGAATGGAGGAGCCAGAAAAAAAAATAATAGAAATGTTTGAATTGCAATGTCACAAAAGAATGTAAACAATTAGGTAGGTTCAAAGTGTACAAAATGGAAAGGTTTTTAAAGCCAAATTAGAGAAGATAGAAGATTATGTAGAAATCTTGTAAAAAGGTTTTTGGGGAACAAATTAAAAAATCCAGTTCGTGAATTTAGTTTTACAACGAAGTACAGAGAACAAAAAAAAATAGTAAAGGAAGACATCATTAGTATATGAAACAGATAACTAAGGATGTGAGTTGTAATAAATTTGCTGAGTTTAAAGAATTAAAGACAAAGAGAAAGTAATGGAAATGGACTCAAAATCAGTCAAATGACTAAAGACGAAATATCTCTAAAATAATGATGGCTAAAAGAGCACCCAAGTAAATTTATTTATCATCAAAATATGAAAATTGGACTATAAAGAAAAAGTTATGTAGAAGGAGCAACATGTTAAATGCTTTTATACTACTAGAATTATAGGTTCAATATGGCCATTGATAAATCCCTTTTCTTTAAGAGAATAAATATAAGGTATAAATACAGAAAAAGATATTAATATAACTATACATTTATTTATCTGTTTCAAACAGATTAGATTTTCTATCTATAGCAGTGCAAGTTGAAAAATATCAACAGAAAAAATTGAGATAAATCTATTAACATGTATGCCAGGTTTCCACCTGAAACTTTTTTTTATTATATATTTAGAGGGTTAAATTTAGTGTATTTAGAAGGCTTTCATAATGTAGTAGGGAAAAAATTTGAAAAAAAAAAAATCATTAATATTACATTTAAAAAATGTTTTTTATCTCCATGAAGAGAACAATTCACTGCATCAATTAGTCTAGAGCAGATTATATTTTTATTATAAATTCAGAGTAATAGAATATTAAAATTAATAAAAAGTACTGAAAAACATCAATGTTCTTTTAATTTCATTCTATCTTTCCATTCTTGTTGACAAAAGGGTGATAATATACAGAATATATTTTGTTTTGGCCATTGAAGAGATAGATCACTTCTGATTATTTCTCAATGCAAAGTAGAGTAGTTATACAAAAAGCACTAGCATAGTTTTTTTTTACAATACAACAGAACAGATCATCACAGCTGGTTACATGTTTGGACAGGACCCAACCTGCACTACAGCTGCTTTAATCACTGCCTCAATGTCATTTGCTTTTTAGTTATGCTAGTGAAAACAGGTAGTGATGATGTCATTGTGGTTGAAAACTGAACACTGAACAATTTTGCACATGATTTCATTTTTTAGAAAAAATGACTCTTGTACTTGGAGAGAGGATTTTTCATATCATACAGTAATAAATAAAATGGTACCGAGAGTTTGAATGAAAAAAATTTGGCTTTAAGGACGCTACAAGGTTAGGTTGACCATCTTCATCTGTGACTGAGGGAAACGTTGCTGCAGTATGAAAAATGCTTGAGACCAGACAGGCGTGTGACCTAACACCAAATAGAGATGTCCTTGGGCATTAATGCATCTGTAGTTCATGTTATTCTGTGAAATTACCTTCAAGTTAAAAAGTTTTATATCCTTTGGGTATCGCATAACTTGACCGACGATTATATGGCATGTCATGTTTCACAGTGCTATAAAATTCTGAAAAGGTTTGAAAATAGGAAATCAGCACTGCAATAAAACTGTTAAAGCCCCCTCCCTATAGTTCTGATTTGTGAAAAAAGGGGGATTGAAAGGGAGGCATTATACAAGCGATAATAGTTTCCTAACTGCTTGGGAGAATGAGTGAGATCTCCAGATCTCTGACAAAACATGGCAGCATGTCTTTGAAAACTGACTTTAAAGTGTGGAGAAATGTATAATTTGTAGTGGAAATTATTTTGAAAGATAAAAAAAATAGTCATATTGCTAAACTTTCCTAGTGCCCTTTATATTATAGAAAGCCAATCTAAAAATCAAATCTAATTACAGAGTGCAAAAAATAATTAAAACCTTACTTAAGTCACAATTAATGTAAATGAAAAATTAACCAAATTCAAATAGCTATTTTATATTTCATACACATTATTAATATATCAATAGAGAAACTAGTATTGAGATTTAAGTAAATCTATAAGATTAATTTTATTCTTAGATACTGGAAATTCATAAAAAATTTTCAGGTTGAGATATCGTAATATTTAGGGATGCCTTCCTATACCTGCAACTACAGTATGTAAATAAATGTACACTCACATTTTAAAATAGTCAGGCAGCACTTTCGACTCTCAGCTAAGACCAGTTTAACTTTATTCTAATCAAGGATGTTATAAAAATACTAATGACACTCTCATTTCTGTATTAACCAGAATTTCACTATGTATTTGGACAAATCAGGAGTACGGAATAGCTGATTTTTTTACCAATAAAAGCATATATAAATATATATTCCACTTATCAGTCTTGGATCTATTAAAAATTAGCACGACTTTGATTTTAACAATTGTTAAATATTAAGTTTATGAAGAAATAAAGAAACACTGGGAAATCTAATATGCATTGAAGATTTAAATGTTCCTCGACCAGACACACAGAACATAAGAACCACTATGATTTTTTACTAAGATATACTTTGTCTTTATTAAAATTACAAAAGGAAGGTTATTAATTTTATTATTATGTGTAAATAAGGTCTCAATTAAAAATAATATGACTCTACAGAGAAAATTAGTTTATTTTTTTAGATTATGCCAATAGTCCAATGATATTGCTGTGCATCATTTCTTATAATGCGAAGGGGCTTTAATACAAAAGATTTGATATTTGGTGTTTCACCTTCCTTCCAGATATGTAAGATCTGAGCTAATAATGTCAGATTCTACATTTTCAAAGATATAGAACTAAGTTATTAAATTTAGAAAAATAGGAGGACGCACAAAAGTTTTCAAAGTTATAACTCATTTCTTTTCTTAACATCAATCAACATTCTTTTTATCCTTACAAAATAATCAGAATTTAATACAGCAGTAACTTTTAAATCAACATAAATTTTCTTGGTTGGAACAGGAAAATATACATTATTTTAATGTGAAATTAATAATAAAAAAAAGCCAATCAAAGGGTATGTTGTTATTTTGGGATACTAGTAATGCAATAGCATACTTCATCTAGAATAGGATTATCATATTCCGGTAATAAAGAAGCATAGATAATAACTATTTTCTATTCTTTACACCCTCAACCCTTGTCACTATTTGATTTTTAACTTTTATTCAGTATTATAAATCTTATCATCAAGATGATTAGCAAGAGAAAAGTAATCTACCTACTTAATGGATAACTGAGATAATATAAAAAGAAATCAAAATTAAATGATCAGAATGAAATAAAAAAATTATGAAAAGATGCATGAAACCAGTCAAAAGATTATTAAAAAAAAATCTTTTTTAAAACTTTAGGATCTTTTCTTAAAAGTATACTTATTATCGACAAAATAATTAAATGCTATTTATCCGACTGCAGAATAGTTAGAAATACAAATGGGAACACATATTCAAACAAAATTATACAAAAATAATAATAATACTAAATAGTAAAATACATATTAAAAAAAAAAGCGTTGACATGCATTCTTCTGTTATTCCCATGCAGAAGTAGACAGGTAGAGAGAGAGAGAGATAGAAAGAGAGATAGTACGAGAGAAAAGCAATTAATTACAACCATATTCTTCATTTATTATTTAAAAAACAATATAAACTGAAGCATGAAGACTTAACAATTTCTTCTAAGTAGCTAATTTATTCAAAAATACCAAATTTTATACATCATGTCACTAATCGGCTCATCCAAAAATACATTACGAGTAAAATCTGAAGAGATATTTTTTTATTTTAAATAAAGAGTAGATGTTATTACATTCATAAATGAAGTTTTGCACCACCATTTCCAAATAGGATATGTATTATATACCATTTTAACCAACCAAATTATTACCGCCACATGCAGACCCGAGTATTTTCATTATTGTAATGTTATAAGATCACTATTTCTATAATATACACCACTGTATAAATAAAAATTACTTACAAATGAGGAGCAATCAAAAAGTTCCCAAAACTTTACTTTGGTTGTTTAATAATTAAAATAAATTATAGATAATGGTTTTCGTTACTTCTCTATTCATATATTTACATTTAGGATTATTATCATCTGGTTATTTTGTATAAAATGATTTATCAGGTAGTTCGTAGAGTAATGTCATATATTACCACGTTATGGCTGACAGTTTAAGTGATAAATATTCATTTTTTATGGTTTAAATGGATTTCAAAAGTATGATATCGCCACATAGACTTGAAGCTTGTATGTGGGATATGGAAATGTAGCATATGAAAAATGCCATGCCTGGCCGGGATTCGAACCCAGGACCTCTGGATGAAAGGCCGAGACGCTACCACTCACTTTTATTTTATTTAAAATAAAATACACTCTTATATTATTTTAAAATAAAAGTTAATTAAAAACACTAATTTTAAACACAAGTGAGATAATAATTCTTATTATGTAAGCTCTTTCAACTTAGAATCCTTTTATCTTATGTTGAAAAAAAATTGTCTAAATTCTTATGTAATGCAGCTTTCGATAAACCATTTTACCAGTAACACAACCTTCAGGAACTTTTAGAATACTCATCGCTTGTATACAAAAAATATTTATAAAATACAAATAACATATCTAATATCTATATTAGTTACATCAAACAATCAGGTTAGGTTACCACTACATATAAAACAATATACTGTTTAACCTGTACAAATAACGTAAATAAAAAGATAATATCGATCTTAGAAATAATTGGGTGGTTATAAGCGACCCAAAATGAAAAACGTTACTCTTATGATAGGATAGCCATTTTAAAGAATAATAAGCATAACATAACAGGTTTATAAGAAAAGGTAAATAGGGAATTAGTCTCCTGTTGCTTCGTTATAGCCAAATATACTGCTGTATATCAACAAATATGCTGCAATATTAAAAAAACTCTTACATTTTCTGATTCGTTAAAAATTTTGTTATCTAAAGAGAAAAATTTATAAAATACAAATAATTTAGATGAACTTTTATTTTTTATAAAATACTTTAAAGCCATTAAAATATTCCTGAAATTCAATCCTTTTCTTTCTTTTTCCTATTTAGCCTCTGGTAATTACCTTTCAGATAATACTTCAGAGGATGAATGAGGATGATATGTATGAGTATAAATGAAGTGTAGTCTTGTACATTCTCAGTTCGACTATTCCTGAGATGTGTGGTTAATTTAAACCCAACCACCAAAGAACACCGGTATACATAATCTAGTATTCAAATTAGTGTAAAAATAACTGACTATTAGGACTTGAACGCTGGAACTCTCGACTTTCAGATCAGCTGATTTGGGAAGACGCGTTCACCACTAGATCATAAGGAGATATTTTAACTCTGTTAATCATAAGAGCTAACCTCTGTATTGAAGAGGTTTACTATAACGTATAATTGTAAGATGAAGCTTGACTTTTAAGTCAAGTACCTCATCAGTAACAAGTCATAAAAATTGGATACATGACATGTTTTACAGCTTACCCTTTCTTTTATTAATTAATATGCAATGACCATAATAAAAACAATTAGAGCATTTTTCAGTTATTTGTATTGTTAAAAATACCTGATTTTTATAATATTTACAAAAACTGACTTGAGACATTTACTTAAAAAAATTCTTCAGAACAGATACTCTCGTTTTTTTTTTTTTATTATTATTTTAAAACAGTTTCAGACATGTTTTTAAAGAATTTTTTTAAGTGTTATTTCCATTTTTGAGGTACTTAGCAAAACTGATTACTCTCCTTGTATTAATAAAAAAGTTAAGAAAAACTGAATACTTTAATATATTCAAAATGAATAATAAACAGCTGGAAATTTATATAACTGTTTGTAGGTAATTTTTCGGAATTTCACAGCCAATTTTTACCTTTTTTTTTTCTCGATTCATTATACTTAACCTATTATTTGGTTGTACAGTTGCCCAGCGAATCTACGAGCTTATGACGTCACGTGCTGACATCTCATTAATATATTGTTTTCCAAAACATTATTTTTTCGCGTAATTATTATTTTTATTTCATTTTTCCACTTACGAACAATACGGGCGCCCAAACAATACATTTATGTTGTTGTGTGTTCAATTCTTTCCACTTGAGTTGATTGCATGTATAAAAATGCTTAATGCTTAACTTGTAAACAATAACAATTCCTTAACAGATGACTAATGCTCTGATTGGTATTATGTACAGGCCTATAAGAATTTATACATGCAGTTAGAAATTATGTCTTTCGTCACGAGTATATTTAGATCCATCATTTGTGGTACACAATATGTGTATAAAGAAATAAATTTTAGTCCAGTTTATATCGTGTTCAGTGAAGGTATTCGGATTGCATTTTTGTGCACTCATATTATTTAATAATTACTCATTATTTTTGCAAATTTTTGTAATATATATTTTTTGTTTTATTTTTGTTCGTGTGTTATTAGTGCGGTTTGTTATGGCAGAATTTAAATCCCTAGTTAAGAAAAAAAAAAAACTTAGGAGTCAAGCACGTGTAATTATCAAAAGCGTTTATGATTTTATGAAAAAAGAAGCTCTAAAAGTAAGTAAATTAACAACGACAAACATATAATTGGAATTTCAAAATGCGAAGAAAGAACTGATGCTGCTTGTGGGATATCAAAAGCACAGGTTCAAAAACTCAGAAGAGAAAAAAAAGACATGATTCTTCAATCAACATCCCAATCGTGTTCTTTCAACACGCCGAAAAAGTATAAACGATGTTCGAAACCTGTCAGTGGACTGGACAGTTTTAATTTAATTGTAGTTAAAAGAACAATTAATTAATTTCATTCAAAAAAGAATGAATTACCTACTTTAAAAAAAAGGCAAGCACTTCAGTCATCTAATTATTTTAAAGGCAGTGAATCAACTTCAGCTGTTATTTTGTAAAAGTTATCAAATGGCGTAAAACTGAAAATAACAGAAAACATTTTGAGAAATTCGATACAATGTGGAAAAGAACTGAATATTTGCAGGCAATGGCTGAATATAGACAAAACAATGCTACAATTGTTTACTTGGATGAAACGTACGTTTTAAGTTCGCATTATTCGACAAAGTCGTCATCTGATGGTACTGTTCTGGGATTTCATGGGCCGATTAATAAAGGTGACCGTTTAATAATAATTCATGCTGGAGGAGAAATCGGTTTTATTCCGTACGCATTACTAACTTGGAAAGCCAGTTCGAAAAGTGGCGACTATTATAACATGAATACAGACAATTTCATGTAATGGGTACATGAAAAATTGATTCCAAATCTTCCACCAATGTCAGTTGTTGATAACGCCCCTTATCACAATACAGGTATTGATAAAGCGCCAGATTCTAACTCCAGAAAAAAAGATATGACCAATTGGCTGGAGAAACCCCTTATTCCGTATAGTTAAAAAATACTGAAACCACAGTTATATGCATTAATAAAGTTACATAAAACTAAAGTAAAAAAATATATCACTTGGTTGAATTTTTGAAAAAACATGGGCATCATGTTTTTAGACTCCCACCGTACCATCCTGATTTGAATCCGATCGAAATGTATCCCTAAAAAGACATGTGAGGAGTCATAACACAATATTTTCTTTCACAAATGTTGAAAAATTAACTACCGAAAAAAATTAATCCCATAAATGAAGATGGTTGGAAACCCTATTGGGAAAAAGTAAAAAAATATTGAAAAAGAGTATGAAATACTGGAACCACTGAGAGATGAAAGACAGAACGTTATATTATACGTGTACAGTCTAATAGTGAAATTGACAGTGATAGTGATTCGTTTAGCGAAGATGGTAAACTTACTAGAAGTTTGAATTAGATGCATGAAGAAAGTTCAAGTAAGCTTTTGTTTATTATTAAAAATTAATAATTTAGTAGAAATAAAGGTTATAAAAGAATTAATTACGAATTGTTTATAATTAGTAAATTTAAACATGATAGTTATTACCGCGTACAATATGATAAAAAATAATACTTCGATTTGATAGCGGAGTTGATGTTTTCTGGCGAGTAGTATAGTCTGACACTTCATCTACACTCATACATATCATCCTCATTCATCCTCTGAAGAATTATCTAAACGGTAGTTACCGGAGGCTAAACAAGAAAAAGAAAGAAGTATAGTCTGCTCGTGACGTCACATGCTCGTATATTGGCTGGGCTTAGTATATATATTTTGTATATTGCCGGTAATTATAAGAGATTAGCAAGCGAAGCGAATATTTTATTTCGGTTATGTTGTTAATGTTCATAATCGTACGTTTATCAATATAACCTAACCAAGCAAAACCTATGCTCGTTCGCTAACCTCGTCTAATTAATTAATTCATAAAATTTCTTAGAAATTAAAATTTTTTTTGAGCTTTGAAATTCCGAAAAATACTTTTTTTTTTTTGGCTGTGCTAAATAATGCATTGTTTGCATTAGGGTTCTAACAGATTAAATAATTATTAAAAGAATAAGCTATAAAATGAACCACGAATTCAGTTTTTGTAACCTCTAGCAGACAAGATATGTTGCTTCAAATTAAGTTTTGAGTTAAGTTACAGAACAGCTCCTCATAACAACTGAAAATGTGGTATGTTTACCCTAAGTAAATTAATTATATAAATAATAAAAATAATAATTTAAAAATTAAATACCAGTAAAATGAAAGAGAGGTAAATAAAACTTGTTTTGTTTTCATTCATGATGATCAGAAATTGAAATTAATTATTTAAAATAAAAATGTATGCTGCATCAATAAAATTCAATACTGCAATCAGCATTTCAAGTTACTAATTTACTTTTTTTTTTTATTTATCTAAAATTTTAAATATTTGAAATGACAAACTAACAAATTCTATAAATACAAATTTTTAATCAAAATGTTTTCAATTGTAGCAACATTATCATGAGTGGTTGCAACAGTAATTGAAAATCTTTTGAAGTAAATTATTAAAAACATTATAAAATCTGATTTGGTTTGTCATTTCAAAAGTTTATAGTTTTAAATATATTAAATTGAAAATGAAAAAAAGTAAATTAATTATTAAAGGTAGTAATCGCATTACTGACCTAAGGAGGAATTTTTTAATTCTATTATTATGTTATATATTTCCTAAATATGAAATTACATCTTTAAATCTCATCATCATGAACTATTTTTCCCAGAGATGTTCATTCAACTTTGTAAACAAAGCTAAAAATTGTTAATATAAAGTCTGAACTGTGATGATAGCCCAAATGTAACCTTCCAAAAATTGCATCTAAAATTGTTTATCCAGCAGCTGAATCTTTCACTTTATAAAAAAACTTCTTTTTTTTAATCTTTTTTTTTCATTAAATTAAACAGGATTTTTTCTACTCTAAATAAACAGTACGCTCATACTTTCAATGATGTAAAGCATTAATATAACAGCATTTTCTTTGAAGTGCAAAGAAATGCTACTTTTCCATCATTATCCAATTACTATTACCTATATGTAACAAAATTGTAAAAAGGGTTAGTGATTGCACCTTCCTGTTAGAGTAAATCGTTCAAATTATATTTCAACGCTGAAAATTCCATTTTCTAAGTACCAGTTTGTTTTGCGTTTTAATTAATAACATTCTTCAGTGAACCAGAGATATAAAAATATAGGAAGGAATATTTACTACATGAACAAAAATGCAGGTGCTATTGGGCTGAAATCAACAACACAGCAGTACATAGAGAAAATCCAAAATATTATATAAATTGGTAAATCAGTTTATTGCATGAATTCATCTTGTAACTTTTTCTAATTGTATAATTATGCATTTTGAAGTTATAAATGTATCATCAGGGTGAAACTGTTGTGAAAAAATCCCTTTCGGCATGCCGGAAGGCGGAAGTAGATTTCACTGCTAAGTAGAGGATAAAAAAAATGTTCACCTTAAAGTTAAGAAAAACTTCAAATTTACTCAATGCAATGGTTGCATGTGAAAAAAAGTTTCACATGCTTAGCATACAACAAGTCCAATCTTCTTACAATTCCAGCAACATTTTGGTCATCCCTTGCCATAAGGGTTGGTCATATTAAAAATTGTTTCAGAGAAAAATTTTAGGTAATGTTTAGAGGATTAATAACCACTTTAAACCGATCCAATACTGTGCCTATTAGGGAGAAATGATTTTTTTGTCTTCGAAACCCCATTTTTTCTATCCCTGAGCCAATGGTTGGTGACATCAAAAAACTTTACATAGATAAGTATTAGGCCCATATCCAAAGAACAGTAAGAACTTTAAATTAATTCGATATTTTACTTAATAAAAAAGTTATAGCAATATTTTGTTTTTTTCAAAAAAGCCCCTCATTTCCACTCCCGTGGTCCGATTTTCGCCATTAACAAACTTTAATGAGATTTTGGGTTGTTATATTTTATGTATCAATTTGAAAGTGATTGGCGTAAAATTACGGCAGTTTTCATGTCCACAAGAAAGTGAAATATATATATAATGTATATGTATATATATATATATATATATATATATATATATATATATATAAACTTTTGAACTGATGGTGGTTTTGGGGTCTAGGAGATGTGAAACATGAAGATATGTCAAAATTTTCCAGAAGTCGAAACATGGTGCCATTACAATTGGCAGCTTTTTTATGAAATCTACCTAAAAGACCATTAAACTAAAAAGAATAAAAAAACTTGTTACTCTATTAATCTCTGTGACAGAGTAGTAGTATTTTTATTTTTCATCTGAAAAGATCTGCAATCAAATCCTGGTCAGGTTTGGCATTTACCATACCCAACAAATATTGAATCTTTTATGTACAACCCTTAAAAGCTTACATAGTGATTAAATCAGCAACAACAAAAAATGAGTACTACACTGGGTACTGTACACATATTGTGAAATACAGTCATGATTTTGTAGTTTATGTGATCATCATGGTGTTAAAACTCAATTCTGTATGTTTATTTACCTTATTTTGTATTATTATTTATGATGAATGCAAAGTAAAAAAAAAAAACAATTTTAACTAAATGATTAGATTATAAACTTGAAACATTTATACGTGGTTTGTAAACTGTAACCAGAAAGTTGCAAGATTGATTAAAAATATTTTTTAATACAAAAATAAACATTAGAAATACTTCTTACAGATAAAGTTGCTGTTAGTCTTCTATAGAGTATTCAAAAAGTGACACAACTTTATGGAAGAATGTTTCCTTCTTTTGTTGCAAGTTTAATTGAGAAAAATTGAGAAAAAATTGGTTACACAATGCAGCAGAGAATATTTATTGTCTCCCAATACATTAGATGTGCCAGTTATGCCCAGACCCAGAATACTTTTTTGTGAAAACACCAAACAAGTCCTCTATCAACAAGTACAAGTTCCCAGAGACAGGGGATATGGCAGATGCAACCAACAGTAGTCGACCGAAAGCACTAACACCATAAATGTTGATCGACATGCAAGTGGCATATTATATTATATCTGTTAGTCCAAAAAGTCTATGCAATGTCTATCTAGCGATCTGGTCTCTCTGTCGATAGTGCTCACATGGCATTGCGCAAGCGTTTAAAGATGCATCCGTACAGAATTCGTGTTGTTTATGAGTTGTTACCTGCAAACACTAGAAAACATGTAGATTTCTGTCAGCGGTTCATGTCACTGTAAAACCAAATGGGAATGAACTCAATGATCGGTTTTGGTCTGATGAGGCATAGTTCTACCTCAATGGATACGTGAATGCACAGAATTCATGCATTTAGTGTATAGAAAATCCACATCAGCTGCACAAGTGCCCTCTGCATAGACAAAAAATGGATGTTTAGCATGTAATTTCACATAGGCAAATCTTCATGAAATTCTTTCACGGCTCAGTTAACAGTGAGCGCTATATATAGAGGTGCAACAATTTGTAAACACTATACCTGCAGACCAGGTTAGAGTACATATAGTTTCAGCAGGACAATGCTACGGCTCATACACTATGACTTTATTGGATCAGTGTTTTCATGGACAAGTGATTTCAAAGGGGTTGTGGCCCCTTCGGTCTCCTGATTTAGCCCCTCTTGACTTTTTCTTGTAACTTAAGGATGCTGCTTACAAAAATCACCCTTACACCACTCCAGAATCGCAGAGTGAAACTGAATGATGTGTTGCTGCAATTCCTCAACAAACATTACAACATGTGTTTAAGAGCATGCAATGTTGCATTCAATTATGTGAATCGCATAATGGAGACCACTTTCAACAACTATTGTAACTTACTCATTTTCCCATAAGACTGCGTCACTTTTTGAACACTATGTATCAACATTATTTTCAGATCTTTATTTTTTGTATACATTTATTTATCTCATTTTTTTTTTCATTTTTCATGTTATGTTGTAAGAAATGATAAATTTAATGATGTAATTTAGATTAATAAAATTGTAATTGTGTTGAAATAAATATTAATATAAAAACTGTTCGCTTTTCATTTTAGAATTCTGCATAATACTAAAAGCTATTGCATTTTTCCAATATTTAACTTTTAATGAATTAGAAACGCTTGCAGAAGTTTTATTTGTAATATTAAAGTAATTTAGATAATAAATTAAATCTTTTTGTCCCACAATATATTTTTTATAATTTATCCAAATAAATCGTGGTAACATTAAAGTAGGATAAATGAGTTCTTGCTAATATAAAAATAAGTATTATTTTTATTATATCTAATAATAATAATGCTAAATGTAGTACAGTGTATATTACAAATGATAATAATAATAATTACAGAATGCAACAAGAGACATTATCAATTATAAATAATAACCTCATACGCCACCTGAGAACCATGTATAAATAATAAGAATGTTTCGTCCAACAATAACAACCAATTCCCATTTGCATAACCAATAATTATATTATTATAAACATACAGATTAATAAGTAAACAAAAATATTAAAGAAATAAGCAGTCATCAATGTTAAAATTAAATTACAGACATTGAAATTACCAGCAACCAGTACTTGTATAAACAGTAAATAACCTATTTTTACACAAATTTTTATTTTGGCTGAATGGAATGAAATAAAAAAAACCTTACACCACTTAGAAATATCTTATAAATAATAGTATATTTCAGAATTTAAACCAAAATTCAGTAGCCTTCCTTTATCTGGTATTAATAAAATACAGTCTTGTAAACTGATAATTCAGCCAGTCTTTGCTTGTATGAGTATATTTGTGTGTGAGTGAATGTGTGAGTAAGCACATGTATAAAAATCATTAAATATTTTTGTAGGTTTTACTTATAAACATTTTAGCATATATTAATTAAAAAGTTAAAATAAATAAATAAAAATTTTACTTATATTAATATACAATTTATATAGTTTTTTGTGTATCATTTCGGGAATGATAAGATGTAATACTCCACGGATAGAAAAGGAATTATCCAGTATTTGCCAGGATGGATCAAAGAAAACCATGGTAAAACTCTAATCAGAGCAGTGTCTCAAAATACAGATTAAAAAAACCACAGGTGGTCGTGTCCGTATTGACATAAAAAAATAATACTAAGACAGTATGAAAAGATAGTAAATAAATTTATACAAGAAAAAAAATTATTTAAAGGTATGAATGGGGAAATTATTAAACATTTATTATTTGTTCAGCTAAAATGAAGGAATCAGAAATCGGAAAAAAAAATTTTTTTAATTATTTATAAATTCGGTAGCAGATGTAGGTTCAGTAATAAAATATTTTAGTTTAAGTAATCTAATGGGAATAAGAAATAAATATTTTATTAATATTTGTGCATAATAATATATAATATAGAAAACAAGAGGAATGGGTGGCTATATCATGAATAAAAAAGGAACTGCCCCAACATTTGCCTGGATAGATCAAGGGAAACTATGATAAAACTGTGATTAACAAAAACACAGTTAATAATAAAATAGAATACTATAGATGTGATTAAGATCCATATAAATTATTTAAAATATAGACATGAAATAATATTAAAGTAAATAACATGAAGATAGTAAATAAATAAATAAAGTAACTACAAAACAATTTCCAATTCAGAAGGCATTAATGAAAATTGAGCCCGTATTTATTAGAGAATAAGAAAATTCAGAATTTTTGAAGTGTTTTAATTATTATCATTTAAAAACTGAACAAAAAAGGAAAATTGTTTCTGTAAAAGAAATTCTTTTAATTATATTTTTAATAAATTGATGGGAAAATTTTTTTAAATGATTCAATAATCTACAATAATGGCATTTCAATAATGGCAACAGAATTATAATTTAGCCATTTCTCATAATCCAAAGTACTGTGTTGAGTAATACAAAAACAGTTCCATTGTTTGATTTAAAGAGTGCATATTCATAAATATTAACTTACACAAGGATAAATTAAATTTTTTTAATTTTCTAAATATTGATCTACATGACTCATATTTACAGATGCCAAACATGATATAAAAACCAATTTTTATATTTGAAAACTTGTGACTTTCTAATGAAAAAGGAAGCCCCAAAAGATGATATACTTTTAGACAGGAATGTATATACAAAAGTATAATTAATATTTAACGATAATGAAAGCTTATTGTTTTATTAAGCTGCTTCAAAGTAAAAAATTATTTATTAATCAGCTTCTTTATAAAAATTATTAAAACATCTTTAAGCATGTCAAGGACCTTTGTCTTTAGTCAAACGCATTGTGCTTTGTTAAACAAAAATATTTTTTTTTTGTCTGGTTTAATAGAAGTGGATACTTTTTTTTTTAAATAAATGGTAATTTTAATTTAACCAAGATATCAAAATGATATAAATTTTTTTTTAATTTTAAACAGGAAATTTTTAATTAAATTAATTTCTTGTACTAATCAAATAATATGATCTGGAAATTATCAGCTATTGTAGAGATTTATAAACTACAACTAGATTATAGGAATTCTACTGTAATTGGAGATTAATGCATGATATACAGAACAGTGGAATGTCTATCTTGTAATTCTCTTGTAAATAGTTGCAAAAAACAATATATAGCAAACGGTAGAATAATCTGTTGTTATTATATAATAAACTTATAATAAAACTAATTAAATTATTCGTAATCTGTAACTCAAAATAATTTATCTACAACATTACAATAAATATTTCATATTATGATCATGCAATGCTGCCAACATTCCCATTGTTTTAAAAAATATATATATATATTTCTAAAAAAGAAAATTAATAGCAAAATATCACTAAAAAATTATGAATTATGTTAAAAAAACAAACAATTGTTAATAAAAAATTTCAAATTTGTTAAAAAAATTATTATAGTAAACGTCACTGTTTATTTACTTACACCAAGTGAAACTGCTATATAATTAGACAAGGTGGCAAAAATAAGAAGCAAATTGGTGGTTTGATGAACTTAACTAGTGTATGTAAATCTGGCAACTATAAAATTCTCATGATAAAATAGATCACTACAATATTTGTTGTATATTTCTTTCAGTACTATTCCATGATTTCTAATTTAATAATTTATTATGTAGTTTCTATTATTGTTTCTAGAAAATGTTTCATTCGTTATTTTACATATATAATTTTATTTTTTTCTGGACATTTTTTTAAAAAAAGAACCTCAAATCAAGATAAATAATCTCACATAAAGAAATTATTCAAAGCCCTCTTTAGGCAGCGGGTATCTACTATGTCCAAAATTGTTTAGATAATGATCATTATTATGAGTGGCTGTCTGTAAATTATGGTCATGGATGGGAAATGTGCATATATTAATCAATGATCTTACATCTCAAATATAATTTGCGTTAAATGACTTATTCTTCAAATAACTAAAGAATCACCCGAGATCAAGCAAAAAAATCATTAAGGTTTTATAGTAGCAATTATGAAACAATAAGTAAAATATCTGTGTTAAAACCTATATTTAAGTTAACACACTAACATAAAATACCTATATAACAATTTATATGTTACAATGTTTAAACATAAATTTGTAGACTATTGGAACTAATAATGCAATGATTTGTTTAAAAGGACAAAAATTAAGTAAAGAGAAAAAAAATTAAAAATTGTTTGTGTTTTAAGCTTTTTTCTTGTAATCATTGACCTATATTTCAAGAGAAATATTACAATTATTAGAAAACATAAACACAATATTATGAAATACACTAAACATTCTGTAGTCATGAAACACAATTATTAAAAAATAATAAAATGAAAGCCTGGAATTTTGAATGTTTTAAAGAGAAACAATGTATATATTTAATCACAGGTGAAGAGGTGAACTTTTATTTTAAAGATTACTGATATACATAAAATATCAATTGTTTTCTCCCCAGGAGAGCCACCATATGTGGTATGTTGGACATTTAGAAAACACGTTTAATAAAAATGTAGATGTTTTGTTATAATATTTATATTATTATCACATGTTAATATATTTTATATATAAACATGTATTAAGCCCAGAAATTACCATTTGGTTTGTCTCAGTGGCAGTAAAAAATTAGAAAGCATACTATTTATAAGTGTGAGTGGCTGTCTACAAATTTAATGACTACCTACTTGCACTTACAACATGATACATAAAGTACAGGACTCAATGAAAAATTCATCTAACAAAAATAAATAAATGATACTAACATATATATATATAACATATTGTCCAACAGCCATACCAAAGCGCCAATATTTTTAACAAAGATAATTACTTTATCTTTTTTAAAACATAAACAAAATACAATAGATCGTAAGCAAATTAACAAAACATACTCTAATACTCTGATAAACACAGTAACTGATGAGAATATAAATTAATTTGGAGCAATTGCATTACATATTATTATGGAAGACATTTTCAATGTATATAGAAGGAGCAAATAGAGATAGTAATGTGTCGGAAAATATGAAACAGCTTAACTACACTGTTGTTTATTAGAATAAAAACAAACTGTTGTTTCACTTCATTACAAACTGTTTTTTTCTGCCCAATAGTAATGCTACATAGCAAACATATTGAATCCCAAACAGAGTTGTCGGCTCACTCTAATGAACATTACATTACATTAATAAAAACAGATAAAGTGAATAAACTGCCATCTGTTGAAAACAGCAGGTTATTTGTTCAGTAAACTGTGTTTTATTAATATTAAATACTCTGTAAGCTAAGCTGGTAAGATCGAACAGTTTCATAAACCAAATAAATCTTTTTCATAAAAATACTGTAACATTAAAGTGCAGAGTAAAAGGGTCATAAAACTGTCAAATCTTGTAATAAAATGATAAATGGTATTAGCTGGTGTCAACTGAAACATCCTGCATTCTGCAGCCGATCTGTTGAGAAAAATATTAAAATAAAAAATTTTTTTAAATATAAAAACAAGCAGTTTAGCAATGCATTGAAAAAATGAGTCATGAACATTAGCAAACTAATAATTCAACTTGTTTTTCCCAACAGTTGTTTTTTTTTTCAATTTACAATTCATTTTTGTTTGGCAGAAACAATTGAAACACCCACCTCTACATTGAGTTACTGAATTAAATTCTGAAAATCACTTATAGAAACATAGATATATACAAAAGATATTAACCATAAAGGAAAATTCTATGCATGGCATATAAAAAAACAAAATCTGACAAACTTGATTATGAAAAATACAAATTGAGATGAAGTCGATTTAGTTCATTACAAAATGCACCTAATTTTACAAATAATACAGGATTAAGATCAAAAAATGGAAACACAAATAACTATTCTGGATACTGTAATTATGTTAGAAAGATCATGGATTGAGGTTTCTCCTCTGATTGAAAAAAATTGCTTTCAACGTGCAGATTTTTACCACAGGCTAGCGAAGTTACTTATGTCGCATGCGAAGAAGAATCTTTAGCAGAATGGGGCAATAGTCTGCAAAATCAATTGTTGTCAAATGCATTGTTTGAAGACTATCAAGAGGTTGACAAAGATTTAGAAATGCATGAAACTGTAACAGACGATGATGTAGTGGTTTCAGTTCTAGCAAAAATAGATGGGGACATAGGTAATGATAACAAAGGTAACGTTATCAACAATGATGAAGACATCAACCCACCAAATCTTCCAGAAGTTTTCCAGCAGTGAAAACTATTTGCCGGTTTCTCAGTTTTACAGGAATTGCTGACGAAGAAACAAAGAATATTTGTTTTAATTTAGAAAAGAACCTTCAAAAACTGTATTACCACACGAAATGTTCGAAACAAAGCAAAATAACTGACTTGCAGAAAATGTAATTTTTACAAGTTTTCTCTACCTTCTTTTACTCTACCATATTTATATTTATTACTGGATATTTTTTTTCTTTATATTATTTTATTACAGAAATAGATTATAATTATTATTATTTTATTGTGTTACAATACACGTGTAGATGGCATATTAAAGTAGTACCACTAAGCTACCTAAACATCGGTTATTGTGACTATTGGTTATAATGACCTAAAATCATCGTGATTTACAATCAATGAATGGAGGTGACAATACATGATATTTACTGTATTTGTATTATTCAATTAAGTATTTAAGGGGTTTCACATTATAACCTTTTTAAGTCAGGTGCCATTAAAAGGTTTCCACATAAAGCATAATGTTATCTCGGGATTCCCTCTAAAAGTCAGTACCAGTTTTTAAGATCCAAAAATAAACGGTAAGATTGTTTGGGGCCCATAAATATGAACTGTAGAGACCAATACTTAGAAAATTAAATGTGTTAATTAATGTGTGGGTCTATATTTATAAATATGCAATCTTTGCCAAAAAGAAAGATCATTTATACTTATTTATCTTTAAAATGCCAGATAACGGAAATGTTTTCGTATAATTGAACACAATACTTTACCTTTTTACACTTCCATTGCCATTTGTAGTAAATTGCCAAACAGACTGAAAAATCTTCCTACCAATTTATTTAATCTACAATGAAAAGATTTTCTTTTACAGAAACAATTTTACTCTCTTGATGAATTTTTAAACAGTACGGATTAAAAATAAAGATTTTTCTGTTTCCCACGTAATATATATATATAAAACATGTGCTAAAATAATTCTCAATAATATATTTTGAATTGTCAATTATTTTGTAGTAATTCTTTATAATTATTTATTTACTTATCATTATTTCGTTATAACATTATTTAATCAATTAATAAGGACTTTAATCACATTTTCTTTTTTTTTATTATATTGCCACATAAGCTTGGTGCTTGTGACTGGGATATGTAAAGGTAATTTTGTAGCTTATGAAAAATGCCATGCCTGATTGGGATCAAACCTGGGTCCTCCAGATGAAAGGCCAAGATGCTACCACTCCGCCACAGAGATCTATCTTTTATCTTGTAATTTGTTTTTGTATTTTTAATTTATCTTATAATGATATGATCAATATATGTATTATTATGTACTGATCAGACTAAAAGATTTATTTTTTTATATATTTTAACAGCAATGCCACCAGATACTCCATGGAAAGTAGCGTTAAAAATTAATTTTGAATGGTATTTGTAAGAAAATGTTTCATTAATTTAAAATTAAGTTGTTTAATAATTACTAATTTAAGAATATTATTTATTATGCTTTGTTTGTTAATAATGTTACCGATAAATTTTTTTAATAAATAAAATTTTATTATCATTGATAACATATTTTTTGCTATCTTACAAGAATAAAAAGGCTCCTCATAAATCTCATGATTTATATAAATTATTGATTATTGATTTAAATTATGATTTATATAAATAATTCATATAAATGCTTTAAGGTAAACATTTTTTTTAAAAATAATGATTTATAAAAATTATTTATTTAAATGTAGACAGCAATGCATATCATAATAAAGATAATTAATAGTAAAACAGAGAAAATTATTTTGTTTTTTTTATCCAAATAATTGGATAATAACACAACTCTTCTTGTTTGATATATTGTAAAAAAAAAAACTGGCTATATTCTAAGTATATAATGATCTATATGAGAAAAATGAATGGAAAAAAAATACTGTCAGCGCCAACTTTAATTTCTTCATATTTCTCTTATTATATGTTTCAGCAAACAGTACTGGATAATTATCATGTTATTTAGATATAAAGTAATTAGGTACATTTTTGTTAAATCCAACACTAATTAATTAAACTAACAGAAGTGCTATTTTTAAGTAATATAATTTATAATCTTACCTTCATCATCAGATGAATAACTTGTATAACGACTCTGATTAAGAATACTAGCAGATCTTCTTCCATCTTGCGATCGACTTCGACCGGATGAAGAACGTATATTATGATCATCCGAATGTTTTTTACGAGATGGTCGAAATTCAGGCATAGTGTTAGAATTCCACGGTTCATTATCGGGTGTTGTTGACGATAATCTATCCCATGTTTGTGATGTTTTTAATTGATTTATAATTGAACTTTGTGCTAAATGTTGTGTACCGACTGGTGTTGTATCACAATTCGATAAATCTCTTAAAACTTGTTGTTTGTAATAATTTAATTCATTTTGTGCTATACCACGTGTCGATGAACATGAATTTTTACGTGTTAAAGGTGATTGAAGCATTCTTTGTTTCCATTCAAGTAACCGCTTCATCGATTCTTCTCT
Organism: Lycorma delicatula; assembly: GCF_047948215.1. Classification (NCBI taxonomy): domain Eukaryota; kingdom Metazoa; phylum Arthropoda; class Insecta; order Hemiptera; family Fulgoridae; genus Lycorma; species Lycorma delicatula. Next base: position 44,343,535 of record NC_134465.1, read on the forward strand.
CTATAAAAATAAAAAAAATAATTAAATGTTTATATAAATATTGTTTAAATTAAAATAATTTTAATTTTATTTAATCAGACCTTTTATAGTACAATATGTATAATAGAATATCAATAATAATTTGAGTCCTAGTTATCCAAATTTTCATGCAGACTGAGATTATCGAGAAAAAATTAAATTGATTAACATTTACATATTTATTGATATTCCGCTGAATACAGTAAATAATAAGTACAATAAAATATTATTTATAATACGATTAAAACACTGGTTTAGTTGTGGGTAAATTCAGTCAAGATAAAAAAATGCAATAAAACAAAAAACTATCCTAGATAAATGTTTTATTCTGATTAGTATACGATAAGATTATATAGATAACGTAAGAAATGGATAGATGTGCTACAACAGCAAAAAAAATACTGCACCAGTATTTTCATGGATGAACCAAGGGATTGTATGCGTAACTTCTGCAGTTAAGCTGGGGACATTATGCAACTTCGGCTACTGAGAGTTTTCTCCTCATTAGACTACAGGTAAGAGTAAAATTAAGTGAAACATCAAAACATGTAAGTATGCTAGTGAATAATTATGTAATAAATTATTCTACTCTTGTGATTATTTCACCCCTATCCCCTTAATGTGAGTTTGAATAAAACCAAACACCATCACAAATTATTTTAGCTATCTAACAAGTATTAAATTATATGAACAAATTTACCTATCCTTTGGGTAAAATTTTGAGATGTGGGACCGATATCTTCCCTGTCCCTTGACCAATTGGGACTAAAGTTAAACAGTATTAAAGCTGTATATAGAAATCATTGTGCCAAATTTCATCCATGCAGATACAGAAAAGGATGGAGAAAGTAAGACAGATAGATAGAGTGAGAAATGAGAAGTAAAGAGCAGGATTAAATCAGAAAGAACATTTATGTGGGAAGTACACAAAAGAAAAGGAAACCAGTTCGAATACATGATTAGAAGCAGTGAAATCTTGACAACTGCATCAAAAGGTTCAGTAGAAGGAGAAAGGAAGCAAGGAAGAAGAAGGATGTAGTTAATAGATGAGAGGAACATTGAAACTAAAAGTGGATGAAGTAGAAAGCTTGTGGCAGAAATGAAGGGAGACTCAGTGGAGTAACGAACTGCTCCCAGGCAGATCACCAGATGATGAGGAAATTTCATCTAAATTGATCTGTCTAGTCTGGAGATAACTTACAAAAAAACAAGCCAATATATACATATGTTTGTACATACATCATTAGTGTATTTTTCAATACTAAGATTTTATTATTTGGTAGGATAGGGTCATGAAATGTCAACAACTACAAAAACTCCAACATACAAAATTTGACTTGATAGTGTTCTTTTCTTAATTTCTTGTATAGTATATTGTCTACCTCTACAGTGTAGCTATATATTTGACAAAGTAAAAAAAGGTAAGATACTATAAGTAAAAAAGTAACAATTTAGGTGTTACTGGTAGTTCTTTGAGAACTGTTCTTAAGATACAGAAAGTCCAGATTCTTTTTTTAATTAGATTTTTAAAAAAAAAATCCAACTCCCAAGTTAAAAATGTGTTTCTCCAGTTATTTTAACTGTTATTTATTATAAGGACAAACAAATTTATTTAAAATTCTAAAAAATATTGTTTACAAAATTAGTACACAACATTTAATTTTTTTGTTCCATTAAATTTTTTTCAACCTGAAAATGAACACATCAAGATGCTTCAGAGTGGATTGCTACTTTAACAAATGCTACTCTTTTTGTTTTAACATACAGAATGTGCCACTACATTATTTATATTATGAAGATGTTTGAAAGGCACTCTGACACAAGTGGTTGCAATTTAATTTGAGTCTAAAAGTATTTTTATGCATTCTGTTTAACTACCTGTATCTGCCATGTACATTCCCTTTTTTGTGAATTTACATATATTATAATGTATTCTTCGCATGAATATTTTTCAAACTACAAGGCTATTTTTTTTTTAATTTTATAAAATATTCTATTTTATTACATTCTTAACTCAAAAGAATCCAACAGAGTTACACAAAGAAAGGGAATTTATGTGTGCTTTAACATATCGTTGAATTTTTTTTTTTATAAGCAATCACTTTTAATAATCCTATAAAAAAAATTAAAAACTGCAACCCATTAGAAAAATGTTTGTGAATTTATCACACTATAAAGAAGGTAGTATTTGAAAAATACATCATAGTAGGAAAGATACTAGAAACATTCTGCTAAATGTCTAAATGTGAAATTGCAGATTAAAATTCTTTGCTCTTGTACATACTGAAACCATAACATGGGTTATAATGAAGTTTATGTAAATAAATAACCTAGTAATCACTACTAATTGGAAAACTCTTCGAATTACATTGTAAAACAAGTGATATTAAGAGTTAGGAAAGCCCCCTTGTAAAATTGTATTATTATATATTAAAATATAATTATAAAATACTTCATACCTCAACAACACTAACAAATCATAAAAACTTACTATTGAAATATAGAATTAGTTACAGCTACATAATGTGTGCTTCACAATATTTATGGTGTGCATAACCAGTCAAACAAAATCACAATTCATTGTTTGGTTAAAAACTTCACAGACAATATTTTCTATTTGATGTAGATACACCAACTCACAAAAGAAATGTAACGAGTGACGAGAATATTACTGCTCTAAGTGTAAGTGTTCGAGAAAATCAAAATTTATCGGTTTCACATCGTTCAAGCCTTGGAGTTGGACCTTTCTTCAACAACAGCAACACGGTGAATTCTGCATCAAGATTTTGGTCTATACCCATATAAGATTAAACTAACTCAAGGATTGATGCCATGGAACCATAATTGTGTAGATGATCTGTTAATTGGACTTTAAAACATCTCAAAATGGATCCAAATTTTCATCAAAAAATCATCTTTTCAGATGAGGTTCTTTTTGGCTTAAAGGCTTTTTTTAAACAAGCAAAACTGCCAAATTTGGGATGATGCCAATCAATAAATGATGCAATAGCGACCATTACATCTCAAAAAAATCACTGTTTGGTGCGGATTATGAGCTGGTGGCATTACAGGGTCATTTTTTTTTTAATGAAGAAGGAGATATGTTATTATAGTGAGTGCACTACTGAGCTACGATGTGATTTTTTGTTAGGAAATTTAAAAAATGTTGATTTGAATGAGATGTTTCAACACAATGGTTCTACATGTCACACAACTCCTGAAATAATTCAGTTATTGCATCAACAGTTCAATGATTTGATAATTTTATTAAATGGTAATAACAATTGGCCACCAAAATCATATGACTTGACGCCTTTAAACTTTTTTGTCTGGGTTATGTTACGTCGCAATTCTATAGCAATAAACCACCAATCATCAATGATTTGAAAGCAAATATTTGACTCGTTATTAGTGGAATCCAACCTGTCTTGTGCAAAAGAATCATGCAAAATTTTATTGATAGACTTGGTTATGATAAGTAAAGTCATGGAAGCCATGAGAATAACATTATATTTGAACATAATGTAATGTTATATAAGCTTCAAAATAAATTTAAAATTGGCTGATATTACACATATTTTTTTTATTGCAATTTTACTTTTTGCACTGAAAATCGAAGACTATAAATAAAATGCTTTAAAAAAAATATTTTTCACAAAAAAAAATAAAAACATAAATAAATATGAATTATATTGGTGTAAGGAAAATATTTGGTGATAAGTGGCAACAAAACGGGAACCAAACACCAACAGAAATAATTTAAGAACATAAGAAAGAAGCCGTAATAAGAAAGGGAGTCCAACAAGGATGTTCTCTATCCCAGTTACTTTTTAATCTTTACATAGAACTAGCAGTTAATGATGTTAAAGAATAATTTAGATTCAGAGTAACAGTACGAGGTGAAAAGATAAAGATGCTACGATTTGCTGATGATATAGTAATTCTAGCTGAGAGTAAAAAGGATTTAGAAGAAACAATGATTGGCATATATGAAGTCCTACGCAAGAACTACCGCATGAAAATAAACAAAAGCAAAATGAAAGTAATGAAATGTAGTAGAAATAACAAGGATGGACCACTGAATGTGAAAATAGGAGGAGAAAAGATTATGGAGGTAGAAGAATTTTGTTATTTGGGAAGTAGAATTACTAAAGATGGACGAAGCAGGAGCGATATAAAGTGCTGAATAACACAAGCGAAACGAGCCTTCAGTAAGAAATATAATTTGTTTACATCAAAACTTAATTTAAATGTCAGGAAAAGATTTTTGAATGTATATGTTTGGAGCGTCGCTTTATATGGAAGTGAAACTTGGACGATCGGAGTATCTGAGAAGAAAAGATTAGAAGCTTTTGAAATGTGGTGCTATAGGAAAATGTTAAAAATCAGATGGGTGGATAAAGTGACAAATGAAGAGGTATTGCGGCAATTAGATGAAGAAAGAAGCATTTGGAAAAATATAGTTAAAAGAAGAGACAGACTTATAGGCCACATACTAAGACATCTTGGAATAGTCGCTTCAATATTGGAAGGATAGGTAGAAGGAAAAAATTGTGTAGGCAGGCCACATTTGCAATATGTAAAGCAAATTGTTAGGGATGTAGGATGTAGAGGGTATACTGAAATGAAACGACTAGCACTAGATAGTGAATCTTGGAGAGCTGCATCAAACCAGTCAAATGACTGAAGACAAAAAAAAAAGAATGTCAAACAAAAAATGCTGAGATAGCGATTTTCATCATCTCAAAAAGCTGTTGAATCCTTCTAAAACCATGGTTTTGAGGCACCAACTTCAGAATGGAAAAGATATTTTGACAAACATGTTTGCATAAGCAAACTTGTGCATACAAGTCATGATGATGCAATCAACATGTATGCATAAGAGGACCGCAATTTAATAGAAATGAATATTATGAAATACTGTGCACAGAAACAGTCTTAACTGACTCTGGACTAAAAGTGGATGAATTCTTTATAATTTTAATTTTTAAAACTTAAATTCTTTTAACAGTAAAATTCATTGGATAAAGGATGCTTTTATCACTATGAAAATGATTACGAAATGCAAAGAGTTCAGGTAGTAATAATTATATATAAGTTTAATAATACTAATACTTGATACTGATAATACTTGATACTTTGATCTAGTAACATTTTTATGTTTTTTGGATTATTTTTTCCTAAGGTAAAATACCTATATTGCTTCTTTGCCAGGTAAACATATAATTTAGAGATCTTTAAAGTAAAATAAAATGGTTAATCTAGAAAAATTCTGCAATTTTTTTTTTAAATCTATTGGATCATAAATTAAATTAATTGTTTAAATGGTCAAAGATCTTGCTTTGTTCTATGAAAATGCCCTATCAGTCAAAATTAAAAATGAAAATGCCGTCATATCAGGTAACATTCATAAAATTTATATCTATAAACAAATGGGGAAGATGTTTTGCAAAATCTGAAAAAAATGGATCGTGAGTAAGAGGTTTTGTTTACAAAACTTCTCGTTTTCTCTTTCTCATTAAGTAATTTTAAAACTATCTATCTTGACCAGCCCAGGAGAAATGTAATAAGATTTTACAATATAATGGAACGGAATGCAAAAGTGGCAGGAGTTTCACCATTTTTCCCTACGAATCGCACAGCCTGGACAATGTCCCTTGCTGCTGTATGATTCTGTAATCGGGCACGTTTCAAGGGCTTTCTTTTAATGTCGGTTATAGGTGTTAAAATACAATAGAACACTTGTAAAACAGGAAATTACTCACATTCACCTACCTGCGTTTAAAAACAGATTTCTACCAGTTAGCTATCCGATTTATTTTCAAAAACTCAGAGGAGAAAAACAAACATAGATTGTGGATTTTGAGTATGGATTTAAAAATATGGAAAAAAAAATTAAATGTTAGCATCACAGAAAAGTCAAAATCATACAGCTGAGATTAGAACAAAAAAAAACAAAAATGTGATGAAAATCTATTATCTGGAAATGTTGCAAACCGGCTCTCTGTTAGTTATAAATAGATTCCAAACCAGTAGTTATAAATAGATTCTGATAAATTCATTTCCTAGTAGGACAGAGTACTACTGTACTGACATCTGCAAGTTTGATCATTTCTTAACAATGAGCTTCCACGATGGATTGACCCTAATGGGCCTGCTGATTTGGCATTTCCCCACTGGCCACCAAGATTACCTGATCTCACTCCTGTGGGGATTTGTAAAAGGCTCCATTTATGTGCATTTTCATCCAAAAAATGTCAACAAATTGAAAAACTGATAACAGTGGTATTGTCTGCAGTAACACTAGACATTATCGCTTGAATATGGGATGTGATCACTTGGAATATATTTGTTAAAAATGGATCATTTACAGTTTTTCTTAACTAATTAGAAAAATTATATACCTTGTCCAACTCAGGAAAAATGTAATAAGATTTCACTGCTAACTTGTAATAAGATACATAAACTAACTACTATGTAGATGCATGTTGTGCACGTTTAGGGAGCCATATTGACCATTAATGAAAATTGTAAGAAAAATTCTACATTCAAACAAATATTTCATAATCCACTGTAAGTTTATATGTTAATTTGTTTAAAAAATAAAGCCTTTTGAAATCAGATGAATCTTTTTGCTATCCACTGTAGATAACAAATATTTTTGTCCATGACAATGGATAAACTTAAATTTGTAAACTAGCAGTACTCATCACCGAATATAGTTGATAAAATGAGTGAAAATGTTTTGAAGTTAGATATTAAAAATATTTTATTAATAAAATTTGATCCAGTTCATAATCTCAAAAGTTTATATTTTTAAGTAATAAATAAGTTACCAAGCTTTCATATAGAAATCAATTTCTATAAACATAGTTTTCATATTAGAAAGACTATAATTAGAAATAAAAAATAAATAAATAAAACATACCTGTTGTGATTTATTAGTACCATCTTTAGAACTCTCTGAACTATTTCTTCTTTTATAAGACTGCCTATAACTTCTATCAGATACATCATCATCATCAATAATATGCTGACGCGGTAATCTAGCACTGGCAGAACGTGTAAACTGATTATTACTACAACTATTAGATAACATATTATTACGTGATTCAACATATTCACTCCAACGTCTTTCCTGTTGTTGTATAAACTCAGATTGATTTCTCATAGTAACACTATTTGGTGCCGGTTCATTATTTGCATTATTTGTACTATTACACGAATCATATGTAATATTTTGTGTTGTTTTTATAAGAGGTAATGTTGGTAATTGTTGTTGACGTAACGATGGTGTTGTAGCTCTTGATGAATTTGATACGTTTTGATTCGTTTGAAAATTATTCGGATTAATGTATGATGATGATTGACGCATTTTTCTAGCATAACTTTCTTCAGACCAATAATTATAACCGTATGAATCGATACTGTTTATTAAATTACCATCAAAATTACCATGATGTAAAATATCTAAACTTGATTTTGGTCTTCTCGGTTGTTGAGATTGAGGTTGTTGATGCTGTGATATAACATTACCGGTATTATTTCCACCTGCGACAAGATTATGTTGTTCGTGATGATTATTACTAAGAAACATATGATTACTAGAATTACCGCTGCTACTTTGTGGTGTCGGTGAATTATAATAACGTCTATTGTCATACTCTAAAAAATCAGCGCTATGAGGTCGTGGAGGAAATCTACGCTGCTTTTCATTCATAGAATTAACCGTTAGATGATGATCATCGACTCTACGCCTCCTGTATTGTATTTCTTGATTTGTATAGGGTATTGTGTTTGTATTTATTATATTATGATGGTTATTTTGATGTTGGATAATTATATCTGGATTATTTTGATATATATCTTCATAATCTGAATTTTTTAATTTTGACTGGATTATTTTACCGCATTTTTGTTGCTGCGCTATAGAATTACACGGTGTTGCTGTATTTGAACGACCGTACGTATCGGGTGTTCTACGTTCATTATTACAACTGTTATTGCAATATTGTACATTATTAATTAATGTATTATTTGGATGTATTATAAGCTGAGGTGGTGGGGGGTGATGCGAATGTTGAGAGTGTTGAGCGTTATAATAATATGGCCGTTCATTTCTTACATTATAGTCTTGTGGTTGTTGTACGATCATTCTAGATAATCTACCACCACCACCGCTAGAACAATCTTCTGAATTATTTCTTTCCGGTGATCTTTCTGTTGAAGAACTATCATTATTTAAACGTCTTGGTTTTGGCGGTGCATTAGCATATAACGGTTGATAACCACCAACTGTTAATTGATTATTATTACTATTATTATTCCAATTATTATTACTAGGTGTTGTACAACCAGTATTTTCATTATTACTACCACCACTTATATTTGTTTGATTTGATATCGGTTGTCGTAATGTCGTTCCCCCACCATGAAAACCAGAATCACTATCTTCCGTACTTGGGTTACGATGTGAAGAACCTGTCGATGCACCAGATCTGTGTTCTTCCCAACTGAAACATAAAATATTATAAAAATTGTAACCATTGTATTAAAATATCATCATAATTTATGTTATATTTTTCTAACAGTGCTTTAAGTACAAACACATTTTTTTAAATAAAAAAAGGAAAATAATTGTTGAGGGCAGCATTCATTTCTAAAATCCATAATCTCCTTATAAATTATATTCCTTTCTAGCAGCGTAATAGTCACACTATTACAAGAGTTCATGATTTGATAGTGACACTGTTCAAATATCTTAATAAAGTGACATTGCTATCTTAAAAAGTACCCTGGAATCCCTACACCCTTAGTCTGAGGTTTGGGAAATGCTGTGTAAATAAGTGAGTGGTATTTATATTTATCTTCATAAAGATAGATAAAGGAACAGATGACATATCATCTGAATTATTACGTTGTTTGTTGTCTTCCACAAAAATAGTGAAATTTTCATCATACCAAACAGAGAAGGAGCAAAAAACGTGAAAATTATTGTACCAACCATTTTTAATGAGTCATATATAAAAACTTTTTACTGGAATGGTTTTCAGGTGAATAGAATGTGTGATGGAAGGTGTATTAGATGATTAGTTTAATTTCAAAAACAGTATTGGTGCAAGGAATACTCATTCTGATTCTAATACTAATTTTAGAGTTTAGACTTAAAGATAGAAAAAACATGACATTTTTAGATTTGGAAAAGCATTAATATTTCATGTATATTATGTTTCATAAAACAACCAGATACAGTAAAAATCTGAGAGAACATTTAAATTTTTTTTTTAATGTTAAATACTAATTCCATGGTATATCCACATCTTCAAGTAGTTATCAATTTATGAATTACTAGAATTATCCTACTTCTCTACATTGTCAGTGAATAATAATAATGTCTAGTGTCATATTCTAAAAATATGTTAATAGACGTGCTAGTTACTGATTCATGAATTACAAATCGTTATATTTTATAATATAGTCGCATACTGGTACCAATTAAGAATTTAAACTACATTAATATGCTAATTTTGATCTGGCTTTATTTAAGCATATTTATGTTGAATAATTATAATTATACAGAAGAGTAAAAAGCAAAAAAATAGTAGAAATACTGACTACAAATCTTGAATATTGTAGATATGAGTATAAATTTTAGAGTTTAACAAAGTCAAAAAAAAAATTTTTTAAATAGAAATGAAGATATTTTGTTTCGTTGGTGTTGAATACTTTTCAAATTTAATTTTCAATTTTCAATTTATTTAAAAATAAAAAAATAAGTCTCTCTATTTTAAAAAAGTTGAAAACAAGAAATATGTTTTTAATTTTGTTGTGATCTGAGAACATTACTCCTGAATCACGATTAAAAATTCAGAGGAAACAATTCTATTTCAATAAGAAAACAAACAAAATTTTTTGAGCATCGTTTTTGTGTTCTGAGATTAAAAGGGCCATTAAAAAACTTCAGCAGAGTTATTTAAATATAATGAATGAAAAACTGAAATTAGCAATCGCTTTGAGTAAAGAGTAAGTCGACATTCATTTTTTTCCTCAAGACATTAATTGTTCCAATATTGATTATTCTAGTATTGAATATTAATTTTTTTGTTATGCTCCCCAACCTCAATTATTAAACTAAACGTAATTATATTTTACTAATTCATCAAGCATCATTTATGTAACACATTTATTGACTGAAAACAGTATATGAGCTCTCTCTCTTTTCTGTTTAGCCTCTGGAACCACCGTAAGGTACTACTCCAGAAGATGAATAAAGATGATTTGAATGAATTTAAATGACGTATAGTCTTGTATAGTTTCAGGTTGACCATTCCAGAGATGTGTGGTTAATGGAAACCCAATCACCAAAGAACACTGGTATCCACGATCTAGTATTCAAATCCGTATAAAAGTCCTATCTTTACTAGGATTTGAAACTTAGAACTCTTGACTTCCAAATCAGCTGATTTGCAATGACAAGTTAAACACTAGACCAGTCCAATGGGCTAGGCAATATATGACCTAATATGTAAACAGTTAAAAACTATAAACCAAATCTACACGATTTACAATAAATTTACGTTTAATTACATAATCCTTGTCATTGTATTTCAGTTGATCAGAGAACTTCCGGGAAATATATTTAAAGCAAATGAATTAACATGAAATATAAGTGTGAATGTGTATGTGCATGAGTTTATTTTTTTAAAATTTTTCACAAATCACTTACATAATAATGAACATTACGAACATTAATAGAATTGTTTTGCATACTACTTACAACGAAGTAAAATGGTATTTTAAAAAGGAGAAACATTAATTCAGTTTTTAAGTGTACCAAATACATTTTTGTAAGGATCTAAATCAGAATTTTTCCAAATTTAATTTATTTATAGTTTCAAACTAACATCAACTAAATTCTGTGAATGAAAACTAGGAATTCATCAAAATACCACTGTAGATTGGAAGAATTACCAATAAGTAAACTATTAATGATACTACATTTTTGGAAACCAGTTTAGAGTTCGAGACAATGAATTGATTTTTGCCAAAGTAAGTAGAACAAAACCAAGTTTTTGAGGGATGTGCCAAGAAATACATGGCTATTTTATGTTTGCCACTGAAATAACAGTGCAAGAAACTTTATTGACTATAATTTTTCATTAAATCACAACAGATTTAAAGCTGATTATCCATCATCTTATATTAGTAGGCTATTTACAATGAAATTAGGAATCTTAACAACAATTATAAACACAACACTATTAACCATTTTGAAAATTTTGTAAATACCACAACAAAGACTGATATCCAAACAGTTGAAAAAATTTGGGGATTAGTGAAAACTAAATTTTTTTACATTTTAATGATTTTATAAATGTAACAATGATATCACAAGAAGTCTATTCATGGGAATTATCATCACATGAACTTGCTTGGGCAAGTTCATGTGGTGATATAAAGTAATGAAAGGTACCCAGAAACTATTCCAGAGTATTTCTGAAGAATAGCTACGCTATGATTTGTGAGTGTTCCTCTATTCACTCGATTCATGATTCTTAATTTTTTTATCGAGATATTATTGAAATTTTTATTTGATGTCATCTCAATGTAACTTTTTAGTACATTATTATATTATTACCTTCCATGTGCTACAAAATTTGTAAGAGTGTATATATACATATGGTATGATTTATGAATATAATAATCTATATATTGAACATGGGAAAGAAGAGATGTGTGATACTTATTGTTATGAGTGAGTTACCACAGTTAATGCCACATTTCACTAGGTTGTATTGCTTATTACTTTATATTCAATAAATTATTTAAAAGATTATTCCAGTGTCATCGTTGATTTTGGTTTCTTACAAATTCATTATCATCATCATCATCATAGATAAATATTATTTTAATATTATCCAGCCAGCTTTTTGGTATTGTGTGTAAATAAATAAATATTTTAATGCCGACCTCCAGGATGGAGTGGTAAGATTTCTTCCCCTTTCATTTCGTAGGTTTTGAATCCTAGTCAGGTTTAGCATATTTCATGTTCTACAAAAATTATTTTTTTAATCAGGGCCTAAGGCGATTAGCCTGCATAAACAATTTCTTAAAAAAAGAAAATAAATAATTAATTATTGGTTATCTTTTTTTTATTCATTTTTTATATTTTTAATTTAACCTAATGGGAAGAGCATTACAGAAAATTACGGTATGACGAAGAAAGCAAATGTGATATTTCTACATAGATACATTGTCATGGTTGTCTTTTGTCAGTTGATTATAATAACAGTGGATGAAATGATTACACCAATACCAAAATAGGAAAGTAGACAGATTAGTCCATATAATTATGGAATTGTTGATGTGTGGTGAATTTTTATTAACTCTTTGATTGTTAAAATTGTACAATGTGTTGAAAAAAGCATAAAATTCAACCCTCTTGGAAGGTATTTAAGATGTTTAATTTGTTTAAAAAGAACAACAAGAGAAATTGTAATATCTATGAAAGAATCGATTTGTTGAATACTGTATGCAAACTGCATGCTTCCATAATCAATGAATGCTCAAAAATTATCATGGACTAACTGGAAAGGAGCAGTTGGGTTTCAGAAGAAGTAGATCTTGTACTGATGCGGTTTTCATGCTGAAACAGTTAATTGAGAGAAAACAATTTAATCAGTATTTAAGTAGGATTAACCCATCCTGCTTTCATAGACTTTGGGAAAGTCTTTGATAATATTGACAGAGAAATGTTATGGGAAAAAATAATGAATCAAAAATATTTTCCTCGCCACTAATATCATTTGTGAAGAGTATTTATGGTGGATGGCTCCATAGTTTTTATTCAGGTAGATAACTGGTTGACAGTAATTCTTAACCAATAAAGGTAAAGAATTATAATGTGTCTCTGATGCTTTTTAGTAGCTATATAGATACGATTTTGGAAAAGTGGAAAAAGAAAGTGAATACAGGAGTGCGAGTGGTAGATTACAGATAGAATTCCTTCTCGTAGACAGATGATAAAATAGTATTTGAGGAAAACGAGATGATCAGCAGAGAGTAACTTTTAACTTATAAAACATTTGCTGTAAATATAAGATGAAAATATAAATTTTGACATCGAAGAAATTGACCTTTATCAGTAAGTTTCCAATTAGGGCAAAGATCGTTATAAACACTACTGAAACAAGTTTCACATTTTAATCACTTTGATGTGATGTGCTGATTTTCAAAATAAAGGTATTTTAAATAACCCCAACAAGCTTAATGATATGTATAACAGAATGGAATGAATAGTGGGATATTTATGTATCTCTCTACTAATCACAGTACATGGACAAAAGACCTTTGCTGCTCTATCATTCTTTTATCGAGTGGATTATTATTTATTTAATGGTAGTTATTTTTATTTTGTTTTATTTATGGACAGAATTATTTGCTGCGTTCCGATCCTTTAGACCAGGAAGAAATTATCTGACTCGTGCTAACGTTGGGAGACTAGCCGCATATGAGCTTTGTTCTCCCAGCATGATTCCTTGAAGTTCTTTTGGTGCTAGAGCCTTCCAGCTTAGCAGGAATACACCTTTAGGGAGCACTAGTGTTTGGAAGATGCAATGCACTCTTCTTTCCAGAGGGAGTCACATGTGCTGAAACAAGACGGAAGGAAGGAAACAAGGATGAAATTCTTCAAATTACTTGCTAAACCTATACTGTTATTTGGTAGTAAGACTTAGATCACAATGAAGGGAGAAATTTCTTTAATATAGTTGACAGAAATGAGATTCTTGAGTTTGAATGCTGGATACATTAGGTTGGACAGAAAGAGGAATGAGTTAGGATACGTCCTCTGCTATAATCTATTAAGGAATACAAATCCAACTGGTATAACCATACTGATAGAATGTCCAAAGAATACCTGCCAAATAAAATTCTGAAATATAGGAAGAAGATGTACAGGACCTCTGAAAAAATGGGTGCCAGATCAGGCTACAGAATCTACCTGTGAAGTGGAGAAGAAAAAAGAAGATAATTTAATCATTAATAGTCATTTATCAGTGATTATTTCTATTTAAATATATTATTTTTACCTATATTTACTATAAAAATATTGTTAAATCAATGAGTAAGAAAGAAATTTTTTTGTGTTTATATGTGTATGCTTTCACTAAATGTTAATGTAAATAAATAAACTTATGAAAACCCTAACAAAAAAAACAAAAAAACAACAAAAAACAAGATTTAAGTTTATTTATAAATGCTAATATATAAATTTGTTTATTTATTTATAAAGTTGTGAAATTTATATTTCCATATAACATTATTATAAATAATTCAATTAGAAAAATAAGTATTGAGGAGAGGCTTAACAGAACTTAACCTTACTGTTTAGCAACAGTAAATTTAGTTTACTCAATTGGGATGATATATCTCATCCACCGTAAAGCCAGATTATAAATTAACAAATTACCATAAATTAACAAACCCATTCAGAAATAAATTTCAAATGAATGCTCAATCGTAGAAATCATTTTCTAGAATTAGCATGATAAGAGTTTTCCAAATAACTAAATACTGAGAATATTATTACTCTTTCATGTTACTAGTATAAAAGAGCAAATATTATTAAACCTTATTTACCTGTTACTCTCTTGTAATATTGAAGCTAAACTAAGTGCATTCATCCACTGTGACATACTTTGATGTGAATCAGCGGCAAAGTAATACGTTCTCATATTAGCATGTTCTGCTTTAAAACTGAACTTGCGATAAACTCTATCTTCGGATGAACATGGGGAAATGCGATAAGATGGTAGTAATATTGAACCCAGTAATTTCTCTTCTTCTGGACCTAAACAATTAAAAATAATTAACTTGAGAATTTTGAATAAACAAAGTAAATATGTCTATACCTAGTAAGTATATCTGTACTTAAAAAAGCGCGCGCGCGCGCACACACACACACAAACACACACATATATTTCTAAAACAATTTAATTAGGAAACAAAACAGTACTATTTATTGCTAATTTAATAACACCCTAATTGCAAGATTACATAAAACACTGATAAATTAAAAAGAGAATATAGTATAGAAGTAGCTAAAAGGAAGGAGATCTCTTGGAAAGATGGAAGAACAATAAGAAATGAACTATCGATAAAGAAGATTGAAAAATTAAGTGATTACAGAAAAAAAGTAAAATTTATATAAAATTAGCTGCTTAATCTCAAAAAAAAAATCTAAGCTAAACTTGTCAATATAGCTCAATAAAAGCTAATACTTCAACATAGCCTAAAAGTTAGGGCATTAAAGAAGGAACTGATTAAAAAAAAAATATTATTTTTTCTTCATTCTTACTACATTATTAATTCAAAATTTACATTGAAGATATGATATATACTACAAAATAGATATGAAGAAATAAGTGTAGGAGAACAAAAACTAATATATATAAGGTTTGCTGGGGTTTGTTTTTTGAGTGGTGGGAAAACACTTTCGCGTTATCATTTTCCAGCTCAAACATAATTTAATAAGTAAAAATATAAAAAACAAAACAATTAAGACATCACTAAAACTCAAAACTAATATCATGTTAATCTTACAACTAATATCACAGTCAGAATCTAACAATAAAATAAATTTATTTAAAACAAAAAACTAAAATATAAAAAAATTTAACAAAATCCAAAAGAGGTGTGAAGGTCCCTTCACGGATAACAAAGATTAACATTTAAAAAAAACTACAACTAATCTACAAACACTAAATATAAGTAAGTATTGCATTTTATTAAATGTACTTATTCTCCATAGGAATAAAAGTACCTGATTTACCACTTAACTGTCATTCCAGCTGATGGCATACATGCATTTTAAAGATCCTTAACAGCTCTAGAGGAAGGAATGAAAAGTGTGCAATGATAATAAATACAGGAAGAACTAAAGTAACGGAAATAAAAAGAATGACTTAATAGTAAGGACAGGTAAAAGAACAGAAAAAGTAAAAAATTACAGATATTTGGGTTCTATGGGAAGAGAGGACTGAAAGACCACAACAGAAATAAAAGGAAGGATAGCAATAGCAAAGGAAGCCATCAGTAAGAAGAAGAAATTATTATGTAATAAAATTCTGGAGCTTCGAACAGAAATAGATGGAGACAGTGCCATAAGAGACATGGCACAGGCACAACATCAGATGATGACGATGATGATTATGAATGATGATTAAAAAGCGATATAAAAGATGTAAATTCATATGTTAAATCATAAAAAAAATTGCACAAATACAACTATGTGCCAACATTCTACCCTAATCTACCATAAGGATTATAAGATGTGGTTAAAAGAGCCTCAAATGGCAATATTTTAAATATTTGTACAAAAAAAAAATAATCTCTTTTTTATTAATTTTACTTCTGCCTCCTTTGCTCTTCTGATAATATCCAATTTAGAGAAAAATAAAAAATAAAGATTATTAAAATTATGAATGATAATTTTTCAGATTAATGGAAAACTTTCTTTTAAATGTAATTTGAAGATAATTATCAGCACTTTTTTTAGTTAAATATTTGGCACTGTTTTATTTGTATCAATTTTTAAAATGGTTAGGAGAACTTTTAAATACGAGTATGTAATTGAATAATATATTCTATGCATATACTTAACATTTTTTTTTTGTAAATTTAATGTGTTTACAATTGTAATAGTCGATACATAAATATGTATAATCAATCAATGAGTAATATACTCAAAACAAATAAATTACTCTAATCTATTTTACAATTAAGAAATTCTTCAAAAGCATGTTCATCATTTTCCTAGCAGTACAAATTTAATTATATTTAATGGTAATTATTGAATACTTGAAAAAATACTATTGTACAATTTTATTACCACAAACATTGATAATATTTTTATCATGTTAAATGGTTATATTTAATATTAAATTAAAGTTAGCTGAATTTCTAGTCTATTAAACATTAACATGATTATTTACAAAAAATAGATGAAATATGTTCTTATAATTATGTAGTATGCATGTAAATTAGGAACCATAATCGAAAAGGTTGTCTGGGATCTGACATACATTCCGTTCTGTAAGTGATATCTTCATTCTGTTCATCATGGACACTCATTATGTAGTGAATATCAAACACTACCTTCAAAGAGCTCTGATTTATGCCTCCTTTACCTTATAACCTTTATCACGGCCACAGGAAAAATCAAGACAGGCAATGAAAAACAACAGATTATTTTTGTCAAAAAACTATATATTTGTAAATATATAGTTTATATTTATGGATGAAGACAAGGCAGGGATGGATGAAAACTGCAGTAGAGTAACGGACCTTCTTTCTTTTTTTTCTGTTTAGCCTCTGGAACCACCATAAGGTATTACTTTAAGATGATATTATGAATTTAAATGAAGTTTAGTGTTGTACAGTTTCAGGTTGACTATTCCTGAGACGTGTGGTTAATTAAAACCCAACCACCAATGAATACCGGTATCCACGATATAATATTCAAATCTGTATAAAAGTAACTGCCTTTACTAGGATTTGAACCTTAGAACTCTCGTCTTCCAAATCAGCTGATTTGGAAAGACTCGTTCACCACTAGACCAACCCCGTGGGTTAAAATCAAGAGGTCTATTGGTAATTATTAATTCTATTCCTACCTCTTTTTATCGATTCATCACAAACATACTAATGGTTGGTCAGTAAAACCTGCTGTGGTTTAGACCAACCCTGTGGGGGTTAACATAACAGACCTGCTGTCAATTATGCCCACCAGATAATGATGAAGTTACCTCTACATAGTTGGGGATAAATAGATAGAAAATATTTACCATCAAATATAAGTTCAAAGGAGCCTAACGATCTTGAATTCTATGAATTTATCTAAACAATCAGTCTCACATTTCAGGAAAGAAAATAAAAACTTGGATTTATTTCTTTATAAACGTTTTGGCCGGGAACTTGGATTTTGACCTAAAAGAAATTTTTGACTGGAAACATGACCTCAAGACAAATTAATATACAATAAGTAACTGAATAACAGAAAAACAAGCTATTTTAAAACATTTAATTTAACCTGATATAAAACAAGGAAATATCATTAAAATAAATCCAATTTTAGACAAATATAGTTAAACAAACATGAAGTGAATTATATAAAAAAAAAAAAACTATTATTGGAATTTTCATTGAAGGTTCTCTTTTAATTAATAAATAAATTCCCAGAATTAAGCGAGGTAATTTATTTATTTAATACCTATTATAAATAGATTACATTGCAACCATATATGAAATTAAGAAATATGTATGAAATAACTTCACATAGTAATAATACAGTATTATAGTTAAATATTATTTTATAATTCCTTATTTTAACACAGACAAAGGAAATCATCAACTTTTAACAGGAAATTAAAAGTGGATACTTGGAACCTTTTAAACTCTTTCAATAATTGAATTAGGACACATTACCCATTAAATCAATTTGCCTCTAAAATGAAAAAAGAAATAAGTAAACGAGGAAGGAATGAAATATAATTTGATTTCAATGAAAAAAAATTATAAAAAGTAAGTTCCTTTTATCTTATAATACTTTGATCCTTTCTATTAACTCTCTTTTCATATTCAATTATTTTTATGTTATTTACTCTATTATTATATCTTTTCAATTCCTTTTTTTTTTAAGAAAAATACTTAAAACTTAATTGGCAATTAAGACTTCAGATAACTTAATTTATTAAAACAAACTAAATTATTTGACTTTATTATGGTTATTTATTCATTCTTTAAATTTTTAATTAATTTAAACATTATTTTACTTAGTTTTTAATGAGATTTTAAGAAAATTGATAAAAAGACTTTTCTTTTTGATTTTTAATGGATGAAGAATTTAATAGTTCAATATTGAATGAATACTGAAAAAAATCAAGCAACGCTTTCCTGGCTGTGCTGGTCAAGTCATACAATATTTTGCACAGCTTTATCACTCCAAAATCTTCTTTTTTTTGTATTTTAAATCCGAGGTCTATAATTATATAAAAAAATTGAAGACATTTCTTGATAGCTCTATCTATGAAGTATAAACTTTTAAAAAATCTTTAAAAAATATTTAAAAGTAAGGAAATAGAGTAAAAAAAAACATATATTTCGATTTTAAAAAGTTACGGATGATTTTTTGAAAAACTTTTTTTGGACTATTTACGTATGGATTGTAGGTAACAAGTTTGTTTCAATAAAACTTTTTCTAAAATACCTCTGGTGAAAATTGAGATTGGTTTTGTCGCAATATCCCCCACCCCCTATTTAATTTTTAAAAAACTTATATGACCAATGCCCCATACATAAAAATATTTGAGCATAATTTAAAGAAAAAATCAGAATGGTCAATCATAAAATATAAGATCAAAAACAATGTGACATACATACGTATGCACATATATATATATATCTTTTAAATCCGAGGTCTATAATTATATAAAAAAATTGAAGACATTTCTTGATAGCTCTATCTATGAAGTATAAACTTTTAAAAAATCTTTAAAAAATATTTAAAAGTAAGGAAATAGAGTAAAAAAAAACATATATTTCGATTTTAAAAAGTTACGGATGATTTTTTGAAAAACTTTTTTTGGACTATTTACGTATGGATTGTAGGTAACAAGTTTGTTTCAATAAAACTTTTTCTAAAATACCTCTGGTGAAAATTGAGATTGGTTTTGTCGCAATATCCCCCACCCCCTATTTAATTTTTAAAAAACTTATATGACCAATGCCCCATACATAAAAATATTTGAGCATAATTTAAAGAAAAAATCAGAATGGTCAATCATAAAATATAAGATCAAAAACAATGTGACATACATACGTATGCACATATATATATATATCTTTTTTGGTCTAGAACTCTAAATGAACTAGTTGGATCCTAAAATGTAAAAATTTGCAAAAACCCAATACCTCACTTTTGAGATGGTCACCATACTTTCCCATTTAATATAGAAATGAGAAAAAAAGGATTAAGCATAGCAAACTATATTTAACCTTTTTACACTTTTCCAGTAGTGGAAAAGTTCACTTACAGATCTACTTCATGAAAAGGGTGATAAAATGGATATTAATTATTACAGAGGAATATCCCTTTTACCAATGCCATAAAATTTTGTTTCAAAATTTATTAACCTTTATTAATAGGACCAATATGATAACGAATTGGGAGAATATCAAGGAGGTTTTAGGAATGGCAAGTCATAATCTAGTATTCAAATCCGTATACTAGATCGTGGATGCCGGTGTTCTTTGGTGGTTGGGTTTCACTTAACCACATGTTTCAGAAATGGTTGACCTGAAACTGTAAAACACTACATTTCACTTACACTCATACATATCATCCTCTGAATTAATACCTGACAGTGATTTGCAGAGGCTAAACAGGAAAAAATAAATAAAATAGGTCATGAGCAGAACAAATATTGAATTTAAAATTAATCATTAGAGATAGAATGATCACAAACAAAAATCTTATAATTGTTTTGGTAGACTTTAAGAAAGCTTATGACTCTATCATCATTATTAAATTAATTAATAAGTTTACGTGTAAGACACCATCATAGGATAACAACATAAACACACACATACACACACCTGTTCTGTTATGACTGAAGCACTTATCAAGTCATTCTTTAATACACATACATCGTTTATAATTATGTATAACACATCATGTTACTATGCCAGTCTCATTATGAAAAGAAAGGAGGTGGGTTAAAGTTGGGCAAAAAAATACAAAAATACGAGATAATAGAGAAGAGAAAATACTTCAGTTTTTATTAATATATATATTTATATATATTTTATTAATTAATTTAATTAAATTAAAAAAAGTTCCAATTTAGTAAAAAAAATATAAGCAAAAGAAATAATTAAAAATAATAAAATATATATAAAAATATAACACGAAGAGATAAATCAAAATCATGAAATAATTTATACACCCTAAAAACTGACTTGTGCAATAATTTTCTTCATTCATCAGGTCAGTTAGAAAATGCCCAGCAGTGCACACTATGGTATATGTGTCAACCATTTTGTTATATCTGAGAACAACTGAATGATGTATTGGCTTGAATAAAAAAACAATAAACAGTTCGGTCAAAACAACTACATGCATCATTACTTTTAAAGGTAGATGCTTCAAAGAACATATAAATTTATAAATTTCTTATAAGATTTTATGAAAATAACTACTGCTTTTATGGATCAATAACAAGAATATTCATAATACAAAAATAAAATTTTTAACTACATAAAGAATAAATAAAAAGAAAACAAAATCCACGGTAACAGGTGGAAAAGTGGAAAAGATTGGAGTCAGAATGGAAGATGAAGTATTATAGCAGGTGGAGAAATTTAAATACTTGGGCAAAATTATAAATGTAGACCTAACTTGTATCACAGAAGTTAAAATGAGAATAACTAGGAGTAAAGAAGTATTTATTTAATAGAAGAAAACTGTTGGGTGGAAAATGTAAAAAAATTGGTTAGTGGAAAAAAAGGAAGAGGAAGAAAAAGATTTCAAATGCGGGATGGGATCATAAAAAATGGAAAGTACAAAAAGACAAAGAGATTGGCGCAAGATTGAATAAAGTGGAGAATAGACATTAGAAGACCTACCCTGATGGCAGAACATGAATGAAAATGAATGTGTAAAGATAAACAGATTGAGGAAATTTGCAAAAAGAAATAACCTGTTTTTTTTTTTTTTTTTTTTTTTTTTTTTATTTAATAAATGACTTGGATTCATTTAAAAAGATAAAATGAACAAATCTTAGAAATACATAATTACTTCCCTTGTAAGGCAAAAGTAAAGAAATATATATACATATACACAAAACCAATCATTCATTCTCTTTTCTTCTTTTTATTTTATATTTATCAAATACATTTCATTCAATTTAAATTTCATATAAACTTAACGTTAACGATAAAAATAAATTTTTATGTAAATGAATATATATGTATATGTAAGCACATATGAAAGAGTATTTCTCAAGTATAAGGAGCAGTAAAGTCATTGAGAGTAAGAAGAAAAGAAAGGATGAAAAAAATAAAAGAAAGTGGTTGTAGAGCAAGCATTAAAGACTAAAGAGAAGATAGAGGATGAAGGAAGGACAAAGTGCCGTTGTAAAGTACTATAGTAAGATTAAAAAATGACCCAATTATGTCTCCTTGAGAAGCAATGCAGATGAAGTGGTTGTTCTTGTGAATAGAACTAAAAGAAGATGCTATGAGCAGTAACGTAAAAGTAGTAAAAGTAATATTATATAAGAACAATGATGATGATGATGATAGAAAAAAAAACAGTGTATTAGTGAATGTATGGGGTATGAGTGTTAGCGGAAGTGAGAGAGAGGGAAAGAAAGAGAGAGGAGGATAAGATTGTGAATGTAAGTAACGTATCAAGATGAAACTTTGTAACTAGAAATACTTCTTTTTCAATATATACATTAGAAAAGTAAATAAAATAATTATTACATCAAGAAGAGTAACAATAGTTGTAACAAAAAACTAAATAGCTACCTTCCATTTTAAAAACAAAATCAAAACCTGCTATAATTTTAGTTAACTTAAAACATGGAATAACTTATAACAATGATTTCATGAAAATATATGTTTTAAAATTAAAATATTTAAAAAAACACAAAGTAATAAATGAAAATCATTCAATAAAGAAGGACTACATTTTTCTTTCTTTCTTTTTTATTTTTGTTAAAATAAAATTATGCATTACATCCTGATCAAACAGGATAAAATTCATAAATTGACTATCGTGGTATTATAAATCATTGCCGATATAAATCATCCACAATATGTTTAATTTCCATTTAAATATATTTGTTGTACTACAGCACAGAAATTGTACTTTTTGTCTTACAAAGTTGAAGTCTAATAGATTGAGACCCTATTTATATAATTAAATATTAACACATATTTAAAAAAAAAATCCCTCTTTAAATAATTGAAAATTTAATTCCAGGAGTAATAAATCCTACATTGAGATTATATAATATACTTGTCTTATAATTCAACATAATTATATGATATATAAAAATATCAGTTACAGTATGTTTGCTATTCTTTACTGATAATTAAAACAAATTATTCCAGTATTTGCTTGGAAATATCAAGGGTTACAGAAAACCTTGATCAGCATTACAAAGTAAAAAATAAATAAATAAATAAAAAGTGATTATAATTCATATTAATGCACAAAAATAATAATATAATTATGTAAAGATAATAAATAAATAAAATCACTACAGAAATAAAAAATAAAATTAAAAATGTATAAAAACTCACGATGAAAAAACCTTAAAAACATGAAATTATATTTTTACCTTATAATCCTCTGTGAAATTTTTTTATTAATTTTAAGACATTAGAAGAATTTAAGATTTTGATTAACCATCGTGCGTGACTGTGATTATAACTAAAGCTTATCTATGTAGTATATGGGTAATGCACAATGATCAATCAAAATCTTAAAAGCAACATCACAATGTCACAGAGGATTATAAGGTAAAAATACAGTTATTTAATTATTTCATATTTTTAAGGTTTTTTCATAAGTTTTTTGAAATACTTAATTTTATTTTTTATTTATTACTTTTTAAAGATTAGTAATCCTGTACCCAACAGTGGGAGGACGTTCACAGGCTGATGATGATGAAAGTATAGTATACTTGACCGGTGCAAATTATTTAATAATCCACACAATAATGTAGCCTTGCTGGAGTTAGAAGCATTCAAAAGCCATTTTGAAGTATCTACTGCAGCACCCCGCGGCGGCTTATAACCATGAGAAAGACTATTTTTTTATAAATTATAACCTTTTGAAAACTGTTTTAATATGTTGAAAAAGAGAATAAGACAATTCAGAACAAAACAATACAGTTTCATCTTGTTGCAATTGAAATCATTTCAATAAAATTTATTATTATAAGATGTCCCAAGATTTATTCTTAGAATTAGTTTTAAATCACTTATCTATTAAATAATCACAAATTGAGTTTATTTAATGAGCTGAATTCAATATTTTTGGGGTGTTATAAAATTTATAAAGGCATTAATTAAAAAATAATATCAGAGTACCTCATAAAAATAAATTCCATTAAAAACAGTAATTCCATCAAGAAATAGATTGAATCATAATTTCAAAAATATTTTAAATGTGTATGTCCAGTTTTTATAAAATTAATAATAATAATAATAATATATATTATTTTATAAAAGTGTAATTAAAATCATTTTGTTATAATGAAACACACATACATACATACACACAGAGTGTTCATAAAATATGGGAATCCTTGAATTAAACCATTAAACACAAAAAAATTAAATTTAGCAGATGCTTGTATCTTAGAATGATCTCGTTTTTTGGTATGAGACCATTACACTCACGCAAGTTCCCATGGGAGGATTATCCCATGGGGATTAGTTAATCCTCAACTAAAAATCTTTAAATAGAATGAATAAGGTTATGACAGATAATTTTAAAGGAGATTGGAAAACAAACACTTGATGTAAAGAACAGTTAAAATCAATCCTAACCGAAATGGTGGCCATACAATATTATTAACATTAGTTTCAAAAATGTTCAAAAATACACTCAAATAGCAGTATCCTACCAAAGAATAAATCATTTTGAAGTAGGGCTATCTGGAAAGTTTTATTTGTTTAGTATTCTAATGTTAACAGTTTTTTAAAAGGTACTGTAGGACGCTTTTGAAACTACCTGGGAAAAAAGTGCTGCCATTTGCATCAAATTTTTTTTTTCAAATGATGCATCACAATTCTATGTTTTCCATTTACAATTTTTGACTTGCCCTCCATGGGAGCACTTGGGGGCTCAGGGTGTGATAAATTCACACCAAAAAAAATATATGAGAGATTATCTCCAAAGACTGTTTCATTGTAAAAAAAAATTATTCTGAAAACTTTATAAATATTTTTTATTTCTCTTAAACCACATACCTTATACTACTTCTCTATATATAATTGCCACATGAACTAAGACGTTTATTGATGCGATACATCAGCTTCAATATGCCTTTGTCGTATTCTTCTGCTGCCTCTATTTAGCCACTGATTAACATCCCAACCCTGTAGGGAGAAGACACCGACCTTGTTACTGGTCGCCACACCACCCCCTCCATTCCAAAACCTGAGGGACTTTACTGGACCCTCTAACTGATTACATCTCACAGTCATCAGCCAGGCCTCGATCGGGATGCCACCGATGTAAATGCCTCGGCAGACATTTGCATCAGTAAAATACTAGTCAAATTTCGCCTTCACGTAGGCCTCAAACGGACATCTTCACATCCAACCTAACATGATTCCCTCAAGCTAACTGAACGAAACCGTGGAATCGCGAACCCCGCGCCTAATAAAGATCTGACAACACCGTTCGTGACTGTGAATACCTCAGAAAACGAACGAGTTTTAAGTTAAATCAATGCTACACTCATGCCAATCAAAATTATGTCTTACGTAACACAAAGATTCAGACCTATATCCAATTAAGTGCCACTGATTAACAGAATTTTTAAGTTCATTACCCGCGAATTACTTGCCACCCAAAAATTCTTCTAAATTCCCATGCAAATGGTAATCAGAAGGAAAAAGTCCGGACTATACGGTGGATGATCGTAAATTTTCTATCCAAATGTTCTCAGTAAATCACGTGTCGGACTTGCAGCATGTGGGCGTGCATTATCGTACAGGAGGACGACACCGTCGGTCAGCCGCCCACTTCTCCGATTTTGAATGGCGCACCGTAACTAACGCAGAGTAGGTTTCTGCATTGATAGTCGTTTTACGTGGCATGAAATCAATCATCACTATGCCAAACCAATCCCAAAAGACTGTGGCCATCAGTTTGCATCCTAATGGCTGTGGCTTGACCTTTGTCGGTCTGGTTGGTGATTGAGGATGATGACATTCACTTGACTGCCGTTTTCTCTCTGGCGTGTAATATGAAATCCAAGTTTCAATCGCCAGTAACAATTGAATTAAGGAACTCATCACCTATTTCTGTGTAGCGCAACAAAACTTCCAAAGCAGATCCCATTCGGATTTTTTTGTGAAGTTCTGTTAAGAGGTGCGGCATCCAACGTGCACAAACCTTCTGAAGCCTAAATGGTCATGAACAATGTGAACAATAACAGTTCTTGAAATATCAGGAAAAAGAAGGGCCAGGTTGGAAATCGTTGAGCGACGACCTTTTCTGATTTCATCATCGACGCATCTCAACAAGTCCTCGGTGATTATCGAGGGCCTCCCCGAACGCTCTTCATCGTGCACATTAATTCAGTTATTTTTAAACCTTTCACGCCATTTTCGGACGTTTCTTTCATTCATTCATTATATTTTCACCGTACACAGCAACAAACTGCCTATGAATTTCAGCCGGTTTAACGTTTTCATGGTTTAAAAAATGTATTACACAGTTAAAAAATGTATTAATAATACATTTAAAAAATGTATTTCACAGTCGGCGGCAACATCGGATTTCCTATTCATTTTACAACGTAATAACTAATACGTAATCAAAGATACTACAACGCGACAATTTACAGACAACAATGCAGGATGTACATTACTAGCGTCGCTATGAACGACTTAGTTTTTGCCAACCTTAAGGAGAGAAATTTCCCAGCGGTCTTTACTTTACAAATATCCCTCGTATTATTTTAAGATAAATGTCATCTTTTCATATTCAGTAGTTTGAAACGGTCTATTTAACACCATAATTTACGAATATGTTCGTGTGTGTGTGTGTATATATATATATATATATATATATATATATATATATATATATATATATATATTTAAACATAGATTTTATTTTAATACTTTCACTTCTGTTCTTCTATTCACTTTTGTACTTGTTCTTTAGACAGATGAATTTGATTAACATATTCTGGTTTATTGAATTTAGTACGTATTACATAGCTAATAAAGTAGTAAATGAAACACTCTCACTGCGAAATACAATTTATGATACTGGAGTATGGCCAGAAGATTTTGTTAAAACAATAATAATACTGATACCAAATAAGGTCCAAACCAAAAATGTAAAGAACATAGAACTTATTAGCTTAATATCACATACTGCAAAAATAATGCTGAGATTTATAAACAGAAGTTGATTACAAAAATAGAGGAGAATACTAGGAAATAACAGTTTGGATTCAGTAAAGGAAAAGGGAAAAGAGAAGCTGTAGGACTGATCAGATTGATTGAAGAGAGATATTTTCAAAGAGGAAGAGGATTGAACGGAAAGGATTTTGAATTGACAGGAATGTTTTACAGATATGGAAAACACATTTGACAGAGTACAGTGGGAAAAGTTATTTGAAATTCTGAAAGAAAAGAAAGCTGATTGGAAGGATAGGAAACTGACTGATCAGAGAATTGTATATAAAGCAAAATGCAGCTGTGAAAATAAATGAGAATCTCACAAATTAGTTAGAATTAGGCAGAGGAGTGTGGCAAGGCTGCTGTTTATCACCAACACTGTTCACCCTTTATGTCAGGAAATTTTGAAAGAAATATTTAATATTGGACAGCCAAAAAGGAGTAAGCATAAGTGAAGAAATATAAATTATGTCAGACTTGCTGACAATCTGTTGACTGTAGGTCAACACTCTCAGACATTATAAGGAATGACACAAGCATTGGAAGTAAGGGTGAGGAAAGTCACAAAAGGGAAGATATGGATGTTATAAGAGCAGAAGAATAAATTGAACAAGTAAAACGATACAGATATCTTGGGGGAGTACTAACTGAAGACTAGAGGAGTAAAGAAGAGATTAAGATGAGAATTGCATTGGCAAAGGGGGGCTTTTTTTAGAAAGAAAAACCTCTCTTCAGTAACACAGATCTGAACCTGAAGAAGAAACTGGTAAAATTCTAAGTTTGGAGTATATTTTTATATGATAGTGAAATATGGAGACTGAGGAAAAAGGAAAAAAATAAGATAAAGGCTTTTGAGGTGTGGGTTTGGAGAAAATAAGATGGATGGACAGAATAAGTAATGTAGAAGTATTAAGAAGAATAAATGAAGATAGAACAATATTGGTGACTATCGGAACGAGGAGAGGAAACTGGATCGGACATAAGATTAGGGGAAAAGGAACAATAAATCCGTTTTCGAAGATTCTATTGAAGGTGAAAAAAAAATGGGAAGGAAAATGCTGAAGTTAATAAAGGACATAAAAGGTAGTGAATTCTGTGATGAGACAAAAAGAAAAGCATGGGAGAGAAACAGATGGAGACAACAGTGGTGTCAGGGATCTGCCAACAAGCAGAGTATCACATCATGATGATGATATAGATATCTACATTACATACTGTTATTGAATAACAAATGGATACATAACCTTCAGGTCCCAATAAAGTAGAATCAATATTCTGGAGACTTCCAAATTGTAATAAAATTAGCTTAATTATTAATTTTCTTATTAATATCATATCATTACAAGTAATGATAAGTGCTGAATTGCTGAAGAATTTGATTAACCATGATTATTTGAATCATGAGTGTGATTTATTATAAAAATCTAAACATGCCATAGCTATATGCTTCAAAGAATCTTTCAGTTTCCTGATGAACTGAGGGAATTTAACATGTAATTGAGAAGTAGATGTAAGGAAAGGAAATTACATATGATAGATTTTTAACAAGAATAGTAAAAGTTGTAAGACAAAAGAACTATCTTAACAAACAGATAACAAAATATGAAATAGTTGACCAAAAAAAGGCATACCCATTCTCAGAAACAACAAGCACATCACAACAGGCTCATTTAGGAAATTGATGAGTGAAGTGGTTTCAAATTGCCAACTATATTGTTGTAAATATGCATGCCAAGCATTCCGAATACAAATGATTTCAATCCTAAAAGAGAGAATCTTTTTTATTTACCAATAGGTCTAGTTATATATAAATCATCATTAATTTCAGAAAAATCAATTCTGGTTAGTTCCTCTGGTACTCTAGTACTTTATATTCATTACATATAAAAGTTTCAACAATAGTGTTAAGCAATAAATAAATTATACCAAAAATAGTTATTAGAGTTAAACAATAAAAAAAAAGAAAATACCTTTATAATAGAAGAGACAGTATTCAGATAAAACAAACCATCTTTTCTTCCATAACATAAGACCATCACTACCTTGCTTGTGTAGCCAGCCCTGCATCGTTACTGGTGCTGAGAGAGGTCTTTTTATTGTCGGGGACCGCAACTGACCCCTCTTTGTTGGGGTCCCATATCCAGCACTCTATAAACATAAATAAAAATAAAATTTATTTATTAATTAAAGATAGTAAAGTAACAAAAATTGTATTAATTATTAGGTCGGAGTTAATTTATCGAATTAAAAAAAAAATTTTAAATATAATCAACCAATACTAATCCAATAATTTAAATTAAAAAATTTGTGCAACCTCAAGCAGATCTTATAGAATGCTTATTTCTTTAATAAATGAAACAATAAATAAATATAAACAACAATATTAGAATAAATAATGATAATATAAGTCTACTAACAAATACGTAGAATTTTTACGAAAGGTTATAGTATCGTTTTTAAAATAACAAAGTAAAACTTTTATAGAAGATACAAAAAAATCAAGAAAATACGTATTGATAACTTCACCAACATAGAAATATACAAAATTAAACTGCAGTGGCTGCTCTAAACAATACAACAAATCAGTTGTAATTTCATTCATGGATACAAAGAAAAATAAATAAATATTTTATTGTGATCAGTGTACAATCATTCTGTACGTAGAACATAACAGAAATTGATAATATTCTAATCATGGGAAAAGAACAGGAAACAATCTCAGCATTTATCTAGTAGATCATTGGAAACAATACTAAAACCTTGATCAGACTGTTACAAAATATATAAGAGACGTTCAATAATTAACGAGACAAATTGATGTAGGGAAAAACAATTTATTCAGAGATAATGAAACTTAAACTACTTTTCAACATAGCCTCCAGCAACATTTAGACACTTGTCCCACTGTTCTATTAACTTCCTGATTCCCGCAGCATAGAAGTGTTTACCTTGCTATTTGAACCATTCATGTACTGCTTTTTTGACCGCTTCGTTTTATGATGGTACAGAAAAATGCTAAACATATGAAGTAACAATGCAATAAATAAAAACTAAAATATAATTTATGACAGAAAGTGAAAAAGTAAAGGAAAATTTTATTTCATTTCCCAAATCTTGTCTCGCAACATTAAATGTTCTGCTACAAATTAAAACCTCCTATAATTTCTTTATTGGAAGTATTGTTTCACTATTAAATATTTGTGATTATGTTTAAATGTCAATTTATAATGACTATTCTTTTCTCCAGTTGCATCGATGAAGAGCAGTGATATATTTTCTTAATTTAAAAGGCACAAAATCAGCAGAGATCATTTGTAAACTGCAGCGTCAACTGGAAGATAGTTGTTTAAATAGAAGGAAGATCTATAAATGGATTGATTGCTTTACAGAAGCTAGGATTTTTTTTTTCAATGTACAATGGAAACGTAGGTTTTTCAACTTGTGAGAAAAATGACAGTAGTGAAAACTACTGAAAGCGCCTGCAATCACATTGAAAACAAAAACTGAATCCAAATGGCTTTGTAAACTTTCAAAAGATGCAATTTTTATTTAAACTAACACAACATTATTTAACTAGTAAAATAATACTTTGCTGTCAAGATCTGGCTTTGAGCTATTGGACCACCATAGTCCTGATCCTGTTCCGAAGGATTTTAATCTTTTTACCCCACTAAAATAAGGGTTATAAAGGAATCATTTCTGTGTTAATCATGGAAGCAATGTAAAATTAACTACACAAGACTGAAAAGCTTCTTCAGAGAAGGTTTTCAGACACTTAATAAAAACAGAGTAAGTGCAAAGAACTAGAAGGGGATTATGTTAAAAAATAAGCATATTTAAATTTAATTTGATTATTGGCCGATAAATTTTTTTTTTTTAAACTTCTCAACTTTTTGACTTATCTTTATAAAAGGCATTAATTGTTAAAATAATTTCAGAAAGAATTATTTATACATGATAAATGAAGATAAGAAAACACTGAATTTTTAAAATTTATATTAATATCATTATTTCATAATTATTATTTAAAGACCGTCAACAAAGTAATAATCATTCTGCAGAAGAAAAATGTTTAATTTTAATTTAATTAAATGGTATGCAAATCCTTAAATGAGTCAGTAATTTAAAAATGACTGAAGAAGCATAATTAAGCTCTTTTTTGCTGAGGTATAATGATGGATACAGAAAAATAATTTGCATAGAAGTAAATACCATTATCTTTTCTATTTTTTCAAATAAATGACTACTTATAAATAGAAAAATTACATGAAGAAGCAGAAAAGACTGGACTAGAGATTTGTAATGAAAAAATAGAAAGAGTGATTCAAGTTAAAAAAAATACCTGACATAGATGTAAATACCAAATGTGATAAGATCAAAAGAATCAAGAAGTTCCAATATCTAGAAGAATTCTAAAACAGCAAGAAAGTTCTTAATGGCATACTGACTGTATCATAACATAACCGCAAGAAATGTATTTTAATGAACGACAAGATCAGACACTAAACCATAGTAATCAAACCAGACAGCCTGTATACAGTAGAATGCATATCCCTGAACAATAAATGTCTGCTAGAAGAATTGGAAAACTCACTGGGTTGGTCTAGAGGTGAACTCGACATCGCAAATTGGCTGAATTGAAGTCAATTCAGCTAGGTTCAAATCCTAACCTTTACTAGGTTCAAATCCTAGTAAAGGCTTTTACACAAACATAAGGGTACTTTTATACAAATTGGAATATTAGATCACCGATACGTGTCTCTTTGGTGATTGGGTTTCAGTTAACCACACATCTCAAAGATGGTTGACCTGACACTATACAAGACTCTACTTCATTTAGATTCATACATATAATTTTCATTCATCCTCTGAAGGATGGTAACACCTTACAGCAGTTCCAGAGGTTAAACACAAAAGAGAGAAAAAGAAAAGAATTAGATGAAAATCTTAGACCTAAAAAGAGAACAGAAACATATTTTGAAATCCAATGAACTATACCAGGTAAGAGAAAAATCTAAAACCACTTTTAGGAAAAGAAAACTATGTTTTTATGGTCATATCAAGAGAATCCCGAAGGAGAGGCTAGCAAAAATAATCCTAAAATTTGTAGAAAAACACAAAAAACTGGTACAATGAGAGCATGAAAAATACAACATATAACTGAAAGTGATCAACAACAAATAACAGAATAGGGGACTGGACTAGAGCACCAAAAAATTCCAAGACGCACAAAGAAAAAGAGAACAGACCTGAACACTGAGTCAGAAGAGCGAAAAAAATGCCCAATCAGAAACGACGTGGAAGTTCTGGGAGGAGAAGAAAAAGAATAAGCCAATTCTTAGCACAGGGCATAACGAACAAGAGAAAATATATTCTTTTTTTTTTTTTGTAAATAAAAACCATTAATAAGTAAGAATCTTGAATTTACACATATACGTATTAAATGAACAAAAGAAATATTGATCAATATATACTAATTGATCTTACATTAAATGGTTTTATATATTCTTGAAGAAAGGTGTCATTAACAATACTGCCACCTGTGACTACTTTCCTAAAGGAGTCATATACTTTCACTCATCTCCTTCATAAAAAAAGGTTGTAAGTATAAAAATAAAGTAATAGGTTTACAAAAAAACATCATCTGGAAGCACAATTTAAGTATTTTGAAATAATCGATAAAAAATCTATTTACTATTGATAATGCATTATCAATTAGCAAAAAATAATGGCTTCATTTGATGAAATATTTAAATCAATAATCTAAATATAATTATAAAATCAATAATATTTTGATAAAATTAAATATAATGATGAAAATATTTTAGTTTTTTAAATCCTTTTTTATTTTATTTTGAAAATTCTATTCAAAACAGCTAAATTTTCTATTCAGGAGCCAACTTGGCTGGCTGATAGCATTTTGGCATTATTTAAAATTTACAAAACTAAATCAAAGTATGATCTTTATTAGTAAAACCAAATCATTTATTAAATGGAATTTAAAGTTTTCTTTGCAGTAAAATAGTTTTTACCAACCTTAATATAATAGAAATTTTTTCTTTTATAGTTCCTTGTATGCAGTATGTTTATATTTAGTTATTTAGACTATATTTTAGAGCATGTATGAACTGAATTTTATTTTAAATAGTTTATAATATATTTATAGGTAATTAAATAGGTTTAGTAAAGGTGGATTTGTTACTTTTTAAGAAAAAATGAATATTTTAAATAATTAATATAGGGTTTAACCACACTTATTGTAATAAATTGTATGTTTGTCATCGATCAAGAATTTTTATGTTTTTCCTTCATTCATCCAGATAAACGGTGGAGCAATTCCCTTATTTTATCCATGGGCCGGCACATTTATTTATTCCTGATGTGATCTTTATTGTTATACAGATCAGAATAAAAAAATGATTATTTATTGATATTATATCAAATATTAAGATTATTGAAATTTTAAAATAAATCCTTCATTAAAAAACTAAAATAAAAAATTGGAAATTTAAAGATTAAATTTATTTTCTAGAATTATTTTTGTTTTAAATTAATACGACGAATCTTTGGCACCACATTCATAAATATGTGCTCAAATAATTTTTACCAACATCTTTCTGAATTATTTTGTAGTAATTTTTATATTTATTGTCTTCATACATTTACCTTAACATTATTTCATGCATTAATATTTTTTTTTAGAAATATGGTTTTTTAAGAATTTTATAATTAATTATGTATTCTGTGGTGCTGATCTAATCAAGGTTTTCAACAGTTTCCTTTGATCTATTTAGGTAAATTTTGAGGCATTTCCTTTTCTTTATCCGTGGAATAAATTATCTACCAATCAGAATAAACCATTTAATTATTTACTCTTAAAAATTAAACAGTATCTTAATATTTTTAACTATTACATTTAATATTTATTATTTCTGAGTAGTAATACATACTATTATTTAAGATATGTTAACTATCTAATTAAAAATAAAAATTACATAAATAAAAGAATTAATAAGAGATTAATTAATAAATAAATAATGAAAATCTATTAATAAATAATACAGAGTAATTTTTAATCTGTAATGAAATGAAAATAATAATTATACGTATAAATATTATGTAAGCAAAGGTATAGTGTTTGTTTCCATAGAGAAGGGAGCTAAAATTACTAAAAAAAAGTGCTTATGTAATACGTGAACTTAAAAAAATTAAGCAATAGTTAAGCCAAAAATCTAATAACTATACTAATTAAAATATACAACTGTAATTACATTTTTTAAACATCCTAATCTGCTTTATATAACATTTAATCATATGCAATGTACATTTTATTTAAGCAACGAAATACATTTTGAAAGGTTAAATCAAAATAAATACATATAGCACATTTAAAATTTTCAGCCTTGTTACAGTTAAATCATTAAAATAAACTTGTTTTAATTTTTCACTTCGTTTATTAATAATGTTACTTTCTGTCTTGAAATATATATATATATATATGGGTATGTGTGTATGTGTGTGTGTGTGTGTGTGTGTGTGTGTGTGTGTGTGTGTGTGTGTGTGTGTTATTTAAATAATTTAACTGATTACACACTTAACGATTGTAAAAATGCTACTTTATTTCAAAATATTTTGAGTCAATTTTTCTGATCACACTGAAAATATTTAAGATATACAATTCTAAACATAAAACGTAATTATAATTAATTGCATAATTTAAATCAAAACTATCAGAATTCAGAAACAAATTTTTGATTACTTAATGTTCAGTGTTATATTACTTAAAAAAAAACCTGTGAATTAAAATAAAAAGAAGAAAAGAACTGCTTAAAAATTATACATATTAAATTTATTATCAAAGATGAGCTAAGGCTGTCTGAAATAAGAAAATATACAATCATTTTTTATTTGAAGTTTTCCAATTTAAACTTGAAATCTTCTTGAGTTTTCATTTGAAAATTCTTAATTCTTTATACTGAATATTAATGACAATCTTTGTCGGGTACGATTCATTAGCATGGTGTAATAAGAAACTTACTATGCAATCACCAATTTCCACTACAAAATGAAAACAAGTGATCAAAATCATTACATTTAATCACCAAGTAAGATTTAAACATTTACTAAAAATAAATAGGTTGACATGAAAACTACTTTTTGCAAAATTTTGTTAAAAAAGATTACATGATAAAAAAATTATGTCTGGCTTAACCATTTAATATTTCAAATAATATTTTTTTTGAGATGGAAGAAATCCTGGGTAAGATATTACAACAGTGAAGAAACTTATATCTCCTTTTAAACAATGTTTTTACAACATCTGGGATGTATCATAGAGTATCATCTTTGAAGTTGAAGAGTTTGATGTAACGATAAAATAAAAACAGACGAAGTCAAGTGTAATAAATCAGTTCTCATAAAATTAAACAAAGCTGGGAACAATCTTCCTGTTTGCAGTTAACCTTTATTATTGTTTAACCTCAGGATGGGTGTGTTCTTACTGGCTTTCTTCTACACAATGACAATAAAGCAAATGAATTATAAATTAGCATACGACCTATAAAAAGAAACGAACCTATGAACTTTAAAATAACATTTCTCTACGGTGTCATGCCGCTCATTAAACTCAGATTGCATTTCACAAATCTTCAAGCTACCATTAAATTGGTATCATCACTTGCACACCCCGGTAGCAGCATCAGATACTGTCTATTATTTGTGTTACTGTCTATTTTTCTGCTACTATGTTGCTACAGGCTCTAGAGCAAAATTTAGGAGCAGTTTACGTGGTAACAACCCAAACAGCTAATTAAAGTCCAGTACACATTCAGCATGCCCATCTGAGAGATATATAAATTAACTTATTATGCTTCCAGTAAACTTTGTTGAAACCACGGTTTTTTACTCGGGGTGGAACAGTCTGTACAAAGTCTATAACCATGGCCAATCATAAATATAGTGTAATCATATGGCTCCAATTGACAATGTGGCAAGCAGATCTTTTCTTAAATGACCAACATAGGTGATGAGCAACCAACCATAAGGATCTGGGTCAGCTTGGACCTCTTGCTATGCAGCTTGGGAGTTCTGGTCTAACCTATAACGGTTCAAATTAGAACTGCGACATCAGGTTTAAACATCCGATTTGGATAGAGTAGAGATAGCTTTGATTTTGAAAACGTAACCTTCTTTTCTGCTCTGAATGATAGAACTAAAATTATCCCCACAATTTGAAATCTTAACTGGTCAACACACTGGATATTTTAATATTGTTTTTCCATCACTAACAACTACACAAACTAGAAACTCTGAAAGATGTTTGTATACAGCTTCACTGCTGTTCATATAGCTGAACTGTTGTTGATTTCCTGTGTAATATTTATGAAAAAGGGGAATTTCCATCAGACTTCAAAAAAAGTGTTATAGTAATGATACCAAAGAAAGCTGGGGCAGATAAATGTGAAGAATACAGAACAATTAGTTTAACTAGTCACGCATCAAAAATCTTAACTAGAATTCTATACAGAAGAATTGAGGGGAGAGTGGAGGAAGTGTTAGGAGAAGACCAATTTGGTTTCAGGAAAAGTATAGGGACAAGGGAAGCAATTTTAGGCCTCAGATTAATAGTAGAAGGAAGATTAAAGAAAAACAAACCGACATACTTGGCGTTTATAGACCTAGAAAAGGCATTTGATAACGTAGACTGGAATAAAATGTTCAGCATTTTAAAAACATTAGGCTTCAAATACAGAGATAGAAGAACAATTGCTAACATTTACAGGAACCAAACAGCAAAAATAACAATTGAAGAACATAAGAAAGAAGCCGTAATAAGAAAGGGAGTCCGACAAGGATATTCCCTATCTCCGTTACTTTTTAATCTTTACATGGAACTAGCAGTTAATGATGTTAAAGAACAATTTAGATTCGGAGTAACAGTACAACGTGAAAAGATAAAGATGCTACGATTTGCTGATGATATAGTAATTCTAGCCGAAAGTAAAAAGGATTTAGAAGAAACAATGAACGGCAAAGATGAAGTCCTACGCAAGAACTATCGCATGAAAATAAACAAGAAGAAAACAAAAGTAATGAAATGTAGTAGAAATAACAAAGATAGGAGGAGAAAAGATTATGGAGGTAGAAGAATTTTGTTATTTGGGGAGTAGAATTACTAAAGATGGACGAAGTAGGACGATATAAAATGCCAAATAGCACAAGCTAAACGAGCCTTCAGTAAGAAATATAATTTGTTTACATCAAAAATTAATTTAAATGTCAGGAAAAGATTTTTGAAAGTGTATGTTTGGAGTGTCGCTTTATATGGAAGTGGAACTTGGACAATTGGAGTATCTGAGAAGAAAAGATTAGAAGCTTTTGAAATGTGGTGCTATAGGAGAATGTTAAAAATCAGATGGGTTGGTAAAGTGACAAATGAAGAGGTATTGCAGCAAATAGATGAAGAAATAAGCATTTGGAAAAATATAGTTAAAAGAAGAAACAGACTTATAGGCCACATACTAAGGCATCCTGGAATAGTCGCATTAATATTGGAAGGACAGGTAGAAGAAAAAAATTGTGTAGGCAGGCCACGTTTGGAATATGTAAAACAAATTGTTAGGGATGTAGGACGTAGAGGGTATACTGAAATGAAACGACTAGCACTAGATAGGGAATCTTGGAGAGCTGCATCAAACCAGTCAAATGACTGAAGACAAAAAAAAAAAAAGTTGATTTCCAAAGTTTTTTCCCCTGCAACACAATGCTGAAATCGGGGTAGGGCCATTAATGATTATATCAATGGCATTAAAAATTAAAAAAAAACAAAACTAATTTAAAAAAATTATATAATAAAGCTCATAAACTTTAACTATGCACTGTATAAATAAAGAAATAATTTATTTAGATTAGTATGTTACATCCATTAAGTCAGGAACATGTACATGTGGTGTAACTAAGAAATAAAATGTTATTGGTCAACAGACATATGGTAACAAGCGTATGAATATATGTAGATAATAATGTGAACAGATATCATGATTAAAATTAATGAAGAAATTTTAATTAGTAATAATTAAAGGGCTTGGTCAATTCCAAGCCCATCACTACTCAACTCCCTTTTTCAAACCGATAAATTGCATTCCTGTTACTACTAGCAATAAGAAAGGTTCAATATCCCCATCCCTTCTGCTTCCTGCTGTGTTTATACCTTTTTGAGGATTAATTCCTCATTTAGTTGTCATTAGTAAGAGTGCATGTAGCAGCTGTAGTGCATTGATCATATAAGTTATGAAAAGTGTGAAGGGTAAATCAATCTTAGTAGGTGGTGATTAAAAATTCAGATTCCACAAACATCTGATGGATGGAATTCAATGATGGGCATGCAGCATAAAGATTTGTAAGAGTATCTTAAAAACTGATATTAAAAATAAAATTGTTGAAAATTTTCAAGAACACACTCATGCACGTTTGGAAAAAAATATTAACAGACAAAAGATAACAATTTCTATGAAAAAGACATTTCATGTTGACTGTCAAAACTCTTACAGAGAGAATTAAAAATAATGGAGATGTAGAAACATTATTAAATAGAGGCGTTGAATTAATCATGCAAGTAATGAAGTGGTCCAACACACGGTGTTCATGAGTGATCAGTTTTTGCAGTACAGGAAAGCATGCAGGAGAAAATTTAGCATACTTATCCCAGAGAACATCATTGGGACTATGCTATAGATCAAATGATTGTGGCACACATTGTCCACGATCCTGATCAAACCAAGTTGGTGGAATATGCCGGCCTCCGTGGTGCAAGTGGTAGCATCTCGGACTTTCATCCAGATGTCCTGGATTTGAACCCCAGTCAGGCATGGCATTTTTACATGCTACAAATCATTCATCTCACCCTCTGAAGCAATACCTAACAGTGGTTGTGAAGGTTAAAAAAAAAAGAAAAACAGTTGGCGGAAGATGTGAGTAAATAACTACCTCTGAGTCTCTCTTAGGGCAGGTCCCCAGCCCCAAGAGGTCAAAGTTAAAAAAAAATTTTTTCATTGGGATCACAGGATCCCAATAAGTTATTCAAGGCATGGGGCAAAGACTGGAGATAAGACACACGGGGAGCTGTGGTAATACTGTAAGGTGGACCTGGTATCTCATGTATTCATGTGTTAAATGAATTTTGGAAACGTTAAATAATAAAATTATTATCGATTATATTTCATTTAGCATATTTTTTTTGGGGTAAAACTGTGTCTATTAGTTACAGTTTTATTATCATCTATTAGTTTTATAATAGCAAATAATTTAGTAGATATAGAAAGAAACTTTTAAAATGTTTGCTGCAAGTAATAATTTATAACAATGAAAACGTTTTGATGATTGGATGCGATTGGTGATATCAACAAGCAGTCGTATAAAATTATAGACATTTTCAAGAAAGTTTATTATGCTATTCTTTCAAAATAATAAACAAAATACAAAAAATTGTACAAAAAAAAACTAGTAATAAGCTTAGTGACCAATAATACAACACACACTAATCACACAACAGAAAATGTTGTTGTGATTAGTGTGTTATGAACAATACATATTGTTCATAGCTTGAACAATATGAAATCTAGAAATAAACTAAAATGTGACAAAAACAAAATATTAAATGAACAAACATAATATAGATATAATATACAGTACGTTCATAAAGTCACATGTGGCCTGAATCAGACACAAATTCTATATTTGTAAATTTGTTGTTACATGGTGAGTCAGGCAGGTACTTTGCTTGTACTGCACTGACAAGATTAAAATAAATAGATCAACTTGTCACATCTACATCTGTGTCAGTAGTTTCATAGCAGCACAATAAGCATTCTATTCTCCCAGCATATATTTATTGTACAATGTTATTTCATCTCTAGATCTAATTCTGTATTCCTGAATGTTTTTATGATTAATTTTCCTGATAGTGCAGCACTAAATTAAACTGACTATTTTCTGTTTAGTGTCCAGATTTTTAAAAATAGGAAATGTACTTTATCGTAATCATAGTGGTTGTTTGTCAATTTTCAGGATGACAGCTTGTATGACACTCATCTATTTCTTTTACATTTACCTGAAAAGTCACTTTCAATTGGAACTATTCACAAAGCTACAAAAAAAAAACTAAAGTTACGAACCAATAAATTCGAGTAGTGCAAGATCTACAAGAATCTGAATTCAATGCTGTAAAAGGTTCAACCGTTTCATTTGAGATGGGTGTGTTTTTTGTACAATTTTTTTTTTGAAAATGTGATTTCATCTTTCTGGCCAAAGCAATAGAAAATGGAGTTCTGAGAATCTTCACTTTTATAACGAAAAGCCACTTTGACGCACAATTTCTTGACAAAAAGTGGTTAGACCCAATTTTTTTTTACAGGACATGTTACAGAAGTAAATAAAAATATTTTAGCCTCATTTGAAACTGCCAGTTATAGCAAGATATAAGGGGGCAGATTTAATTATGGGGTTGTAAGGTAAATTTTTCTACTAATGTTTAATTAAATAAATTATGCAGCAGTTATCTGCACAGTGTGCACAATGTGGAATTTGTGGGGAGAATCAACAAGCAATATCCCTTTCCTCTACCAATGAGAATTTCTTTAAAGACGGACAGGTTTACTTCTTTACAAGGTAAGGCTCTCCACCCCTGCATCACTCTATACTTGCAGATTTCAACTTGGGACTGAGATGTACTCATGACTAATGACACATATGATTATTTGATACAAAAAATTATTTCCTTCTTATTTTTTGAAATCGATTCAGGAACTATAAGCAAATTTCCTGTCAGGCTTGTTTCTAATTTCAGGTCAAAGGTTTTAAAACCCATCTCGCACAGATTTTGAAAATCTAAGGTGAGTTTTTTAGACTTAGAGTAGTAAGACAGATTTAAAGAGTTGAGGAAAGAATCTAAGAAATATTTGGAGTGTACTTCCATATGATATGAAAATTGACTGTAAAAAAAGGTAAAAACGAAAGTCTAGAGATATTTGAATAATGGACATGAAGGAGACTGGAAAAAAATATATATTGGCAGACCGAATTTGTTTTCTCTAACCAATTTACCACCTGCTGCCAGGTCTGGGTGTGTGTGTGTGTGTGTGTGTGTACAGATTAGCAATTGCAATCAATGTTAATGGCTTGTCAAGCCTGACATAGCTGCAGATATAATGTTAGGAAAGCTAATTAGCTAGGATATATCATTAGGTAGATGGATTGATTAAAATAATACTAGAAGCTACATAGAGCACAGGACAGAAAAGAATAAAGATTACATATGAACTAAAAGTAAACAGTTGCTATCAAAATCTCCAAAGTTTTACTGTGAATATAACAGAATGGTGATAAACAAGATGCAAGGGACAAAGACTCTGGATTTTTTTTATACTGAGCAAAAACACCAAAAATTATTTCTGAAAATTTTCCCAATTAATTACATTACAACTAAACCTTTTCTTGTTGTTCATGCCAAATTTTGACAAATAGTTTTCAACTTTTCAGTTATTTCCAAGTAATAGCTATTTCAATTTAGAATGGTTATTTTAAAAAATTACAAAGAAAATTATTAAGATTGTAATAACACTGACTAAGAATATCCTTATATGGTAAGATTAATCATTTTAACAAAAATAAATAAATAAAAAAAAGAACTGTTAAAGCTATTAAAAATTAACCTACTTCTATTTATAAAATAATAAATGATTATCTAAAAGGGAATTTTATCTATCAAACACATTAAACAAATTTTGAGTAGTTACTTCATATTACAAATCTTTAATCTGTTTTATCGGATTCTGCTTCAAACTGGTCATTGTTTGTCAAAGTTTAGAGAGTGTAAACATATAGATGCGCAGTAGTACTACTTAAGAATGTCTGAAATATTGTTAGCACTGCTAATAATACATTGGAAGGTATAGTTACTGTGACAGGATATTGTACATACCAGTTCAAATCCATCCCAACTTACGCATCAATTGCTCTTTCTAAACTTCAATGCAAATAATTCTGTGATTGTAAACTACATTTATTGTAGATGTTTGTAATGTACATAATTACGTGCATGTTTTTGTGATAATTACATTTAAAAGAACTGATAAAATTAATCTGTATTACGAAAGTTGTATTTATTACACCATAATTGCAGTACTACTATAGTTCCGTAACTATAATGGTTGTAGTTGACCAGACGTAAGCCATCAAAAGTGAGATAGTTATCTGAAGAATAACTAGTATCCCATATCAGGATTATTACGGAATATGAGGAAGAAAGTAGTTTCCCATTGCCTTCTTCACCGAGTCAAATATACAGTTGCATACTAGCACATCAAGCTGATCGAAAGGGATGTAATGTTCAGTATTACAAAAGATACCTTCACTACAGGGACTGATTGTATAATGCACATCATTAATTTCAGAGAAAGCATCTTTTATATTATTTTCATTGCTTTATCCCATAAAATAAGCTACTATGTAAAATTGTGTGACTAAGTTAAGGAAAATATTTCATTAATGTAAAAGATTTATATATTTTTGGACTCGGATGACCTCAAAATACTGAAATGTTGAAAAATTCCTGGGTGTGGTCATTTTTACTTTCAGATTAAAGTATAAAAATGTTTTGAACAATGTGAAAAATATAAGTATTTGTAGAAAATAAAACTATTGGAGTAAAAAAGAAAAAAAACAAATTCACAAGTTTAAACACACATGTTATAGTGTACCTATATATTTTATTTTTCGTTATTACCTTAAGGGAATATAAATCTTTCCTTGGTCAGTGAGATCTTTTAATTAAAAACAGTGAGTAGGGGTGAAACACACACACACACACACACCAAATACAGTAGTCAACTTAGTTGATGTGGGATGTAGTTAACGGTCGATACTCTAATCTTATTAGTATAACTTATAACCAGATGTTACAACGTGTAACCAAGTTATCCTAACCTATAAATAATGTTCATCGGTTTTATTATTTTTTTTCCTTTTTATATAATTTATTATAGTACTAATTATTATTTTTAAATTTACTAATATAAGAATCACTATTTTTGGTAAACTAGCCGGCTTCGCATGGACACTACACGATTTTATAAAACAGTTCCTTATAGGCATGATAAATGTAATCGTTATTAAACAATGTTACAGTACCTAAGCAGTTCAAAATATAACAACTATTAGATTTTATTGTAATTGTATAATATACAGCGTACTTCACGAAGAAATAGAAATAATCTATAATGGTGAAAATACAGAAAAAATGTCATACAAATATATTATATTTGGAAAAGCTTTGTTTTCGAGTCATCGCCTATTGAAAATTTGTATCTTCATAATTCTCAGTGATGATATGAATTTAAATATATTATTTATTTTTTTTTAACGACAAACTGAACTAAATTAAGGCGTAATAAAAGAAAAAGAATTTTTAAACTTACAAATGTTTAATAGTAGTCTTGGCAACCATCATCAATGACTGGTGCTGCTGTTTTCAATTTTTCATTGGTTGATGGTACTATTTAGCGGGTTTTATAAATTAGGTAGACACGTATAAATAAAAATATATACGAGGTGCTACCGAAAAGTTCGGGAAATTTTACCATAAAAATAAAATAGCTTACCATAACTTATAATTTCCACTGTCTCCTTCAAAGTAATCCCCTTTGGCATTGACACAGTGATCCCAGCGTTTTTCCCATGATTCCATGCATCCCTGGAAGTCTGCAGGTGTAAGTGTTCGAAGCACGTTCT
Source organism: Lycorma delicatula (assembly GCF_047948215.1). Taxonomy (NCBI): domain Eukaryota; kingdom Metazoa; phylum Arthropoda; class Insecta; order Hemiptera; family Fulgoridae; genus Lycorma; species Lycorma delicatula. The sequence continues at coordinate 44,387,557 of NC_134465.1, forward strand.
ACGTTTCTTCCTGAATCTCCACAATCGTGTTAAAACGACGGCCTTTCAATTGAAATTTTATTTTCGGAAAGAGAAAAAAGTCGCACGGGGCAAGGTCAGGTGAATAGGGTGTGTGGGGAATCACTACCCGTCTTTTTGGAAGCCAAGAAATTTCAAACGGCTAGCGATATGTGCGCGGGCGCGTTGTCATGGTGCAGAACCCAGTTGTTGATACCCCACAGATCTGAACTTTTGCTTTCACGTAACCGCTTCAAAACTTCATAATAGAACATCCCATTGACATTTTGACCAAGAGGAACAAATTCCTTATGGATAATGCCTTTGATGTCGAAGAAAACAATCATCATGGACTTCACGTTGCTGTGAACTTTACGTGCTTTTTTTGGCCGCGGTGAACTTGGCGACGACTGCTGCTTAGTTTCAGGTTCATACCCGTACACCCACGTCTCATTACCGGTTATGATGTTGGAGATGAAGTTAGGGTCATCTCTTGCTGAATTTTTCAATTCAGTACAGACAGTTACGCGATTTTATTTCTGGTCGCTGTTCAACAGTCTCGGTACGAATTTTGCAGCAATGCGTCTCATGTTCAAATTGTCCGACAAGATGCGTTGCACGGACCCATATGACATTTGTACGATTGGACAAACATCATGGATTGTTTGTCTACGATCTGCAACAATAACCTCTCGCACTTTCGCGATGTTTTCCGGTGTTGCGCTTGTTGATGGTCTCCTGAACGCTCATCGTCATCCACTGTCGTTCATCCATCTTTGAATCGTTTGTACCACAAAAAAGATTTACTTTTACTCATAGGATTGTCACCAAATGCTTCTACAAGCATGCAATGGGTTTTCTACACCGGTTTTTTAAGCATGAAGCAAAATTTGATGCAGGTTATTTGCTCTTTAAAATCTGCCATTTAGAAATTCGCCGAAGCAGAAAAACACAAAGTTACACAACTGCGCAAAAGTCAACAATGCAGCCTCTCACCGTCACAGCTGTTGGAACACTGATTCACAAAGAGTACTGTTAGCCACATCTAGCAGCAGCAGGTCGTACCAGCAATGGTTCGCGCGCGAAATTCAAATTCCCCGAAATTTTGGGGTAGAACCTCGTATATATACTACTTTTCCGTCTAGATAACGCTACAGCTCTAGAAGGGAAAGAATTGAAATTGGTCCAGTTTGGGAATATGAGGTTTTCACCAGTCTTAAAGCTAAAGAATGAAGAAGTATTGTACAGGTTTATCATAAAAGAATGGTGCAGTTTTGAAAATGGTTTATATTAAAACAGAATTACTTAAGTTTATGTTTTTTATTTTTCAAATTTTTTACATAATTAATAAATTTCAATATATGCGTCCTTAGTCCCTCGACAAATGTCCAAACGATACTCAACTTCTCTCCAAACATTAATTTACATTTCTTCGTTAATGGTTGTCACTGCTTCATTAATCCTGTTTTTTAAGCGGTTTAGGTCGCGATTTTTTTGTGTATAAACAACGCTTTTGATGTACCCCCACAAGAAAAAATCAGGTCTGGACTCCTTGGAGGCCAAAGTACGGGTCCTTGCCGGCCTATCCATCGATCTCCAAATTTTTCGTTCAAAGCGTCCGTGACCGATGCATTGAAGTGCGGGGGAGCACCATCTCGTTGGAAATGAAATCGATGAATGTTTTCAAGTTCATCCGGCTGAAGAAAGCAATAATCGGTTAACATATCAAGATACACGACTCCATTAATTGTTTTTTTCAGCAAAGAAGAAAGGCCCTATTACACGATTTTTCATCACACCACACCAAACATTAACTTTATTCGAATCGCGTTGTTTCTCAATAATTGCGTGCGGGTTTTCAGAGCTCCATATTCGTGAATTGTTAAAACTTTGTGAACTGTTGATTTTGGAATACCTAATTCGACGCTTCGACGGGGGATGGACTTCCCAGGACTTCTAATTGCCGATCGTCTAATTAGTTCAACCGTTTCGTCTGGTACACTTGGTCTGTCGGTCGATTTCTGTTTCTTAACCGATCCGGTTTCTTCGAATCGTTTGAACCAACGTGTTATGTTATTTTTGTGTGGTGGATCTCTTCCGAATTCACGTCGAAACGCACGTTGAACTAAAATTACGGATTTTAATTCAGCCATCAATAAAAACACTTTGCTTTATCTTTATCCGAGAACATAGAAACTCACTAAACTCACCGCAACAACAATACAAGAACTGATGTTGTGGTTACAACTGCTGATAAACAAACTTTTGGGTTGGAGGCTTTCAGGGATACCAATATACCATCTAGAAATTTCCCTACAATCTTCCTATGAATTACTAAAACCGCACTATTCTTTTATGATAACTCTGTACATTAGGAAACATTCATGGACCCGATTACCAAGAAGGAATTTATAAAATAAAAAGTGAAATAGAAATTTATAAAAATGCAGAAAAAATAAAAGACACTGCCGGAGAAGAAATTACAATTTTATGAATATTTATACAGAACGGGCGAAAAAAATTCACGTACAAATATTTAGTAGAACTATTAAAACTAGCCGGTTTAAAAAGGTAGAAAACGATGTTAAACTTTAAAAATCTCCAAAAATTCCTTTTTAATTAGAGACTGATTTAGAAAACTAATTAAAGAATCTAAAATTTCCAGAGAGGAAAGGAGGATCCTTAGTGGTCCGGACGAACTTAATAAAAGGAAATTTAAAAGGATAATTTTTATTATTTTATTTAATTGGAACTATGAAGAAAAATTGTATAATTTAACGGAAAAATGATTCGGCCAGCTTAAATTGTTAGAAAATATATAAATGCGCTAAATATAATTTTAGTTATGTATCGATTTTTTTTTTACAATCTAAATTACTAAGCGTAAAAGTACAAAAATTTTTTAAAAAGGAAAAAAATAAGTATAGGGGGAAAAGCTTAAGATACGCGAAGATACTTGATGTAAAATCAATTATCATTATTGCAATAACAAGGAAGCAATAAAAAAAATCAGTCACGCTCTTTTCTTTTGCTAATACAAAAATAATAATAATACATTTTGCTATGACCTTAACGTAATTTTTGTTTAGAAAAAAAAATCGTGTCAAAACTACCTTCCAGTTTTTTAATAATAATAGAAACTATAATACTAAAAAAATCTGAACTCTCACCAGTACTAAAACAGCTTCCACCTATTTATCTATATATCCATCCTAGTAAAATACTACTACAAGTATACATATATATTCACGCTATCATTGCAGATATTCCTGTTGGCATAACGCCAAATAAAACTTAAACAAGCATAGACTATATTAGTTTCTATGTCTCACAATAAATAGATAATGCAAAACCCTAAAAACAACCAACACTCAAAACTTCTCTATGTTTTAACATAAAATTTATTTTATTATTAGCAAATTGTTTAATTATTTATTTAAAAAAATAATCTATACTATTATATAAAGAGGAAAAGGGTTTTTGTTTGTAGGAAACAACCAAAAAAACTACTCGATCAATCGCAACCAAATTTTTATTCATGTTTCTTGGCATAACCGAGAAGGTTTTTAAATATATTTAATCTTGAAAAACAGTTTATATACAGTTTTCCGGTTGAAGTGCAAACTTTAATGAATTGAATTAATGAACTGTGAATCTTTATCGTTGTATGAGCTGGGTTTGAACTGAATGATTCAAATCAACCGAAGTTTCCGTGGCACGAGTGGTGACGTCACGGCCTTTCATCGGCAGGTCCCGGGTTCGAATCCCGGTCAGACATGGCATTTTTACACGCTACAAACCATTCATCTCATCCAATGAACCAATTCCTAACAGTGGTCCCGGAGGTTAAAGAGAAAAAAATTAATCGAATGAATAATATTACAAAAATAATACAATTAAATTTACGTTTAATAAAATAATATTAAATAAACTTAAAAAAATTCTGTTTAACAATAATGGGCTTCCCGTGGGGACTGCGTGTGAGGCTACAATGGTGAGAAAAATGGAATGGGTGCAGTAGGGTGGTCTTATAATATGTCTGCAAACAATTGTCCGATTTTCAAAATTCAAACGGGGTATTTGTTAATAAATCAAAGGTTAACGTTTGCATGCATCAGGTACACTCTCGATCTAACAGGTTATTCGGAAATGTATATATGTTAAGGTAAAACCCGGAATACCGGTATATATTAAGTTTTACCGGTAAATTCTTGAAAACCGGAAAAAATCTTGAAAACACATTTAATTCGGACTTTTACCAAATAGTTTTGGTCATTATTGACATTTAGGAATGGAATGGAATGCAAAGTTGGCAGGAGTCTATTACTCCCTACTTTATCACAGAACCTGGACAGAGTCCCTTGCTGCTGGATCATTCTAATCGGGCTTGTTTTTTAAAAGGGTTATTTTTTTAATCTCGGATCTAATTTTTCAAGTTTTGTCTATTATTATTTTAGTGAATTTAAGACGGATTTAATTGCATTCCAATCCGTTGTTAAACCAGCGTTATCGAACCCATTTCATGGGCCGACCGCGGAAGGCTAGGCTTATAAAGCCTGTCCTCCCGACGTAATTCCCCTTCAGACCGTCCACTGAAGTCCTTTCGGTGCTAACTCTTTAATAGGCTAGCAGGAATACGCCACAACGGGGCACTAGCTATAAGGAGGGAGCAATGCGTCCCCTTTTCCGGAGGAGTCGCAATTGCTGGGATATTTTGTCTTACTGTAAGTTTTTTTTAAAATTTAGACCGCGTTTTTGTTTTATGCGCGACTTACCGTGTTTGACGTCTTCAAACTATATAACTCGCGAAAACTTTTCACTCGCGACCCCGGAAACGCGTCTGACGCACTATTCCGTTTATGGCTCATGCGATATGGAGGCCCCTAAGCCTGGTTTGTCGATTTTCGGCTACCGCACCGCACCATCACGGTGGTTCGTCCAGTACGGCGTGAGGCCGCTTCCTTACAACTGTCGGAGTTGGGTCCTCTCGGCAGATGTCCCGAAGATGACTGTGTTCGGACACAGCCGCTCTCCCGAACAGTCTGCGCGCCTGCGCCACCCCCACCTCGGACACGGATTGAAATCTCGCATCAGATCGGAGAGTGGCGTTCCTGACGAACCACGGAGCTCCAAAGATCGTCCGCAACGCGATGTTTTGGACGGCCTCGATCTTCTTTTGAAGCGAGGAGCTCAACACTGCCCCCCATGCCGGGTAAGCATATGTTAGAATCAGCAGTACGTACAGCCGAAAAATGAGGAGCTTAGTTGCCAGTGGGTACGGGCTGGCACTGTTCAGCACTGGGTATAGCGAGGCTCTGGCGGCCTTAGCCCTCCGGGTCGCATAATTTACATGTTCGCTGAAGGTAAGCCGCCTGTCCAACACCACCCCCAGGTACTTAACTGTTTTCTCAAAAGGGATTTTCTCCCCTGAGATTTCCAGCTCTCTGGTCGGTTTTCGTGTTTTGCATGTGAACATCACGGCCACCGATTTTTCACCGTTGACCCTGATTCTCCACATGTCGAGCCACGGTTCCACTAAGTCCAGCTGCCTTTGGAGCCTCCGGACCGCGTAATCCACATTTGCGGATTCGTAGAAATATGCCGTGTCGTCTGCGTAAAGGGCCGTTTTGACCCCTTCCGACAGCGGCATATCGTTCACGTACAAAGTGTACAAGAACGGGGAAAGTACTGCTCCTTGGGGAACCCCAGCGGCTATTTCTCTGGTAGAGGAAATCGTTTCCCCTACGCGCACGACAAAATGTCGGTCTAGCAGATATGACCGCATCAGTCTGACATAGCGGCACGGGATCGCCGATCGCGCTAGCTTATAAAGCAGCCCGCTATGCCAAACTTTGTCAAAGGCCTTGGCCACATCCAGAAAAACGGCTGCAGTCACCCGTTTCCTGTTCAGGCCTCCGACAAGGTCGTCTATTATTTTTACCAGTTGGAGGGTGGTTGAGTGACCCTCCCTGAACCCAAATTGCTCGGGCCGCACTTCTCCCTCCATGTATCGCCTCAGTTTTTCGAGAAAAATCCTCTCGAACAACTTAGACAATACCGGTAACAGGGAGATTGGCCTATAATTCCGTGGGAAAAGTAAACTTTTCCCCGGTTTGGGTAAACATACGACTTTGGCCGTTTTCCAACAATTCGGGAAATATCCAACGTACAAAATGGACGTGAATATCACCGAAATTGCTGTAATCACGGAGGCCGGTATGTTCCGGAATGCACGGACGCTGATCCCGTCGACACCCGGGGCCTTGTCGGGGCTTGTGGCCTTAATGGCTGCGGAAACTTCCGCTTCAGTGACTTGGTCAATCTCTAGAGGGGCGTCCTCCACCTGTGAGAAATAATCTACAAGAAAGGATTCCACCTCGGTTGTGTGCTCGTCGTTCGGGGGGGGGGTGGGAGGGGGGTTTGGAGTGAACTGCTCCTCCAAGGTATCGGCGAATACCTCGGCCCTCTCCGCCTCCGAGTATGCAAGAAAACCTCGCTGCCCCACAACCGGATGGCGAGGCTTCTTCCCTTCTCGCAGTCTCCTGTTCAACCTGAACACCGAGGAGTATTGACATTTACTGTAGACTGTTGATAAAATTTTACAATTCTGTAACGAAATCACTTCTAAATAGGAAAGAGCATGAATTTAAAAATGCTGTTCTCAATTTCGGGATTTCAGTTCAAAAATTGAATTAAAATTAATCATTTTCAAACGTGAGAATAATCAATTAATAGTTAACTCTTAAATACACAGTCTGGGTCTAACACCCAGATTGTTTTTTAACCCAATTTATTTTCAATTTTTGCAATGGGAAAAAAGTTTTGAATCCCAACTGAACGTTTTTCATTAAATACAGTCTTTTTATTCGTTCAAAACGTTCTAAAACTTAACATATAAAGATATAAAGAATCTAAAAAAATATAACTAAAAATTCTGTTTTTTTTTAAATTTAGCCTTCCAGTTTTCTGTTTATCGTAAAATTAGTCTTTCCTTTTTTTACAAAACATCATGATTAAAAAAACATGCTGCTAAGAAAATTTGATTGAATTTTATTTAATATTTTTAAGAATAATTTTTACACAAAAAAGTTAATGGATTATTCTTAATGGTAATTGTATTCTACAGGCTTTATCCTTTGAAAACGATTTACTCTTTCAAATCATTATTTCATATTTATTCTTCATTTTATACGTTGATTTTATAATCTTTTGAATGTTTTATTGTAATATTTTAATTACAACTAATGTTTTGAATCTTTTGAAAAAACCTGTTTCATTTTACACCCGCAGTGCATTGAAATTCCTAAATTGAGAAGAGCATTTTTAAATCATATTTTTGAGTGATTTCATTACAGAATTGTCAACTTTTACCAACAGTCTATGGTAAATGTCAATAATGACCAAAACTATCTGGTAAAAGTCCGAAATAAATGTGTTTTCAAGATTTTTTCGGACTTTTACCAAGTGACTTGGTAAATGTTAGAATTTACCGGTAAAATTTAAGATTTACCGGTATTCGGGGTTTTACCGTAACATATACATATATAAAGTCTGTCTGTTTGTTTGTTACCGCATCACTCGAGAACCGACAGAATGACTGCATTAAAATTTGCAGCATAAATTCGTGTTATCCCAGAGAAGGTTTTACCCATCGACCACGGCCCTACCTCCCTTGAAGGTTAAGATATTAAAGATATTCATTAGTTCTTCACTCACAAGGAAGGAATGAAGTTGTCCTTGAAGTTGCATGTTGAAGATATTCACTAAGGAAAAGAAAGATTAATCCTTTTACTTCATTATTATATCTCTGTCACCACGGCAAAGAAATATATTATGAATTTTTCATCGTCAAAGGTGTCTGTGTACTTTAGTTACCGTATTTTCTATTTTTCTGTCTTTTGCAATTTAGTTTCTTTTTCAGGTTTCTATAAAGCCTGAATACTATAATTACTATTTATCAGTTTTATTCCCACAACCGTGAGGATAACGTACAGTGTGGGTATCCAGGAGGTGGACCCTCTATGTAGACGGGAATAGCGGCCGAAATAAGCTCTGCGGCCATAGGATAGTCCCCTTGGTCCCGGGAGGCCCCGAGAAGCCCCTGGGTTGGCTTTGGGATTCGCCTTGTCTGACCTGAGCCCAGAGGATCCAGATTCAGGCTAAACGGTGCGGCTAGTTAAAAAAATAAAACAATCTTTAAGAGATCTTAATTTTTATTTGACTTCTCCGAGAGGAAAGTGTTTTTTAGCTACAAAATAAAATTATTATATCTATTTATTTTAAAACTAAAGGAAAATAAAAAAATTGTAAAATCCACTCCGATTTTTTTTGTGTTTTTTACATAGAAAAAAACAGTAATCAAACATAACATGAAAACAAGACAGTTAACACCTTGATACAAGAATTATTAAGATCTGTTAATCTGAATTGCATGTCATGTACAGATAGGTACAAAAAAGACATTGGTTATTTGGGACCTAATAAAAGGAAAATAAATTTAAATGGAAATACTCAGTACTGAAGAATCCAGGCCCTGAGATACATCGGAGGATAAAATATCACCAAAACGCTTTCGTTCCGATTGGGACAGTTGCGTCTGTGTAAAAATTCGATGTGATAAAAATTCAAATTGTGTATACCGTAACAGTTGAGCGTAGAATGTAGATGGAGTCATCATGAGAATATTCCCTTTTGGGACTTGGTGAAGTACGAGAAGCTGTTCGTCCGATGAGTTCGTTGTGAACAGGGGATTGTAGTTTTTGCATGTATAATGTATTTTACGTATTTCCAAAAGAGGAAATCCATCGGCATCAAACTGGAACTTCGCTGTGGCCGAACGATGGGTCATCATGAGAATATTCCGTTTTGGGACATGGTAAATTACGAGAAGCTGTTCGTCCGATGAGTTCGTTGTGAACAGGGGATTGGATTTTTTGCATGTATAATGTATTTTACGTATTTCCAAAAGAGGAAATCCATCGGCATCAAACTGGAACTTCGCTGTAGCCGAACGATGGGTCATCATGAGAATATTCCGTTTTGGGACATGGTAAATTACGAGAAGCTGTTCGTCCGATGAGTTCGTTGTGAACAAGGGATTGGATTTTTTCCATTTATAATGTATTTTACGTATTTCCAAAAGAGAAAATCCATCGGCATCAAACTGGAACTTCGCTGTGGCCGAACGATGGGAATTTCTCTGCCTATCCAACCATTTGGGAATCTATCGTTGAGCTAAGCCCTTACAAATTCTCATTAAAACCCTAGTTAAGGGAATCCATCAAGTAGGAAAATTAGGCCCTCTATATTTCCAATCTACGGAAACAAAACGTTATCCAAGTATACTAAGTCCCTAACACTCTCCTCATAGAAAACAAATTGGCCCAAAAATTCGATTATCCAGATTCCACACCAGTTAGTTATTCACTTTCAAATATTTGGAGACGAAATCCAACGAATCGATTGAATTTTCTGAGCCCTACATTCGATAATTTTGGTTATTCACGACTACATGAACGTGAAACATTATTTAACCACAAACTTAAATGGGCCGCAGGCAGTTTTATCAGCAGAAATGATGACTAACGTGGTCGTTAAATCCAACATGATCGTTATAAACTGAATTGTTGTAAGTTATCTTTAGGTTTAATTTTAAGGAGTAGTTACAGATTATAACCAAGTTTCAATCGCTGGCGAATAAGAACATGAAAGTAACGCCTTCCGGTGAGTATCTTTTCAAAACGCTTCCGGTTTCCGAAAACTGTTCATACAACTTACTTCTACTTTTGTCACTCGGAGAATTTCTCCAAGATTGATTCACATGTAATTTATTTATACGATAGTTATTGATTTTATTTCTGGAAATCCGTACCTACACTTTGCTTTCTCTTGCGACAACGTCACGGTATAGAAGTCCGGGCTTATAACAGCTCAGCCTGTGCAACAGGACAGCTGTTATCTGATTGAGAACGTGTAAGCTACTGGCTTAATTATTATCGCTTCAAGATTTTAATAAGATACTATAACGTGCTGCAAAATAAAAACTATATTCGTTCCTGAAATCCCGAAGTTGTTTTTCGGACAGTATATTAATCAAATACAGATTGACATGGACTGCAGGACCTACGCCGAGCTCAAGAGAATGGCTTACCGAAGAGACATACGGAAAGCTATTACTAGCCAATTAGCAGTAATTCCCACATATACTCTCGTCATTGTGGAGTAAGTTCACTCATTTATTTCATAATAAGCTAACATTTTTTCATATATTATTTTCCAAGATTATTCTTTTTGTCATACAGGATTCGTTACATTTCGTTCAACCGACATAACGCCCTTTCTTTTTCTGTTTAGCCTCCGGAACCACAGTAAGGTATTACGTCAGAGGCTGATATGTATGAATGCAAATGAAGTATAGTCTTGTACAGTTTTAGGTTGACCATTCCTGAGATGTATGGTTAATTGAAACCCAACCACCAAAGAACACAGGTATCCACGATCTAGTATTCAAATCCGAATAAAAGTAACTGCCTTTACTAGGATTTGAACCTTAGAACTCTCGACTTCCAAGTCAGCTGATTTGCGATGACGAGTTCACCACTAGACCAACCCGGTGGGTTTATATAATCCCCTTTGGTTTCCAGTTATTCCAAAAATTAAAAGTTGATCGAATTGTCCCCGAGTCGATAGGAAAATACAAAAGTAAAAATATAAATGAACTTCTTAGAACTGAAGGTTTCCAACATAGCCTAGAGAAATAGAAAATGCGTACAGCGATTTTTTTTTATCAAGAGAGAAGCTACATTGAAGGAGATAAAGGTTAAATAATTTTTACTTTAACAGGAATTTAAGGGCAAATAAATTTTTGTTCCATTTATTTTATTTTTATTGTTCCGAATGTTTTAGTCATAGTACATGCTACTGACTCGCCCCCTCCTATTTTACTCTTTATCCTGAATACGGGATATATTCTCTCTCTCTTTCTCACTTTCTCTTTCTCTCTCTCTCTCACACACTCACTTTACCTCCCTCACTCCCTCTCACTCACACTCTCTCGCTCTCTCTCTCTCTCTCTCTCTCTCTCTCTCTCTCTCTCTCTCTCTCTCTCTCTCTCTCTCTCTGTGTGTGTGTGTGTGTGTGTGTGTGTGTGTGTGTGTGTGTGTGTGTGTGTGTGTGTGTGTCTGTGTACTCTATCTCTATCAGTGGAATTATTGGTCTCCAATATTTTCCCAAATTCTCCAATTTTTTTAGTGGGTATATGCATAACTATTATTATTATTATTATTGCCGCCCTGTTTCGGTATTTCAGATATTAATTAAAACAATTAATTAAATGGCTGAAATTTAATTAAGAATTTCATATTGAATTTCATCTAATGGTAAATTGAAAACAAAAAGAGACAGACTATTTGTTCGTAATGATTCAGTGGTTATGTATGAACGATGCAATTATTGAACAATTACAAACATATGAATTCATCGTAGTATAATGTATTCATTTTTATAATTATAACGTGTGGTTTTAAATTATAAAAATATCAAACTACCCCTCGAAATTAAACAAAAATATAAGATTAATTAATTAGAACATATATATATTTTTTTTTTTAATTTATAATCGCATCAACAATTAAAAACAATAACGATCGGAGTATAAATGTATATTTACCGGTAAACGAGTAGTTTTGAACAGATTCGGGCCAACCGTTCCTGAAATGTCTGGTTAATTGAACCCCAAACTCCACAGAACATGGTATCGAAGATCTAGTATTCAAATCCTAATAAAAGCAACTACTTTTACTAGGATTTGAACCTTAGAACTCTCGACTTCGAAATTAGCTGATTTACGATGACAAATTTTAACATTAGACTATTTAACATTAGTTAATTAGAATATTATTGCGCGTTAAAGAATATTTACTTTATATAAAAGAAGTTTTGATTTTCCCTTTGGAAAAACAATTTGTTGTTTTTTTACCCGTTATTTTATTTAATCCAAAATACATATGAAGATTAATTTTAAGTTAGAGTATTTTACACCTTTTTTTAACAAAAATATTTTGTTATTTCTAAAATTTTGACATTTCTTTCTATGTATAAAACGAAGTACGTTTACACTATGTCTTTTATAAAAATCTTGGAAAAAGTTAATTTCCATAAAAATTTCAAAAATGCCAAGAAAGTTTTCATTTCTTTCTAAAAAGAAATAAAGTCTAAAGCATAGTAATTTTTGAAGATATATCTGTTTCTCAAAAATAAAAAGGAAATGAAGGATGAGAGAGAAACTTCTCTATTACGGGTTCCGCATACGGAACCCGTAACTACAGAAAAAATATACGAAAAGCTTTATTAAATCTTAAGAACGAAATAAATATTAAATAATTTCATAATTATAGTAATCCAATAAGCAATTGTTTATTTTTGTGGAATTGATAAATATTTTTATTTTTTATTTACCAAGTTTGAAATAACATTAAATTCGCAAGTTTGGCCGATAGAAAATAAATTTAATAAATAAAATTGATTTTTACGTTTTTTTATGATTAATATTATAAAAATGTTAACGTATAATATAATAGTAAATATGCAAATAAATCAATTAATGTAAACGGTACATAATAATATAATATATAGATTACGTCAGGAATGTGTAAAATATAAAAACTTTTCCAGCATTTGTCTGGAAGGTTCAAGGAAAACTTGGTAAAACTTTGATCAGAACAGCATCACAAAATACAGAATTAAATATAATATTAAAATTTTACATAATTTAAGTCTACATTAATTATTTAAATTATAAAGACGCGAAATAATAATAAAATAGATACATTAAGATACCAACAAATTATTCACAATTCAGAAATAAAATTAATCAAAATTATTTGAGCCCATGTTTATGTACCTACTGTAAACCTTTTTTTTGTTTTCAATGTTTGACTGGTTTTATGCAGCTCTCCAAGATTCCCTATCTAGTACTAGTCGTTTCATTTCGGTATACCCCTTACATCCTACATCCCTAACAATTTGTTTTACACATTCCAAACGTTGCCTGCCTACGTAATTTTTTCCTTCTACCTGTCCCTTCAATATTAAAACGACTATTCCAGGATACCTTAATATGTGGCCTATAAGTCTGTCTCTTCTTTTAGCTATATTTTTCCAAATGCTTCTTTCTTCATCTATTTGCCGCAATACCTCTTCATTTGTCACTTTTCCACCCATCTGATTTTTAACATTCTCCTATAGCACCACATTTCAAAAGCTTCTAATCTTTTCTTCTCAGATACTCCGATCGTCAAAGTTTCATTCCATATAAAGCGACGCTCCAAACATACACTTTCAAAAATCTTTTCCTGACATTTAAATTAATTTTTGATGTAAACAAATTATATTTCTTACTGAAGGCTCGTTTAGCTTGTGCTATTTGGCATTTTATATCGCTCCTGCTTCGTCCATCTTTAGTAATTCTACTTCCCAAATAACAAAATTCTTCTACCTCCATAATCTTTTCTCCTCCTATTTTCACATTCAGAGGTCCATCTTTGTTATTTCTACTACATTTCATTACTTTTGTTTTGTTCTTGTTTATTTTCATGCGATAGTTCTTGCGTAGGACTTCATCTATGCCGTTCATTGTTTCTTCTAAATCCTTTTTACTCTCAGCTAGAATTACTATATCATCAGCAAATCGTAGCATCTTTATCTTTTCACCTCGCACTGTTTCTCCGAATCTAAATTGTTCTTTAACATCATTTGCTAGATCCATGTAAAGATTAAAAAGTAACGGAGATAGGGAATATCCTTGTCGGACTCCCTTTCTTATTACGGCTTCTTTCTTATGTTCTTCAATTGTTATTGTTGCTGTTTGGTTCCTGTAAATGTTAGCAATTGTTCTTCTATCTCTGTATTTGAAGCCTAATGTTTTTAAAATGCTGAACATTTATTCCAGTCTACGTTATCGAATGCCTTTTCTAGGTCTATAAACGCCAAGTATGTTGGTTTGTTTTTCTTTAATCTTCCTTCTACTATTAATCTGAGGCCTAAAATTGCTTCCCTTGTCCCTATACTTTTCTTGAAACCAAATTGGTCTTCTCCTAACACTTCTTCCACTCTCCTCTCAATTCTTCTCTATAGAATTCTAGTTAAGATTTTTGATGCATGACTACTGAAAACAGGATGCAGAAAATGTAGGGTTTTTACAAAAGTTTTAAATAATATTATGTAAAAGTTAATCCTCAAAGTAATATGTTTTCCTTTTGCTTAACTGTGTATGCTTTACGAAAAAAAAACAGAAATTTTGGCCACCGATTCTCTCTGCACAAATTAAGTTAAAATTAATGAGAATAAAATTAGATTAATTCAGCAGTTTAAATGTTTAAGAAAAATCATCGACTGCAGATTAAAAGAAAGATCCGCTTTCAAAACATAATTTCCTAAATTACCTGGCAGACCTAAAATAAAAAAATGCTTTTCAATCCGCTCCAAAATTCACCAATACAAAAATCGTTTTCCCAGAGGCACTGTACGCCCGTGAAAATATTTCCCAAATTAAAAATGAAACTAAGACCGATCGACTAATTAAAACAGAACGCACGATCATCAGAAAATGTTTAAACAAAAATTAACAGAAGAATGGAGTCTGGAGAATTGATATTAACGAAACCGTATACAAAGAAATCGACCCGATGAAGAAGAGAAGGATTTTTCATTTTTTATACATCTAAATCGAAATTCCTGATGACTGAATTCTGAAAAAAATAGGTTCTCAGGAATTTTGAAAAGAAAAGTAGTGGAAAATACGGTAGGGAAATTAAGAAAGAACTCGAAGAAATTGGACTGAGAGTCGAGGACCCTTTCGATAATTCAAAAATAAACAACATTCAAAGCACACAGATTCTTTACTGAAAAGACGCACAGTGGAAGTTACAAACGAAATGCGGAAAAAATAATCAGACCGTCTTAAAGAGTACTGACAGAACCGGAAGTTTAAGGCGAACGCTTCGAAAAAAACTGGAAATTGGTTCACTTGGACTTTTGGAAATCGGTACCAACAAAATTGGTAGTAAGATTTTTTTAAATGCTTCGATAACTTATTAAAAATAGCTACGGAAACATAATAAGGCTCTCGTTCTCGTAAGTCGAACTGGGGTGCCGGGTAACATGAACATAGTTAAGTTGCCTGGTTTGGTAAAAAATATATATCCTTAATAAAGGATTTTAGAAATAAAATCTAAATAATTGATAAGACTTGTAAGTAAACCGGCCGTAGAAAATAAGCCAGTATATCATTAAAACTTGTTAAACGTAGAGATTACGTCACAGTTACAGAAACGGATATTAAATGTAAATAATTTATAACTAACTTGTAGGCCTGTTAACCGACTTCCGAAATTTTCAAATAGAAAATCGATTCCGTCATGAAATATAAGCCTACTGTAATAGAAATGTATGTAGGTTAAAAAATAAAATCAATTGTTCACTTTTTTCTTTTACTATAACAAAAAAAAATTAGAAAAAAAATGAAACTGGATTTACAAAAGCAAAAATAATACTTTACACATTAAAAAAAAAAAAAAAAAAAATATGTATCAAATTAAAGGCAACTATCACAATTCGAAACCTATTTCAAGAGGTCGAAATTATACAAGTGATATATTTATTCTCTATTTTGATTATAAAACATGCAACCCTAGCAAAAACTATATAAAAAACGCAAAAATCAGAAACTTGTTTTTTGATAAAAATTATTAGACACAGATGAACGATTTTAAATAACTATTATTGGCCGGCCTCCATGGTGGCACGAGTAACCGAGCGTCTCGGCTTTTCATCCCGGGTCCCGGGTTTGAATCCTGGTCAGATATGGCACTTTCATAAGCTACATCATCTTCTCATCCTTTGAAGCAGTTGGTTTACTGGCATTACTCCCGTCAACACCTCATTTGGTCGCCCTAAAACATAAGACCGAATGTCTCTGCCACGAAATGACACTGTCTCAAACAGTTTAAGCGACCAATATCTTATTTAGCTCCTAGAACTAACCTAATAGCGTGAAAGGTATATGTTTGGTAAATACACCATTAGCTTTTTGTGTCCAGCCGTTCACTTGTCCTAGATTAAACTAAATTGGTAGGCACACCCCTCTATATTACAATATATGACCGTTATAAATATAAAATTTTACATCGTCAACTTAATTCTACCGTTGCCACGCCTAGGTCGCCAGCAAGTTCCTATCCACCATTTATAGCCACTTAGAACTACTGGTCGATGGCCGACCATATTTCAAGAGGGTAGGTTCCTACAGCAACGCGGTAAGAGTCATTCCCTTAGGTAAACTACTGATGCCGGTTGAACATCAAAACTGCATCAAAGAACTCCCACACGGTCCGACAATCGTCTCACGCCACATTCGGAAAATCCTAAATCGGATTAAAATCCAAGCAAATAAAGAGCTGATGTTTTAACCGCTTCTGATCTATCAGTGATTGATAAAGTAAGCTTATAATTGGTTAAACATCTGTATCGTAATGAAAATCTGTTTCATAATGATATAGGTTCTATCGCGTAATTGAAACGTTATATACAGACGTAGAAAAAGATTACTCCCATGTACAGACATGCGAGTACATTTTAATTCTTGACAGCCTTAACTTGTACTCAATAATATCCATATAAATATTTCTACATATAAAAGAGAATCTCCTGAATGACTGACTCATAATCAACGTACAGCCAAAACTATTACACAGAGTGATTTTTTAGTCCTGCTACCCAATTTTAAATGTAATTTAAGAAAGGGAAATTTAGGTGGAATAAAAAAATGTATTTGTTACTTACAAAATAAATTTAATAAAAAGCTATTACTTACATAATTGTTAAAGAATATGCTCAAAATGTCCACCCCTTGCGGTTATACACGCACGGACTCTTTTCAGCATATTAACAGAAACCTTTTTAAGAGTTGCATTCGAAATATTCGTGATTAAGTCTATAACATTGACTTAAAGTTCATTGGATTGTTTTGAAGGCCTCGGACTATATTTAGCCCTACAAAAAGTAGTCAGGAGATGTGAGGTCTGGGGACCTTGGAGGTCGTAAGCCCTTGCTTATTATTCGATCATCAAAGAACTCTTGCAGAAAATCCATGGTTTCTCGAGACGTGTGCCATGTAGTGCCGTCTTGCTGAAACCAGCAACACCGTTCTTGAGGTTCCAGGAGGACACAAATTGGTGCACAATATTCCTGAATACTTCACCATTTACTGTCTGTCGAAGAATATGGGTCCGACTATACCATGACGAGATATCGCACACCACACACCAATTTTTTCAGGATGGAAAGATTTCTCTTGTAAAGCTTTAGGATTTTCAACCGTCCAAATTCGACAGTTTTGACTGTTCACGTAACCGTCGAGATGGATCCAAGCTTCATCACTAAACAACACTGTGTTTAAAAATTCGATTCCGTTATCGTTTACGAGAGATCTAAACCAACGGCAATATTGCAATCGCTTGTTTAAATCAGGAGGCTCTTGGACTAATCGTACGCGATACGGATACAATTTAAATTTTTTAGCGGCTTTCTGAACACTCGAATATGACAAACCGACTTGCGTGGAAAGTTTTCGTAAACTTTCTCGTGGAGAATTGAGCAATCTTGTTTTCACATTCTCTTAAACGTCATCTGTCAAGCGAGTTGGTCGACCGCTACGTTTTCTGCGGCAAACACTACCTGTCTCTCGAAATTGGTTTGCTAGCCTAGAAATTGACATTTTTTTCTGGCAGAGGAACACCAAAAAAATTAATTTGAAATGATTATTTTACACTCGCGTACGATTTCGTAGCAAAATATTGTTGAAGAATGAAAACTCGTTGTTCTATGGTAAAAGACATTCTGTTCGTAACACGTCCGGAAACGGCACAAAAGTTTACACAGCTCAAGGAGAATCAACTCACACTGCCGTATCTATACCGGTTGAGTAGCGCTACCACCTTCGTGTTACAAAACAAAATTTCTCTTTCTAAGAAAAAAATGACCAGACATTAACAATTGGGTAACAGGACTAAAAAATCATCCTGTAGGTAGAGACTTGAAATTTTCAGGGTACTTTCGTATCTTTAAGTAGGCATGCACTAAGAAAGGATTTTGGGAAATTTTGATTTTAAGTGGTTCAAATTAATAATCGATAGTATTTTCATTATCGATTTATTTGCGTCGAATATATTTGTGTTTTAAGATCAATCGATATTGAATGAATGGATTACGGTGGTAAAATCTATTAATAATTTAATTTAAATTTATTATTAATGTTGTTATTACAAATTTATGGACTGGCTATGCGAGAGAGCCATTTTGATTTCAAAAAATGAAACAGCAACTAAAATAAAACAAATATTATTAGAATCATTTCAAGCAGAAATGATTGAATACAGATCCGTTATTTCAGTATTGGAAGTAGATCAAGCAGTTAGTTACCCGGTTGGATTTTTCAATCCTCTCAATCCACCTGGGTTTCCACCACACGTGCTAACTTTGAAAGTTGGTACTCCAATTATGTTATTGAGGAATCTTTGCCCACCTAAGTTACGCAGTGGTAAAAGACTGTGTACAATCGCCGTTCAAAAAAAAATTTATTGAAGCTAAAATTATCACTGGGTGTCCCAAAGGAGAATCGGTGCTCATTCCTCGCATACCAATGGATACCATCGGACGTTTGAATTTAAGAGAATGCAGTTTCCTGTTAAAGTATGTTTTGCAATGACAATAAATAAATCGCAAGGTCAAACGTTACGAGTTGTTGAGATTGATGTTAGAGAAGATTGTTTTTCACACGGGCAATTTTATGTGGCATGCTCCAGAATCAGCAACCCTTCAGGTTTATTTATTTTGGGGCCAGAAGGAAAAACATCTAATGCAGTTTACAAAGAAGTTGAAGAATAATTTTATTTTTATTTTATACTTAAAATATTTATATTAATTTTTTTTATTTTGTTATTAGTTATTAAATGTTTTTTTTATTTTTATTATTTATATTATTTGTTATTTAAATATTTATCAAAATAAATTCTGTAAATAAAATGAGATTAAGAAGTTTTTAGTATTTATTAGTAGATTTTTAAAATCACTGGGCCTGTGAGGGCTCGGTTGGAAAAAAGGGTAGACTTTTTTTTTGGAGCCCGCAAGTAACTATGATGATGGATGATGATTATGAGTGATAAGAACAGAAGTTACATTATCTATTTCTGACATTATCTTTTAACATAATAAGCAAAAGCATCACTCCAAAATATTCAGTAAATATGTTTAAAACTAAAGTATCGCCTGGGCGAGGCCGCGACGAGTAACCTGCTAGTATATATATATATATAAATATTTTTATTTTTTTTATCCTCCGGGAGCACCATTATGTATTGCTTAAGGATTTTATTTTTTGAAAAATTAAAAAAAAAAATCCCGTAAACAATGTATTCTATCGCTGATTTAAATCAATAACCCCAATATTTTCTCATCCGTAGAAAAAATACGGTATGCAACTATCTATAATGGCTGCTAATGCACTGACAATGTTTACGATAATCGCTGAGGCTCGTGTCGTAACTTACTTCGCAGTCGTCCATTAATAGCTATCATCATAGGCGCATTGCATAATTTACTATTTTGTTACTTGTAATTTATAAACAATTTATTTTAAAATTATTAACTTTTGCTACGTAAAATCAAACCAAATTTTATAACTGAACTTTTTTAATTTAGTTCACAACATTTGCAGTCATCTTTGCGACTATTTACAGTTTTCATTTACTGTTGTTGATATTCTTCTACTGTCGTCAACCGAATATTTAAAAAAAAAAATTATATTTCGGTTTCTTATTAGAAAAGTTGATATTTTAAAATTAATATTTAAATTATTTGCTCGCTGACGACCAACATCCGGCAAATTATAGGAAAAAATTATTTTGAAGTTTTATATATGAGGGTCTTTGGCAAAGATACTGGTCTCACAAAGATAGCATAAGTTTTTTCAGGAATTTATTTTTTAACATAGATCCTTGCAATTTAATACATTTAGACCGTCGACTTTAAAATTGTTTAATACCCTCAATATAATGCGATTTTTCCAATTCTACAAAATAAGCGGTCATCTCAGTTTTATTTTCCCGTTGTAGCACCCAATAGCAAGATTAAGATAATTTATACACTTATTACGAGGTAAAGGTACTATTGTCATCGCGAAAAATTTCGGTTTTCAGTATTAAACGAAAATATCCATTTTGACCATCCCTGAATCCATTTTGACTAGTTTCAGTGTGACGTCTGTACGTACGTATCTATCTAGTATAACTGAAAAACAATTAGACGGAGGATGTTAAAATTTTGGATTTAGGACTGCTGTTACATCTAGTTGTGTACCTCCCGTTTTGATTGCAATCGACTGGACTAAAATTATCCAAAAATGCCGAAAAAAAAAAAAATTGGTTTTGGACCTTTTCTTAACTGCAGTAATAAGCTCTCATTGCGAGCTTTTCAACGATATATCATAAGTGGTACTTATTTTCACATTTTTTGAAAGGCTGATGTACGCTGATTTTGGGGACATCGGTTCGAATCAGACTTCATCTCCTTTTTTTATTTATTATATTTTTTTAAATTTAAATATATTGATGTATTAATAATTAACCACCGATTTTTAAAAAAATTACGACAAAAAAAAAGAAAAAGTATCAGAAGTTACGTTTGACGTACAATAACGTTGTTAAATTGGCAATAAATCATACATTTTTTAAACATAAATTGTAGAGAATTTAATTATAAGATTATTGATGTAAATAATGTCAACAGAAAACAAATAAAATTTTAAACATGTCGACTTTTATTAACAACAAAACCGATGAAAACTTAGAAGAAAATGTTACAAAAAAAAGAAAACAGATGTGTCTAGTAGGTACAATAATTTTAGACCTACGGAAAACAAGTTGGCAATACTGAATTTTTTCTTCACAATTCGTTTAAATACTACTCATTGTTGTCAGTTAATTGTGGTAATGTGTTAAATAACCTTTCGCTGATAAATCGTGTTTGCAGTATTACGTCGAATTCTTATCGTAAAAATTTCAGAAAACTGTTAAAAAGTGTAATTTTGTATTCATTTTACAGTGCATAAAAAGATTGCTGGAAAATATTCCCTTAGCAAAACGAATTGAAATGTATTACCAACTTGATGGAGCTCCTACAAATTTCACTGATGAAGTAAGGCAATGTCTTGATGAAAAGTTTGCTGGTAAATGGATAGGACGTGGAGGGCCGGTTAATTGGCCACCGAGATCCCCAGACCTCACTCCGTTGGATTATTGTTTGTGGGGATGGTAGAAAAATGAGGTTTACAAGGAAAAAGTAGACACACGCGATGAACTGATCGCTCGAATTCTCAACGCTGCAGCTATAATCAAGGAACGCAAAGATACCGTTAGACTGGCAACACAAAATCTAGTACAACGCGTTGAAAAGTGCATTGAACACAACGGTGGCATTTTTGAAAGTTATTAAACCACATGAAATACTTCTACTTGTAAGCAGCATTTATCATTATCATAAAAAACAGTAAGTATTCTTTTTTCCTACAAATATTTTCTATTGCACATAACGAAAAAGTTTTTTCAATCTGTTACAAATTAATCTGTTTTGTTGTTAATAAAAGTCGACATGTTTAAAATTTTATTTGTTTTCTGTTGACATTATTTACATCAATCTTCTTATAATTAAATTCTCTACAATTTCCGTTTAAAAAATGTATGATTTATTGCTAATTTAACAAACTTATTGTACGTCAAACGTAAAAAAAATGTGTTTTTTGACCCAACTTTTGGCGTTTTACATGGGATATCTTAGAAACTAAGAGAGATACAGTTCTGGGACCTATTTTTTCGATTTCCCAACTCAAAAAACCATAGAAACAATGGAATTTGCCCCTTAATTGACCTTCCCAGAATTTCAGAAAACATTAATTTACCCGGAGGAACTGAAACTCGGGCGAAATCTTTCACTCTGTATAACTCGCCAACGAAGCGTTTTCGGACCTATGTTTATATGAACTTTTTTCTTATTTTTAGCCTCTAGAATGAGTTGTCAAATTATTGCTCTATCCTCCTGAATCACTCTGTATTATTATAACATTTCTTGATTCCTAAGAACTAAACTACGGTATACAATTAAAAAAAGACAAGTTGACGCGTGGTGCAGTAGAGGGCGTGGTCGTAGGAGGACAGAAAAAGGAGAGCTGGTTATTTTCAACGGTGTGAGATCACTTAAGACTCGCTTCTTTGCTACACATTTAATTAGCCTATAAATCTCAAAGAAATTATCGTTTATTTTTCTTAAGCTAATAGGTTAACGGAGGACGTGAAAAGTAAGATTGCTTTAAGCCTTCGGAGAAATGAATTAGAATTATAGAAGCGGTGGGATGAAGGAGAAACAAGAAAGATTGATTTGCGTAGGAGGGAAGTGAACGATCGACAGTTTCCCTCTAGATATTTTATAAAATAGTGTTTCCATAGTAAACATAATGGTTTGTGTTGGTGTTTGTGTTTGCAAGCGCATGAGTGTGGAATCTGCGAAAGATGCGGCGTAATGTACACAGATATAACCGGCAAATCACAAGGGAATACGATGGGTAGGTGTTCTGAATATCGTTTAGATATTTTACTTTACATCTCTACTTTTTTTATAAGTTTATAGAAACGGATTACGTACACAGACACACATATAAAAAAACTCATGCTATTATAATAAATAATCTTTTTTATAAAATATTTTGAGTTTATAAATAAAATATCGGTATGAATGAAAAAAAAAAGTATATATATATATAAAAATATTTATTTATGTATTTATGCGATAGTATATTTAAAAATAAAATGTGTTGGTAAAAAGTGAAAAATATTTATCAGTCTATCTCTTTTAGTTCGTTTCATTGTTAATTCACCCTGCATAGAACTCGTAAAAATACTAACCGTTTTTATTTGTTATCAAACATGTCGCTTTCCCTTCATATCAAATACACACACACACACACAGAGAGAGAGAGTGAGAGAGAGACCCTCCACGCACACACACATGCATACTTTTTTATTTTAGTAAAAAAAAATTAAATAACATTTAAATATAACATATTTTACTTTGCCGTTTAGATAGCGCTATAGCTCTAGAAATGAAAGTATAGCGATCAATTGTGTATTGTGTCAATTTGGGCATATGCGGTTTTCACCGGATCTTGACGTTTTAACACCTACGAAACCCATAAAACAAAAACCGGATGGAAATTTTCAGGACGTTAATGTTCGTGTGTGTGTGTGTTCGGTGACGATCTCTAAATCACTTTACATCTCTAGAACTACTGGACCGATTTTGACCAAACTCGGTCTGATTACTTCTATATATGAGGCATTGATGTCATTAAATTTGTACTTTAAAGGTCAAGGAAGTGAAGCTGTAGAACAAGGTTACCCTTAGTATCTCCAAATTTTCTTTGGCAAATTTGTTAACGATTAAAAAATAACAAAATTTGCAAAAAAATTGTTTTTGAAAATCGCGCCCCCACTCCAAAAAATAATATAAACTACTGCTATGTTGTGACGTCAGAAAGCTAATTTCTAATTTTATGAAAAAAATAATTTTCTGAATGGGCATTATTTATAATCATATTGTACATGATGTTAAATAATAATTTTTTTTTTTTTTATTTAATATGAAACGTTATATTTTAATGTTTAATTAAAATATTTTTATTTGATCTTCTCATTCTATATTTAATCGAGATTTATCATTAATTATATTATTGGTAATTTTATTTTTGTAAATTCGTATTAGGTTAAAAAATAATTAAAATATGGTAGCTAATGTTTTTATTCTTTTCAAATTTCAGTGAAATTTTTCGCCAACCTCCGAGATTGAGTAGTTAGCATTTCGTTTGGAGGTACCGAGTTGGAATCCCCTCCGGTCAGGAATGGCATCTTTTCATACGCCACCGATTTCCATCGGGCTAATGATTATAGCTGCTGAAACAAGCTCTTTCATAACAAAACAAACAAAATTTCACCGATGAAACCCTTAGATTTTTTATTGCTTTTTTTTGAAAAGTTTTATTAAACTTAAAATCAATCGACAAAATAATAACGCATGTAATACAGTATGCCCATTTCTTACGAGTTTACTTTTTACATTACGCAACGAATTATTTTTATGTATTTAATAATTATATGCATATATTATTAGAATTCAAAATTAAATACTCGTGCAACAATGTAAAAAGTAACGTAAAAATAAAGAATACAACAATAAAACTAAAATGACGTAACTAGTAATATTAAATCAATTGAAATAAAAAAAAATAATTATAAATTCAATTTCTAAGAACAACGGATGTTATATAAAAAAAAAAACTTGTCAAGACAAGCTTGGCATTGTAAATGTTAAACAAACGACAAGAAACACGTGACACACACACACAAATACATTTATAAATGTATAGAAAAAATGAAAATGTTACAAGAAATCCATATTAATCATATACGCAGTGAAAACATTCAGTAATATTCTTTCATAAAAAATAACTAAAGTTTCTATAAATTTTATATTCAGGAAAAAAAAAATTATTTTTTTTCTCATATCCGGCCGACTAATCTTCAAATTATACTCTTTCTTGCTCCAATAATTCAAGGAATTTGATTGATTACCTTTTCGTCTATGGTACTACACACGTTGCCAGTATCACATCAGCAGGCAAATTCTATACCGAATATAACTTTTTCTTTTTCTTTTTCCTGTTTAGCCTCCGGTAACTACCGTTTAGATAAGAGGATGAAATAGGATGATATGTATGAGTGTGAATGAAGTGTAGTCTTGTACATTCTCAGTTCGACCATACCTGAGATGTGTGGTTAATTGAAACCCAACCACCAAAGAACACCGGTATCCACGATCTAGTATTCAAGTCCGTGTAAAAATAGCTGGCTTTACTAGGATTTGAACGCTGGAACTCTCGACTTCCAAATCAGCTGATTTGGGAAGACTCGTTCACCACTAGACCAACCCGGTGGGTATACCGAATATAATTGTCGCAATGAATCTTGAAGCTAGGACTACGACGGCTAGTACATTGCCTATTATCCAAACTGAAAACATTTAGCTTAGTTTTCACGCGCAGAAACAAATCGTTTTCATTTATTATAGATATTTCCGTCTTTCAATTAGGTTTTTGGAGGGTGTAGTGTACTCCCTTCGCAGAGACTGTCTGTAGGCTAATAATTGTAAGATGAAAAAAAGATAATTTATTTAAATTTTGAAAATTCTTCGTCTTCTTTTTAAACCACCTGAGTCATGGCTGGGCTAAGTTCGCTGTCGTGAGGTGTCCTTCCTACTTCTTTTTTATTCTTGCTTGACTCTGTATTTTTTAGATTGTAAATATTTATAACTGTAATATTAGAAAGACGTGTGAGCCCTGAGAAGGACATCACAGTGGAGAGTGCAGGTCTTTTCGTTCTCTCCGTCAGACGACTGCTGGATTTCTTCTCCAATCTTCGTTTTTATCTTCCAGCGGTCTTCTTTACCTTCTTCTTTCATAGGATAAAGGATTGCGGGAGGGGACAATTAATATTAAATAAGCTTGTTATTTAATATTAGGCAGCAGAACTTCAACAGAAAATACCAGCAAGATTCTCTTCTAGATACATTTGTATCTTGGATGGGGTTGAGGGAACCACGACTGATGTTCCTAGTCCTCGGCAGTATATATATATACCTCCCAGGCAAGGGCTTACCTGTAGGAAAAGAAGTCGACCTACCGATTTCTTCATTCAAGTATAATGATTTCTGCTGTCCGAACCTTCTACACTGTTCTAGAAAGAATTTCTTTGTTATTGTTTCTTCTGGATTTTTCTTTTTCAATCTATTTGTCGATTTACGTTCTTGCAATCTTTTTCTGTCTCTCTCTTATGTTGGCACTAACTTATTAGAAGCTTCTCTACTCGTTACAATATTTTTATCAATAAAAATTAGTTACAAAAAAAAAAAATACAGTATCTCATAGATATGATATTATCAAACTGGCAAGAAATAATACTATGAATCAACCAAAAAACTATTACGACTTGATTTTAAATTAATCAATTTTTTTTTTCAAGAAATATTCTATAATCGTTTCTGTTAAAATTAATTTAAAAAAAAATGTTCAATTATTTTCGCAAACGGAGGATGACGTAAAGTAACCTTATACATTGAATTTTTTGTCTTGTATCTAAGAGTACTTTAGTCAAACAGTTAATAATAGAAGCTGATAATTTTTTGCCGGTTTTTATTCCCTCCACTAAATGTAATAAATATTATAATCTTGAAGTGCGCTGCGCAAGCGTACTGCCGGGTTAACTGTCTGCAATAACTCGATTGTTTGTCAACGGATTTTTACAAATGAGGTGTGTCATTTTGCTCAAAATAAAATGCTTAATAAATTTTGTAATAAAAAAAAAAATTTGATCACACAAATAATTACAAAGATATTGAAGATTAAAAAAGTAAGCTGGTGAGCATTTTGAAATTTCGAAGGTGACGTTTGCAAAATTTATTTTGTATAATAAAACATTAGTCTTAGATTTGCAAAATTTAATTAAAGTAGGTTTACCCGTTCCTGAGAAATAATTTTTTTGTTGAAAATCACAAAATGGCGTCTAGAAGGAAAACAAAGCAAAATAGGATTTATGACGATACGAACCTTTTTGCTTATTTTGATGTCCTGAATCAGTACCTAAAGTTCGGGGATACGTCACGGAACACTCTGTATATCTCCGTTGAAAAAAAAATAATAATAATTTGCCATTTACTGTTTAATCTTCTGGTGCAGTAAATGGTATGTAATTATTATTGTTTTTTTTTTCATTTCAAGAAAAAAGGTGGTTTAGGCTTAAGAAACTTTTAATCACTGAATCTGAAGTTTAAAATAAAATTCGATAATGCAGCAGATGAATCTCCCTTACGAATTTATCTAAGTAGAATTCTACACAGCTATAACTCATAACTTTTACTCAAAAGTTTTTACTGTCATATCTTCAGCGATCTAAGAGACATTGTTGAATATACCAAATAGACTGTTACGTAGAACACCACTAATTTAATAAATTAGTTTTAGATAATAAATTATTACTTAGGAATTAACTAAAATTAAATTGTATGACGAATTATACCACCATCAATAAATATGCTCTAGTCAATATGTAACCAAAAAATTTGTTAAAATGTTCTAAATGACAAAATTTAAATTTGGTCATTTAGTACAATTTTAGTATTTTAGTTTTTATTACAATTTTAAATTTGTTTTTTTTTAAATTTGTTAAATGACCAAATTTTTAGTCAATATATACTAAAAAATTTCATCTTCTCATTAAGATAAAAAAATTTAACTCATATTTTATTAAATTATAAAAAATTAAAAACTGAAAAAAATAATTCCTTAACTAAGCATTTTATTATCAGCAAAACTAATCTCAAATCAAATTCAAGAGACTGATACAATCTCTATCCGAAAGTATTTTTACAATATTTTAATGTCACTCTTCTACAATAAAAAAAAATATATAAATTACGAACTTTAATCTGTTCCATTTTGTGTTGAAGAAAAATAATTTATAATAACGGGCTACGTCCTCATTAAGAAATTCCAAATAAATCGACAAAGCGGGCTGGTTTTAAAACCTAGAGCATAAATCAATTTTTTCTTGATCTTTATATTCTATTGTGGTGATATTTTTATCAGGGCAAATAGAGAATTATGAACCGGTTCCATGAAAACACAATATTATTAATTAAAAACTTTATCATTTTATAACCGTATTTTTTTTTCTCTCGCTGCTGACTAAAAACACTTTTATAATGCATCATCTACTAAAGAAATGGGTACATATAACGACTATGTTGTAAATAAAACCATCTGAGGAATAAGTGAAACTTTTCTTTTTTTTTTGTCTTCAGTCATTTGACTGGTTTGATGCAGCTCTCCAAAATTCCTTATCTAGTACTAGTCGTTTCATTTCAGTATACCCCCTACATTCTACATCCCTAACAATTTGTTTTACATATTGCAAACGAGGCCTGCCTACACAATTTTTTCCTTCAACCAGTCCTTCCAATATTAAAGCGACTATTCCAGGATGCCTTAGTATGTGGCCTATAAGTCTCTATGGTCTATAAGTCTATGGTCTCTTCTTTTAACTATATATTTCCAAATGCTTCTTTCTTCATCTATTTGTCGCAACACCTCTTTATTTGTTGCTTTATCCACCCGTCTGATTTTTAACATTCTCCTATAACACCACATTTCAAAAGCTTCTAATCTTTTCTCAGGTACTCCGATTGTCCAAGCTTCACTTCCATATAAAGCGACACTCCAAAGTGAAACTAAACAGATTTATTTTCTATGAGAGTAATGACGGTTCATTATTTAACCTATCCTGGTGATGAACAGATATAGCAGTATGAATAAATGGACAATATCAATTGAATTTCAGTGAGTTTGGCACACTGATATTCAACAAAATATTTAAATATGTGAAGAAGGAGACGAGAAACGACTTTATTCTTTTTACTTCATATAGTAAAGCCAGTATGGTTGTAAATTTTTAAAATGAAACGTTCGACACCAAAAAATATAAAACCAACCATAAAAATCCTGTCTAATCTCTCCCGCCTAATCTCAGAAGGAAAATCGTGAAAAAATTTCATAAAAAATATTTTTGACCTATCACAATCTATAAATTAACAAAGACGATAATTTGTATAAATAATATATTTCCACTTATCAAACATTTTTTTAATGTGTTATCCAAGCGCTTTCAGAGTCATTTGTTCATCATCAGGGATTATTTAAAACTATGAATTTTTATCCGTGCATATAATGTTGTATGTATGATTATAATTAAAATTATAATGAAATTAAAATTGTTATTTTCATAACAGTGGGTCATCAATAATTAAAATAAGTTGTACGTTAAGTAAAATAAAAACGTCATGTCAGTAGAATACTGATAGCAGTCGTAAACATCCTACGGACATGACTTTTTATTTTACTTAACATATAATTTATTTTAAATTATTGATGACGCACTGTTATAAAAATAACAATTTTAATTACATTATAATTTTAATTATAATCATAAATATAACATTATATGCACGGAAACAAATTCAAAGTTTTAAATAATCCCTGATGATGGAGAAATGACTCTGAGAGCGCTTAGATAATTTTTTTTTTTTGTCTTCAGTCATTTGACTGGTTTGATGCAGCTCTCCAAGATTCCCTATCTAGTGCTAGTCGTTTCATTTCAGTATACCCTCTACATCCTACATCCCCAACAATTTGTTTTACATACTCCAAACGTGGCCTGCCTACACAATTTTTCCCTTCTACCTGTCCTTCCAATATTAAAGCGACTATTCCAGGATGCCTTAGTATGTGGCCTATAAGTCTGTCTCTTCTTTTAACTATATTTTTCCAAATGCTTCTTTCTTCATCTATTTGCCGCAATACCTCTTCATTTGTCACTTTATCTACCCATCTGATTTTTAACATTCTCCTATAGCACCACATTTCAAAAGCTTCTAATCTTTTCTTCTCAGATACTCCGATCGTCCAAGTTTCACTTCCATATAAAGCGACACTTCAAACATACACTTTCAAAAATCTTTTCCTGACATTTAAATTAATTTTTGATGTAAACAAATTATATTTCTTACTGAAGGCTCGTTTAGCTTGTGCTATTCGGCATTTTATATCGCTCCTGCTTCGTCCATCTTTAGTAATTTTACTTCCCAAATAACAAAATTCTTCTACCTCCATAATCTTTTCTCCTCCTATTTTCACATTCAGCGGTCCATCTTTGTTATTTCTACTACATTTCATTACTTTTGTTTTGTTCTTGTTTATTTTCATGCGATAGTTCTTGCGTAGGACTTCATCTATGCCGTTCATTGTTTCTTCTAAATCCTTTTTACTCTCGGCTAGAATTACTATATCATCAGCAAATAGTAGCATCTTTATATTTTCACCTTGTACTGTTACTCCGAATCTAAATTGTTCTTTAACATCATTAACTGCTAGTTCCATGTAAAGATTAAAAAGTAACGGAGATAGGGAACATCCTTGTCGGACTCCCTTTCTTATTACGGCTTCTTTCTTATGTTCTTCAATTGTTATTGTTGCTGTTTGGTTCCTGTACATGTTAGCAATTGTTCTTCTATCTCTGTATTTGAACCCTAATTTTTTTAAAATGCTGAACATTTTATTCCAGTCTACGTTATCAAAAGCCTTTTCTAGGTCTATAAACGCCAAGTATGTTGGTTTGTTTTTCTTTAATCTTTCTTCTACTGTTAATCTGAGGCCTAAAATTGCTTCCCTTGTCCCTATACTTTTCCTGAAACCAAATTGGTCTTCTCCTAACACTTCTTCCACTCTCCTCTCAATTCTTCTGTATAGAATTCTAGTTAAGATTTTTGATGCATGACTAGTTAAACTAATTGTTCTGTATTCTTCACATTTATCTGTTCCTGCTTTCTTTGGTATCATTACTATAACACTTTTTTTGAAGTCTGATGGAAATTCCCCATTTTCATAAATATTACACACCAGTTTGTATAATCTATCAATCGCTTCCTCACCTGCACTGCGCAGTAATTCTACAGGTATTCCGTCTATTCCAGGAGCCTTTCTGCCATTTAAATCTTTTAATGCTCTCTTAAATTCAGATAATACATTAAAAAAATTGTTGTTACGTGGACATATATTGTTATACAAATTAGATCATTACCAACGGTGCTAGATATTAAGGTAATAATTCCATTTTAGGATACATAAGACTAAAACTAAAAAGAAAAAAAAATGAAAACTATAATAAAGAAGATTTTGGATTTACATAGTTTGCCATTTAATTTGTTGTTGTATTATTAATTATTAGTTATAGTTTATTATTATCAATATTATACCGCTTTTTAAAGTTCGTTATTGTTCGCATTATGGATCTAAATTGCAATAAAATTATTCATACAGCGCGTTTTACCTTTTTCTATTGTTAACACGATTTTCAGGTCATCGTAAATTCGAATGCTTATAACTCGATAACAAAGTAAAAATGACAAAACTTCTATTACAATACTTCCTTGTATTTTACTTTCCATGTATTTACCTTTTACTCGTATTTCAATACAAGTACATTCTTTTACGAAGTACAAGGAAATATTGTAATGGGAAAAAATTTCGATTTTCAAATTTCAACGGAAATATCCATTTTGACCATCCTTGAATCCATCCATGTTGACTAGTTTCGGGGTGACGTCTGTACGTACAAATGTATCTCGCATAACTCAAAACGATTAACCGTAGAATTTTGAAATTTTGGATTTAGGATTGTTACAACATTTAGTTGTACATGTTTTCATTGCAATCGACTGGACTAAAAGTTTCCAAAAAAGCCTAAAATCATCAATAAGCTCTCATTTAGAGCTTTTGAATGATATATCATAAGCGGTACTTATTTTAATTGCTTCCAGAGTTATAACCAAATAACATTTTAGTTAATGATATATTTGGATCTTATAAACGGAAGGCACATCGGTTCGAATCCGACTTCATTTCCTTTCTTTTTTAACTTTTATTTTTTTAATTTAAATATATTGATTTATTAATAATTATAAACCTCTGATTATAAAAAAAAGCTTTAGCAATAAATAACAATTCAATAACAAGAAAAAAAATCAGAAGGTTTAGTGAAATAAAATTTCATGTACTTGTAAAAATGCTTATATGTAATTTAATAGGCGTAGAAGGAAGTAATATGGTGTCCACATCAGATGTTTTATATTTAATGTATTTAAAATAACATTATTATATGTATTTATTTATTAAATAGTTAATATGGATTTAATCATATTTATGTTTTATATTATATAATTTATATTTTTAAATTTACAATTTCTTTTATACGCGTGGTCTACATAATGAATTATTATATACCGATTAGAAAAAAAAATTATTAATTTATTTTCTTGCAATGTCTACTGATGATTATTATTAAACAAGCCAGCAAAACTGTATTCTACGTTTACATTTAAAATAAATGTAGCTATTTAACATACTTATATTCGTATATATTGTAAGGGTTTCTTCCAGAAAGAAGAAAGAAAGTGAAAATAAATCTAAAAGGAAATCTTGTCTTTTAGAATAACGAGTCCGTTTAATAACTTGTCCTCTGTAATACAGACAATAGCATCTCCAAAAATCCTTTTCGACTAGAAGGATTACCGGACCGGTAAAAGGACTTATAAAGAAGGGTAGAAGACGCGGACAATAAAAACTATTGCGCTTGAACAATCAAAATACTGGGTCTGGTAATCTTTCTACAGGGCCTGGTAGTATAAATACTGCGGGGATCAGCGGATATAGTCAGTAGTTTTACGGATTAAGTCAGAATTTCAGCGGATATAGTCAGTAGTTTTGTAAGTCCGAGTTTGGTGCAGCGTGCGATAAAAGCGATAACAGTACGTGTTTTTCGTAACAACGAGTGAAGAGCGCGTCATCACGAGCATTCTATTTTGGACAGTGGTTGAATGTTGTTCTGTGAGTTATTAGTAAACAGTATTCCACTCATTCATAAAGTGTAACATAGAACTCTATTGTAAATAGAAAAAGAAATTATATTTGCCGAAAACTGAATTGTATGTACTTTATACTTTTGTTGTATTATTTTGCTGTTAATACAGTTTTTATTAGTCATTATAAGAGTTTTTAGTAAATCGTACTGTATTCGTGTTAATAATTTAATTGCAGTTAAATGAATTTTGTTTTTTTATTTGAATTACTATTTTGTATGTTATATTTATTTATTTATTTTTTTTTTTTTTTGCTTGATGATATCGCCACATAACCTTGAAACTTGTGCGTGGGTTATAGAAATGTAGTGTATGGGAAATGTCGTGCCTGACCGGGATTCGAACCCAGAACCAGTTATTTATTTATTATTTACTTCATTTCATATATTTTGAAGGTAATAAATTATATTTATAAAAAAATTTATGTTTGTTAACCTCTTAATATCCTTGTAGAACGACGAACACGATACTATATAACAGAAGGCAAAGAGTTCTAAAAAAGTACTACGTTAATAAAATATAATTAATTCTGGTTTACACTAATGTACTAGCGCGTGAATGAATTTATAAACTCAATAAAATATCTGAAATAACTAAGCAGTGACATTACAACGTTATATTGTGTAGTCTTATGATGCGAATGTATTTACGTACGGATTGGGATGAGGGGTTAACAATATCTCTATAATTTAATGACATGACACAATGTATTCGGTGTAAATACGCGTTTGTCAAATTCAAATTCAGTAACAGAATACGTGACGATGTGGGGAAGGATTTAAATTTAAACAAGAGTCAAGATAGTAGTACATGGAATGAGTGGTATATGACCCCGTGACCCCGCTGTATTTGAACATATCGATTGGTTGTGGTCCAGCAACAAGAGCCAGTAACATCGGCAGGAAGTTTTATCTTTTCCCCTCCCACCAATTTCACTACTTCAAACACCCACGTATCTAAACTTCGATTCTAAAATCTCTACTGCTCTAAATCAAATATTCTATTACATTCGTATTCTTTACTAGTACACGCAATGTAAATTAATTTTCAATAAATTTCATCTATCAGTAATACCTTAGTTACAATCTGCAACTTTATTACGACAGATTTATTTGTGAAAAATGTATTTATTTTTGCAAAAAACTATTCTATTACTACTAATTTTTCGGTCGTCCTCCGATATCCTCATTCTGGTCTTTCGAACGTCATTACTCTGATGATTTATTTTAGATTTATTGCTGCACGTATTTTTTTTTTTTGTCTTCAGTCATTTGACTGGTTTGATGCAGCTCTCCAAGATTCCCTATCTAGTGCTAGTCGTTTCATTTCAGTATACCCTCTACATCCTACATCCCCAACAATTTGTTTTACATACTCCAAACGTGGCCTGCCTACACAAATTTTTCCTTCTACCTGTCCTTCTAATATTAAAGCGACTATTCCAGGATGCCTTAGTATGTGGCCTATAAGTCTGTCTCTTCTTTTAACTATATTTTTCCAAATGCTACTTTCTTCATCTATTTGCCGCAATACCTCTTCATTTGTCACTTTATCCACCCATCTGATTTTTAACATTCTCCTATAGCACCGCATTTCAAAAGCTTCTAATCTTTTCTTCTCAGATACTCCGATTGTCCAAGTTTCACTTCCATATAAAGCGACAATCCAAACATACACTTTCAAAAATCTTTTCCTGACATTTAAATTAATTTTTGATGTAAACAAATTATATTTCTTACTGAAGGCTAGTTTAGCTTGTGCTATTCGGCATTTTATATCGCTCCTGCTTCGTCCATCTTTAGTAATTTTACTTCCCAAATAACAAAATTCTTCTACCTCCATAATCTTTTCTCCTCCTATTTTCACATTCAGCGGTCCATCTTTGTTATTTCTACTACATTTCATTACTTTTGTTTTCTTCTTGTTTATTTTCATGAGATAGTTCTTGCGTAGGACTTCATCTATGCCGTTCATTGTTTCTTCTAAATCCTTTTTACTCTCGGCTAGAATTACTATATCATCAGCAAATCTTAGCATCTTTATCTTTTCACCTTGTACTGTTACTCCGAATCTAAATTGTTCTTTAGCATCATTAACTGCTAGTTCCATGTAAAGATTATAAAGTAACGGAGATAGGGAACATCCTTGTCGGACTCCCTTTCTTATTAGGGCTTCTTTCTTATGTTCTTCAATTGTTATTGTTGCTGTTTGGTTCCTGTACATTTAGCAATTGTTCTTCTATCTCTGTATTTGAACCCTAATTTTTTTAAAATGCTGAACATTTTATTCCAGTCTACGTTATCGAAAGCCTTTTCTAGGTCTATAAACGCCAAGTATGTTGGTTTGTTTTTCTTTAATCTTCCTTCTACTATTAATCTGAGGCCTAAAATTGCTTCCCTTGTCCCTATACTTTTCCTGAAACCAAATTGGTCTTCTCCTAACACTTCCTCCACTCTCCTCTCAATTCTTCTGTATAGAATTCTAGTTAAGATTTTTGATGCATGACTAGTTAAACTAATTGTTCTGTATTCTTCACATTTATCTGCCCCTGCTTTCTTTGGTATCATAACTATAACACTTTTTTTGAAGTCTGATGGAAATTCCCCATTTTCATAAATATTACACACCAGTTTGTATAATCTATCAATCGCTTCCTCACCTGCACTGCGCAGTAATTCTACAGGTATTCCTTCTATTCCAGGAGCCTTTCTGCCATTTAAATCTTTTAATGCTCTCTTAAATTCAGATCTCAGTATTGTTTCTCCCATGTCATCCTCCTCAACTTCCTCTTCTTCCTCTATAACACCATTTTCTAATTCATTTCCTGCACGTATAAAAGACTATATTAACGAAATTTATAACTCAAGTTCATATTCTTTCTTGTATGTTTAACTTTAATATCTTCACCATCAAGAGGTTGGTGCAGTTATGATAGTTACCCCAGACTTTACTACGAAATTACATCATCGTACTACAGGCATAGTTCTCTCTAAGCTGCTCAGGTGCGTGGCCGCTTGGTAGTATTGCAATAAATAGCACAGAGAAATTTAATCCTTGCGCATCTACAATCAGTTATTCTACGTAAATTTGTAAGGTATACGCGATGACACGTTTAGTTGAGACTACGGAGTAGCGAACACCGGGAGTTTATAACTACTATTCACAATAAAAGCATTCTATTCATCGCACAAAAAATTATAATGTTTTTGAGCGATGCTGTCAGTGTTATGCTCGGGAAGATTAACGGGGTAGCAACACATTTAACTGAACAACACTGTGTAGCACGTAGGGAAGATTTAGGATTAAATGATGTACGGAAAAATGTAACTATTATTAGGATGTCGAACTGTGTATACATGTTTCACCATCTAGCATCAAAAATAAAATTTTGAAGAATTAGCTCAAGTGTTAGAACATGATGTTATATCATTTAAACCGTTAAATGAAGTCACACGGTCATCCAGGTATTTTGCAGTCGGTGCTTTAGTAAAAAATTACGATGTATTAATTGAGTATTGTAAAAATCAGATAGCAGAATGCGACGACCTTGTTTTAAATATTATGAAAAAATTATAATTCACAATATCGGGAAAAAATATTTGCTCTTAAAGATGTATAAACAAGCTTACTTCATCGTGCAAATATCTACAAAAAAGTGATTTAACAATTATTGACGCTCACAGGTACGTAAAAATTGCAATTAAATAAACTAATAACTCGATATTTGGAGCACGAAATCTTTTGCAGTGACAATGTAAGAGAAATATTTAATGTATGTTCAATTAGAGAGCAGATTTTCAGATGAAGAATTAAAAGATCGGCAAACATTTGATAATGAAATTATTATAAATTCAAGAAACAACTTTGATATCGGGAAGCAAAATACAATACAGCTTTCTAAAAAACAAAATTCAGAATTTATGGCAAATACAAATTTTGATGTAGATAAAATATGGAACGAATATTCAGAATTGAAATTTACAATTCTGGAGTAAACTAAATTTCGACTGTTCAAGACTTTTAGCGTTACGTTTAGACGTATGTCAAAATTAACTTTGAATTATCTAACGTTTCCTTTCTACATAATATTAATTGTATAAGTTAATGGCAATAAATCACATTTTTTAAACGTAAATTGTAGAGAATTTAATTATAAGAATATTGATGTAAATAATGTCAACTGAAAACAAATAAAATTTTAAACATGTCGACTTTTATTAACAACAAAACCGATGAAAACTTAGAAGAAAATGTTACAAAAAAAGAAAACAGATGTGTCTAGTAGGTACAATAATTTTAGACCTAAGGAAAACAAGTTGGCAACACTGAATTATTTCGTCACAATTCGTTTAAATACTACTCATTGTTGTCAGTTAATTGTTGGTAATGTGTTAAATAACCTTTCGCTGATAAATCGTGTTTGCAGTATTACGTCGAATTCTTACCGTAAAAATTTCAGAAAACTGTTAAAAAGTGTAATTTTGTATTCATTTTACAGTGCATAAAAATATTGCTGGAAAATATCCCCTTAGCAAAACGAATTGAAATGTATTACCAACTTGGTGGAGCTCCTACAAATTTCACTGATGAAGTAAGGCAATATCTTGAAGAAAAGTTTGCTGGTAAATGGATAGGACATGGAGGGCCGGTTAATTGGCCACCGAGATCCCCAGACCTCACTCCGTTGGATTATTGTTTGTGGGGATGGTTGAAAAATGAGGTTTACAAGGAAAAAGTAGACACACGCGATGAACTGATCGCTCGCATTCTCAACGCTGCAGCTATAATCAAGGAACACAAAGATACTGTTGGATTGGCAACACAAAATCTAGTACAACGCGTTGAAAAGTGCATTGAACACAACGGTGGCATTTTTGAAAGTTATTAAACCATATGAAATACTACTTGTAAGCCGCATTTTATCATTATCATAAAAAAAACAGTAAGTGTTCTTTCTTCCTCCAAATATTTTCTATTGTACATAACGAAAAAGTTTTTTCAATCTGTTACAAATTAATCTGTTTTGTTGTTAATAAAAGTCGACATGTTTAAAATATTATTTGTTTTCTGTTGACATTATTTACATCAATCTTTTTATAATTAAATTCTCTACTATTTATGTTTAAAAAATGTACGATTTATTGCCAATTTAACAACGTTTTTGTACATCAAACGTAAAAAAATGTGTTTTTGACTCTATTTTTGGCGTTTTACATGGGATATCTTAGAAACTAAGAGAGATGCAGTTCTAGGACTTATTTTTTTCGATTTCCCAGCTCAATAACCATAAGAAACAATTGAGTTTGTCCCTTAATTGACCTTCCCAGAATTTCAGAAAGCCTTAATTTACCCGTAGAAACTGAAACTCGGGCGATATCTTTCACCCTGTACAACTCGCTAACCAGGCGTTTTCGGACCTATGTTTATATGAATTTTTTTCTTATTTTTAGCCTCTAGAATGAGTTGTCAAAGTACTGTCCTATCCTCCTGAATCATTCTGTATATAAAAAAAAGGAGTTGATTTCTTTTAAATGTAAGATTAAGGACGCCATAGGAATACAAAAAAATCTAGTTCGGCATAAAATTTCTATTTATTGCAAGGGTGGTTTTTATGTTTTTCTTTTGTACTCTCGATTATCCTGTTATTATATTATTCCAAAATGTAGTTATATCAACGAGACGGTATGACCAATTTTAAAAATTCAAACGTCTTATTTTTTATCATTTTGAGTGTTAACGTTTGCATAAAAAAATATGTACGCTGGATCATTCGGTTATCCGTTATATTTCCGAAATTTGCTAATATCTCCGGAAAGGTACGACCAATTTAAAAAATTCAAACAACGTATTTGACAGCAGTACAAGGTCTAACGTTAAAATTATGAAATTGAAATAAGAAATCGAAATGAAAAATTAAAATGCCGGAAAAATAAATAGTAAACATTTTTTAAAAACAGTAATTTTTCGTAAGACGCAATAAATTTGAGGCACGCAAAAATGAGTCGTGTCTTGAAAAAATTTTTAAGACTACAAAAAGAAAACTTTCAAGACTACAAAAATAAAACGCACACATTTGGCTGTACCTCATGGGTTATGTGAAAAACAATTACAATTATTTTGTAAAATTTTGGTGAATTTTATAACTAAATTTTAAAGTTATGTAATTTTACACGATTACAATAAATAAATCTGTTTTCAAAAACTAAGAGCATTTCATAATGTTCTTTTTCAGTTTCGAAAATTCATTAACAAAAAACTATTTTACTCATACGAATAAAACAAGTACTGTACGAAAGAGTACTTCAAATAGTTTTTTCACATATTCTAGGCAGTTAGTAAACCATTTGCTCGCTAGGGCTCGACAGTAGAGAAAATGGCTGCCACGGGAAGCGAGAAGTCGTTTTGAGTGTTAGAATTTCACTTGTCAAAGTCAATAATTTCTGTGCAACGTGCGTTTCGGTTGAAATTTCATAAGGAGCCACCAAGTGACAATTCAGTTCGTGCATGGTATAAACAATTCGGTGAAACTGGTTGCTTGTGCAAGAAAAAATCAACCTCAGAAGTGAATGTCGGACTTGTGCGTGCAAGTTTCATTCGCAGCCCGTCAAAATCGACTGCGGCTCAGACAGAGAATTAGGAATTCCGAAAACAATAGTGTGGAGAGTTCTCCGTAAACGTTTATTATGCAAACCGTACAGTCTTCAATTAATCCAGCGTCTTTCTGATGGAGATAAAAAACGTAGGTTCGATTTTTGTTTACAGTTACAGGAAAAGATGTTGTTAGATAAAGGTTTTGTAAACAAGATAATTTTCAGCGATGAAGCTACATTCCATATTAGCGGCAAAGTAAACCGTCATAACATGCGAGTTTGAGGAACTGAAAACCTACATTTTTATGTGGAACACATTCGGGATTCTCCGAAAGTAAACGTTTTTTTTGCGATCTCTCGTGAGGCAGTGTATGGGCCGTTCTTTTTTATGGAAACGACAGTAACCGGCATGATATACCTGGATGTGATACAATTATGGCTTATGCTTCAGCTACTCAACCACTTCATTTTCCAGCAAGATAGTTGTCCTGCCCGTTTTCATAACGAAAAGTACCTTAACGCAACGTTAACTCGGGACTGGATAGAACGTGCTTCTGAAGAAGACCAACACATTATGCTGCGGCCACCAAGATCACCAGACTTCACACCATGTTATTTCTTTCTCTGGGGTTACGTGAAAGATAAGGTGTTTCCCAACAATGCCGCACGATATCGATGAGCTAAAGGATCGCATAATCAGTGCAATCAACTCTATCGAAAATGACATGTTAGAACGAGTTTGGCAAGAGCTAGACTTTCGTGTTGATGTGTGCCGTGTCACCAGAGGAGCACATATTGAACATTTATAGATTTTAACAAAAAACTGTTTGAGTTCCTGCATCACCTCGTACAACTTTCATTTAAATAAGTGAAATACTTTTTTTTACTGAATGTTTGTAACTCCTAAGAACATTATGAAACGCCCTGTATATATATATATATATATATATATCTTCTTAGATTAAACCAAATAAAGGATCAAAACTGTTATATAATTCAATTAGAACTTTTTAATTAATCTTCAATTTTTACATTAATTTTTCCCAAATCATATACAATCGAATGTTATTTCCAAATCTAATAAACACAAATGATTTAAATAATTTATAAATTATTCCATATATAGAATGTACAAGAAAAATACCATTTTTTAAAGGTAAAAATTAATAAATTAACAAAAAACACCATGAAAATAAAAACACAAAATCATGAAATTTAAAAGCAAAAAAGTCAAACAAAGTTTAAATAACGAAGAAAAGAAACGTAACCCCATTTAATAATAATTATTATTCTTATGAAAAATAAACAAACTGATAATATTTCTTTACCGTAACAACAGTAATAATAACGAACAGAAAAGAAAGAATCATAAAATATAATAGTAAAATAGAAAATAATTTTCCCAGATGAGTAAAAAGGGAGAAATTTGAAGAAAAACAAGAAAAAAAACGAGTTACAATTTAACTACAGAAAAGGAGTGAGATGCTAATGTGCCCTAGGCGCTTATATCATTTGAAACTGCTATAAAAATTTTCATTTCTCACGTACTTTATATTTGTTCATTTATATTACACGGTGACTTCGTTTCATTCAACTTATTTTAAGTAATGTAGGCTATCTACGGATACGCACTCGTATAAAACTGAAACTGTTATTATCTCAAAGCCAACATTATAAATGTAAAATATTCTACATTATTCTAAGTAAATAATTGTATTATATACGGTAAAGTTTAATTATTAGATATTTCATTAAGATAAAAATTTAACTAAACTCCTAATATTCTGGATTACTTTTTTTAATATAAATTATTGCCGTCCGTGTATAATGTAACTGAGCGAGAATGAGGTAACAAACACGCATGCTTTATTGGTAGAAAGATGAATGATTCATCATTTCCTATTATGACTGGTCCCCCACCATCCAGTTACTTGCCGTCAGTCACCGCCCTCATATTTTATTCTCGTATGTTTTATTATAAGAATAACTTCCCGTAATAAATTTCGTACTCTCGTTAAAATTCTTCAAACGAACAAAATCAATTTAAATTCACCTACGAAGCTATTTGTATATTTAATCGGTTATTATAATGTAATTATTTTTACTTTCCCGATTAGATAGCACTATAGCAGAGCTATAACTTTAGAAGGAAAAGTACTGTGATCGGTCCAATTTGGGCATATGAGGTTTTCATCGGATATTGACGTTTTGACACCTAAGAAACTCAAAAAAACCGGATAGAAATTTTTCTGATGTTAATGTTCGTAAGTATATGAGTGTGTTCGGTATTGGCCTCTAAATCACCTTACATATCCAGAACTA
Organism: Lycorma delicatula; assembly: GCF_047948215.1. Classification (NCBI taxonomy): domain Eukaryota; kingdom Metazoa; phylum Arthropoda; class Insecta; order Hemiptera; family Fulgoridae; genus Lycorma; species Lycorma delicatula. Next base: position 44,429,148 of record NC_134465.1, read on the forward strand.
CTGGACCTATTTTGACCAAAACTTGGTCAGATTACTTCTATATATGACATTGATGCCATTAAATTTTCAACTTAAAAGGTCAAAGGGGTGAGACTGTAGAGCAAGGTCACCTTCAGTATTTTTAAATTTCGCCTGATTACGGTCGTATTTTTCTTAGGCATATTTGTTAACAAATACAAAAAAAAACAGTATTTGCAAAAAAATTTGTTTTTTCAAAATCCCATCCTTAACCTAAAAAATGCTCTAAACTAGTGGCTAAGTGGGCATACTGTGTCAATAGTACCTCCTGTCACCACAAGCAGCGCTAGTTTCACAATCAGTCATCTTGGAATTTCCCTATTGTAAATTTCCTTATCCTCTTCCTCTTGGATGGGAAATTTGAAATTCGACAGGATTGTTGACCAAATTATTTTTTATACTTTAAATATTAATTATTAATTTTATCACAAAATAATCAAAAAATGATAAATTATGATTGTAATACAATAAAATCGGTAAGATTTTAAACAAAAATTAATATTCAATATTCTGTCAATCAGCGGTCACACTAAAGAGAGTTTATCTAGTTATACATTTCTCACCGTTATTTTTTATTCGATATAACGTGTATAAAATTTTATTTTCATGTTTTACATAAAAATTCAGTTTTTTTCTCTCTCTACATCCTCGAGCCGGACATCCAATTAAGTATATTCGGCTCGGGGACGTGTCCTTGCGACTCTAAAGTGGGCCTCCCCATTCACCGGTTATCAACCCGGCACAGCAGGTCAGCCCCCCGGTTCCAGATCTTTTAATTTAATTGCCAGCCTCTAATCTCCGACGGAAGAAACCAGGCCCGGCAATGCCGTTCTCAGCCCCCCGCCGGAGACCGGGTTTCAGTCTTTTCTTTTGCCAGCCTCAAACCGACGGAACAGGAGCTGAAGCGTATCCGGGAACCCATACCGCCGGCCGGGTCTCGGTCTTTTCATTAATTCGCACCTAACGGACCCCAGGAGTCCCCGCTCCTTCACGGGAATCCACACACCAGGGGATGTGAGCCCTCAGGAACGGGGTTTTCCGCCCTGCCCTGCTATAAACTAAAACCCTCAGTATTCCAGTCATCTTGCATCACCTTATTTTATTCTGAGAACAAATATTGCAAGATTATGAAAGTTCCCGGACATACCCAAGAGCCACTCCAAGAGCTGCTCCGTTAGGGTACGTATCAGTCCTGCATTTATACGATGTTTCTCCCATCGCATGCACACGAAAATTCGTGTGTTTGGGATCGTCAACCGCATCGCAATAACAGCAGATGGGTGACTCTTTCCTGCCAAACCTATGCAGGTATTGTTCAAACAAACCATGTCCCGATATGAGTTGCGTTGTGTGGTAATCTAATTCGCCATGAGAGCGATCTAGCGAAGCAACCAGGTCCGGGATATTCTCGGAGCTGGAAAAAATACATTTTTCAGTACGTTAACTTCATGTATACAAACTAACATTTATTTCGTATTTAGTTTTTTTTCAGTTAGTAAGCCTGCAAAATGAAAAAAAAAAAAACATTTTATATTCATAGAATTACCCGAACGTTTACGTTCATAATTAAGTATAATATTTATTTTTTTTTAGATATTTATTATTTGTATCTCATAAATAGAGTCATTAAAACAGTGATCATAAAAATAGGTTTTTCTAGTATTATTCAAGTATGTTGATAATAATAAATTCTTCTCTCTATATTTAACATTGAGTTATGACGGAGGGTTGGACGGATAAGCAACGTGCGTATAATAGCGATAATTTAAAAGCTAATTAACAGTTGTTTTGACGCCACTTCTATAATCATTAGAATGATTGAGTTGTAAACTAATGCTATTAAAATCTGAGCGTAAATTTTTAAATACAAAAACTATTACAGTATTGAACAATAGACCTTCTGATAAATAAATGTACGTGACCCCTAAACACATATACGCTAGGATATTATGTTACGAAATCTAAAACCGGACAACCGTTGTTACAACGTTTTATTTAGCGTGTCAAACATCGCTATTTAGATGACACTTCGTAAGTTTTCTTACAAATACAGAGTTATCATAAAAGAATGGTGCGGTTTCAGTAATTCATAAGATTGTAGGGAAATTTCTAGATGTTATATTGGTATCCCTGAAAGCCTCCAACCCAAAAAAGTTTGTTTATCAGCAGTTGTAACCACAACATCAGTTCTTGTATTGTTGTTGCGGTGAGTTTAGTGAGTTACTATGTTCTCGGATAAAGACAAAGCAAAGTGTGTTTTATTGATGGATGAATTAAAATCCGTAATTTTAGAACAACGTGCGTTTCGACGTGAATTCGGAAGAGATCCGCCACACAAAAATAACATAACACGCTGGTTCAAACGATTCGAAGAAACCGGATCGGTTAAGGAACAGAAATCAACCCGCAGACAAAGTGTACCAGACGAAACGATTGAAGTAATTAGACAATCGGCAATTAGAAGTCCTGGGAAGTCCATCCCCCGTCGAAGCGTCGAATTACGTATTACAAAATCAACAGTTCACAAAGTTTTACATAAAAAACTGAAATTACACGCTTATAAAATCCAGATACTGCAGGAATTGAAACCCGATGTTGGTGTAAAACGTTACAATTTCGCTGTTGAAATGTCGGACAGAAAAAGTGAAAACGAATCATTTTTAGACGATATAATTTTTACAGACGAAGCTACATTCCATGTGAATGGATGTGTTAACAGACACGATTCACGAATATGGGGCTCTGAAAATCCACACGCAATTATTGAGAAACAACGCGATTCGCCTAAAGTTAATGTTTGGTGTGGTGCGATGAAAAATCGTGTAATATGGCATTTCCTCTTTGCTAAAAAAACAATTAATGGAGTTTTGTATCTTGACATGTTAACCGATTATTGCTTTCCTCAGCCGGATGAACTCGAAAACATTCATCGACTTCATTTACAACAAGATGGTGCTCCCCCGCACTTCAATGCGTTGGTCACGGACGCTTTGAACGAAAAATTTTGAGATCGATGGATAGGCCGGCAAGGACCCGTACTTTAGCCTCCAAAGAGTCCAGACCTAACACCTTGCGATTTTTTCTTGTCGGGGTACATCAAAAGCGTTGTTTATACACAAAAAATTCGCGACCTAAACCACTTAAAAAACAGGATTAATGAAGCGATGACAACCATTAACGAAGAAATGTTAACTAATGTTTGGAGAGAAGTTGAGTATCGTTTGGACATTTGTCGAGCGACTAAGGGCGCACATATTGAAATTTATTAATTGTGTAAAAAAATGTTTGAGACGACAAATTTGAAAAATAAAAAAACAAACTGTAAGTAATTCTGTTTTAATTTAAACCATGTTCAAAACCGCACCATTCTTTTATGATAACCCTGCAGATTCACATAAAGTTCAATGCAAGCAAAAACTGATATTAAGCTTCCTAATCGTATGACTTTTTGGGATCGATTTTTATAAAAGTTACTTTATTTACAATACGTAATGAATGATAAATCATATTTCCAATTTTTCAAATATGTGAATAAACAGAACTTTCGATATAAAATGACAGATTACCCTAATGAAATCCATTAAGAACCACTGAACAATACGAAGTATTGTTAAAAAATGATGAGAATACTATGATGGTGACAATAGAACAATATGTCTCCCGATTACAAAAAAAATATTTGTAAATTTAAGTGGGGGAGAAACCTAATCCAGATATCATCAGGATTGGGCGACCAGCTTAATGATTAATATCTAGTTAAACGTTGTTTTAGATCATTTTATTTCAAGACACAGCTTTATTCTTTAGCCCGTTTGATCGAAAATGAATCGGTATTTCTTAGTATGCAAATTTTTTCGTATAAAGCTCTTTGAAGAACATGATACTCAGTGAACTATCTCATGAAATTTTGAAAAAAATAATTCCTAAGTTATCGTAATTTCCTGTATTACGTCGTATAAATTATCAAAAGACTCGACTTGAAATTTTAATCGAAATAGTAGCCACTCATTACAGGGAGTAGTATTTAGAACGTAAAATGATTTTAATGTACAGTTAAATTAACTGTTAATTACTAGTAAAAAGTTCTTTGTTAAATGTATTGAAAAAAAAGTTATATTTTAAAAAGTCGTTTCTTTTATTTGTACATCCAATATAATTATCTTTTAACCTTTATTTTATACCGTTAATTATTGAACTCTTTTAATTTGTTGTTTATTATTTATTTATTTACCGCTCAGTAAATAAATACAATTACTTTTTGTTTAATTTGCTTTTTTCAACTGATCAGATTAAATAATTTATATAATTTAAGCTGATTAAAAAAGTCGTTACTATAATCTTTTGCATAAATAGTAGTATAATAATTACATTAAATAATAGTTCAGTTAAATAATAATTGAACAAATTAATAACACAAAAATTCTACGGTTTACGCTACAAAAAAAAATAAGAAAAAGAGTAAAGAAACAGTTCGCTTATCTTGGAAAACACAGATACAAAAATGAAAATAAAAGTAAACAATTTTCTTCTTGTATAAAATCAGATCAAGTAAAAGGAAAATACATGGAATGACAAAAATAGATAACGCGGTAAACAGTACGGTATTGCGGATTGCATAAACTTAAAGTAAATTTTGCTCTTTCAATCTAAATAAAAAAAAATATTTTTCTATTTGTATTCAAAATATTCAGTTCTTGACTATACAAATAATGGGAAAAAAAAAATTACTTATTTATTTTGTATTATTCAAAACATTGCTTTAGATATGAATTTTAATATTTTATTCTGTGTTGTAATTTTTACACGTAAATTACAAATTATTTGATTTAAGCAGTTTTCGTAAAATATGGAATCGTAGATTATAAAAAAATTTGTACATAATTAAAATGTGATCGAAGTAAATTAATTATTCATTATTTTTAATTTCCTAATATTATTATAATTTTTTTTCTTCACTACGTCTGAAACTTAAGAAGAAGTTTGTCTGAGGATAATGTAAAAACAGTAGCGTATGAAAAATACCATGCTTGATCAGGAATCGAACCGGGGACCTTCGGATGAAAGGCCGAAACACTCCGCCACGGAGATAGGAATTATTTAATCTTATTACATTAGTACATTTATTTGTTAAAATTTTTATTAAAAGTAAAAAGAAGTGTATTATTTTATAAAACTTGTTTAATTTAGTTTATAAAACTGTATCTACGAATCGGTTTGTTTTTCTTTCAAGTTTCTTGCTGAGGAAAACTTAATTCATACTTCTTCCGTTTTGTATAGACAAAAGGTTAAAAAATAAAATTTTTAAATATTTCACATTTTTATAATTGTTTTTTGTTTGGTAATATAAACCAACGATTTACCAATTCTTTTTTAATACCCCAGTATAATGCAATTTTTCCCACTATGAAAAATAATGTATTCAATAAGTTGAAACTAATTTGGATACACAATAATTTTTTAATATTAAATAAAATTATTGAATACCTACACATTTGGCCATCTCTGTAGGTATTCAATTCGATGAATTGAACACAAATATTTTTATATTCGCGATTTCGCTCCCTAATGGTACTGGAGAAAGGATCGACCAAAATTTTAGGTATCAGGAGTATTCAAAATATCGATGTTTCATTATCATCTTAGTCCAGAAAAATATTAAAAAAAGTATTAGAAATTTTCAGATGTATATAGGTAGGAAATGTATATTGGGCTGATCTTTTTTTAAAAAAAAAGGGGAGGAGGACAAACGGAACACGATTTAACATTTTTAGATATATTTTTAATATATGTTATTAAAAATATCATAAGGTAGCTGTGAACTTAGGCAGAACAAAGAGAACTGGTAGAAAACCTTAGATTTCAGACGATATATTGCAGCTGATGGATGAACGTAGAAAATATAAGAATGCTAGTTATGAAGAAAGTAAGGAACTATAGACAATTAAGAAATACTATAAACAGGAAGTACTATAAACAGGTTGTTTATCGAAAAGAGTGGATTAAAGAAAAGTGTTCAGAAGTGGAAAGAAAAATGAATATTGGTAAAATAGACCGAGCATAAAGAAAAGTGAAGGAAAATTTTGGGGTACATAAATTAAACTCTAATAATGTGTTAAACAAAGATGGTACACCGATTTATAATACGAAAGGTAAAGTGGATAGATGGGTGGAATATATTGAAGAGTTATACGGAGGAAATGAATTAGAAAATGGTGTTATAGAGGAAGAAGAAGAAGTTGAGGAGGATGAAATGGGAGAAACAATACTGAGATCTGAATTTAAGAGAGCATTAAAAGATTTAAATGGCAGGAAGGATCCTGGAATAGACGGAATATCTCTAGAATTACTGTGCAGTGCAGGTGAGGAAGCGATTGATAGATTATACTAACTGGTGTATAATATTTATGAAAAAGGGGAAGTTCCGTCAGACTTCAAAATGATTGTTATAGTCATGATACCAAAGAAAGCAAGAACAGATAAATGTGAAGAATACAGAACAATTAGCTTAACTAGCCATGCATCAAAAATCATAACTAGAATTCTGTACAGAAGAATTGAAAGGAGAGTAGAAGTGTTAGGAAAAGAACAGTTTGATTTCAGGAAAAGTATAGGGACAAGGGAAGCAATTGTAGACCTCTGATTAATAGTAGAAGAAGATTAAAAAAAAACAAACCAACATACTTGGCATTTATAGACCTGGAAAAGGCATTCGATAACGTAGACTGGAATAAAATAATCAGCATTTTAAAAAAAATTAGAATTCAAATACAGAGACAGGAGAACGATTGCTAACATTTACAGGAACCAAACAGCAACAGTGATAATTGAACAACATAAGAAAGAAGCCGTAATAAGAAAGGGAGTCCGACAAGGATGTTCCCTATCACCGTTACTTTTTAATTTTTACATAGAACTTGCAGTTAATGATGTTAAAGAACAATTTACATCCGGAGTAATCAGTACAAGGTGAAAAGATAAAGATGCTACAATTTGCTGATGATATAGTAATTCTAGCTGAGAGTAAACAGGATTTAGAAGAAACAATGAACGGCATGGATGAAGTCCTACAAAGAACTATCGCATGAAAAATAAACAAGAACAAAACGAAAGAAATAAAATGTTGTAGAAATAACGAAGATGGACCAATGAATGTGAAAATAAGAAGAGAAAAGATTACGGAGGTAGAAGAATTTTGTTATTTGGGAAGTAGAATTACTAAAGATAGACGAAGCAGGAGCAATATAAAATGCCGAATAGCACAGGCGAAACGAGCTTTCAGTCAGAAATATAATTTGTTTACATCAAAAATTAATTTAAATGTCAGGAAAAGATTTTTGAAAGTGTATGTTTGGAGCGTCGCTTATTATGGAAGTGAAACTTAGACGATCGGAGTACTGGACAGAAAAGATTAGAAACTTTTGAAATGCGGTGCTATCGGAGTATTTTAAAAATCAGATGACTGGATAAAGTGACAAATGAAGAGGTGTTGCGGAAAATAGATGAAGAAAGAAGCATTTATAAAAATATAGTTAAAAGAAGAGACAGACGTATATGACACATATTAAGGCATCCTGGAATAGTCGCTTTAATATTGGAGGGACAGGTAGAAGGAAAAAATTGTGTAGGCAGACAACGTTTGGAATATGTAAAACAAATTGTAAGGGATGTAGGATGTAGGGGGTATACCGAAATGAAACGTATAGCACTAGATAGGAAATCTTGAAGAGGTGCATCAAACCAGTTAAATGACTGAAGACAAAAAAAAAGGTAGCTGTCGAGTTAGGAACAAAATTTTTAATTAATAATTTCGAATTTTTTTCTAAATTATACATTTAATACTGCATAATTTTTAAGATACAAGTTTAACTTTTTATTCAAATTTTTTGCTAAAGATTTTGTTATTTTTCACAATAGAACAATAAATATTGCATAATTAGGTCTATAATATTAAATACCTTATTGTGTATTTGAAAAAAATTATTTGTCAAGGGTAAAGCTATAAAGGTTTTTATAGCTAATGTGTAAACACATTAAAAAAAATGATATTTTTTCTTAAAATGCTTTAAAAAAATTCAATATTGACTAGTGGCATTTAATAAATTTTTAAATTTACGTCTCGTAAAAAGTTTTGTAAAAAATGTGTATGTGTACGACAATACAAAAGTGGACGTACAAATTAATAATTTATTGATAGTTTGCTTTTGAATGTAAATGGATTACAAAGAAAATATTGGTAAAGCACAGGAAGAAGCGAAAATTCGAGAATGTGTAAGAAAGAAATGTAGCCTCTCGCCTGCGTTATTCATTCTATATACGGTTTGTCCCAAAAAGAAGTATACGATTCTGATTTGGTATCACTCGCCCATTCCCCCACCGATTCTGTTGAAACTTAACAGACCTTTTAATGAAAATTCTAAAAATATTCTGTGAAAATTTCAAACTTCTAAGATTCACAGAAACAAAATGGCGGCTTTCAAATAAAAACATCCATTTCAGATAAATTACAATTTTTATACATTACCGAACAGATTTTTATATTCTTTTTTCTGTTTAGCCTCCGGTAATTACCGTTCAGATAATATTTCAGAGGATGAATGAGGATGATATATATGAGTGTAAGTGAAGCGTAGTCTTGTACGGTCTCAGTTCGACCACTCCTGAGATGTGTGGTTAATTGAAACCCAACCACCACCAAAGAACACCGGTACCCACGATCTAGTATTCAAATCTGTGTAAAAATAACTGGCTTTACTAGGACTTGAACGCTGGAACTCTCGACTTCCAAATCAGCTGATTTGGGAAGACGCGTTCACCACTTTGGTAATAGGTATTACCAAGCTGGAAAAATTATTAAAAACATATGATAATTAGAATTAGAATAATTAAAAACAGTTAGATAATTAGTCATGGTTATGATTGATTACTAACTGGTTTTATTAAATTTGAACAGCTGTTCAATAATACATCATCTGCTAAAGACGTAATTAACGTTGTTTAACTTCGGTGTTCTACGGAAACTTGGCTTTAAGCGTTGGTGTTTTTCCTTATTTCAGACCTTTTAATTTCCAGAATATTACTCTCTAGAATTATCCCAACTTTGATATAAGCAGTTTACATAAAAAAATAACTTTTTTTACCTTAAATTTAACCAATAAAATTTAAGAAATATTGTGTAAAAAAAAGGTTTTTTCAGTTAAATATCAAAAAAAAGATTAATCTGAAATAATTACAACCGTAAACACTGATGAATACAATACACAAAACGGAGTGTGCAAAAACAACAGGTTGTTTATAAAAACTTGAAATATAATTACTTAAATCTGAATACCGAAATTATTATTTTTTGGTCTTAAAATAAAATATTATAATAATATATTATACTTAAATACTTCGTATGGATTCATATTAAGAATGAAATAAATTTTACAAAATACAAAATACATGTAATAAGATGAGAGGTCACTGACCTTTTTGAGCGTTGCCATGGTGAAGGCGGCAGGGCTGGCCAAGGGTGAGGTTACCGGCGGATCCAACCTATAAAATATAAAACAGTATTAGAAGAAAATTAACAAAAAGTCTCTTTTTTCCTTAAAATCTCATACATAAATATTACACATATAAATACGTAAATAAAGTATTTATGAGAAATGAAAATTCGATTCTCTTGTAGGAAATGTTTTTCTTCACTTCTGAACTTTTATTATCAAACTAAATTCTCTGAAAAATATTACAAAGTTAATGTACTCTAAAAATATAACTGATTTGGACACCACATGAATTCCTTGTTTACCTATTAAATATACACATTTTTTACTGTTCATTTAAACTTAATTCATTTGAAAGTGAGATTCGATCCTCGTATTCTTTAATAAAAAGTTACACAATTATTGAAGTATTAGTTTTAACATGAAATATTTATACAATTATTAATTCAACAATCTTACATGAAATATTAGCAGAGAGTAAAAGTCCCGTTATTATTTGTATTACTAGATCAGTATTATTCGTATCTTCATGAGTTGCTGATTAACAAAAGTTTCAGATTTCTGGTGTGTAGTATAAATAAAAATTAATAATAATTAAACTTTTCCGTTTAGTGAACAAATGTATATTGGTTACAAATGTTAATTTCGACCTTACAGAGTGAAATATTCAGTTTTTATTATTGGATTATTTTGGGAATCAAAAATGAAGAAGAAACAATCATACAATAAAAAGAAAGATAAGATGAAGAAATATATCTCAAAAAAAAACGAAAAGAAGATGAAAATGAAGAGGAAAAAAAGGTTAAGAACAAGGGAAGAAGAAAAAATTTAAGACAAGATGATAAATATAAAGAGGATGAAAATGTTAAAACCAAAATAAGAACAAAAACATTAAGAGAAAATGATAAATATACAGAGGAAGAAAACGTTAAGACCTTTTTTTTTCTTGTCTTCAGTCATTTGACTGGTTTGATGCAGCTCTCCAAGATTCCCTATCTAGTGCTAGTCGTTTCATTTCAGTATACCCTCTACATCCCACATCCCTAACAAGTTGTTTTACACATTCCAAACGTGGCCTGCCTACACAATTTTTCCTTCTACCTGTCCCTCCAATATTAAAGCGACTATTCCAGGATGACTTAATATGTGGCCTATAAGTCTGTCTCTTCTTTTAGCTATATTTTTTCAAATGCTTCTTTTCTTCATCTATTTTCCGCAACACCTCTTCATTTGTCACTTTATCCACCCATCTGATTTTTAACATTCAACTATAGCACCGCATTTCAAAAGCTTCTAATCTTTTCTTCTCAGATACTCCGATCGTCCAAGTTTCACTTCCATATGAAGCGACGCTCCAAACATATACTTTCAAAAATCTTTTCCTGACATTTAAATTAATTTTTGATGTAAACAAATTATATTTCTGACTGAAGGCTCGTTTCCCCTGTGCTATTCGGCATTTTATATCGCTCCTGCTTCGTCCATCTTTAGTAATTCTACTTCCCAAATAACAAAATTCTTCTACCTCCATAATCTTTTCTCCTCCTATTTTCACATTCAGCGGTCCATCTTTGTTATTTCTACTACATTTCATTACTTTTGTTTTGTTCTTTTTTATTTTCATGCGATAGTTCTTGCGTAGGACTTCATCTATGCTGTTCATTGTTTCGTCTAAATCCTTTTTACTCTCGGCTAGAATTACTATATCATCAGCAAATCGTAGCATCTTTATCTTTTCATCTTGTACTGTTACTCCGAATCTAAATTGTTCTTTAACATCATTAACCGCTAGTTCCATGTAAAGATTAAAAAGTAACGGAGATAGGGAACATCCTTGTCGGACTCCCTTTCTTATTACGGCTTCTTTCTTATGCTCTTCAATTGTTACTGTTGATGTTTGGTTCCTGTACATGTTAGCAATTGTTCTTCTATCTCTGTATTTGAATTCTAATTTTTTTTAAATGCTGACCATTTTATTCCAGTCTATGTTATCGAACGCCTTTTCTAGGTCTATAAACGCCAATTATGTTGGTTTGTTTTTCTTTAATCTTCCTTCTACTATTAATCTGAGGCCTAAAATTGCTTCCCTTGTCCCTATACTTTTCCTGAAACCAAATTGGTCTTCTCCTAACACTTCTTCCACTCTCCTCTCAATTCTTCTGTATAGAATTCTAGTTAAGATTTTTGATGCATGACTAGTTAAACTAATTGTTCTGTATTCTTCACATTTATCTGCCCCTCCTTTCTTTGGTATCATGACTATAACACTTTTTTTGAAGTTTGACGGAACTTCCCCTTTTTATAAATATTACACACCAGTTTGTATAATCTATCAATCGCTTCCTCACTTGCACTGCGCAGTAATTCTACAGGTATTCCGTCTATTCCAGGAGCCTTTCTGCCATTTAAATCTTTTAATGCTCTCTTAAATTCAGATCTCAGTATTGTTTCTCCCATTTCATCCTCCTCAACTTCCTCTTCTTCCTCTATAACACCATTTTCTAATTCGTTTCCTCCGTATAACTCTTCAATATATTCCACCCATGTATCGACTTTACCTTTCGTATTATATATTGGTGTACCATCTTTGTAATTTCAGAATAATTAAATAAAATTAAACTAGAAAATCCAAAAATAATACGATTCTAAACTATAATTTTGAATTAATATTAAATAACCAGATGTTTCACCAAATCTATTACATATATACATATGCAATAATTCCTATTAAATTGCATATACACATTTTTGAAAGTACGTAAAATTTTATTTCACGAATAACTTCTTTTTTTTTCACATTTTTTTTTATTGTTATTATTAAATTTATTTTATTTATTATAAGAATTTTTTACAATCACGGGTTAGTAATTATTAATTAATCAATATAATTAAATTGAAAAAAAAAGTTAAAAAAAGGAGATGAAATCTGATTCGAACAAATGTGTGCCTTCCCTCTAAGAACCAAATATGTCATTAATAAAATTTTATTTGGCTATAACTCTTAAACTAATAAAAATAAGTTCCACTTATGATCGTTGGAAAGCTCTCAATGAGGGCGTTTTGCTGCAGTTAGAAAAAGTCCAAAATTCAATTTCTTTTGGATTTTGGGCTTAGGTGCACAACTAGATGTTACAACAATCCTAAATCTAAAATTTCAACATCCTACAGCTAATCGTTTTTGAGTTATGCGAGATACATACGTATGTACAGACGTCACGCCGAAACTAGTCAAAATGATCCAAGGAAGATCAACATGAATATTTACGTTGAAATCCGTTGAAAACCGAAATTTTTCGCGATCACAATACTTCGTTTACTTCATACAAGGAAATAATTATCTAATAAATACTTGTACGTATTTTAAAATTCTTGTATTATGATCTTACGCAATTTCATTTTTAAATTTTTGTTTGAGTTATAATCGTTAGAGCGTTTACAATCGGACAGTACACTTTCTGTACCAAGATGCTACAATATACAGGTTGAAAGCCTCGTAAATATATACATACGTATTATAAATGTCCTGCTAGATTTAAAAGTATGTATTTTTATTGTTGTTTGAATTCAATTAACGGCAGTGTGATTACACAAATAGTTAAATGTAAACAAGAGATTTTGATCAAATTTATCCTAATGCAGTTAAAGAGGTTTGTGATCGATAGGAATTAGTAATGTATCGATGTAAAAATTACGGTTACGCTTAGAGTTGCAAGTAGAGGAAATTTTAATTAATCCATAGTCTCATCGTAAATTAAGTCTCCTATGTTCTCTCATTGTAATACTCTAACGTCACGCTTCTTCGTATCCATTACATATCAACACAAATATCAGAAATATCATGGTAATGTTTAATTTAGTATAATTTGAATCAGTGGAAACGGACCAATAAAATTGCCAACTCGATCTCCCAATTTTATGCCAGCGGACGTTTTCCTTTAGTTTTGGATGAAATGGTTAGGGTATTACCCTCCTATTGGCACACACGAAAAATTGTTACATCATATAATAGAAGTTGTAGCTACTATTAGGAATAACAATGATATTATTAGACTTGCCCGGCTAACATCTTCCTTTTCCTCTTTATCCTCCGCTAATTACCTATCAGATAATACTTCAGAGGATGATATATGTATGAGTGTAAATGAAGTGCAGTCTTGTACAGTCTCAGTTCGAACCATTTCTGAGATATGCGGTTAAATTGAATCCAAACCACCAAAGAACACCGCCATCCAAGATCTAGTATTCAAATCCGTGTAAAAATAACTGACTCTACTAGGACTTGAACGCTGGAACTCTACACTTCGATATCAGCTGATTTGGGAAGACGCGTTCACCACTAGACCAACCCGGTAGATTTGCCCGGCTAACATGGATTCGCCTAGCTCAACTTTACATTGGACAGAATGGCGGCCGGATTGAGTGAATACTTAACACTTCTTTCTTTCTTTTTCTGTTTAGTCTCCGTAATCACTATAAGGTATTAATTCAGAGGATGATATGTAAGAATGTAAATGAAATGCAGTCTTGCAAAGTCGCAGGTCGACCGTTCCTGAGATGTGCGGTTAACTGAAACCCTACCACCAAAGAACACCGGTATCCACGATCTAGTATTCAAAGCCGTATAACTGCCTTTACCAGGATTTGAATCTTAGAACTCTCGACTTTGAAATCAGTTAATCTGCGATGACGAGTTCACCACTAGATCAACCCGATGGGTAAAATTCTTAACGCTGAGCAGCTGTTTGTAGCTTTATCAATTAACCATTTTGATATTTATATTAAAAAAAAACAAACGTATGTGATTTTTATATTCTTAAATCTATCTTTTATTCATTTTTTCTGTTACTGATAAGTTGTCTACATGTTTTCATATACATTATGTTGTTCAAATATTGATGAAAATTGTTCTGTTTAAAATCGTATAACTTTTCCGATCCAGTTTGCATGTTTTGTTTCTAATTAAAGTTGAACTTCTCAAATTTGTGTTTAATTTTAATAGACGTTATTCACATCAATTTTCTCAGAAATTAATTTCCTACAAAGTTAAGCATTATTTGTTTATTGATAAATTAACAAAGTTATTTTTTTTCAAATCTAATAAAATGTATTTTTCGACAAGACTTTTTCGTGTTTTACCCCATTTTTATTAAAACCTAAGTAAGATAGACATCTAGGATTACTTTTATTCAATTTCTTAGATAAAACCGTTGAGCCCGGACCTGCTTTAATATGAAAAAGTCCCAAGGGAGACACAGGGAGAATTATTCACCACTACACTTTTCCACTAAATTCGTACAGATAATCTTGATCAACATTACGGACAACGCGTGCGAAGTCCGTTCGGTTCTCAGAATACTCCCCACGATATTATCTAGGAAAAGTACTGAATTTCCTCCTGCATTCTTGCCTATACTGAGCGAACCGATCGCGTGTTTCACGATGTCCTCCTCACCGCAATAGTCGCTTTCCGCAGAGGTTCTCAACATCCGCGCGCACAGCTATGCTTTGAAACATCCGTGATCTGTAAAGAATTGAGTCAATCCATGCACCACATTAGATGTTTAACACATTACTTGTGTTCCAATTCTAGTAGAAAAAGCAATTATTTTTAAAAAGAAAATTAAATGGAATTAAAAATTTTAAACCAAGTACTGGGAGGTTTCGAAATTTTAACTGTATCATGAAATTCGGCTACTTGAAATACAAGAAGAAAAATTATCAGTGAAGGTTCCAGCACCAAAAAAATACAATCAAAAATTTTATCACTTTTTGAAAGATTATTTATTTCTTAAAAATTATTCTTTCTGATCATTTTTCATAAATTCTGACTCTTTTATTAACAAATTTCTATTAATTAAATTTTTATAATTAATTATTAATTTATTAAATTGAACGTATGTTGCGAATAGTTTTTTAATTTCTATAAAATACATATATTTTTTTACCAGCTGATTTTCGAAGTCAAAAGTTCTAAGGTTTGATTCCTTATAAAGCCATTTTTATTGTATGGATTTGAATACTAGACTGTGGATACCGATTTTCTTTGGTAGTTGTGTTTCAATTAATCACATATTTCAGGAGTAGTCGACCTGAATCTGTTCAAGATTACATGATTACCGGTAAAATTACACTTACAGTGCACCCTTAATTCAGACCCGGTAACCCGGTAGCGATGAGTACAGTCGGTAATGTATATACACACACACCCTTAAACCCGCTAGTAGCTGAATAAATGGTTGGAGAAAAAAATAAAAAAAATATTTATTTTTTTATATTTTCATATTTTTATTAAATGTGAATTTAATTTGAATTATATGTCTAGCTTTATTAATTTTCAAATTATCAGGATTTTTGATTATTCGAATTCCGCCTTTATAAAGACCGATCCGGAAAATCGGTGTTCTGCTGTATTTGGTGTGCGTGTATGTGTGTGTATGCGCGTGCACGAAGGGTACTTTACAATACTCTTTATATTATTGTAAACCTAATTAATCATATAATTAATTTATTTTAATAAGTCTTTTGGCCTTTTTTAGAAAAAATGTTATTTTACTGTACGCTGACTGATGAGCTGATTAGATTATTGTGTTACTTAACAAAGTTCATTTTATTTTATTTTTATCAGTATATATATATATATATTATTATTATTTTATGACTAGATTATTAGTTTACTGAATGGCAGACGCCCTGGAAAGGTCATCAGTCTATATACTGTTAAGATTTAAGTATTATAATTTATGTTTTTTATCTACATTTAATATAGACAATATTCTATTTATTTATTTAGCTTTAAAAACCGTTATGTGATCTAGGTAGCGTTAACATATTCTGATATTTATTAAATATCAGGATTTCATATTTCTTATTTTCTATTCATTCATATTTTCTAATAAATGAATTAGAAAATGGTGTTATAGAGGAAGAAGAGGAAGTTGAGGAGGATGAAATGGGAGAAACAATACTGAGAACTGAATTTAAGAGAGCATTAAAAGATTTAAATGGCAGAAAGGCTCCTGGAATAGACGGAATACCTGTAGAATTACTGCGCAGTGCAGGTGAGGAAGCGACTGATAGATTATACAAACTGTTGTGTAATATTTATGAAAAAGGGGAAGTTCCGTCAGACTTCAAAAAAGTGTTATAGTAATGATACCAAAGAAAGCAGGGGCAGATAAACGTGAAGAATACAGAACAATTAGTTTAACTAGTCACGCATCAAAAATCTTAACTAGAATTCTATACAGAAGAATTGAGAGGAGAGTGGAAGAAGTGTTAGGAGAAGACCAATTTGGTTTCAGGAAAAGTATAGGGACAAGGGAAGCAATTTTAGGCCTCAGATTAGTAGTAGAAGGAAGATTAAAGAAAAACAAACCAACATACTTGGCGTTTATAGACCTAAAAAAAGGCATTCGATAACGTAGACTGGAATAAAATGTTCAGCATTTAAAAAAAATTAGTGTTCTAATACAGAGATAAAAGAACAATTGCTAACATGTACAGGAACCAAACATCAACAGTAACAATTGAAGAGCATAAGAAAGAAGCCCTAATACGAAAAGGAGTCCGACAAGGATGTTCCCTATCTCCGTTACTTTTTAATCTTTACATGGAACTAGCGGTTAATGATGTTAAAGAACAATTTAGATTCGAAGTAACAGTACAAGATGAAAAGATAAAGATGCTACGATTTGCTGATGATATAGTAATTCTAGCCGAGAGTAAAAAGGATTTAGAAGAAACAATGAACGGCGTGGATGAAGTCCTACGCAAGAACTATCGCATGAAAATAAACAAGAAGAAAACAAAAGTAATGAAATGTAGTAGAAATAACAAAGATGGACCGCTGAATGTGAAAATAGGAGGAGAAAAGATTATGGAGGTAGAAGAATTTTGTTATTTGGGAAGTAGAATTACTACAGATGGACGAAGCAGGAGCGATATAAAATGCCAAATAGCACAAGCTAAACGAGCCTTCAGTAAGAAATATAATTTGTTTACATCAAAAATTAATTTAAATGTCAGGAAAAGATTTTTGAAAGTGTATGTTTGGAGCGTCGCTTTATATGGAACTGAAACTTGGACGATCGGAGTATCTGAGAAGAAAAGATTAGAAGCTTTTGAAATGCGGTGCTATAGGAGAATGTTAAAAATCAGATGGGTGGAAAAGTGACAAATGAAGAGGTATTGCGGCAAATAGATGAAGAAAGAAGCATTTGTAAAAATATAGTTAAAAGAAGAGACAGACTTATAGGTTACACCCTAAGGCCTCCTGGAATAGTCGCTTTAATATTGGAAGGACAGGTAGAAGGGAAAAATTGTGTAGTCAGGCCACGTTTGGAATATGTAAAACAAATTGTTAGGGATGTAGGATGTAGAGGGTATACTGAAATGAAACGACTAGCACTAGATAGGGAATCTTGGAGAGCTGCATCAAACCAGTCAAATGACTGAACTCAACTAATTACGATCAACGATTCCGTTTTTAATAGATAATTTTAATTTTAACTTAAATAAATAATTGATTTTCATCGTAAAACTAAGTTTATAAAATCATACGTAAATGCGAAAGTTTGTCATTTTGGTTTGCAACAGCATCAAATGAGAACCGACCAACCGATTCCTTTCAAATTTTCAGGATGCATTCGTATTATCCAAGGAAACGTTTTAACCCGTAGATCGATATCCTAACCCTTTTGAGATTAAGATAATAAAGATATTTTAATCATTAAAGAAATAAAAAATAATCCTTTTACTTCATTATATTTTTTTTACCATGGCAATAAAAATATAATGAAGTAAAAAGATTATTTTTTTTCTTTAATAAATATATGTAAATTATTTAATTTTCTTACAACCATGAGAATAACGAACGCGTAAGGGGATCAGGAGACGAGTCCCCTGGCTAGAGGGCCAGGGGAACCAAGCGAGCTCTGACCAGATAGGTCGTTAAAAAAATGAGGAATGTTACCCTATTTAAATTTAATATTTTTAAGGTAAATTGGTTCTTAAATGTTGCACGGTCATTAGTGCAAACGGGTCAAGGGTACAGGGATTATGACGTCATTAAAAAATATTTTATGACGTAGAATTTATTTAATTTTGTAATCATAAAATTAATTTTAGTAAAGATAAAGCAACATTTTGATTAGATCTCTCTTTCTCTCGCTTTCTCACTCAGCTCGCCCTGGAAATTAGTAAATTAATTTCTCACGAGCGGTCCAATTTGAAATTTATATCCTACTTCTTTGTCTGCAACCAATGAGGTTGACCTTACGACAGTAAAAAAGTTAACCGATAAAAAAAAAAACTTATATCCGTTTAAAAGTGAAGTTTTTATATTATTTTAAATATAATGACTTTTTTTTTTTAAAGTAAGGAAAAAATAATATGTTGTAAAAAATTATGTTTGAGCACATCAAATATAACTAATAAAATGAACATATCAATAAAATAATCATCCTGTTATGTGCTTTAATAATCAATAATCAACTTGTACACCCACTACTTGCAAAACTATTCTTATCCAACAATTATTGATAATTTAAATAACATATATTTAATTAATTTTTACTTTAAAAAAAAAAAAATTGTCCAAAAATATTTTTGGCTTATTTATGCTCCTAATATGTGTAATTTGTACAAGTAACGATAGGATTTATCTAAAACATATTATGAATTTAATTAATTGTGTCAGATGAAAAAACTTCTACAGTTAAAATGTATAATGATAATCGTAAATTCGCGCAACCCAATTGACAACATGTTGTGTTTTAGAAAGCTTTTTTTATTATTATTATTTTTCTGTTTAATTAATTTACAATGTAACTTGTAATTAACTTTTATAAAAGTATTACTTACAAGTTTATAATAAGTACTGGAATATCCCCCAAGATTTTCAATGCATGCATCAACGCGTTTTCTTACACTGTATGCTATCTTTTCCAAGTGTAGCAGTAATGATATTTGATATACAGACTTCAATATTTTGTTAAGTTCAAGTGTAAGCGGGTTATTTGAGTGCACATTATCGGTAATTAAGTATTAACGCCACCGTAGCTACAGCTTTATTTAAAATTGAGTATTTATTTTATTGAGTCTCTTTATTAATTTTAAGAAATGGTTATTTATAATTATTTATTTTATAAATATAATTTAACCAAACTTAACCTACGCTCGCTAACCTTGACTAATTAAAACCGTAATTTTTTGAGTATTTATTTAACAAATTAAGTAATTATTGTAATTTTTTATTATTTAAATAGTCTCCTGTTAATTAATCAAGGTTAGCGAGCGTAGGTTATTTTTGGTTAAATTATATTTATATATAAATAACCATTTATTAAAATTAATAAAGAGACTGTTTTGAATCTATGTTCAACTCTATATCGGCCCATTTTTCACCGAAATCCGATTAACTTTACTTGTTTTTAAATAAAACTGTAGCTGCGGTGGCGTTAATACCTAAGTACTACATTATCTTTCAAAAAAGCCTCACAAATAAAAATCGGCAGGACTAAGGTCCGATGAACGAGAAGGCCGTAAACCACGAGAAATTATCCGGTCATCGAAAAAATTGCATACTACTGTTCGTCGTGTGTGCAGTTGTAACAAGAAATCACGTTCATCAGTATATAGCAAAGCTATAAACTGGAAGATTATTTCTCGATACCGTTCGGCTGCGATTGTCTCCGAAAAAAAAATAGGCTTGACAATTCTCCGACGAGATACACCATTCCATACCCCAATTTTTTGCAAATGTAATGACTGTTCATGGAACACATGTGGGTTCTCTGAAGACCATATACTGTTAACACATTTTTTTTTCTGTTTAGCCTCAGGAACCACCAAAAGGTATTAATTCAGAGGATGAATGAGAATGATATGTATGAATGTAAATGAAGTGTAGTCCAATAAAGTCGCAGGTTAACCGAACATTCCTGAGATGTGTGATTAATTGAAACCCAACCATAAAAAGAACACCGGTATCTACGATATAGTATTCAAAGTCATATAAAAGTAACTGCCATTAACAGGATTGGATTTTAACCGTAGAACTCTCGCCTGTGAAGTAAGGTGATTTGCGATGATGAGTTCAACACTACACCAACCCGGTGAGTTTAAACAAATTGTTTGGTGCCACGCCCACTGTTCCCCGGAGGCGTGACCTAGCAGTACTACCATACACTATTTTGTCACACAAAAAATTACCCCCTAATTAAAATATAAAATAATGTTTTTTACAAATTTAATTGTCTTCCTACAAAGCAGAAAAGTTTGAGTTGCACGACTTTACTATCACTCTCTTTCAACACACACACACACACTCTCTCTCTCTCTCTCTCTCTATATATATATATATATATATATATATATATATATATATATATATACAGCTTTGTAAATAATCATTCAGCAGAGAGAAAGAGTTTTAAATTAAAACTCAAACAAATCAATATCTCTTTGTGAAAAAAATATTAACAAATTTAATTTCTTAAACACAATTAGAAACTAGCAGATAATTAAAAAAATAATAAAACATAAATAACAGACTAGCCATCTGGGCTGGTCAAGTGGTAAACTCGTCGTCACAGATTACTTGTTTAAAAACTGATTTTCGAAGTCGAGGGTTCTAAGGTTCAAACCCTAGAAAAAGTTCGTCGCTTTTATACGGATTTGAATATTAGATAGTGGATACCGGAATACTATGGTGGCTTCCTTTTTCCTGTTTACCCTCCGGTAATTATCGTTTAGATAATACTTCAATGGATGATATGTAAGAGTGTAAATGAAGTGTAGTCTTGTACAGTCTCAGTTCGACTATTCCTGAGATGTGTGGTTAATTGAAACCCAACCATCAAAGAACACCGGTATCCACGATCTAGTAATCAAATCCGTGTAAAAATAACTGACTTTACTAGGACTTGAACGCTGGAACTCTCGACTTCAAAATCAGCTGATTTGAGAAGACGCATTTACCACTAGACCAACCCGGTGGGTAATACTGTGGTGGCTGGGTTAATTGAATCCAGCCGCCAAAGTATTCGGCCGGAGTTTGTATAAGATTACACCTCAATTACATGTCATAAATATCATCCTCATCTCACTGGGCCATGAGATGCTCGTGGGCTTTCTCAGTAGGCCATAACGGTTGCTTATTGTTCATCAGTTAAACAGATTTCAACGTACACATTAGGAATAATAAAATAAAAACTCATTATTAAATATCTTTAAATAAAGCAACAGATTAAAGAAAAAATAACAAATAAAAATAAATAATATATTTTTTATTTGTATCCCATTTACGTTTATTATTTTTTTATATTTATAAAATAAATGTTAACAAAAATACAATTGTTTTATTACGACTGTAGACATTAAATGGATAAAAATGATTTAGTAATAGAATTTAAAATCGATACATATGGACAAAGGCAGTTTTATTTCGTTTATTTTAATGGAAAAGTAAAATTTTGAAACCAAGTGTATATTTACAGATAACGTTTCCAAGTGTTAAATAAACAATTTGAAAGAAAATAATTTATTATCTTCCTATTTAGGGTTGTTAAATTAGTAGCATTATTGAACATTCTTAATGACATAATTCGATTCTTAAAGAAAAATTAAATTTGAAAATAAATAAGAAGGAAAGCAAGGTAATGAGTAATTAAATATCGACATAGGGGAACACAATAAAGGCATGTTTTTTGTTTTTTAAGTAGCATTTTTTGTAAAACATAAAAAGCCGAATTTTTTTTGAAAACATTTATATTCAGCTGAAAGTCTGGATCTCAATCTACAATTCTACATAATTTCCGTCTACATTAAGACACGTGTCGTATCATGTGAGTAGCTTTGTATTCCTTTACTAGATCGTGAATACTGGTGTTCTTTGGTGGTTGGGTTTCAATTAACCACACATCTCAGGAATGGTCGAACTGAGAATATACAAGACTACACTTCATTTACACTCATACATATCATCCTCATTCATCCTCTGAAGAATTATCTAAACGGTAGTTACCAGAGGCTAAACAGGAAAAAGAAAGGAAAGCTCTGTATTCCTAACCCACCGAGTTGATCTAGTGGTGAACGCGTCTTCCCAAATCATCTGATTTGGAAGTCGAGAGTTCCAGCTTTCAAGCCTTAGTAAAGGCAGTTACTTTTATACGGATTTGAATACTACATCGTAGATACCGATGTTCTTTGGTGGTTGGGTTCCAATTAACCACACATCTAGGAACGGTTGAACTGAGACTGTAAAAGACTACACTTCATTTACATTCGTACATATCATCCTCTGAAGTAATACCTAAACGGTAATTCCCGGAGGCTAAACAGAAAAAAGAAAGAAAGCTCTGTATTGCTGTACGCTTCTGTATCAACGGAAGTGGTAATGGTTTTGGCGGGAATTCCGCCTCTGCAGCAACTAGCCAAACAACGTGCTCTAAGATATAACAGCGAATCAAGAGAGGAAATACAGGCTGTTTTAATGCGCCATTGGCAACGCAGATGGGATGTGTCCACCAATGGCAGGTTGAAACATCGGCTGATACCCCGAATCGCGGTGCGGGTCGGGAGAAAGTTTGGTGAGACCAACTTCTAGCTCACCCAGTTCTTAATAGAGCAAAGGGTCATTAGGAGGTACCTGTGCGGCCGGAGGTAGGCGAAAGTTCCCAACTGCCCTTATTGTGGGGATTCTGACACACCCGAGCACGTGGTATTCCAGTGCCAAAGTGAGAGGTGCAGCGGCGAGGGTGTGTCACGAACACGGGGGCGATCGAAGTAGAGTCCACATTAGAGACCATGCTTGCAAGTGCGGAGGCTTTTCACACGATAGCATAGTTTGTGTTGAGGATAGTAAAAGAGAAAGAAAGGTTAGCGAGCGGGTAAGAGACAGCCTCGGCTGGAGTCGTCGTCTGTCTGTGGGAACGTGTTACACTCGCGGGCGGCGGCGATAAAGGTGGGGGACGTTTTAGCTATTAACACCGAGAACCGGCAGAGGTTTCCCATTGGGTTACCCCTGTTAGAGGCAGGCACAAAAAACCAAAATCCGGTTGCGGAGGTGGGGTGGCTGGGAACAGCATAGCTGGACCTGACTGCCCACCCTCGTAATTAGAGGCGAAGGCACTTCCCTAATCTGTTATTTGCTGTGTTCCAGCTTCATAGAAATCTGCCACCTGAGACGATAACAGTTTCTGAACGGCTATTTTGATCTTTTCATCGTCGTAGTGGCGTTGACCGCCGAGGTTGTGATTTAAATTTAGGAACAAGTGGTAGTCACTGGACACCAGGTTAAGACTATTCGGGGATAATCGATCTATTCCTAGCCAAAAAAATCCGGAAGAGGCTGCAGAGCCTCGCGATGAGTGCATAGCAGCTGGAATGTCACACCACGACTAAGGGAAGATCCTTGTATAAATTTATACAGTATCTGGGGAGATGGTATGCCTCAAGCTCGTTTTTAAGGGCAACGGGTGCCCAGCTGATCACTAACCATGTAAATTTAAACCAATAACTGTTTCGGTTCCGCCAGACGGCTGATGAGCTGTGCGTCTGTGGGGAGGTCCAGTCAAATGAACACCTGATGTTTGAGTGTCCTGCTCTTGGTGGGGAGGGGGCAGAGACCGGGCCACCCTGAAACTTAGAGGTCAAGGGGAAAATTGGCCACTACAAGCGGCGAGTCAATGTAGTGAGAGCCGCATTGTCCGATCGTGTGGGAGTTCCTTGAACGGTTGCTTTGTTACCGACATCAGTCGGTAAGGGGAAAAGACTCCTACCGCACTGCTGTGGGAAGCTAACCTATAGAGATATATATATGCCTGACCACCAGCCAGTTAAAGCTCCAAGCGCTTTAATATGGTGAACAGGTATTTGATGGTATTCAGCGACCTAGGTATGGCAGCGAATTGCTGTCTAAACGTAACGAATTTTAATGTATGGACGTCATATATATTTTTAGTAGTTGACGGGGTGCGCCTATCCATTTTAGCAAATATATGACAAGTGAGCGGTTGGGATACGTAAGCCGGTGGTGTATGGCATCGCGCTAAGTCCGCTCAAACTGTTCGGTGAGCTCTAAAAGTTATTTAGGATACTGGTCGCTACACTGTTTCGAGGCTCAGTAGCTGTTTGTGGCACAGACATTCGGTGGTATGCTTCAGGGCGACCGAATGGTGTGGTGGCGGGAGAAATGCCAAGCAAACCAAAAATTTCTAGCCAAATGACGCGATAAGTCATAAAATTTATCCTAAGACAAAAAACAACAAGCAACGATCCCTGTCTAGAGTACATGATTTTCCGGACTGACACTGTTTGCTTGAATTTCACTTTTTCGGTAGACGATGAGCGTCTCCATTTCAAGGACTGTTGTTTTGATTCCGGTGTAATGTGAGACACCCACATTTCATCATCATTAACAATTCGGTTTAAAAACGGATCGACTTTATTGCTGTAACTATTGAGAAAATTCAAAGCGTTTGTTTCTGTGCAACTCAATTAACATTTTTTATTCCCAGCATGAACACCCCTTCCGATAATTTAACCGTACCGATACAACTTCATAGAGAACAATTCGTAAAATTAAAGGAAATTCATTACGTAACGATGAAATCGTTAACCATTTATTCTTCTGGTCATTTCCATTAACTCTCTGCACCGGAGAACCGGAGAGACGGTCACCCACTCCGTACCATATCGTCTACGTTTGTACGCCCCTATTTAAAAACCCTAATCCGTTTTTTTCACCAGTCCATTGATTATAGCGTTATCCCCGTATACTTTATTGATCTTTTGATGAATTGCAGCGGTGACGTATCTCTTGCTTTTAAAAAACTAATTACACCATGTATTTCACAATCGGCGACACTGTCTATAGTTATAGGCATTTTAAACGCGGCCAGGAAATTGTAAAAAATGATTAACAATCATGTAACGGCGTCTGAAACATGTGAATGGATGTAGTTACTCAGTTCACATGCGCTAACCGCGATAACCGCATTGTAGCAGACATATATTAAAACGGTACTTACTTAAATAACATATGTCGTATATCAGAAGTTAGAGAATTTTTTTATCTAGAGAGTAAAATTACAAAGGATGAACGAAGTAATGGAGAAATAAGGCGACTGTAACCAATAAGGAGAATCTTCATGCAAAAAAGAGTACTAAATATAGATCAAAATATTGAAAAGATATTGTGTGAAGTATACCAAAACATCACAATAGAGAAACTTGGTATCGTACATAAGTCAAGAAGTTAAGACCTTTGAAATGCAGTGTTACACAAAGATCTGGAAAATTAGTTAACTTGATAAAATACAGAATGGATAGGTCTTAAGATGTGTAGGAGAGTGTAAGATGTTATAGCAAAATCTTATTAAGAGATAAACTAGGACGGTCGAATCTTATATTAAGATACTATCAAATTTGATTTATTTGCTATAAGAAAGATGCGAGTAACAAACATGCGAAAGACAAACATTGTATAATAAAATACAAATCACTGAGGATGTAAGACGTGTTAATTATTTTCAGGTTAAAAGATTAGCAAAGAACACAATTAAATGAGGAGTAACATCAAATCGGTGAAGCGGCTCACGACATAAAAAAAAAACTAAAAATCTATATTACAAAATGTATATTATTATTAAAATGTCGATTACCAGAAATAGGCTGGAACTTAACAAAAATAATAATTTAAATAAATAATTGATAAAAGCCTACTACTGTAAATATTTAAACATTTTTATACCATTCTAAAATTGACGTTAAACAGAACACGTACTAAGAATTTACACAGTTTTTTCCAAGAAAAAGTCATTTCTCGCTCAACAGTTATCGATTAGAGATGCACAGTATAAGAAATAGTGGGAGAATAGGAATCCAAAATATGCACAGTGTCACTATACAACTGTTACTACAAATAGTTTTAACCTACTGGAAAAAAGAGAAGACAAGATAATTTATAGACTGTTTAAGAGAACCATTTGAAAAATGTTTCTCCTTCTTTTTACACTGTAAAAGAAAAATTACGCAAATTATAATCTGGAAATAATAATAATAATAATAAAATTAAATATCTTTTTTTTTACTTCGTATAACCAAAATTTTAATCCGCTTCATAAAATTCATTTATAGAAAAATTAAATAAGAAATATGCAAATAAACATTCGAAATACCATTCTTAAATTAAACGCATTAAAAGGTAAAAAATAATTTTAGGACGGTATCTCAGAATGGATTTGACATCATCAAGCATTGATATGTAAGATTATATGAAAGTCATAGCTTCAAATTAAAAATTTGATGTAGCACCCCACTTTTTGGGCCATTCATCACGCACATGAAAAAATTGGCAAAAACATCAAATTTTTAATTTGAAGCAATTACTTTCATATAATCTTACACATCACCATCAAAGCTTGTTGTCAAATCAATTCTGAGATAACATCTTAAATTTTTTTTTAATATTTAGACTGTTTAATTTAAGTGGTGTTAAAAAAAAATTTACAATTTTTTTTTTAACTTATTTTCTACTTTTTAGTTCATTTAATACAAAAATGGTTTTTAAAAGGTTTTTTAATATATTTTTTATTTAGTATTTTTTAGTCTTAATAAGTTTATACTTTACATCTGTACTAGCTCACAGGTTTGAGCGTATTTATCGAAAGATCGGATCGGTAAATTTTACGGTGGGTGATCAAAACATAGGGCTAAACGATTTAATTTTCGGATAACCAAGATCCGGTCGATCAAAAATGTACCCGATGCGTTAAAAAGTTAGTTCTCGACCTGCTGATACATACGCCGTTTGAATCGTGAAAATCAGACAAGCGGTTGCCGAGATATTACGGTGGTAACCCTTCGCACCCTCTCCCAAAATTCCGAACGGCGCCCCGTGGGCACTTGAAAATATTTTCATTGACGGGTACCACCGGATGAGATATCATCGAGGGAGTCGAAAAAATGTTTCAGAGCCCTAAGACCGGACCGTTTTCAAGATATTTACGATTTTCGTTCAAAAATTCGGATCTGGTTAAAAAGTACTAAATTTTCCTAAAATGTCGGTCGACAATGTACAGAATTTCTAGTAGCAATTGTATATAAAACTATTAACATGTTATCATTTCGGTTGTTATAGTAGGTAGAGTCTTACGTTTTGGTAAAATTGTGCGTGCGAATTTTAAATCCAAACTTACCGAAACAGGCTAGGTTATATTTCACTAAGAAAATATGCATGTAAAAGAGGTTGCGTAAGTTTAAGGAGAATTTTTTCACTTAGCAATTTAGGGGCATCTTAGCGACTTGAAAATCTTGAAAATGTTGTTGCAAAATTTCAGAGCGAATGGACAAGTGCTCCAAAATTCGAATGAAAGGTTCCGTACCATGAATCTCACATACGTAGTCCAAGAGCGAGTTAAAATAAGAGTGGTAATAAAAAATAATTTTATCTTCAAACTGAATTTCATTGAATATTCATTCCGTTTCTTTTATATTTTTATTAGATGTTATATTAATCCAGTAAAGTAATAAATGAAATTTGTTCTGTTACGAATTTTAATTTCCTGTTATATTTTTATTATACTTGATTATAATAAACTAAGTACTACGTCTCATATATGGTAGCACGTTTGTTCAATTCGTTTTTAGAGATAAAAAAACATATAAACCAACCGTGGAATTAAATGTACGGTGCTTTTCATCCAAACGACATTAAATAAAATTAAACAAAGAAATTCAACAAGAATTAATTTTTATCACATGAGAAAAAGAAATGCTTTTTATATTAAGGTTATTTATTATACATGGCTACCTAAATATTTCATATTTTTTAATTTTCTTTAATATTATCTTTTGCAACTAAATAAATCACTTTTATACATAAAACCGAAAGTTTGTTTGTCTGTTTATTTTGGCATCACGCTAACCGACCGATCCTTTTCAAATTGGCTCGATACATTCGTGTTATCCTAGGAGATGTTTTGAGCAATAGGCTCTAGCCCCTTTGGGGTTGAAATTATGAATTAAAGAAAAAAAAGATAATCCTTTTACTTCATTATAATATTTCTGCCACCATGGTTGAATATTATACAAATATAATGAAGTAAAATGACTAATTCTTTATTCTTTAACGAAGAATATCTTTCTTTCTTTTTCCTGTTTAGCCTCCGGTAACTACCGTTTAGATAA
Source organism: Lycorma delicatula (assembly GCF_047948215.1). Taxonomy (NCBI): domain Eukaryota; kingdom Metazoa; phylum Arthropoda; class Insecta; order Hemiptera; family Fulgoridae; genus Lycorma; species Lycorma delicatula. Next base: position 44,457,842 of record NC_134465.1, read on the forward strand.
TACTTCAGAGGATGAATGAGGATGATATGTATGAGTGTAAATGAAGTGTAGTCTTGTACATTCTTAGTTCGACCAATCCTGAGATGTGTGGTTACTTGAAACTCAACCACCAAAAGAACACCGGTATCCACGATCTAGCATTCAAATCCATGTAAAAATAACTGGCTTTACTAGAACTTGAACGCTGTAACTCTCGGCTTCCAAATCAGCTGATTTGGGAAGACGCGTTCACCATTAGACCAACCCGGTGGGTTTAACGAACCTATCTGTAAATTCTTTAATATTCTCATAACAACAAGTATACCGAACTGATCGTGGGTTCAGGGGGCTGTACACCCTGGTCAGATTAACCGAATAGACTATTTTATTATAAATATACAGATAAATATATTATAATGATGCAGAGCTTAAAATAATTGAATCGAGAAAACTTTGCGACGTAATGAATTGCATAACTTGACCGGCGTAGCCGACAAAGTTAAACAGTTCTTTACCGGCTTTTTTTTAATGTTCCGATCAGAAAAAAAAGATTTATTTATTTATTTCTCTAAAGAACAATTTATTCATTTTTGTTAATGAAATATAAATATTAAATTAAGTGTTTAAAAAAATTTATCCCCGGAAACCATGTATCTTTATATTACAAAACGTAATTAAGTTGGCGAATCAAAAAACACTGCAATAAAAATAACTTTGTAAAATACGATTTACTCTCTTTTTAAGAAGGTTTACTATTCATTGAATAATAGAAGCACCTGGATAAATTTAAGCTTAAAACTATTCTCAGATATTAGTAAAAACAGTGGTAAAAAAATGAATCAGATTGCCCCAGTGTTTTCAAAGTTTTAAACGAATATAGATATATAATTTCAAATATTCAAGAGCACATATATATAATAAATATAAATCCTAGCCATTCAGGACCCCGACCCCTTGTACCTCCGGGGCCCAGGTGTACCTCAGAGCTGATTACGGGGCCTTCAAGGGACACGGAACCTACCCCAGGACCGCAGAGCTCGTTATGCTCACTATTCCTGTCAAGCCAAAGAGCTCTGCCCTCTGTTCCCCTCCAGGGTTCGTTACCCTGATGGTTACCTGATGGTCTCAGGTTTCATAGAAACCTGAGAGAGAAATTAAATTAAAAATGAAAGAATAGTGATAACTCTCTCTTTTTTCTTTTTTTTTTTGTTTAACCTCCGGAACCACCGTCAGGTATTACTTCAGAGGATATATATCAATGTAATTAAAGTGTAGCCTTGTACAGTCTCAGGTCGACCGTTCCTGAAAGGTGTGGTTAATTAAAACTCAACCACCAAAGAACGCCGGTATCCACGATCTAGCATTCAAATCCGTATCAAAGAATAGTTGTAACTGTGGTAACTCTGGACACCTCGCGATTCCGGTCTGCGCCGGTCAAGTCCGGGAGGAGTGGATGCTCCGGCGTACCCCGGAAACCATGTCTCATCCCCTTTCGATTATTGGGCGGGGACTCCTTCCGCAGCCGCTGTGGAGGAGGGAAGTTAAAACCGTAGTCCCGGTGGGAGATCCCTTCGATTGTTCCCTATTTGAGGTATCGCGAGAGAAGACCGGAGTCCTGGTGAGGGGACCACATCGGAGGTCTCCTTATTTGAGGCTTGGCAAGAAAATACAGAGTCCCGGTTGACTCGGTGGAGCCTTGGGAACGGCATAACTGGGCTCAGGATTATTGCCCAGGTAGTTTGAGGTAATGGCAACCCCCCCGGAGCTTAGTTTTTGCATGAGTGCGGGTCGGCTCTGGGGGGCTGGACAAATAAAGAAGATAAAAAATAAAAAAACAAATAACTATGATAACTAAAGTACACGCACATTTTACGGCGAAAAATTCATAACTTATTTCATTTGTCCAACGAACAGACAATTCTATCAACCACGTGGTTCTCACGTGATGCCAGAACACAAGCTGACGGACAGACAAAAAAACTTTTGATTTTATATTTAAAATATAAGTTATTTATATATTTAGTTACACAAGATAATAGTGAAAAAAATTTAAAAGATTGAATTATTTAGGTAGCCGTGTATAATAAATAACCTTAATACTGAAAAGCATTCCTTTTTACTCATGTAGTAAAAAATCAATTCTTTACATGTTTATTTAATGTCGTTTAATTCGATAAGCACTGTATATTTAATTCCACGGTTGGTTGATATATTTTTTTATCTCTCCTAAAAACGAATTAAATAAACGTACTAACATGTACGAGTCATAATACTTAGTTCATTTTAATCGGATATAATCTAAATGTAACAGGAAATTAAAATTCCTGAGAGAACAAATTTCATTACAGCATTATTTCATCGGATTGTTATTAAATCTATTAAAAATATTTAAAAAAGGAATGAATATTAGATGAAATTGTGTTTGAAGAAAAAAAGATATTTTAATTTATTTTTTATAATTGAATTTTATTAAGTGCATCAAGATTTTGGTTATACAAAATAAAAAAAGAAATTTAATTTTATTATTATTATTCCCAGATTATAATGTGGTAATTTGTCTTTTCCAGTGTAAAAAGAAGGCGAAACATTTTTCAAATGGTTCACGTAAAGTTAAAAATTATCCCGTAATCCCTTTTAATTTATTGCCGATACTTTCTTTCTTACATATTATCATGGTTAAATTTTTTTTTTCTTCAGTCATTCGACTGGTTTGATGCAGCTCTCCAAGATTCCTTATCTAGTGCTAGTCGTTTCATTTCAGTATACCCTCTACATCCTACATCCCTAACAATTTGTTTTACATATTCCAAACGTGGCCTGCCTACACAATTTATTCCTTCTACCTGTCCTTCCAATATTAAAGCGACTATTCCAGGATGCCTTAGTATGTGGCCTATAAGTCTGTCTCTTCTTTTAATTATATTTTTCCAAATGCTTCTTTCTTCATCTATTTGCCGCAATACGTCTTCATTTGTCACTTTATCCACCCGTCTGATTTTTAACATTCTCCTATAGCACCGCATTTCAAAAGCTTCTAATCTTTTCTTCTCAGGTACACAGGATTGTCCAAGTCTCACTTCCATATAAAGCGACACTCCAAACATATACTTTCAAAAATCCTTTCCTGACATTTTAATTAATTTTTGATGTAAACAAATTATATTTCTTACTGAAGGCTCGTTTCGCTTGTGGTATTCGGCATTTTATATCGCTCCTGCTTCGTCCATCTTTAGTAATTCTACTTCCCAAATAACAAAATTCTTCTACCTCCATAATCTTTTCTCCTCCTATTTTCACATTCAGTGGTCCATCTTTGTTATTTCTACTACATTTCATTGCTTTCGTTTTGTTCTTGTTTATTTTCATGCGATAGTTCTTGCGTAGGACTTCATCTATGCCGTTCATTGTTTCTTCTAAATCCTTTTTATTCTCGGCTAGAATTACTATATGATCAGCAAATCGTAGCATCTTTATCTTTTCACCTTGTACTGCTACTCCGAATCTAAATTGTTCTTTACTACGATTAAGAAAATAATAAATACCAGAAATTTTCACGGAAACTCTACCCAAAGGTTTTTTTTTTACTGCGATTATCTACGGTAACGTGCTTTCATTACTTATATTAAAAGTAATTTTTTCATTTTACTCTTAAATTTTAAATTGATTTAACTGTTTATAGTTTGTATAATTCTGTGTAAAGCACACCTTATATAATGAAGGGAGAAATGAAGGGTTTTGAAAAAAAAGTTCTAACAAAATCGTCACGAAAATCCACATTTCTATATTAAATAACAGCCGACTGATGGTACACATGCTTGTTTCATCGCAAACATCTAGACTGATCGTCTCCATTACATTTTACGCAATATTTTGGGTATGCAAAAGCTTTTCGCCTGTTGAATGCCGGGTTTTGTTAACAATCGACAAAAAATGGATTCCACTGAACAGTATTTGAAAGAGTTTAGACTTATTTAAATGCGATCTGCTAAATTTCTTCCACAATTATGAAAGTATATGAAATATGGATTTACCATTACACAACATAGACCAAACACTAGGTGAAAATAGTTGAAAGTGTGCCAATGAAATCAAAAATGGTTCCATCTGCAAGAAACGTCACGGCTATGGGTTTTTTTGGGGAGGGGGGTGATTCTCGTGGTTTTATACTTAAAGATCACTTGTAAAAAGACAGGGTCATCATCGGGAAATATTATGCTTCATTACAGGACTGATTGAAGGGTGCTATTCACGCTAAATGACCGCTTCTGGCCAAGACTAAATCCCTCTTTCACTATAATAATGCGCCTGCTTTGGGTTGTTCCTGAAAACCTACACGACTTACCCTAAAAATTGCTTCCAATATCCACCGTATTTGGCCCCAAACTTGAAGGGATAACTTCCTGCGAGAAGATTCAGTTAAAATGATGCGGTCAAAGCTGAAATAACCGCTTATTTTGTAGATTTGTACAAATCGTGTGGTACTGAATATATTAAAAAACTAGAAAGTGTTTCTAAATGTATCGAATTACAAGGAGGATTATGTTGAAAGATAAAAATTTGTAAAAATCTTGTGTTTCTTTGTTAGACCTAGTACTTTCCGAACAACCCTTGTAAGATCAAAATTACAATAATTTTTTTAACTCTGTAAATTTTATGTAATTATATTCGTGTCTATTCATGCAAATTACATTGCGATTTTAACAATTCGGCTTCGATTGATTTTTATCCTAACCCAGGCATTAAAGTTAGAAATTCTTTGTTGAGTGTTATGTTCCCACAAATGATGTACGAGTTAGTAGATCTGTTGGAATTATTGTAATACAGTATAATTTGTCTGTTGTATCCTTTTAAAACTTACTTATAAAACTGGTTTTTTCACGTTAGTATAATATCATAATCTCGTACTAAGCTTTCACTTATTTATTTTTTCTTATCGTGTTACGTTACATAATAATTTAATATTTTTATTAATAATAAATTTAATGCATTTTTTAAAATTTTATTTATATATATTTATTTTTTCATATTCCTTTATTTCTTGGTAATATATAGTTAAGAAATGCTTGTTTGTCTTGTGTGTCTTTTTATCATGATTATGTTTATTTACATATTTAGTCGTGCTTAATGATTTATAATAAATCGTATTTTATTTTAGATGTTTTTAATCACATCCACATCGTGATTAAATTAACATCTTCTTAGAATATCTAATTAATATCTTAAATAATAGGTCACAGTTTATTCTATTATTTATAGATACATCTTCTTCAATTATATTTTATCCGATCCGGTTCTTTTGTTTTAATTACTATTTTTTTCTTTTATCTATTTTAAACTATTCGTTGAATCTTTTTATTTTTGTTCACTTCATGCTTGATTGAAAAAATAAATAGTTAGTATGATCTTTTACTACATCCGGCATTTTGTGGTCTTACGTGGTTTTTTTTTAAATATCTTTCATTAACAATCATATATAGTTGTTTCTTTGACCTTTAAAAACTTTTATTTCGTTGAACACAAACAAAAAACAAAAAAAAAACTGACGTGGACACCACATGACTTCCTTGTACGCCTACTAAATTACATATACATATTTTTTGCTGCACTTCATTTAAACTTATTTCATTTGAAAGTTAGGTACGAGCCTCCAACTCTTTAATAAAGAGGACAGTTACGCAGTGGACGTTCCCCTAATATCCAAATATTTCATTATTAAAATTTTATTTGGCTATAACTCTGGAGCTAATCGAACTAAGTATCACTTATACAGGGTCATTCACGAGAACCAGATGTTTTTGAAGTGGGTTGTACTCGGGCGTTCGTGATGGGAGGGGCACGTGGCTGGTGTCTGACGTTTCCTTTGTTCATAGAATTTACATTTTAGTCGTTGAGATGGAGCCTTGGACGCTAGACCAACGCCTGTACGCGTTTGACAGTTTTGTGCGAAATGACGAATCCGTAACTGCTGTTCAGCGAGATTTCCGCCGTCAGTTTAATATCCATCGTAATGCAAGTGTCCCTTCTCGTAACACAATATTGCGACGGGTAAACAACCTTCGAACAAGCAGTTCAATATTGAAGAAAAAACCACCGGGTCTCCGACGAACTGCTAGCACTCCGGAGAACATCGAATGAATAAGGGAACCCATTGTCAGAAGCCCACGCCGCTCTATTCAGAGGCATTCAGCAGCGCTTCAAATGAGCACAAGTACGGTAAGACGAATTCTGCATACAGACTTCCATTTCCATCCTTACAAGATAGCCGTCGTGCAGCAGTTAAACGAGTAAGCTTTCACGCAGAGATTACAATTTTGTCGACAAATGCTTACCGTTTTTGAAGAAAATGAAAATTTATTATTGTTAATGAGTGACGAAGCCCGTTTTTATCTGAATGGCTTTGTCAACAAACAGAATTGCCGGTATTGGGCAGAAAGAAACCCACATCGGCTTCACGAGACACCACTTCATAGCCCAATTGAGCTATGAAGTGCAATAGGAATTATTGGTGTGCAGTAGGAAAAGTCGGCGTTATTGGACCATATTTTTTGAAGAAAATGACGCTGCCATAACTGTAACAGCTGATCGTTACATTGCGATGTTGAATTGCGATGTTACATTGCGACGTTTTTCATCCCTGAGTTACGAAACCGGGGAATCGATTTTCAAAATGTGTTATTCCAGCAGGATGGAGCTACAGCGCACACAGCGAGGGCAACGATGGTTGATCTCCGTAACTTGTTTCCGGGACGGATCGTTTCCAGATTCGGCGACATTCCTTGGCCCCCTCGGTCCCCCGACTAGAACAGTTGTGATTTTTTTCTGTGCGGGTTTCTGAAATCGCGTGTGTACGGCAATAAACCGCATACATTGGAGGACCTAAAGATGGCAATTCGTCATCACGTCACCCAGATTGATGTAGACATGCTGCAAAGAATTGAGGCCAGTTACCGTGAAAGGCTACAACAATGTATTGCCCAAAATAGACATCACTTGCCGGACATAATTTTTCGTTCATGAGTAAGTAACAAATGCTTTGATTTAACAAGTGTTTCATTACCAATAATACTTTTTTAAAGTAAATATTCAATTTTTTATGATTATTTCAAAAACATCCGGTCCCCGTTTATATATATATATATCGTTGAAAAGCTCTCAATGAGGGCTTATTACTGCAGTAAAGAAAAAGTCCAAAATCCAAATTTTTGGGGATTTTGGGCTTCTCTGGACACGTTCAGTCGATTGTAATCAAAAGGGGAGGTGCAAAACTAGATGTTACAACAGTCCTAAATTCAAAGTTTCAACGTTCTACGGCTAATCATTTTTGAGTTATCACAACACTTCCGTTACTTCGTACAAGGAAGTAAAAATGGTATATAAATCGACAAGGCCAAGTTTATATTCTTGGAAGACAGCAGCAATCTTGATTTGTTTGGCTATATACATCAGTACAGTCTGGGCTTAGTCCTACTGAACAAAGCGACAAGATTATCAATCGATTCTAAACAAGAAATGTTGTTCGTTTAAAATAGGTAACTGTAAATTTTGGATCAGAAGGCCAATGAAGAGAGGCGACGACAGGCTGAGCAGATGCGAATCTATAGAGTTCGATGACGGGTGATCAAGGGAGACCAGCTTCTGGGGGTCTCCCCCTTGGGGACGCCTTCCGGTCATACGGATTCGGATAGTAGAGTGCCTGGGTGATCATCCAGGGGCTGTACATACCATATGGCTTAGATCCGGCCACTGCATGATATGAAGGAAGGGTTTTAGCGGGTGACAGCCCCGCACTGCCGTCAGTGCGGGCCTGACGGCGGATGGGAGAGCTTTTTCCTCCCCCTACGGAAACAAAAAAAAAATATTTTTAAGTAAATAAAACAATTTATAATGCCGGCCTCCGTGGCGCGAGTGGTAGCGTCTCGGCCTTTCACCCGGAGGTCCCGGGTTCGAATTCCGGTCAGGCATGGCATGTTCACATACGCTACAAATCATTCATCTCATCCTCTGAAGCACGCCAAACAGTGAATCCGGAGGTTAAAAAAAAAAACAATTTGTGGTACATGAAATTCTTTTTGAACAGCTGGTATTTCAACGTCAAGGATGCCAACTTGAACGACAGATAATTTTAATTTATTATAATTGTTTAAAATAATTGTTTCGATATTATCATTTGTCTCTTTAACTATTAAACGGTCCCCTTAAGATAAGATATTTATCTGAATACAGAAAATGTATTTAACCATGTGTAATATTTTTGAAAAAGGGGAATTTCCATCAGACTTCAAAAAAAGTGTTATAGTCATGATACCAAAGAAATCACGGGCAGGTAAATGTGAAGAATACAGATCAATTAGTTTAACTAGTCATGCATCAAAAATCTTAACTAGAATTCTATACAGAAGAATTGAGAGGAGAGTGGAAGAAGTGTTAGGAGAAGACCAGTTTGGTTTCAGGAAAAGTATAGGGACAAGGGAAGCAATTTTAGGCCTCAGATTAACAGTAGAAGGAAGATTAAAGAAAAACAAACCAACATACTTGGCTTTTATAGACCTAGAAAAGGCATTCGATAACGTAGACTGGAATAAAATGTTCAGCATTTTAAAAAAATTAGGGCTCAAATACAGAGATAGAAGAACAATTCCTAACGTGTACAGGAACCAAACAGCAACAGTAACAATTGAAGAACATAAGAAAGAAGCCGTAATAAGAAAGGGAGTCCGACAAGGATGTTCCCTATCACCGTTACTTTTTAATCTTTACATGGAACTAGCAGTTAATGATGTTAAAGAACAATTTAGATTCGGAGTAACAGTACAAGGTGAAAAGATAAAGATGCTACGATTTGCTGATGATATAGTAATTCTAGCCGAGAATAAAAAGGATTTAGAAGAAACAATGAACGGCATAGATGAAGTCCTACGCAAGAACTACGCATGAAAATAAACAAGAACAAAACGAAAGCAATGAAATGTAGTAGAAATAACAAAGATGGACCACTGAATGTGAAAATAGGAGGAGAAAAGATTATGGAGGTAGAAGAATATTGTTATTTGGGAAGTAGAATTACTAAAGATGGACGAAGCAGGAGCGATATAAAATGCCGAATAGCACAAGCGAAACGAGCCTTCAGTCATAAATATAATTTGTTTACATCAAAAATTAATTTAAATATCAGGAAAAGATTTCTGAAAGTATACGCTTGGAGCGTCGCTTGATATGGAAGTGAAACTTGGACGATCGGAGTATCTGAGAAGAAAAGATTAGAAGCTTTTGAAATGCGGTGCTATAGTTGAATGTTAAAAATCAGATGGGTGGATAAAGTGACAAATGAAGAGAGGTATTGCGGCAAACAGATGAAGAAAAGAAGCATTTGAAAAAATATAGCTAAAAGAAGAGACAGACTTATAGGCCACATATTAAGGCATCCTGGAATAGTCGCTTTAATATTGGAGGGACAGGTAGAAGGAAAAAATTGTGTAGGCAGGCCACGTTTGGAATATGTAAAACAAATTGTTAGGGATGTAGGGGGTATACCGAAATGAAATAACTAGAACTAGATAGGAAATCTTGGAGAACTGCATCAAACCAGTCAAATGACTGAAGACAAAAAAAAAATATCGTAGTAAAAAATGGAAAAAATACAATTAATCGAGAAAGAACAGGTTTCAGATAATAAGGAATTATAAGATAAAAATATAAATTAATGTTTTGATGTCAGAGATAAAATAATTAAAAAAAAAAAAAATAAGTGGAGGTAGAATTAAAAACTAAAAAACATGGATAAAAAACGCTGTAAAGAAAAAGAATAAACATTTTTGAAATATTGCATTACATAATAACTTAAAGATTAAATCTCCTGAAAAAATTAAGCAAAGAGTTGTATAACTTTAAAGATAATTAAACTAATTATTTTTCTCTTTGAATAATATTTTTAAGTAAAAGACTTTTGATAATTCATCTCTACTGCCTTGACATTTTAACTAAAATTTACTGACATTAACAAAAAAAGTAGCATTAATGACCATGATGATTCAGAAGTAATCGTAAGAAATTTCATAAAAAAATTGTTAATCCATACTGAAAATATCAAGGAAAACTAGAAGTCATGAAAAAAAAGAATATGAAATTTTTCAAATACGCAAACTGGTATATTAATATAAGTGAATCATCAATTCAGTCCAAGAATGTAATTTTGAGTCCAAAATCGACAAAAAAATAAATTTTTTACTCTAATTCCTTTAAGGGAGTTCAGATATGACAATCAGGAAATACGAAATGTATTGTCAGAAGTATCACGGCTCTTTCGGGGATTCATAAGGTCCATAATCTGTTTCGCCTCTTGATTACTTCCAAACTTAAAAGGCGTAAAAGTTCACTATCCAGAAATCATTGTTCCAAATTTTACACAAATCAATCCATACAATCTGATGATAAAAAGCAAAAAATAGGTCAGTATATATCAGAAATTATTCAGTGTTAATTGTGTTTTTTGGTTAGAGGGTGTTACGTCAAGATATGAAAAAACTCGAAGATCAAAACTTCACCCGATAAGTATACTTTTATTAATACAGGGCGTTTCATAATGTTCTTAATAGTTACAAAAATTCAGTACAAAAAAAGTATTTCAATTACCTAAATGAAAGTTATACGAGGTGATCCAGGGAACTCTATAAATGTTCAATATGTGCCTCCCTGGTGACACGGCACACATCAACACGAAAGTCTAGCTCTTGCCAATATCGTTCTAACGTGTCATTTTCGATAGAGTTGATTGCATTGATTATGCGATCCTTTAGCTCAGCGATATCGTGCGGTGCAATTATCTTTCACGTAACCCCAGAGAATGAAATCACATGGCGTGAAGTCAGGTGATCTTGGTGGCCGCAGCAAAATGTGTTGGTCTTCCTCAGACGGACGTCCTATCCAGCGCCGAGGTAATGTTGTGTTAAGGTACTGTCGAACCTCGTTATGAAAACGGGCAGGACAACCATCTTGCTGGAAAATGAAGTCGTTGAGTAGCTGAGGCATAAGCCATAATTGTAATATATCAAGGTATATTATGCCGGTTACTGCCGTTTCCATAAAAAAAACGGCCCATACGCTGCCTCAAGAGAGATCGCACAAAAAAGTCTACTTTGGGAGAATCCCGAATGTGTTCCACATAAGCGTGTGGGTTTTCAGTTCCCCAAACTCGCACGTTATGACGGTTTACTATGCTCCTAATATGGAAAGTATCTTCATCGCTGAAAATTATCTTGTTTAGAAAACCTTCATCTAACAACATCTTTTCCTGTAACTGTAAACAAAAATCGAGCCTATGTGTTTTATCTCCATGAGAAAGACGCTGGATTAACTGAAAACGGTACGGTTTACATAATAAACGTTTACGGAGAATTCTCCACACCGTTGTTTTCGGAATTCCTAATTCTCTGCCTGCAGCCGCAGTCGATTTTGACGGGCTGCGAATGAAACTTGCACGCACACGTTCGACATTGAGTTCTGAGGTTGATGGACGACCAGTTGATTTTCGCTCGCACAAGCAACCAGTTTCACTGAATTGTTTATACCGTGCACGAATTGAATTGGTAGCTCCTTATGAAATTTCAACCGAAACGCTCGTTCCACAGAAATTACTGACTTTGAAAAGTGAAATTCTAACACACAAAACGACTTCTCGGTTCCCGTGGCAGCCATTTTCTTTACTGTTGATGCCTAGCGAGCAAATGGTTTATTAACTGCCTAGCATATGTAGAAAAACTATTTGAAGTACTCTTTCGTACAGTACTTGTTTTATTCTTATGAGTGAAATAGTTTTTTTTAAATAAATTTTCGAAACTCCGAAGAACATTATGAAACGCCCTATATAGTACGCATTAACCTAACTATATAGGTTTGTTATACAAAAATTCAAAATTAATATCTTTTAAGACGTGCTAAAAAAACAGAGAAGTTTATGATGAAATAATCTAAAAAAAAATATTTTTTTTGTTATATTAAGGATATTCGCTTCAATAAATATATGTTTATAAGAAAAAGCATGTTACAGAGAAAAAAAAACTATGAACAAAGATAAATATTGTAATATTTAAACCAAGTTTTAACAGGTGAAAGATATATTAGGTACATTGACGTTAATGGAATAGAGTAGAATGGAAAGAAATGAAAAAGTGAAAAAAAAATAAGACAAATAAATGATGAAAAAACAAACGTAACTAAATTTTCATGGTTTAACCTAGTGAAATATTTGTTTATACAACAATGCAGTGGGATTAAAAACAGGTGAAAAAGGAAAGATAGAAAAAATTTGAGTGAGTAAGAATGAGAGAAGGCAGGGAATGAGATGATTGATAAATAAAAATAAAAATAAATTTATTTATGAAGTTAAATAATAATCTATTGACAAACCGTTATGATGAAATAAAAGAGGAATGAAAATTATTGTTTCGCGTGATTTTAGACGAAGTTATTCTCTTTATCAATAAATAAATTTTACCTAATTACCAAATTTATAATAATCTTATATCATAGATATAATGATTTATAGTTACTGAAATCCGTTATAATAATAATAATAATAATAATAATAATAAAAATAAAAAAATGGTAAAATACTGCATGACATTACCGGCTAAAGATTTTATGAAAGTAATGAAAAAATGCTTCTAATTTTGGGTCTGGAATTTAAAATATAGGAATCAAAGTTACTTTAACAGTTATGTGATGATGAAAAAAATATTCTCCCGGTATTTTCATATACTCTTCTATTCGTGAAAATAATAGTAAAAGCTCTAACCTTAACTCGTTTGAGAGTTCAGGTTAGTGAAAGATTTCACCCGGATTTCAGATATCCCGGTGAAATAAGGTCGTACTGAAATTTTTAGGACGTTAATTAAGGAGCAAAATTAGTGACTTCTTATGGTTATTGACCTGAAAAATTGACTAAAGTAGTTTCTAGACCTATATTTCCAGTACGATGGTAAGCTTCTCCACTTCTCTTGTACTAGTCACTTAAATCATTATTTCCCTGAGAAACGGAACGGTCGTGAAGGTCCACATTCCTGGCCGCCAAAATCGCCTGATATAACACCTTAAGATATTTGTTTCTGCTGATGGATGGAAAATATTGTATACAAAACAAAAATACATTGTCATGAGGAATTGATTGTCCGAATTATGGATGCGGCTGAGCAACTTAAGGACATCCCTGAAGAACTAAAAAGAGTAAAAAATGGTAGTACACGAAATGTGTTGAAAATGGTAGGCTTTTTTTAACATATATTATAAACTGGTGCGTACTTTTGTCTAGTATATTGTTTGTAAATGAAATTCGGATTTTTCTAACTTTTCTTTGTTTCATTCGAGTTATCTTAGATCATTTTATTTAGAATTAAATTTTCTACTAGTTTTTTTGAAAACTTTCATCTGTTTATTACCCGTTTTACAAGTTATTGTACGTCAAACATTAAAAATAAAATTTTCCCCCAATTTATTGGATTTCATCACAGATTTCTCAAAACCTACTGCAGATCTGAGAACTATTTTATTTGCTAATCCTATATTTATCGCTAATTCTGCTTCTTGATTAACATCCTAAAAATTTCATTACGACCTTATTTCACCGGAGTAGCTGAAATCCGAAAGAAATCTTTTTCTAGCCGTAACCCGCAAATGAACCATTTTAGTACATTTATTTATACGAAATTTTTCCATTATTTTCACGAGTAGAATAGGTTGTGAATGTTAAGGGAGAACTTCGTGATACACTCTGTATATCTCAATTTAAGTAATATAATTTAGAAAAACAACTTATCTGTATATAAGGAAGAATAGATAAAATTAGATATATGATTTTTTCCTTTAATTTTCACAAATAGAATAGGTTATGAAAATCCTGGGAGAACTTCGTGATTCGTTTATATATATATATATATATACGAGGTGCGACAATAAAGTAATGAGACTGATTTTTCTTTGCAAAATGTGGCAACCCTGCAGCTTGCGTAGGCACACCATCTTTGATCTTGGTCTATAAGCAAGCTACTTCTAGTCCAAGCGGCACATTGATGCAACTGCTCAGTCGTGAGTTGTGCTGTAATAAGTGAACACGTGTTTGTGTCTCTCGTCACAGAAATGAAACCGCAAAGTATTGCGCAACGGTATGCCATTTCCTTTTGCGTTAAATTGGGTGAAAACGCGACGACAACTTATGGTAAGCTTCAGAAGGCTTTTGGAGAGGAGGTTATGTCAAGAGCTCGAGTTTTTCGGTGGCGTAAAATTTTTAGTGAAGGCAGAACGAATGTTGAAGATGAAGACCGCAGTGGACGACCATCAACCTCACGGACAGATGTCAACTTGACCAGGGTGCGTGAAATCGTACGATGATCGAAGATTATCCGTGAAAATGATCGCAGAAGAACTCAACATCGATCAAGAAACGGTTCGTCTAATATTAACTGAAGATCTTGGTATGAGAAAGATTTGTGCAAAAATGGTCCCCAAAAATCTCACACAACAACAGCGAGAAACACGGAAAAATGTGGCAGCCGATCTGTTAGAGCAAACGGAAATCGATCCAGAATTGTTGAGCCGTGTTATCACTGGTGATGAAGGTTGGTTTTTTTCAATAAGATCCAGAGACAAAATGCCAAAGTTCGCAATGGTGGTCAAAGGGATCACCCAGACCAAAAAAAGCTCGCATATCAAAGTCAAAAGTGAAACGCATGCTTGTGTGCTTCTTCGATTCCAATGGAATTGTTCATAAAGAGCGGGTGCCTCCTGGAGAAACAGTTAACCGATATTTCTACAAAGAAATTTTAGAAAGACTTTGTAAACGAGTTCTTCGTGTCCGTGCCAACATTGCTGATAATTTGATTCTGCATCACGATAATGCGCCATCCCATACTGCCCTGTCAGTACAGCAATTTTTAACCTCAAAACAAATTTCAGTACTACCACAGCCACCTTATTCACCAGATATCGCTCCGTGCGACTTTTTTCTAGTTCCAAAAGTCAAAATGGCGGTCAAGGGATATCATTTTCAAACAACACAAGATGTCCAAAAAGCTGTGACGAGGGTCTTGGAGGATATTACAGAAGATGAGTTCCAGAAATGTTACCATCAATGGCAGAAGCGCTGTAATAAGTGTGTACAATCAGAGGGGAAATACTTTGAAGGAGACAACACTAAACATGACTAAAACGGTAAGCAACATTTTTTTCATATCAGTCTCATTACTTTATTGTGGCACCTCGTATATATTATATATATATATATATATATATATATATATATATATATATATATATAACATATATTTTTTAGAGATAAGGAATAAATTTTAAGAAAGATTTTCTAAAAATATTCATATATAGGTTTAAGCATAACAAATTTGCTAAAATAACATTTTCTCCAAAGTTCAAATCTCTTTTAATAAAAGCTAAAATAATAAAAAAACAATTAAACAAAAAAACAAACTTTCCTGTATTTAGGTCCGGGATCTGCAATTCAAAAACAACAAAAAAATTGTAATTATTTCTTGATGGCAATGTATATGAAGTCTAAACTTTCAAAAAAATGTTTGAAAAATATTTAAACCGAAGTGAGGTTAAGAATAAGAACAAAAAACAAACATTTCAGTTTTACGAGGTGGTTGTGGTGGTGAGGGGGTATTATTAAGAAAATACTTTTTTGGATTATTTATATATGCATTGTAGATAACAAATTCGCTTTGATAAAGTTTTCTGTAATACCCCTCTGAAAAAAATCGAAATCGTGGTTTTCCGCAATATTCCCCCCACTTAACGAATTTTGAAAAAAATACAATCAATGTCCCATACATACATATATATATATATATATATATATATATATATATATATATATATATATATATATTATATATATATATAATACAATAATACAATAAATACAATAATACAAATAATACAATAAAATATATATATATATATATATATATATATTATATTGGGCCAAATGCGAAGAAAACTGGTTTGGTCATCCTGAGATATAAGACTAAAAGCAGTGTGTCACACAAACGTACTAACATATGCGCACATTTTTTTTTTTTTTTTAAATCTAGGTAAACTAGGAAGAACCCACCCGGTCGGTCTAGTGGTAAAGGCGTTTTCCCACATCACCTGATTTGGAAGTCGAGAGTTCCAGCGTTCAAGTCCTAGTAATGTCAGTTATTTTTACATGGATTTCAATACTAGATCGTGGATACCGGTGTTCTTTGATGGTTGGGTTTCAATTAACCACACATCTCAGAAGTGGTCGAACTGGGACTGTACAAGACTACACTCATTCATCTCCTCTCTGAAGTATTAGCTGAACGGTAATTACCAGAGGCTAAACAGGAAAAAGAAAAGGTAAACTAGGAAGACCCTAAAACGTAAAGATTTGAAAAAATTCTATAACCCATTACTGATATGATCTCCATACTTTCCCCATTAATATTTTAACTATATTCCCCAGAAAGTAAAATGAAATATTTCAGTAAGGTTAAAAAGAAACATTTAAAAATTAGGAAAATTTTTAAATTCTAGTAAAACAAAATAACAAGAATAAATAATGATTGAAAAATATTATAACATCATTATGTTATTTTTTCTCAACAAGAATGGGTACAAATTCAATAGAGTAAAAAGGTTTAAAGGAGAGAGTTATTTTTATCCTACTGTATCATGATATTTGTTTATTCCTATCCCTGTTAACACCAGAATGAATGAACCGAGTTTTTTTGAAATAGGTATTCTATGTATATAATTTAATCGTCATTGATTATAGTAATTTGATAAAAAACATAAAAATTTGATAGATAATTTTTTTATACTGCATTTATTTATAATCAAGTTTCCCAAATAACGATAATATAAGTAAACTGTACAGAGTAATAATGACGTGGAATAGAGGTATCCAGTGATATCTCCAAAGACAATACAATAAAAGTTTGAACAAATATAATGAAAAGTAAAACCGATAAAACATAAACTAATAATGCATACAAACTTTACATAAATAAAAATGTAATGAAACAGAGAAAAAAAGTATAAATTATCAACAAAACAGTTAAACTGTCAATTGAAAAATGAAAAAATAACAAGAGAAAAATAAAGAGAAAAAATAATTAAAAAAATCAAATGTCAGAGGCAGACAAAAAATTTGATACAAATCAGAAAATAAACGTTGTTGAAACTTAATAAACTAGAGAGCAAGCAAGCGAGAGAGAGAGAGAGTGAGAGAGAGACAGTGAGAGAGAGATGTGCGCGCGCGCGTGTGTGTGTAAAATAAAGCTTCATCACACAAATACAGAGTGATTCAAAAAGAATGTAAAAAATGTTTAGAACACGTTCTACTGATGAATATAAATAAGAAAAGTTCATATGTAAAAATACATTCGGATTAGAAAGAGCTTTGTTTACGAATGTTGGCCGGCTAATAATTGCGCCCTGACATTACTTACATTATCTACACTATACATATTTAGTATTTAATGTAAAAATAAGCTTTAATTCATGGAATAGATTAAAACATGTCAGTACCAGTTTTCGAAATTTAGCTTCAGTTTTTTTTTTTTTAGTATAATTTTTTAAACATAGGTTCAGAAACGTATCGTTAGCGAATGTGGGCTGGCCAAAGATTTCGTTGTGATTTCTACGCCTTCGGTAAAATTATGCCAAATTGTAATTATTGGGACCCAAATTGTAGGGGTAAATTTGGTTGTTTTATATGAAATTTATCTAAAAAAAAGAAAAAAAAGCGAACAACACAGTTGTAGGAGTTTCCCGCCACGCAGGTATTTCTGGCTTACATTCACAATTTAAAATATTTACCATTTTATTTAAATATAATATATTTTTTTGTTTATTTAATTCAATAATTCTAACGCGCGCAAACCGTATTTCAATCGCACGGTGTGGCCGTATAGGGACCACTTTTAATATTATTCATTTACTTAATTTTACCACTTACTTGTGACGTTACAACATATAAGTCGACTACATCAACTGTACGTCACTGCTACACTAGCGCTACTTGTGGTTAGAAGGGGTACTAATGACACAGTATACCCATCTAGCTGCTAGTTTATTTATAATTTTGTTTTTTGTTTTTGAGGGGGTGCTTGGATTTTGCAAAAAAAATGTTTCTTGAGAATATTATTTTTTAATTGTTAACAAATGTACCTAAGAGGAATAAGACCTTAATTAGGCGAAATCTCGAGATACTGAGGGTGACCTTGGTCTACAACCTCACCACCATGATGTTTGTAAGTTGATAATTTTATAGCATCAATACAGAAGTAATCTGTCAAGTATTTCTGCTGGTGTAAGGTGATTTAGAGGCCAAGACCGAAAACTCAACACACACACACACACACACACACACACACGTACATACAAAGATCCGGAAAATTTACGTCCGGTATTTTGGGTTTCTTATTTGTCAAAATGTAAAAATCCGGTGCAAAATGCATACGCCGAAATTGGACTGATTACAATCCTTTCTAGAGCTATAGATCTGCTGTAGAGCTATCTAGACGGGTAAGTAGATATACAACATGATCTCTAGAGGAATTTTTTCAATATAAAATGAAAAAGAAATATCGATATCGGTTCATTTTATGAAGGCATGGATGGCTTTAAATACTTTTTTAAAAAAATAAGAGTCGAATCTAGAACTTCCTAGTTTTAAAAGTAGGTTAACAACTTATTTAATCTTGACAGATATACGAGTATTAAAGATAATTTAATTAAGGATGACCGTGAGAACATTTTTTTTACTATTTTTACTATCTCTTTTTTCTTTTACTAATTTTTTACATCCTCTAATAGTTAACACGTAGAAATTTTAGTAGGCAACGTAATAAATAACATGGAATAGGTAACAGTTAAAACTTCATAAAGGGTTAAAATTTTAACCGACATTCATTAACTTACATACGTTTTTACATTTCTTAAATTTTCATTCATTAATTTCTGGTTATGGTCAACCATATATTACTTTTTTTTTTGAAATTACGTTTCTTCTTCTGAAGGGTGCAGACAAATTATCAACCAGTCGAAACCCCCACATTAAATATAAAGGCTGTGTAATCAGCCGAGTAAGGGTTCATAAGTACCTAGGTGTTTTGTTTGATAATAAGTTGCTTTTTAGCAACCACATTAAGCAAGTTGCGGCGGACGCTGTCTCTGTGATGCACAAACTTAGAAGGATTGCTCGGAAAGATTACGGGCTGTCGGGTCGCCAAATGTACTTGGTGTACCGAGGTGTCTTCGAGAGTATGATCGCATACGCGGCGCCAGTCTGGGCGCATAGGTTGGATAGAAATAGAGCACTGCTTCAAAATTAAAGGAGTGCCCAGCGCAGAGCCTTAATAGTATGCACTGGTGTTTTTAAAACAACCTCCTACGAGGCTACCACCGTATTGGGAAAGGCTCTCCCAATCGATTTAGTGGTGAAAGTTCGAGCAGCCATGTGGAAGTTGAGAAGAGGTCGGGAAGCCGAGGTATTTGGGATGCGGTTTCGAGCCGGGCTAAAACCGGAGCGGAACGACTATCACAATGCACCGGGTCCAAATTTCATTCAGTTGCCCATTTCCCGCCTGTGGAAGAGGCTATGGAGCCTCGCGATGGATGCATGGCAGCATGAATGGCACACCACGAATAAGGGAAGAGATCCCTGTATAGATTTATACAGGATCTGGGGGATGGTATGCCTCGAATTCATTTTTAAGGGCGTGGGGTGCCCAAGTCCTCACCAACCATGTGAATTTGATGCAATATCTGTTTAGGTTTCGTCTAGCGGCTGATGAGTTGTGTGTCTGCGGGGAGGTCCAGTCGAACGAACATCTGATGTTCGACTGCGCTGCTCTTGGGGAGGCCAGAGACCGGGCCACCCTGGAACTTAGAGGTCAGGGGGAAAACTGGCCGCTCATAAACGGCGAGTCGATGTGGCGAGAGCCGCATTGTCGGACCGTGTGGAGGTTCCTCGATGAGGTTGCGATGTTCAACCGTCATCGTTAGATTTGAAATTTAAATGGGATTTATTGATTCCTTTAGCGGAGCTGTGGGAAGTCCTTATCCGAAATAATGGCTGGCCACCAGCCAGTAAAAGCTCCAAGCGCTTTAAATGGTGGACAGGCACTAGCCGGCTGACAGCGACCGAGGCGTGGCGGCTTAAATTGCCGTCTTTTTAACTTGTAACTTCTTTAGTTTTAATTTGTAACAATTTGATTCGCGCCTCCCCGATCTAGTTTTAATTTGACAAGTGAGCGGTAGGGACACGTAAACGGGTGCTATACGGCACCCAGCTTAACCGCTCACGCAAGATAGGAGCTCACTAGGAGCATTAGGAATAACGAGGTCGCAAATCTGTTTTGAGGCACAGTAGCCGTTTTTTGGCACGGAACATTTGGTCTATGTTCTAGGGCGACCGAATGGGGTGGTGGCGGGAGAGATGCCAGCTAACCAAATGCCTGATCAGGGACTCAAACCCAGAACCTCCGTTTGAAATGTACCACTCCACCACGAAGATCGGTATGGATAAATAAAATAAATAATTTAAATATTGTTAATTTTTAATCGATTTCAAGATAGAGAAGGCTTTTTAATTTCATCTGAATTATTTTGTAACAATTTTTAAGAACTTTAGATCTTATTTACGAGCAAACTTCAATGTTATTTTTTTAAATCTCAAATATACAGGAAGTATTTTTACTGGTCTCGTAGCAATAAGTTTCTTGAAAATAACATTAAATAGAAGATTTTTAAAACAAAAAGTTTTATCTACTTACTATGTAGAGAATTTGAATTCATCATTATTTATTATTACATATAATAATTCTTAAACACTTAACTAACATAGTAATAAAAATAATTATAATTCATTTTCATATAAAACTTAAAGAAAATTAAATTAATCAGAAAAATAATAATAATATAATCTCCCGCA
Organism: Lycorma delicatula; assembly: GCF_047948215.1. NCBI lineage: Eukaryota > Metazoa > Arthropoda > Insecta > Hemiptera > Fulgoridae > Lycorma > Lycorma delicatula. The sequence goes on from NC_134465.1 coordinate 44,478,789, forward strand.
TTCCAAACCGGCTAGATCATGCGCTATAAATAACTACTTGTTATTTGTCTACATTCCTTTTCTCTTATATGTATCAAAATACAACTTTATCGTTTTTACACTTCTTATGAACGGTTGTTTGTTTTTTAGTTTGCAGTATTACCAATATTGAAATAAAAAATAATAATAAATTTTATATACGTAATAAATAAAAATATGACAAAAACCGTACTAAAAATTGAGAAAATTAATACTATTCTGTTTTTATAATGTACTTATTAGGTGTTGGCATCAAATTACAGTAGGTAAGTAAAAAAAGAAAAGAACTATTTTTCTAAATTATATTTTTAATAATATAAAATATTATGTTATTTTTTAATAATAAAAATAAATTTCATCATAATAATTGACAAAGTAATAAAATTGGATTAGTCCGATATCCAAGGGGGAGCCGTGGAGATAAAATTGGTGTACTTTTTGAAAAGGTAAAAAATAAATAATACCTTTAAATTTCTTTATTAATTCTCTATTTCTTAGCTTCATTCTTTTATTATATGATGACGCGTTTCGGAATAACTCCTTTGTCAAACCTTATTATACTGGTACTTGTAAATCTCCGTTAGTCTTTATATAATATTTAGTCAACGCCCCACCCTATTTTTGACGTCATATCTTCCTTGGCCTTATTCTTGTTTATTTGTTATTAACGTTTATATTTATCTTTTAATTTGATTTATCTAAAAGATAAGTATTAATAACAAATAAACAAGAAGAGTAGATAAGGTATTAAGTTAAATAAAAGGAGGGGCGTTGACTAAACATTTTATAAAGACTAACAGAAATATAAAAGTACCAGTAAAATAAGTTTGGACAAAGCAGTTATTCCGAAACGCGTCAATATATAATAAAAGAATGAAGATAAGAAAAGGAAAAAATACGCAACATAAAAATCATAGCATTTTTAGCAGAAAATATAATATTAATTTTATCTTAATAATAATAACTTTAAAACTAACCGACTGGCGTAAGAAATGATCCAACATTTGATTTTGTCAAAAAATATTTATTTGAATTACAATACAGAAATGTAAAATACAACATGTTTACTATATACATTATATTCTGCTTATTACATGTTCAATATGACCATCATCACGTCTAGCAACTTCTTCAACACGAACTCCTATGTTGTTAATAACTTTTTCTTTTTCCTGTTTAGCCACCAGTAATTATCGTTCAGATAATACATCAGAGGTATGAGTGTAGTCTTGTACAGTCTCAGTTCGATCATCGTTGAGATTTGTAGTTAATTGAAACCCAACCACCAAAGAACACAGGTATCCACGATCTAGTCTTCAAATCCGTGTAAAAATAACTGACTTTACTAGGACTTGAACACTGGAACGCTCGATTTCCAAATCAGCTGATTTGGGAAGTCGTGTTCATCACTAGATCAACTCGGTGGATGTTGTTAATAACTATACGACACATATCCTCGGTTATCTTGTTGCACCCCTCGATGATCATCACTCAGTTCCATCAATGTACGAGAATATTTAGGGGAAAATTTTTCCTTTAGAAATCCCGAAAGAAAATAATTACACGGATTCAAATCGGGGTATTCGGGGACCAGTTCTGTCCATACGCAAAACGAATAGGAAATCGGTTTGAAATGATATTTGGGTTAAAAGTTTCATGCAGAAAGTCTAAAACAACATTAACTGTTTGTGATCTGGCTCCACCCTGCATGAACCATACAATTTTTAATCAAAACCCGTTTGCAAGAAGCTGAGGAACAAGATTATTATGTAGCATGTTTAGATAACGTTCACTGGTTCACTGTCTGTTCAAAAAGATAGGTCCTATTACCCCGTGACTAGAAATGACGACCCATACCGTAATTATTGGAGCGTGATGCACCCTTCCATGAAGCACGTGTGGATTTTCGGAAGCCCAAAAACGAAAAAACCAAACATTGTTCAAAAATACACGTCTTGGTTCTCAGCCCATTAAGCTAATGTCATTCTTTGATTTTTGTTGTAACCGTTAATTTAGGCAACATTGTTATTTTGTACGGACACTAATGGAAATTAGTTTTTAAAATTCGCTACACAGATCACCTAGAAATCCCAAGCTGTGCTGTTGCTTTTTTGTTGATTTTCCCGGGCTCCACAGCAATGCTGCTCTAACAGCTTCTAAATTCTATGGAGAACGAACATCGGGAGGCCGTTCGCGTTTACTCTTAAATACTGAACCGTCACTATTAAATTTTTTGTATTGTTTTAAATGAGGGCGACCACCAAGATTGAAAATGTTCACGAAACGTTTTTGTGTAAGCACTATACTTTTCGTTTCATTATAAAACAGCACAGATTTTACGCGTTGTTCGACACTCAGTATTCTTTTGTCCGCTATTTTGTAACTATACAGAAACCAGGAAAGAAAAGAGACAAATATTCATGATCTGCTATCACTTCTGACAAAATAAAACACATTAATAAATAACTTAAACAATTATTGCCGAAACAAATCTTGGATCATTTCGCACCACCTTATAAAAAATGCAAGAACAGTAAATATTTTTTTTTCTTTTACAATCAAATAAAAATTATGAGATGGTGGTCTTTTTGTTTTTTTTTTCTGACGCCGATAAGGGAATTTCCCAACCACCCTTCAATTTCTGTTTGAAGTTGTCGGCAACTTCTATAAATGGAGCCCCGAATTAAAAGTTTATCTAGGGCCCGGTGGAAATTAATCCGGTATTATTAAGTATAGTTTTGTTTTATTGTTTTTTGTTTTTTTTTTTCTCTCCGGTTTCAAAAATTCAAAGGGATAAAGAAGAATAGGATATTTTTTCGACTTTTTTTAAATTGCGTTTATTATAATTACTTTTTTTTTTTAATTGGTTCCCGTCTGTAGAACAACGATAAACAGTTTTGTTAAATGGCACTTAACCCACCGAATGATCTAATGGTAAACGCGTCTTCCCAATTCAGCTGATTTAGAAGTCGAGAGTTCCAGCATTCAAGTCCAAGTAAAGGCATTTTACTTATATACGGATTTGAATACTAGATCGTGGATATCGGTGTTCATTGGTGGCTGGGTTTCAATCAACCACACATCTCCTAAACGGTCGAACTGAGATTGTACAAGACTACAGTTCATTTACATTCATACATATCATCCTCTGAAATAATACCTGAACGGTAATTCCCGGACGCTAAACAGGAAAAAATGGCACCTCTCCTCTTTTGTAGCCTGTATTTTTACTTTCTTTTATTTAACTCATAAAGTTTTTTTGTTCATGTTTATCCTCAAATCTTGCATCCTTAATTTAACATACTTGGACATTGCCCATTGATGAAATTTTGCACAGTTACTAAGATTGGAGGACAATACAATATTACATCGTTACTTTTTCAACCCCCCACCCCCACCACCCGTAAGGGGATAAATTAAGGGTGCGGGTGTAAAAAGAATTCGTTGTAAAACTGCAAACACGATTGATCAGCGAAAGGTTATTTAACACATTACCACAATTAACTGACAATGAGTGGAATTTAAAAAAATTGTGATGAAAAAAATCAGTGTTGCCAACTTGTTTTCCGTAGGTCTAAAATTATTATATCTACTAGACACATGTTTTCTTTTTTTGTAACATTTTCTTCTAAGTTTTCGTCGGATTTGTTGTTAATAAAAGTCGACATATTTAAAATTTTATTTGTTTTCTGTTGACATTATTTACATCAATCTTCTTATAATTAAATTCTTTACTATTTATGGTTAAATAATATATGATTTATTGTCAATTTAACAAGGTTATTGTACGTCAAACGTAAAAAAAAAGGGTTTTTGACCATATTTTTGGCGTTTTACACGGGATATCTTAGAAACTAAGAGAGATACAGTTCTGGGACCTATTTTTTTCGATTTCCCAGCTCAAAAACCATAAGAAACAATTTAAATTGCCCCTTAATTGACCTTCTCAGAATTTCAGAAAGCCTTAATTTACACGGAGGAACTGAAACTCGGGTAAAATCTTACACTCCTGAATCACTCTGTATATATATATATATATATATATATATATATATGTAACATATATAAGGTAAATATATAAGGTATATATATATATATATATATATATATATATATACATATACATTTGTCGTTATTTATTGTTTCGGTCTAAAGTAAAAGAAAAATATTATTAAATTTGATATTTAAAAATTAGAGATAAAATATTTAATTTAATAGAATGAAATAATATTAAAAATGCTTATTGTATATAAAAAAAAACAAAAAAAAACACATTTTATATTTAAATGCTAGAAAATAAGAAGGTGGTATTTAATAATTAAAGATCCATCACTCTGTATTTAAATAAGAGCGCGCGCGCGCGCTCAATGAAGTGGTATTTAAAAATTAAATGTCCGATGTTTATTCTAATATAAACTAGGTGAGGGATTTAAATGGACTTTTATTTAAAATCAATAAGAGATATTTAATAATTAAAAATAATATATTTTTTCTTTTTAACGTAAAATATCTAACTTTAATAATTAAAAATAACGTACAGTTTTTATTTTTTACATAAAATACCTGTCAAACCGAATGAATTATACAATTTTAATTTTGAAAATGGGTAAAACCTCGTAATTACAAAATGATATATTTCATTCTTTTTTTAGACTATCTATTGTTATAGATAAATTTTATAAGAAAGCTACCTATTGTAATGGGTACCATGATTCGACTTCCGGAGAATTTCAACACATCTTCTCGTTGCACGCAGACCCCAAAGCCACCGTCAGCTCAAAGGATGTTATATATATATATTTTTTTTCTTTTCACATTCTTGTGGACACGATAACTGCCGTAATTTTGCGCCAGTCACTTTGAAATTGTTCTTTAAATATAATTCCCCGAAAATCTCGGTCGAGTTCGTTAACGGTCATAATCAGACCATGGGAACGGAAATGGGTAGGGGACTTTTTCGAAAAACATAAAATATCTCTATAACTTTCTCATTAAGTAAAATATCGAGTTTGTTTAAAGTTCCGACTATTTTTTGAATTTTTTTTTGTCTTCAGTCATTTGACTGGTTTGATGCAGCTCTCCAAGATTAGCAATCTAGTGCTAGTCGTTTCATTTCGGTATCCCCCTACATCCTACATACCTAACAATTTGTTTTACATATTCCAAATGGTGGCTGCCTACACAATTTTTACCTTCTACCTGTCCCTCCAATATTAAAGCGGCTATTCCAGGATGCCTTAATATGTGGCATTATATCTCTTCTTTTAGCTATATTTTTCCAAATGCTTTTTTTTTTCATCTATTTGCCGCAATACCTCTTCATTTGTCACTTTATCCACCCGTCTGATTTTTAACATTCTCCTATAGCACCGCATTTCATAAGCTTCTAATTTTTCTTCTCAGGTACTCCGTTCGTCCAAGTTTCACGTCCATATAAAGCGACACTCCAAACTTTCAAAAATCTTTTTCTGACATTTAAATTAATTTTTTATGTAAACAAATTATATTTCTGACTGAAAGCTCGTTTCGCTTGTGCTATTCGGCATTTTATATCGCTCCTGCTTCGTCCATCTTTAGTAATTCTACTTCCCAAATAACAAAATTCTTCTATCTCCATAATCTTTTCTCCTCCTATTTTAACATTCAGTGGTCTTTTTTGTTATTTCTAATACATTTCATTACTTTCGTTTTGTTCTTGTTTATTTTCATGTGGTAGTTCTTGCGTAGGACTTCATGCATGTAGTGCATTGTTCTTTCTAAATCCTTTTTACTCGCAACTAGAATTACTATATCATCAGCAAATCGTAGCATCTTTATCTTTTTACCTTGTACTGTTACTCCAGATCTAAATTGTTTTTTAACACCATTAACTGCTAGTTCTATGTAAAGATCCTGTTTAGCCTCTGGTAACTACCGTTCAGATAATACTTTAGAGGACGAATGAGGATGATATGTATGAGTGTAAATGAAGTGTAGTCTTGTACATTCTCAAATCGACCATTCCTAAGATGTGTGGTTAATTGAAATCCAACCACCAAAGAACCACGGTATTCACGATCTAGTATTCAAATCCCTGTAAAAATAACTGGTTTTACTAGGACTTGAACGTTGGAACTCTCGATTTCCAAATCAGCTGATTTTGGAGGACGTATTCAGCAATAGACCAACCCGGTGGGTTTAGCCATTGGATCATCTAAGTATTACTTTACGATGGTTAGCTGTATTTGTATAATTTGTATTGTGTTTTGTACTGACTATTTAATGATCACATGTAAGAGTCTATATTGTGTTTTTAACTTAAGATCTGTACTTGTAGTATGATATGGCGTATGACTGTGTGTGTGAGCGATCTCCCTCTACCTGATGGAAAACGTTATTATCTATTCCAGGGAAGGTGGATAGCCAGGAGTGGAGGTTTAGTCGGTAGTGCGCAGGTATACATACGCTCTTTCTGTAACCTAGCGGGATCTGTTAGCGATCCCTACACTGCTTCGGCGTCTGTAAAATGGATTCCCCACCTCTACAAAAAAAAAGTATTACTTTACGAAAGATAAATTATAAAATGTTACGTTGACGTTGTTCGTTTTTATAAATATAATGAATTATCAGAATAGTTTCGAACGTTCAACTCATCCAAATATTACATTGTAAGGGTTTGATCGTCATTTTTGTAGTTTAAAATTACATTAATAATTTGTATCAAATAATCTTCGTTAGAAATTGATGATTATCTGGAATAGTCTAATGTACGCGAGGAAATTAAGCGATTCGGTTTATAATACAAACATCGGCTAAGTAATCGTGTGAACTACCTAGCACCGAATTTCCGAAACAATAGTAAAGATGTCCGGCGACCCGGACATCATTACGTGCTGGACCTTGGGAATCTGAATGACTGGAGCTGGGACGACATCCCTTAAGTGATGAATGAGCATCCACTCTATGCCTGATAAAGGGGATAAATTCCTCTGATAAACAAATTAAGTGACTATTATTTTTATTTATTTATTTCTTTTGTAATATTATTTGATTTTTTGTTTTTGTTAGGATTTTACGGACTTTTGTACCTTTTATGAAGAGAATTTATAAAAATGAACTATTGTCGAATATACAGGGTGCGGCATACAAACCTGACGATTTTTGAAGGATAATAATTAAACTGTGTTTCGTACTATTAAAACATTTAATATATCAAATTAAAGATCAATTTTTGCTATTTATAGTGAATTTTTGCTAATATAGTGAATGTGAAAATAGGAGGAGAAAAGATTATGGAGGTAGAAGAATTTTGTTATTTGGGAAGTAAAATTACTAAAGATGGACGAAGCAGGAGCGATATAAAATGCCGAATAGCACAAGCTAAACGAGCCTTCAGTAAGAAATATAATTTTTTTACATCAAAAATTAATTTAAATGTCGGGAAAAGATTTTTGAAAGTGTATGTTTGGAGTGTCGCTTTATATGGAAGTGAAACTTGGACGATCGGAGTATCTGAGAAGAAAAGATTAGAAGCTTTTGAAATGTGGTGCTATAGGAGAATGTTAAAAATCAGATGGGTGGATAAAGTGACAAATGAAGAGGTATTGCGGCAAATAGATGAAGAAAGAAGCATTTGGAAAAATATAGTTAAAAGAAGAGACAGACTTATAGGCCACATACTAAGGCATCCTGGAATAGTCGCTTTAATATTGGAAGGACAGGTAGAAGGGAAAAATTGTGTAGGCAGGCCACGTTTGGAGTATGTAAAACAAATTGTTGGGGATGTAGGATGTAGAGGGTATACTGGGATGAAACGGCTGGCACTAGATAGGGAATCTTGGAGAGCTGCATCAAACCAGTCAAATGACTGAAGACAAAAAAAAAAAAGAAAAGTGAATTACTTACATAAATTTTTTTTATTTGAATGTTATGTTGTCTAAATGTTTACCATTACTCCTCACACACTCGTTTTAACCTTATTCTAAAATTTGACATTGCTCGCTCAATCATCACTTGTGGAACCGCTTCAATTTCTCGTTGAATGGCCTCCTTGAGTTCTGCAATCGACTGTGGTCGACTACTGAAGACTTTATGTTTGAGATACCCCCACAGAAAAAAATCACAAACAGCCAGATCAGGGGAACGCGCTGGCCAAGGAATGTCGCCAAATCGGGAACTCAAACGTCCATGAAAGGTTTCTCGCAGATCATCCATTAAGATTCTCGCCGTATGGGCGGTGGCACCATCCTGTTGAAACCAAATTTCATGTCCTTGAATGTCATTCGGTTTTGATCGCAGAAATTCATTCGAAATGTTTACGTATCGATGAGATGTTACTGTTACTCTGCGAATTAACTCAAAAAACTGTGGACCTATTATACCGAACTTTGAAACCGCACACCACGTGCGTATTGACTGTATTGACTGTGAAGTGATTTTCCAAGAATTTGCCGTGGATTATGCAATAACGGTAATTTTGTTTGTTCACAAATCCTGACAGATGAAAATGCGCCTCGTCACTTAAAAGAATAACGCCTCCTGGTGGACACTTTCGAGGATTACCTCGCAAGCTGCTTTGCGAGACGCCCGATCATTTGCTGCACTAACATCATCTTATACGGATGGATATTCAGGTCGCCATGAAGAATTCGTCGTACACTTCGATCAGAAATGGTTAGCGCAGCAGCGTGCCTCGCTGCTGAACGTCGTGGAGACCGCGTAACAGCTAACCTTACAGCGTTAATGTTTTCAGGCGTTCTCATAGACCGTTTTCGTCCTGTTGGTTTCATTTTTAAAGCAGACGATGTGTACCTGAAATTCTTCACCCACAACAATATCGTATTCCTACTAGGAACAGACGCGTGTCTATTTAAATTGAAATGTCTGCGAAATAAACGCTTTGTTACAATAACCGAGTCGTTATTTTTAAAATAGGCTTCAATCACAAACGCTCGTTGTTCAGCCGACCACGACATACAGGCTACTGAAATAGCATGAATTGACCTGTCGATGTACAACACTCCCGCCTTCTCATAAACAGTGGTGCCAACATAAAAAATTACTACAAAATTATATACTGTCTTATACATTATATATATATATATATACATTATATATTTATATCGTATTTGAACTATTGTATGACTTTACTGAAGGGATTCATTGGATATTCAACATTAATTCTAAACAGTTTTTGCATTAGTATTTAAAAAAAAAGTGTATGGATCAGTCTAAATAAAAACCTGTCATTGTCTAACCCTTTTCCGGGTGTTTTATTTTCGTTTTTTAAAATTTCCCTTTTGTCAAAAAAATCAGTAAAAAAATAAATAAAAAGAACATAATTAAGGCAGTAAGGGTAAAAATTATTTTGAACTTTGCCTTTCGGGAAGATTAATATTCTCAGCTCTAATTAAAATGATAGGAAGTCTCAACATTGTTTTTAAAAATACCTATCTAAAAAAATCCTTATCAAATCTAATTTATAAAAAAAAATATTTACATAAAATACTTAAATAAAATTTTATAGAATTGTTTAAAACATATTTTTTTCTATATTTATAAAATAAAAAATTTATTTTATGGTAATTTGAATAATTAAATAAGTGTAGGTGTATTAAAATTCTAGAGGTATCATAATTTGATACAGTGCGTTGTATTAACTCAAGCAAAAACATTAAGCTGTAAAGAAAATCTACTATTTTTGTGTCGTCATAGAAACAGACTGACGTCATTAATCTCTCTTGGAAACTTATGCGTAACTACAATCAATTCACAGTTCATAAAACAATTCAGCAGTATAATATTTTTTTAATTAATTTTATGATTTAAAAAAAGAGTAAAATAATTTTTAGAACCACTTAGGATTTTAAAAATAAATAAATTTTAAATATTACTACTTTAAAAATGGTTAACTTTAAAATAATTTTTCATTTTTCATTTCAAGATGAATAAAATTACGACACGGTTACCAAAATTAATTTCTTTTGCCTCAGAAATGATCGATTCGAACATCTGAAGGTAACATTCCAAATTGTAATTGAATTTTGAGCAATTTTTTGATACCGTATAATCTCCTATTTATAATTGGTTTTTAAATATTAAATAATTCATACTAAATTTTACTTACAATTATAGGTAATTTTCTTATATTTTTCTCCCGGAAATAATTAATATTTTTCATCAAGAAATATTGTGTTTTATTATTTTCATAAATTTATAGTTAATGTTTAATATACGTCATACATATTAAAAAATTAAATTATAAATATACGCCGGCCACCGTGGCGCGAGTGGTAGCGACTCGACCTTTCATCCGGAGGTCCCGGGTTCAAATCCCCCGGTCAGTCATAGTATTTTTACACGCTTAAAAAAATTTCATTCATCTCATCCTCTGAAGTAATACCTAACGGTGGTTCCGGAGGTTAAAAATATATATATATATATACAGAGTGTATCAAGACGTTCTCCCAGGACTTATATAACCTATTCTACTCCAGAAAAGAATAACAAAACGTTTGTAAAAACATGTATTTTAAAATGCTTATTTGCGAGTTACGGGTAGTTAAAGATTTTGCTCGGATTTTAGCTACCATGGTGAAATGAGTCGTACTGAAATTTTTAGGACGTTATTTAAGGAAGAGAATAAACCATTTCTTAATGGTTTTTGAGATTAAAAATCGAATATAATAGATCCGAGAACCGTATCTACGTTTTGAGAAATGTTGGGTAAAAACCAATAAATTTGGATTAATAACATAATATTTTATGTTTGACGTAACTTAGTTAAATTTGTAATAAAAACATAAAAATTTTTAACTAAATGGTAGAAGAAAAGTTGAATAAAATAAAGAAATATTAGAAAAATTCGAATTTTATTTAGAAGCAGTGCATTACTTCATTTATCAGAAAAGTACCTATTTAATGTAAAAAAAAAAACAAAACTCTTTTTGGTGACGTGAAAATTTTGTAAAAACAAAATTTATTGTTATAAATAAAAAAAAACCAGTAAATTACACAATTGTAAAATACAAATTACTTAGATAATAATTTTTTTTTATTAATAACCTAAATATAATAAATTATTGTTTGGAGTGTCGCTTTATATGGAAGTGAAACTTGGACAATCGGAGTATCTGAGAAGAAAAGATTAGAAGCTTTTGAAATGTGGTGCTATAGGAGAATGTTAAAAATCAGATGGGTGGATAAAGTGACAAATGAAGAGGTATTGCGGCAAATAGATGAAGAAAGTAGCATTTGGAAAAATATAGTTAAAAGAAGAGACAGACTTATAGGCCACATACTAAGGCATCCTGGAATAGTCGCTTTAATATTGGAAGGACAGGTAGAAGGGAAAAATTGTGTAGACAGGCCACGTTTGGAGTATGTAAAACAAATTGTTGGGGATGTAGGATGTAGAGGGTATACTGAAATGAAACGACTAGCACTAGATAGGGAATCTTGGAGAGCTGCATCAAACCAGTCAAATGACTGAAGACAAAAAAAAAAAAATTAATTATTTGAAAAGTTAGAAATTTTAAATATTTAAAAGTTTTAATTGTTTATTACCCAATTAACAAAGTGATTGAATGTTAAACATACAAACAGGTTTTTTATTCCAATTTATTTGTTTTCACCCCAAATTTCTCAAAGACTACTGCTGTTACGGTTCTGCAACCTATTTTATTCGATTTTTCAACTGGGAATCGTCGATAAAACGCAAAGAATCGAACCATCTTTGAAACAGCTCAATATGGGCGATGAAAAATGGATCGATTGCGACAATAATGACGGAACAGAACATAATGGATGCGAAGTGAAGCTCTATAAACAGTAGGAAAGTCAGAACTGACCCCCAAGAAAAAAGATGTGTTTTTGGTATGTGTGTAATGGGATTGTAAAATAATTGTTCACTATAAGAAGTTTCTGCCGGGACAACGATTGATTTTAGCTTCTACAATCAACAACTACAAACATTATGTCAAATGATCGAGATAAAGTGACTAGAATTGAACGATTGGAAAGGTATCGTTTTCCATCGCAACAATGTCACATACACTTGATCCTTTATAAACCCCCAAAGAAAAAAAATCGCACGGAGTCAGATCGAGTGAACGCGGAAGCCAATGTAAACAAGCCCTGCCATTTGGTCCGCGGCGACCGATCCAGCGGTCGGGAAGAATTTCATTCGACCGATCACGAACAGCGTTATGCCAGCTAGGAGGATCTTGTGTCAAATAACGTTCTGCGGTTCGTATTGCAGTTGAGGAAAGAGCCACGATTGTAGCATATAGCTCATTCCAGACGCACTTGCTTCCGCGAAAAAGAACGTCCCGTAAAGCTGCGTCGGGATGCGGCACAAAAAACATTCAATTCGGGACTCTCGTTCACACCACAATATTTCTTGAGGATTTTCTGATCCCCAGATACCCACATTATCAGTGTTTACTTTTTCAATAACATGAAATGTTGATTCATCACTGAATACGACACGATAAAGAAAGTCTTCATCGTCCCGGTGCATCATTTCACTTGCGAAACTAGCATGCAAACATAATTTTTTAGGCTTTAGAGCTTGTAACATCTGTAAAATTGTAAGCGTCTTCTTAAAAAATCTATACAAACGTCACTGAAATTGCAAATTCACGGCATGTTTTTTCTATGAAATGAGACGTCAACCGAATCTGTAAGTTATCTCAATAAATTTTTATGTGCTTTTAAAGTTGTAAAGCCCTTTCTGAATCACCCGGATTATTAAATACTAATCAGAATGAAATATTTATTTAATTCTAAATTCGAGAAGGCGACAAAATTTTTTTTTTAAGTTATATTGTCACAATCAAAGAACAATTTAGATTCGGAGTAACAGTACAAGGTGAAAAGATAAAGATGTTACGATTTGCTGATGTAATTCTAGCTGCGAGTAAAAAGGATTCAGAAGGAATAATGAACGGCATGGATGAAGTCCTACGCAAGAACTACTATATGAAAATAAAGAAGAACAAAACGAAAGTAATGAAATGTAGTAGAAATAACAAAAAAGACCACTGAATGTTAAAATAGGAGGAGAAAAGATTATGGAGGTAGAAGAATTTTGTTATTTGGGAAGTAGAATTACTAAAGATGGACGAAGCAGGAACGATATAAAATGCCGAATAGCATAGGCAAAACGAGCCTTCAGTCAGAAATATAATTTTTTTACATCAAAAATTAATTTAAATATCAGGAAAAGATTTTTGAAAGTATAGGTTTGGAGTGTCGCTTTATATGGAAGTGGAACTTGGACGATCGGAGTACCTGAGAATAAAAGATTAAACGTTGTTGAAATGGAGTGCTATAGAAGAATGTTAAAAATCAGACGGGTGGATAAAGTGACAAATGAAGAGGTGTAGCGTCAAATAGATGAAGAAAGAAGCATTTGGAAAAAATATAGTTAAAAGAAGAGACAGACTTATAAGCCACATATTAAGGCATTCTGGAATAGTCGCTTTAATATTGATGTTGACAGGTAGAAGGAAAAAATTGTGTAGGCAGGCAACGTTCGGAATATTTAAAATAAATTGTTAGGGATGTAGGATGTAGGGGGTATACCGAAATGAAACGACTAGCACTAGATAGCGAATCTTGGAGAGCTGCATCAAACCAGTCAAATGACTGAAGACAAAAAAAAAAAATCACAATCAATTGCGCACATTTTGAAACTGTTGGTAATAATTGATTTTGTTCATCGTGCAGATTTCTTTTATTTTGAAACATTTTACATAATTTTTTTCTTATAAAACTCGTACACAATATTTAATTATTAAAAATTTTCACACGGAATCATGTTTAAAAAAAAAACATAAAAAATGCTTACGTTAATACTTTACAACACCAATCAAATAAGCATACGAGTATATACCATCATAAGAACTTGATTTTCTGCAGCAAATAATTAAAAATCTAGTAAAATTCAATCCCACAGGTGTGTCAATCTTCCAAAAAGCAATTAATCATTACTTTAAAATATTCCTTGTAAAAAAAAATTAATTAGAGGAAATAAAAAAATTGTAATAAATTCCGGTATAATAATTTTTGGGAGAGTGATTCCCTTCTGAGAATAATTTTAAAAATTTCGCGTAATTCAAATAGTGTAAAATAAAAAAATCAGTTGTTATTTTTAGAAATTATTAAAAAGTAGTATAAAAATTTAGATGTAGAAAAGTGTTTTTCAACTATAATAAAGAAATTTAAAAATCTAAACCTAAATGTAAATAATTATATCATTAAGTGTTCTTAATATATAAAAAAAATTTATTTCAACATTTCAACTACTTGGCCAATGGACACTAACAAGAAAAGAAACAAGATATAACCTTCAACAATATCGTCATGCTTTAATCATGAAGGATATAAAGACTGTTTCGAATCGTTTTAAAGAAATACGTCCGTTAATTTTACATTCAACGACGTGATCATGTAATGGTTATTGTAATACAATATATATACACTTTGTTTTCAACCTATACGTGTCTTGTACAATTGAATATATTACGTGAGATAAATAAATGTCATTATATTAATTTTAATTCATACGCTCCATTCTTCTATTCTTAAGGTTAAAGCAGCATTTAACATCAGTAAAATTTTTTGATAAATTAATCATCAAACAAATTTTTAGGAATGTTTCAAAATTTTCCTATAAGAAGAATGGAAAAAATAAGTTTAGAATTCTGAAAAGAAGAAGGTATCTTTTTACTTTCCCTATACATAATTAAAATAACAAAATTAAACCGAATTATTATAGTTTCACTAATATATACACCGGAGATCCTAAAAATAATTTCACGAGTTTAAATTAAATTTATTTATTACGTTTAGAATTACACATCTACGTGTTTTGTTATATGAAAGTTCCTTTCAGGTCATGGCGCATTTCGCAACAGTCTGACTCAATTTATTTTGACTGACTCGGGTCAGCGTCCTTAATGATTAATATAGAATGACGCAAATCATGTGCTGTATGTCTGTTCAAAATATGAGTTTAGGCGGTCATAAGTGATCAGGGAATTTGAGAGTACGGTTGGTTCAAGTGTAAATCTGAAGGTTAACTAGAAAGTTAGAGATGAATGGCGCATTGTTGAAAGATTTTTAAGGGTTATGACGCTCGAAAGGATTGAAAAGGGTGTTTAGTGTAGAATAGTAGTTTTGGTTGCTAGGGACCTGTTTTGTTGCTTTTCCGTCAGAGTAGACGCTTCGGAAATCGTGTCCGATTGTTGTTTGGTAAGTTCGGGTTGATTTATAAGTAATTTTAGGTATTTTGGTGTATTAGGATAAAATTGCGACGTTTTGAACAAGTTTTGAGGGTATGAAATTAATATTTACTTAATACGCAAAGAAAAAACAATATTTTTTTGTATATTTCTCAATTTCTTTTTCATTTTTCAATTTGTAAACTCCATCTTCATATTTTGGTTCATACATCTTTCTTAAAATTCTTTTTTTAAACTTTTGCTATTTCTTGTTCTAAAAAAATTAGAGGTATTCTGCCCCATACAGTACTTCTGGTTGGACTACAGTTTCATAGTGCCTCAATATGTAGTTTTATGACTGAATTTTGTTCGTGAGATGATAGGAGGTTTCCATTTTTCGAGCTTTATTCAACACATTTATATTATTTTTTTTTAATTATACGAGGTGTGTCAGAAAAGTAATGAGATTGGTAACAGTGCGAGCGATCTGGCAACGCTGTGTCTACCGGTCTGTGCTAGACCGGTTTGTTCATCCCTTCCACATGCTCAGTACGAGTTTCAACTCCGTTCAGCCAACACATTATTTTTGACAGCGCCATCAGTGAAGTTGTGTTTTTATTGTGCGTTACGAAAATGCAGCATCGGAATTAAGTGCAATCACTTAGACGTAACGAGCGACGTTGTGCAATCAAGTTTTGTGTTAAACTTGAGGAATCCGCGAACGTGACCTTTGAAAAGTTGAAACAGCCCTATGGAGAACATTGCTTATCAACAGCACAAGTTTTCCGCCGGCACAAATCATTTTTGGAAGGCCGAGAACACGTTGAAGATGAATCTCGCTCAGGGAGACCTTCAACTTTAAAATCTGACGAAAACGTTGAGCGTGTGAGGGTTCTTGTGAGATCAGACCGTCGTTTAATAATAAGGACGATGAGTGAACAGTTAAATTTAAACACTTTCACCGTACATCAAAAATTTTGATAAACGATTTAGACATTCGAAAAGTTTGTGCGAATTTGTTGTCAAAAAACCTCACAACGGAACAGAAGGATAATCGAAGAAACGTGTGCGTTGATCTTCTTGAAAGGATCGAAAATGACCAAGAATTCTTGAATCGTGTGATCACAGGTGATGAATCCTGGATATCTGAGTACGATCCTGAAACAAAGCGAAGAGTGGAATAGTTCGTCATCTCCTCGACTGAAAAAATGTCGAATGAGCAAATCAAAGATCAAAACCGTGCCGATTTGCTTTTTTGACAGTACGGGTATCGTGCATAAAGAATTTATTCCTTCAGGACAAATTGTCAACCAAGTGTTTTACAAAGGTGTCCTTGAAAGGCTCAGAAAAATAGTGATTCGCATGAGACTAGACGTGGGGCTGTCTTACACGGCCATTTCCATCACGGAAATTTTTGACCTCAAAACGCATTCCTACGGTTCCTCAACCCCCCTATTCACCTGATTTGAGTCCTTGTGACTTTTTCCTTTTCCCGAAATTGAAACGTGTCTTAAAAGGACGTAATTTTGGAAATTTGGACAACATTCAAAAGATTGTGATCGACTAGTTAAAAGCCCTACCAATTGAAGGCTTCCAGCGCTGCAAACAGTTGTGGGAACAATGACTCCGCCGGTCTATAGCTGCCCAAGGGAACTACTTTGAAGGGGATAATATTGTTGTTTGAAAAAATAAAAACTTTGTTAAGTAAAAAGTCAGTTTCATTACTTTTCTCACACACCTCGTATTCGGTGTTATAAATTCTTCGAAATATTTAAGTTTTAGTTTCGTAATAAAACAAAAACAGTTATGTACATTTTTATTGGTTATCAGTTTTTGATTTAGGTGAATTTAAAAAATATCTTTTGTTAATCGATGGATTTCAACACGAATGTAAATAATGTCTTTCGAGACGTTTACATCGGTGCCATCTTGACAGAGGCTCTATCGATTATTGAAATATGTAATCAGGTACTGAGGACGTAGAAGATGGACTTTACTAGAAGTGAAGTCCATCATAGCTGGGAACGAAAGGGTTGGTGTGGCGACCGGGATCGTCACAAGGCATGTGTCTTCCCCTACGGGTTCAGAATAGATGATAGATGATAGAAGTTCTTTAAAACAAACATTAATCTATTTATTTGTGAAAACCGAAATTACTTTCTTGCCACCATCATTAGGTCGTTTTGAGGTAGAAGCATTTACTAAATTTTATTTTTCTTCGTTTAGCGGTTGAAAAATTATTTAAGAATTTTTAACTATACGAAAATTCGATATGTGTATAGTGAAACCCCAGTTTATGACAACGAGGTTTAAATTTAATTTGAGTACGCATACTCTGTAAAATACATCGGAGTTCTATTTGTTTTATAATAACCATGAATTAATTAAAATAAAAACGAAAAGGGAACGCTAAACAAATAATAAGTAAGTGAATTATGAATTGTAAAAAAGAAAGAGGGACGATGTGGTATCACGTGTTAAGCGAACGGAGGGGATGCTTGTAGGCGGTGATGTAGTACAACCGACGAATATCTGACAATTAAATTGCTATTGAATTTTGTCCTTTGTTTTTTTTCATATAACTTGGTAGTAATATTGTCATTTTTCCTTTATTTAAAAATAAAATTCTATTAGTAAATTTTTGATTACACATCCGGTGTTTGAGAAATGCCAATGTAAATGTACAAAAGTATTTTCTTTTCAATATTTTGCTTACGTGAAGTGTGTGTGTGTGTGTGTGTGTGTTTTTTACGTTACAAAGGAATTCTATGAATTACGATAGAACAATATTTCATTTTCAAGTATCGCGTGACAGACTCAGCCAGACTGCTTCTGTTACACTAAAAACACTGTGCAATCTTAAACTGAAAATTGCCTCCATTAAATTGAAATACCAATTCGGCCCATTCAAGATCTTATTATTTTAAAATTATTATCTAATAATTTACTTTAATATATATATCGAATTGTAAATTATAAATGCTCCCTCTAATTTATACCACCCACACACACATTTGCTTTTTATCTTCAGTCCTAAATTTGATTGATTTGTATAATATAAATAAAATTGGATATAACGTATATTTGTATATATATATATATATAAAACAAATTTTTTGTTTAATATCATTTTAAGATAAAAATGATTATTTAATTTTCTGTCTATTACCATAGCCAATCTCCGTGGTGGAGTGGTACATCACGGTCTTTATCCGGAGGTTCCGTGTTCGAATCCCGGTAAAACATAGAATTTTTCATATGCCATATACTTCTATTTCCATATTTTACGGACAGGCTTCAAGCTTATGTGGCGAAATTATTAAGCCAAACAAATCATATGTAATTAATTAGCTTAAAGGTTAAAAATAAAATTTTTGATTTTGATTGATATAGAGGAAGATCATTTCCAGATGTTGGAAAAAATCTGATGTGGACACGACATAACATAATTGTACGCCTACTAAATTACATTCACTTTTTTTTTTTTTTTAATGAAAAGTGCATAAAATTTTAATTCATTAATAACTTCTGATATTTATTCATATTTCTTTTTATTGTTATTGAATTATTATTTATCGTAAAACTTTGTTTACAATCAGAGATTAATAATTATTAATAAATGAATATATTTAAATTTAAAAAAAAGTTAAAAAAAAAAAGAAAAGGAGAGGAAGTCTGATTCGAACCGATGTGCGGTTGTAAAATCCAATATTTCATTAATTAAAATTTTATTTGGCGTAACTCTGGAACCAATAAAAATAAATACCACTAATGATATATAGTTGAAATGCTCTCAATGAGAGATTATTATTGCATTAAGGAAAATTTCAAAATCCAGATTTTTTTTTAGATTTTGAGATTTTTTGGACACTTTTGGTTCAGTCGATTGCAATCAAAAGAGGAGGTGTACAACTAGATGTTACAACAGTCTTAAATCCAAAATATCCACATCCTACGGCTAATCGTTTTTTGAGTTATCCAAGATACATTCGTACGGTACGTACAGGCGTCACGCCGAAACTAGTCAAAATGGATTCAGGGATTGGTCAACATGGATTCCGTTGAAAATTGAAAATTTCCGTTGAAATTTGAAAACTGAAATTTTTTTACAACAGTTCAGTAATAATTAATATAATTATAATTCATTAATAATACTGTTTTTCTTTTCGTTCCAACCACTAATAATTACGTTTACATAGTTTTGTCTTCCTATTTTTTCCCAAAAAGTTTTCATTCTTTGGTCTGCTGTTGTAGCCTTTTTTCCGTCCATCTATTCAGGTTTATTCCTTTCTTTTTGTTTCTCTCTGGAAACTTAGATTCTCGATTCACTTTTCTATATTTATCTCTGGCAATACACAAATTCTTAGGAATGTTTAATGTTTTTATATCTGTTTCTATTTGTTTAAACCGGTTGGTCTTCATGGTTCTGTTGATGTAGAAATTAAATATTTGTTCTTTCAATCTTTAGTTGTTCTATCTGAGTAAAAGTCCATAAATAAAACTGTAATCTTATTTTCCGGATTAAGTTTCCTATATATATATATATATATATATATATATATATATATATTTGTTAATTTCTATTTCAAATTTCAATATGTAAACTCCATCTTCATATTTTGATCCAAAAATCTTTCTTAAAATTCTTTTTTCTACCTTTGCTATTTCTTGTTCTGAAAAACTTGCAGACATTCTGTCTCATACAGTACTTCCGGTTGGACCACAGTTTTATCAGTTTGGAGTTTTATGACAGGGAATTTAGGTAGATTTCATAAGAAAGCTACCGATTGTAATGGGTACGATGAATCGACTTTCGGAACATTTGTACATATCTTCGCGTTTCATATCCCCCAGATGCCAAAAACCACCATCAGCTGAAACGTTTATGTATACATTTATATATATATATATATATTTCACTTTCTTGTGGACTCGATAACTGCCGTAATTTTGCGCCAATTACTTTCAAATTATTCCTTAATAATAACTCATCTCAAAATCTCGATCGAGTTCGTTAATGGGCAAAATCGAACGATGGGGGTGGAAATGGGTGGTGGGCTTTTTCCAAAAAATAAAATATCGCTATAATTTTCTTATTAAGTAAAATATCGAATTCGTTTAAAGTTCCTACTATTCTTTGAATAAGAACCTAAAACCTATCTAAGTAATGATTTTTGATATCACCAACCTCTGGCCCAGTGGGTGGAAGAAATAGGATTTCGAGGACAAAAATCATACCGCCTTTAATAGGCACAGTATCGAATCGGTTTAAAGTGGTTGTTAGTCCTTTAAACATTTCCTAAAACGTTTATCAGAAACAATTTTTGATATGACCAACCCTTACAAGGGATAACCAAAATATTGCTGAAAGATGGGGTTTGTCGTATGCTCAACATGTGAAACTTTTTCATATGCAACCATTGTTGTATTGAGTAAATTTAAAGTTTTTCTTAACTTTAAATTAGAAATCTTTTTTATCCCCTACTTAGCACCGGTGAAATCTACCTCCGCCTTCCGGCGTGCCAAAAGGGGGTTTTTCATTTATGTTATTAATAAATTTATTTAAAATAACTTTTCCAAAGTAATATTGAATTTTCCATTTTCCTGACTCAGAAAGAAGTATTATTCTTCTTGTCTGTACAGGTAATTTACACAATTATTATCTACATAAAATATCACTAAATTATTCATGAAAATGGAATCGAATATGAAATTCATATATATGTATATATTTCCCCATTTACTGACGAGTATGAGAACAATGGATGATAAGGAAACAGTATCGTTAGGTATTATTGTTGTTAGGATACAACAAAAGATATGTAATGATAATAACTCTCGCGCCGTTATAATTTATTGGTAATAAAGCACTACAGTATCTAACTGTAAATACTGACGCGAAATACCAATTTACATTAATATGTATATAACACTGAAATATTGCAGTTCACTTACATTAAAGTAGTAATGTATATAATCTTTTTTTATATTATTTTATACATTTAAATTTGTACGTTAAATGTATAAATGTTTAGTAGGGCGCACTTTTATTCAAAATGATAGCAGAACCGTTACTGTTCGATGTTCCGGTGTTATTTCCGCTTCCTTTAACTTTATGCCGTGTGCATTAAACTATATACGTATATACATATATATATATATGTGTGTGTGTGTGTACACACATGTAATCGATTACATTTGTTATTTTTATATTTGTATGTACGTACATGCATATAATGAAAAATTTTCAGTGTTTCAGAAAAGAAATATCATTTTTCATTTTTGTTTGCTTTTTTATTTTTACAAACTAGCATAAATAAATCTTTTACTATTGCAGTTTCTACATGATGTATTGAATTTTATTTACACCAATAAAAATCTATAAAACAAATTAATCACCAATGCCAGGGAAGTATTATTATATTTCCCTGGCATTGCTTATTTATTTTTATATAATGAAAAAATAAAGATACGTGAAAAAAAGTTTTAAAAATTCTAATAAAATTAAATTCAAGATAAAATAAAGTTTTTACATTCAAAAACATCGATATTTCTAAACTTCTATCGACTCCCCCGCCCCAAAATAATCCTCTCAACGTATTTTTATTATTTTTTTTTTTTTTTTATTGGTACTACACTACTATGCTTACGAAGACATTGAAAAAAACGGTTAAAAAAATATGCAATAAATAAAAATTTAGCTTTTTTCGATTTTTGGGAAGGGTAGAATTTGGGGAAAATTTTTTTTTTTAATTGTAAGATAAGCATCTACACATGTAGTAAGCTTAATATAAAGTATCTCAGGAATGGTCGAACTGAGAGTGTACAAGACTACACTTCATTTACACTCATACATATCATTTTCATTCATCCTCTGAAGAATTATCTAAACGGTAGTTACCGGAGGCTAAACAGGAAAAAGAAAGGAAAGATCAAAAAAGAAAGGGTTGTTTGTACTGTGACCCTCAGGTATGAGAGGGGGACGCGGCGGTTTTCCGGCTGCGCGCAAGGCGTAGCCGGCAACCTAGGGTAGGGACGGGAAGGGTAGCCTCTCAGCGGAGGGGTGTAGTGGTCGTCCAGAAGGGAGGGCCGCTACATCTCGATGAAACTGGGAGGACCCCGTTGGGAAGCCAAGGGTAAGACAAAACAGGGGGCCAGTCGACTGCCACCACACTCCGACATTCCTGCGCAAAGCCTAACGGTAAAGGCCGGAGATGTTGGGGATGTTTAACAAGGTATAAAGAAGAAGGGTTGTTTGTAAAATTTTTAAAAAATTGACCCCAAAGACACAACTTATCCTCACCTCTGGAGTAATGATTCCAAACTTTTACCAAAATATTGTCCCGTACACACTAGTCTCTGTGTCAGATTTAATCAAAATCGTTTCATCCAGTCAAGAGTGGTTAAGCTTTGAACACGCCAATACACGTACATAATACGTAAGTACAAACATAATTCCCCCAGAACATTCTTTTGTTTTTTAGGGGTCCCTGAATCATGAAAAAACCAAACCTCATTTTTTTAATGATAACTTAGTTATCTTCTTGCAGCATACCTTTAGAGATATGATATCAGTAAAGTATAAACGACATAGATTGTCGTTACAATACTCGCTACATACATACGACATAAGTTGTCGCAATGTTACATTCTCAAAAACCTCCCCCCAATAAATGAGTCTACGTAAAATTTAGATTAATCTTTTTTTAAATATAGTTATGTATCCGATAATTATATACAACGTTGGATAACCATATTTAATTGAAATCCAAAACAGTAATGAAAAGCAGACAGCAAAAAGTTCATAGATTTAATAAAAATGAATTGGTCGATTTAGTCTGGAACACTTGATCTTTTGCACGGTAAAATATTTGATAACACTTTAATCCCAACTTCAAAATCGATGTTATAATATAGTAATAATACACCGCAATACAGAAAGCAAAAGACCCAAAAAGAAAAATAATAAAACTCAGTTCCAGAAAGAAATATAAAGAATTGCGAAAAAGAAATTAATGTATGTAAAAAAGAAAACTTTTTAAGATAAATATATGGGCACAAAATAGAAAGGAATGATTACACCAAACCAGTGAAATTGTTGATAACAGAAAAAAATGTCGATAAATCTGTGCGAGTTATGTTTTTTACAAGTGCTCCTTTTTTGCTTCGTCTAGTAGAACTGTTGACCGCAAGACCACCAGTCGTCGGGTTATTATCTTGTAAACCAGCCCGCAAGGGTATACCCACCGGGTTGGTCTAGTGATGAACGCGTCTTCCCAAATCAGGTGATTTGGAAGTCGAGAGTTCCAGCGTTCAAATCCTAGTAAAGCCAGCTATTTTTACACGGACTTGAATACTAGGTCGTGGATACCGGTGTTCTTTGGTGGTTGGGTTTCAATTAACCACACATCTCAGGTATGGTCGAACTGAGAATGTACAAGACTATACACTTCATTCACACTCATACATATCATCCTCATTCATCCTCTGAAGTATTATCTAAACGGTAATTACCGGAGGCTACACAGGAAAAAGAAAGAAAGCCCCCAAGGGTATGCGTCTATAACCTCATTCAGTTTTCGCCGGCAACGTGCCTTGTGTCGTTGATGGCCCGACGGAGCCGCCTTTTGCCAATCTGGCGTCCGCGTCCGTACGATTCCTGGCACGTTGCGCCGCTCGTCTCAGCCGAAGACACTCTGGGTATCCCGCAATTTCCTATATCCACCAGTACACTGGTCGCTTCGGGTGCTTCGGCCTCCCGTGGGGGACGAAGGCGTCGTATGCAGAAGCGATCAGCCAAATGATAAAGCAACCACGGCATCAGCGCCAGCAATCCCCCAGGGTCTACCGCCCTTGAAGAAAGATTTTCTATGAATGTCTTTTCTTCGATTTTATTGACGTTGTATTTTTTCACCAGCCGTGAGGGGTACGGGTGCTCCCATGCGCCGTCTAGGATTCTAAACGAGATTTATTGGTTGTTCGGTATCGGTGTAGTCGTGAAGGACTCTCCAGCCCTGGACGAACGTAACCGACTCTTCGTAGGCAAGAGAAATATCGGGAATGGTCACCGAATATCGTGGACGACGCAACGTCGTCGTGTTCCCTATATTGAGAACCACGAGTCCAGGACATACTTCCCTCTGGAGTCTTTTTTTTCCTGTTTAGCCTCCGGTAACTACCGTTTAGATAATACTTCAGAGAATGAATGAGGATTATACTTTGGTGGCTTCCTTTTACCTTTTTAGCCTCCGGTAATCATTGTTTAGATAATACTTCAGTGAATGATATGGAAGAGTGTAAATGAACTGTAGTCTTGTATACTCTCAGTTCAACCATTCCTGAGATGTGTGGTTAATTGAACCCAACCACCAAAGAACACCGGTATCCACAATCTAGTATCCCTCTGGATTCTGTATGCGCCATACCCCACTCTACTCCCCTGGAGTTGAAGTCTCCAGCTACCACCATCCCACCAACGACAGCGAGGATAATATCTTCTAGTGCGTCAAAATTCCGGTGGAACAGCTATTTGGTCATTCCGGGTGAGGTAACAACTAAAAATTGTCACCCCGCCGCAGAAAACCGAAACGGACCCCTTGCGCCTGCGCTGTGCCTCCGAACCTGGGCTCTGCTGCAATCCGAGATCCTACTTACTACGGACCCCTCTTCAGATATTATATAGACTATAATATACTTAGACCAAGTAAAAAATTCATCAATAATGATGGTTAAATACTTATGCTGCTTAGATTTATGAGCTACAACAGTGGTTTACTATACAGTAGCCTAACAAAAGCTTATAGTTAAAAGTAATAATAATAACAACAGTAATAATAATAATAATAGTATTAACTTACCATGACCACAGATGCCAAAAACAAGTAAACATGATGAATAATAAACCAACCGCAAATTTCACTTCTATGTTATTTAAATTAATAACAGTTATTTTATAATATATATATATATATATATATATATATATATATATATATATATATATTGTAACAATAACACTTGTTAAAACACTATAATTAATCGATTTTTAAACACTATTCCGTTAATAAAACAAACATTTATTATTTAATTAACAATTCAATTAAATTCACAATATGTCAATATCTTTCGTTAATTATAATCACAATACATAATAACAACACTTTTTTGATAAATATATGCTATATATTTTAATATTTCATAATTAACAAATTTAATACACTTTAACTGAAAAAGAAAATAAAAAGTATATTAAGGGGAAAAAGTTAATCAACATCAGGTCAATTTGATATATATGAATTAGTAAATGAGTTAACAACAAAACATACCATAATCTATATGTATGAATTTGAACGTAATATTCAAACTAATTACTTTTCATTTATTTATTATTATTATTTTTTTTTTTAATTTGGTAAAGGGATTTATTCATAATTATTTCCTTACGTAACCTAAAACGTGAATCCAAAAAAAAGGAAGATAATTTAAATAAATCACATATTAGTCAATTAAATATTAACACATAAATACTTTTAATTATTTTTTTATTTAAACTTTAAATAAATAAAAAAATGTAACTTACTAATTGATTTAATGTTACAAGTGTAATATTAAAATATAGTTAATTTTTAATTAATTGGGCTGATAATGATTCAATTAACAAATATTAAAAAGTTTAAAAAAAATTTTAATAATTGGAAGTATAGTAGTCCTATGGTAAGATAAATTAAAAAAAACCTGATGTGGACACCACATGACTGTCTTGTACGCCTATTAAATTACATATACACCTTTTTTTTTAAAATGATAAGTACATAAAATTTTATTTCATTAATAATTTCTCATTTTTTTCATATATATATATATATATTTTGTTGTATTACTGAATAATTATTTATTGTAAAAGTTTTCCTACAATCAGAGGTTTTATTAATAAATCAATAAATATAATTAAAAAAAGTAAATAAAAATAGGAGATGAAGTCGGATTCGAACCGATGTTCCTTCCCCTTGTACGATCCAAATATTTCTTAATTAAAATTCTATTTGGCTATAACTCTGAAACCAATAAAAATAAGTACCACGTATAAGATATCGTTGAAAAGCTCTAAATGAGAACTTATTACTGCAGTTAAGAAAAAGTCCAAAATCCAAATTTCTTTGGATCTTTGGCTTTTTTTTTGGATACTTTTGGTTCAATCGATTGCAATCAAAAGAGGAGGTGCGCAACTAGATGTAACAATAGTCTTAAATCAAAATTTTCAACATCCTACAGCTAATCGGTTTTGAGTTATGCGAGATACATATGTAAGTACAGACGTCACGCCGAAACTAGTCAAAATGGATTCAGGGATGGTCCAAATGGATATTTCCGCTGAATTCTGAAAACTAAAATTTTTCGCGATCAAGATACTTTACTTCGTACAAGGAAGTAAAAATCTGATGCGGACACTATATGACTTCCTTGTACGCCTATTAAATTACATATACACATTTTTTTTAAATGAAAAGTTCATAAAATTTTATTTCATTAATAAATTCTGATATTTTTTCATATATATTTTTTTTATTGTTATTACTGAATTATTATTTATTGTAAAAGTTTTTTTTTTACAATGAGAGGTTAGTAACTGCATTAAGAAAAAGTCAAAATCCATTTTTTTTTCATTTTGGGCTTTTTTGGACACTTTTGGTAGAATAGATTGCAATAAAAATGGGAGGTGCACAACTAGATGTTATAACAGTTCTAAATCCAAAATTTGAACATCCTACGGCTAATAGTTTTTGAGTTACGCGAGATACATACGTACGTACAAACGTCACGCCGAAACTAGTCGAAATGGATTTAGGGATGGTCCAAATGGATATTTCCTTTGAATTCTGAAAACTAAAATTTTTCGCGATCACAATACTTCCTTTACTTCGTACAAGGAAGTAAAAAGAAAAAAAAAGATGCTTGTTCTATTTTTTAATAGCATGTAATAAAATTTAGTACGTAAAGAAAAAAGCTGAAAACACAGTTGTAGGACTTTCCCTTCACGCAGTTTTTCTGATGTACAGCTTACACACATACACACACAAATTAATTAAAAATATTTATCATTTTATTTAAATATAATATGTTTTGTTTATTTAATTCAATGATTCTAACTAATGCGCGCGCGCATATCGTATTTCATTCGCGTGAATGAAATACATACAGTACTAGCGGCCACTTTAAATACATTTATACTATACTTATATATATTATACTTATATTTATACTATACTTTATATATTATTCATTTATTTAATTCTACCGCTCATCAGAGACGTCACATAGCACCTACGACATAGCAGACGACTACAGCAACTGTATGTCATTGCTACACTAGCGCTCCTTTTGGTAAGAGGGGGAACTATTGACGTAGTTCACCGATGTAGCCGCTACTTTATTTACAGCACTTTCTGGAGTGTGGGTTCGATTTCTGCAAAAATTGTTTTTGGAAATATTATTATTCTTTAATTAACAAATATGCCCAAGAAAAATAAGACTGTAATTAGATGAAATCTCGCGATATTGAGGGTGACCTTACTCTACAGGCTTACTCCTTTGACCTTTTAAGTTGAAAATTTAATGGCATCAATGTGCCATATATAAAAATAATTTGAACAAGTTTGATCAAAATCGGTCCAGTAATTCTGGAGATATGATACTTTTTGGCGAGCCGAACACACACGTGTGCATAGAAATAGTAACATCCGGAAAATTTCCAACTGGTTTTTGGGTTCCTTAAGTGTAAAAACGTCAAGATCCTGTGAAAACCCCAGATGCTCAAATCGGACCGATTACAATACTTTTCCTTATATATTTTCTTATATATTCCTGCTATAGCGATAAAAGAAAGTAAAAATTAAAAAAAATACATTTTTATGTTTTTTTGAGAAATAAAATCATTTGTGGGGATACTTAAAAATTAAAAAAAGTAATAGAAAATTGACAAGGTGAAAAAATAAAGATGCTACGATTTGCTGATGATATAGTAATTCTAGCCGAGAGTAAAAAGGATTTAGAAGAAACAATGAACGGCATAGATGAAGTCCTACGGAAGAACTATCGCATGAAAATAAACAAGAAAAAAACAAAAGTAATGAAATGTAGTAGAAAAAACAAAGATGGACCACTGAATGTGAAAATAGGAGGAGAAAAGATTATGGAGGTAGAAGAATTTTGTTATGTGGGAAGTAGAATTACTAAAGATGGACGAAGCAGGAGCGATATAAAATGCCGAATAGCACAAGCTAAACGAGCCTTCAGTAAGAAATATAATTTGTTTACATCAAAAATTAATTTAAATGTCAGGAAAAGATTTTTGAAAGTGTATGTTTGGAGCGTCGCTTTATATGGAAGTGAAACTTGGACGATGGGAGTATCTGAGAAGAAAAGATTAGAAGCTTTTGAAATGCGGTGCTATAGGAGAAT
Source organism: Lycorma delicatula (assembly GCF_047948215.1). Taxonomy (NCBI): domain Eukaryota; kingdom Metazoa; phylum Arthropoda; class Insecta; order Hemiptera; family Fulgoridae; genus Lycorma; species Lycorma delicatula. The sequence continues at coordinate 44,507,471 of NC_134465.1, forward strand.
GTTAAAAATCAGATGGGTGGAAAAGTGACAAATGAAGAGGTATTGCGGCAAATAGATGAAGAAAGAAGCATTTGGAAAAATATAGTTAAAAGAAGAGACAGACTTATAGGTTACATCCTAAGGCCTCCTGGAATAGTCGCTTTAATATTGGAAGGACAGGTAGAAGGAAAAAATTGTGTAGTCAGGCCACGTTTGGAATATGTAAAACAAATTGTTAGGGATGTAGGATGTAGAGGGTATACTGAAATGAAACGACTAGCACTAAATAGGGAATCTTAAATAAATAAACTTTGTTTGAAAGAATATTAATTTTAGTACATCAGAAATTTTAGATAGTAGTAAATAAATCAGCCCCAATTTATATCATATTTGGTTAAAACAATTTGATAAAATAATTACATTTTAAAAATATTAAAAAGTAATTTTTTTATAACTCATCGTTAAATTTAGGAGTGTGAAACCGTCCCTTAACAATTTTCGGGTTTAATTCTTGTTAAAAAAAAATTATGCAATTTTCTATTTCCAATTTTTTCCACAGAAACTTACAAAGAAGTGTGCCATTTGTAGCGTAGCGATATTTTCACCGCTAAAGGTGGTGGTTACCGATCACTACCTCTTCTCTAATCACCTACTAATGACATCCACCTATCACGAAAACGAGAAAACCATTTGAATACACGCAAACGAGATATAACTTCATCGTCAATAACTTTATAATTCTAAACGTTTCAATGGCACTTTTTCCAAGCAAAAAACAACATTTTTTGTTCGTACGTTGTTCCATTTTTTTGCAAATCCGTTAGCAATTACAAAAATACTTTCACGAAAATTTATATATAGAACACGAACCGATAATTACAATTGGATGAGATTTGGCTCTATTGTTTACAACACGCTTCTATCCGCAAGTTACAACCTCTTGCAGGAAACTTCACCATTAGTTCTGTTTTTACAGCCTCAGTTAATATATATATATATATATATATATATATATATATATATATATATATATATATAGGGTCAGTCTCATTGACAATTTAATTATGGATTTATCAACAAATTAATGTCTAAAGCTATTATAAAATTTAAATAAAATCAGCGGTAATAGATTTATTCAAATCGATCCAGCGGTTTTTAAATGAGTTTTAAGTATAGATTGGTACATATAAACAATTATATATATATATACACACAACACACCAGCAAAAATTAACTACCCATAAATATCAAAGCAAACACCACCCATTTTACTCTACCTTTTATAAACATGACGTGTTTTAATCATTTTAATCATAGTGAACTGCATTATACGTTATGTTATTCTATATAAAACGATATTAAAAAAAAAGTAGCTTATGTTACTGCAATTTTCAGATTTATTACTGCATTGAAATAGTTTTATGTCGAATAAAATGTGAAACCGTGCTTTAATAGATTATAAATCATAAAAATAACTATCTTATAAGAATTTTAATTATTAAATACCTTACGTATAATAAATTTTTAACAACAATATTATTATATATTGGTTTATTGTTTAAAGAAATTATAATATTGTTAATTCAAGGTAAATATTTTATATTACTTAAAAGTGTCCCACTTTTGCTTTACACTGATTATACGAAAAAGGTAAATAGATTTAACCTATAAAAAAATAATTCAGCTATAAAATAAGAAATAACCTGTTGTAAAAATCTCTAAGTTTCCTACACTTTATGTGAACGTAAACCGAAAGAAAGATTTATAAAGCATAGATAGAAAAATAAAAGGGTTAAAAATGAATGATAATAAAATATACTGTTTATACACACACACACACACACACACACACACACACACACACATATATATAATTTACGAGAAAAAAAATTAATAAAACAAGAACGATTAAAAACACAACTAGAAATAAAAATACTATTTTTTTTTTTTTTTAATTAATAGATAGTATGTACGTAAGATGTTATAAAGTTGATAACAGACAAAACCATTCCCGAAATAATAATCTTCCCTTAGTTCATTTATTAAGAATACTAAAGAAAGAATTGGTAACCCATTAGATCAGTGTTTGTTAAACAGTCCACAAAATATTTTATTGTTTATACGACCGTTTCTAAAATACATCTAATCTTGACATTTTTTATGCATTATAATATAAAAATGAACTTATCTCTTGTTTTAATTTGAAGCAGTATATACGTTACCGTAAAAGACCGATATATGAGAAAAAGTCAAACGTCGATATTCTCCGGTAAATGTCGAGACATAACAAATACGTCGATGAAACAAAAAAAAAAAATTGTTTATTCGGATCTTCGCAGATATATGTCGAACAAGTAATATTCGACTGCGGTTGAGCCTTACTGGTCGTCATTCTTTCGGGAAAGAGTCTTTTAGACATATACTAAGCTGCGTGAGGCTTTAGATTATTTAAGTTCTGCCTCTGTCATGGAATACAGGCTTGTTCAAGTCTAGTGGGTTGTCTGATCGCCAGGGTTGGCGGATTATTGCGGTTTCCATTCTGTTCGGCTTTGCTTCAGTTTTCCTGGTGTATGGTGACGCAGCGGGGCGGCATGTTCCCGAATGATGCCGAAAGATTGGTAGGGGGAATGGCGCTAACAGGGGGTGGATTTTAAACGGTGTTGACTTGATCGATCCGGATCGGTTTGACTGGAACCCGATATAACCACATACGGACGCGTTTTGTAATATACGAACAGATTTTTTTACCTCCTCCTACGTAAAACCACAAAAAAAGAGATAATGTCGACAAATACAGATAACCACTGTTGGGAGTCGAAACGATAACTAGAAATTAAAAATCTGATGTAGACACCACGTGACTTGCTTGTACGCCTACTAAATTATTACACATGCACATATTTTTAAAATGATTAGTGCATAAAATTTTATTTCATTAATAACTTCTGATATTTTTTCATACTTTTTTGTTGTTATTATTGAACTATTATTTATCGTAAATTTATTTTACAATCAAAGTTAATAATTATTAATATATCAATATATTTAAATTAAAAAAAAAGGAAATGAAGTCGGATTCGAACCGATGTGCATTCCACTTGTAAGATCCAAACATTTCATTAATTAAAATTTTATTTGGCTATAACTATGGAACCAATGAAAATAATACCAATATTAATATATATTAGTGGTGTTATTAAAGCTCTCAATGAGGACTTATTACCGCGGTTAAGAAACAGTCCAAAATACAAATATTTGTTTGGATTTTGGGCTTTTTTGAACACTTTTGGTTCAGTCAATTGTAATTAAAAGGAGAGGTACACAACTAGATGTTACAACAGTCCTAAATCCAAAATTTGAACATCCTATAGCTAATCATTTTGAGTTATACGAGATACATACGTACGTACATTCGTCACGACGAAACTAGTCAAAATAGATTCAGGGGTGGTCAAAATTGATATTTCCGTTGAAATTTGAAAACCAAAATTTTTCGCGATCATAATACTTCCTTTACTTCGTACAAGGAAGCAAAAAAAGTCACTCACTAGATACCAATCTCTATGGTCTTTCTTTTTCCTGTTTAGCCTCCGGTAATTACCTTTCAGATAATACTTCAGAGGATGATATGTATGAAGTGTAATCTTGTACCTTCTCAGTTCGACCATTCCTGAGATGTGTGGTTAATTGAAAACCCAACCACCATCAAAAGAACACCGGTATCCACGATCTAGTATTCAAATCCGTGTAAAAATAACTGACTTTAATAGAACTCGAACGCTGGAACTCTCGACTTCCAGATCAGCTGATTTGGGAAGACGCGTTCACCAGTAGACCAACCCGGTGAGTTACCAATCTCTAAGGTAAATAGATTACGAGAAACCCTCGTAAAAAAATTGAAGTTTAAATTTAAGCCAAATATAACGTACGTTTTCTTCGCTCACTATCTCGTCTAATTAATGTAAAATATACAAAGAATATATGTTATTCTCAAACAACATTGCAGACGTTTAATGAAATTCACCGCATTTATATAAAAGTTTAATCATATATTCAGCATTTTATAAATTGATAGAGTCGATCAGAATATACAGAATATATTAACTGTACGAATGTACGATAATGATACAAATAAATGTTGAGATGGTTTGTCCTTCGTTCAATTTTTTTTATAAAAATATTTTTGTTCAACTTTTACCATCAGTGTATGCTGAATGTAGTGAATTTGATTAATCGCCAAAATGATAAGTTATGTATTACTTACGTTTACCCTAGTAAATCGATTGATAAAACAATACAAATAAAAAAAAAAAAGACAATTCGAAAGAAACACCAGAATATACGAATGCGTTGATCAAAATTGTAAGAAATATTTGACTCAAAACTATTTCGAATATGAGAATAAATGTTACAAATAAAAGGTTTAACTACGGGTTCGCCTATCTCTATATAATTATTTCTGAGATTTTTATGGAACATTTTGAAAATATTATAATTCGTGATTCATGATGTACTGAATACATATCGAGGGCTTTTATGGATAAGATATGTGGAAGATATATTAGTCATATAATCCAGTTATAAATAATGAACATTTAATCACTCTTTGAATAAACTCAATAATTATAAATGATAACTAAATATTTATTTATGAAATGACAGAGAACAGAAAAATACATTTTTTTGATAATGAAATTGAAATAAACAAAAACAACATTACAGAAACAACTGTTTATAGAAACCCCACAATGAATATCACGGCAATACATGTAAATTCTAATCATCCACGGTCACAAAAAAACATTTTAATTTTTTTTTTTTGTCTTCAGTCATTTCACTGGCTTGATGCAGCTCTCCAAGATTCCCTATCTAGTGCTAGTCGTTTCATTTCAGTATACCCTCTACATCCTACATCCCTAACAATTTGTTATACATATTCCAAACGTGGCCTGCCTACACAATTTTTCCCTTCTACCTGTCCTTCCAATATTAAAGCGACTATTCCAGGATGCCTTAGTATGTGGCCTATAAGTCTGTCTCTTCTTTTAACTATATTTTTCCAAATGCTTCTTTCTTCATCTATTTGCCGCAATACCTCTTCATTTGTCACTTTATCCACCCATCTGATTTTTAACATTCTCCTATAGCACCGCATTTCAAAAGCTTCTAACCTTTTCTTCTAAGATACTCCGATTGTCCAAGTTTCACTTCCATATAAAGCGACACTCCAAACATACACTTTCAAAAATCTTCTCCTGACATTTAAATTAATTTTTGATGTAAACAAATTATATTTTTTACTGAAGGCTCGTTTAGCTTATGCTATTCGGCATTTTATATCGCTCCTGCTTCGTCCATCTTTAGTAATTCTACTTCCCAAATAACAAAATTCTTCTACCTCCATAATCTTTTCTCCTCCTATTTTCACATTCAGTGGTCCATCTTTGTTATTTCTAATACATTTCATTAATTTTGTTTTGTTCTTGTTCATTTTCATGCGATAGTTCTTGCGTAGGACTTCATCTATGCCGTTCATTGTTTCTTCTAAATCCTTTTTACTCTCGGCTAGAATTACTATATCATCAGCAAATCGTAGCATCTTTATCTTTTCACCTTGTACTGTTACTCCGAATCTAAATTGTTCTTTAACATCATTAACTGCTAGTTCCATAAAGATTAAAAAGTAACGGAGATAGGGAACATCCTTGTCGGACTCCCTTTCTTATTACGGCTTCTTTCTTATGTTCTTCAATTGTTACTGTTGCTGTTTGGTTCCTGTACATGTTAGCAATTGTTCTTCTATCTCTGTATTTGAACCCTAATTTTTTAAAAATGCTGAACATTTTATTCCAGTCTACGTTATCGAATGCCTTTTCTAGGTCTATAAACGCCAAGTATGTTGGTTTGTTTTTCTTTAATCTTCTTTCTACTATTGCTTCCCTTGTCCCTATACTTTTCCTGAAACCAAATTGGTCTTCTCCTAACACTTCCTCCACTCTCCTCTCAATTCTTCTGTATAGAATTCTAGTTAAGATTTTTGATGCATGACTAGTTAAACTAATTGTTCTGTATTCTTCACATTTATCTGCCCCTGCTTTATTTGGTATCATTACTATAACACTTTTTTTGAAGTCTGACGGAAATTCCCCTTTTTCATAAATATTACACATCAGTTTGTATAATCTATCAATCGCTTCCTCATCTGCACTGCGCAGTAATTCTACAGGTATTCCGTCTATTCCAGAAGCCTTTCTGCCATTTAAATCTTTTAATGCTCTCTTAAATTCAGATCTCAGTATTGTTTCTCCCATTTCATCCTCCTCAACTTCCTCTTCTTCCTCTATAACACCATTTTCTAATTCATTTCCTCCATATAACTCTTCAATATATTCCACCCATCTATCGACTTTACCTTTCGTATTATATATAGGTGTACCATCCTTGTTTAACACATTATTAGATTTTAATTTATGTACCCCAAAATTTTCCTTAACTTTCCTGTATGCTCCGTCTATTTTACCAATGTTCATTTCTCTTTCCACTTCTGAACACTTTTCTTTAATCCACTCTTCTTTCGCCAGTTTGCACTTCCTGTTTATAGCATTTCTTAATTGCCGATAGTTCCTTTTACTTTCTTCATCACTAGCATTCTTATATTTTCTACGTTCATCCATCAGCTGCAATATATCGTCTGAAACCCAAGGTTTTCTACCAGTTCTCTTTATTCCGCCTAAGTTCGCTTCTGCTGATTTAAGAATTTCCTTTTTAACATTATCCCATTCTTCTTCTACATTTTCTACCTTATCTTTTTTACTCAGACCTCTTGCGATGTCCTCCTCAAAAATCTTCTTTACTTCCTCTTCCTCAAGCTTCTCTAAATTCCACCGATTCCTCTGACACCTTTTCTTCAGGTTTTTAAACCCCAATCTACATTTCATTATCACCAAATTATGGTCGCTATCAATGTCTGCTCCAGGGTAAGTTTTGCAGTCCACGAGTTGATTTCTAAATCTTTGCTTAACCATGATATAATCTATCTGATACCTTCCAGTATCGCCTGGCTTTTTCCAAGTGTATATTCTTCTATTATGATTTTTAAAGTGGGTGTTGGCAATTACTAAATTATACTTCGTGCAAAACCCTATAAGTCGGTCCCCTCTTTCATTCCTTTTGCCCAGCCCGTATTCACCCACTATATTTCCTTCCTTGCCTTTTCCAATGCTTGCATTCCAATCTCCAACTATTATTAAATTTTCATCTCCTTTTACGTGTTTAATTGCTTCATCAATCTCTTGATAAAAGTTTACGATATTATATCTATATATATATATAAATGAATGTTTTTTGTGTGTCCCGTATGGGTTCCTATACCATTCATCTGAATACGATAAAATTTTTTGGGGAGTCGTTGTGCGCATGTCCGCGAATATTTCTTAATTAGTTTGAACCCGCCATGTGGCTCTGGGGTCAAAATATTTCGAAAAATTTATTTATGGTCAGATTTGGCTCATATTTGTCCAAAACGTCAAAATATTGGTGGACACACAATTAATCATATGTAACATATAGCGCGGGCGAAGCCGCGACGAGGATGCTAGGATAATATAAATTTTTAACCAAAATAACATTTTAAAAGATATGTTAAAATATTACTCAGTTATTTTTGAACCAAAATAAAAAAATATAGTTACGTAAAAACTGTTTGAAACAAAGTCAGTATTACACGGTATACAAAGAAACAAAATACCTGGATTAACTTTCTGTTTCGCGCACAGACGACAGTTACATTTAGTTAATTATTAGCATATATAAAAAAAAAGGGAGTTATACAGTGTTAAAATCCCTAACACTTATATTTATGCGAAAGGGGATGCGTTCAGCGTATATAATGAACGGAGGGGGCTAAGAGCTAATTACTGAAGTTTCTTTTTTTTAATTATTTGACTAAACGAAAAAAGCCGGCAAAGAGTTATATAACAGTTCCGATTTTCCAGTTGACAGATTTTATTTCAATTAAACTTAAAAATATTAATGACTTTATTATACAATATTTAGTTTACAGTTACGGAAAATATCAAAACTTTTTAGTAGAAACGATTGAGCCTGCAGTATTCAAATGATGTTATTATTATCAAAATTAAATTGTATTTAATTGATAAAAAAAAAATTGGTTCCCATTAGACTCCCTTTTTCGACAGCTACCTCATACAGCATTTTTAATAACAACCACGAAATGGATAAAGTATCAGAAGGTACAAAAAACTTTTAAAATATTTAAATCGGTTTCCCTTTTTTAAAGATTTTCCTTGACACGATCTATATCCTCTCCTACTAAAGGGCATTTTTTGTATATGGGTTTGTGTGTATGTGTGTGTGTGTGTGTCCTCCTTTCCTTAGCATCGGAATGTACCGATCACTAGGAGAAAATCCCGATTCGTTAGTACGTACATGTCTCCTGATAGTCTGGTGTTATATTATTATACATCGATATATCGTATATATATCGATATATATATTTTTAGTTATGTGATTGTTTTTGTTCATAAAATAATGAACTATAACTAAAAAGGAAGCACCGGAATGTACCGATCACTAGCGGAAAATCCCGATTCGTTAGTATGAATTTCAAGAGTTAAATTTCTAATTTAACTTTCGTTATATCAATTTTCATCATTTAAAAAAAAAAATATTTTTACAGAAAAGGTAATCAATTTTTGACACCTAATAATACTATTCTGAAACGCCGCCTGCCCGGAGGGCCTGTCTACGGCACGTCTCTACAGCTAGTTATATATATAAAGAACGTTTGTGTGTATGTTTGTCTAATAAAAATCTACACTAATTGGTTATTAAATGGCGTCAGTGACAAGATACGGCCTAAAATATCACGAACGATGCCAGCCGACAAACTTAAGAAAATCACGAAAAATTATTGTAAAAGTCAAAAAATGTGTAAATGCTTACGTGAAATGAAATATACTCGTGTATATATATATAGCAGTTTGACAACTACAGTTTTCTAGATGTTTAAATAATTTTATATAATTTTTATTTTAATAATGCTAAAATAAGATGAACCTCAATTATTTTAATGCACTTTAAATAGTAATTAAAATATGATTAATATAACTGGTGATTGTTGATTCTCAATCCGGTACTAGCAAGAAATTCATTAATTATTCCGATCGTGATGAAATTTTGCGCAATTACAGTTCCAAAGCAAGAGAAAAATTATCTACATTTCCCATTTTGTAAAATCTACCTCTCTCCTTTTTCATTCGCTAAGTGTAGCCTCTAACCAACCTCAAATTTTGCGATTAATTTTTAAAAAATATAGGAAGAGAATAGCCATTACTATTGAGATCAATGATTATTCATTCATTCATACTGTTCTACCATTAGGTCAGGTCCTGTCAAGGCTACTGCTACCCTTTTACATAATCCCTTCCATCATTTAAAATCTCTTCCATCCTTCCGTTCCCCAAGCTTTCTATCGCATCCACTAATAAATATCTTCTTCTCATTCAATGTCCTACCTGGTTCCTTTTCCTATAATCAATCAGGTTTAGCGTTTTCTTGTTCTCTCCGATTCTTCTTAATACTTCTTCATTCGTTACACGGTCTTGCCATCTGATATTTATCATTCTGAGCCATACCCGCATTTCAAAAGCTTCAATTAGTTTTCTGTCTGCTTTACTCATCATTCACATTTCAGCTCCATAGAACATCACACTCCAATTAAATCATTCCATTAATCGCCTCCTTAACTCTAAGTTTAATTTTCCACACAGCAGGTTTCTCTCGTTATTAAATGCCTGCTTACTTCTTGATATTTCTGGTTTTAATTTCTACTGTGCAAGTCAGGTCATCGGTTATAAAGCCCCCTAGTATTGAAATTGCTTCGCCTGCTCTAAAACATCATTTCCTATCTTAATCTTATTGAAAAATGATTTTCGAATAGTAGGACGAATAGAAAATGGAAAATAATAATATTTGGAAAATAATTATGTTGAAAATTTAATAATTTTTAAAATTTTGCATTGGAACTTTTGACTCCGTATCCTTCAAACCTATCGAAATTCCACCGAAGAAGAGTATGATCAAACAGCTCCTGAAGCCAAAAATAGCCATCTTGCGTCGGAAACACCTAAACAACGAAGGCTTTGTCTACAGCAGCAGCGTATCAGAACTTCTACGTCAAGGGCAAGGAAATCCTGGCAGGAACGTGAGTAACTGTACTCTGCCCAAAGCCGAGGAACGCCGGGTAACCGAAGTACAATAATACTAGATATAGTTGGATTTTCAATTCTGAAAATTAAAGTTTTTAAAAAATGTATATTTTATGTCCGGTTCCTATCAGCTCTGTTTGTTTCTTGGGGCTTAAAAATTTATTTATGGGCGTAATTATTCACTAAGTAGATCCAGTTAGGTGCAATGTTATTCAATAACGGTAAAAAAAATTATAACTCTCTAAAAATAAATATTATTATTGTTTGTTGTTGCCATTATTGTCATTATTCTAATTATTATTGTCCCTTCTTCTTCTTAATATTATTATTACTACTTTCGTCATTATTATTATTATTATTGATTTGTCTTGATTTACTTACGTTCTTTAGGAAATAAATTGTAATTATATAAACAATTTCAATTGTCAATCTCTCAATATCCTGATCGAGCAGCGAACACGCGAAATGTTTATTTTTAGGAAATTTCTGTGACTTTTTTGTATTTATTGGACTCAGGGAAATCTTGAAAGGTATATGATATTCCCAAAACCCCGCTACCCAAAATTTTGGCCGATCGCTATAACTTCTCTTTATATGATGCTTCAGCCGTAATAGACGTTTAGATGAGAAATTAAAATTTATAAATTTCCCAGTTTTATTTACTTCTTTAATTTTCGTAAAAGTATATTAATACTAACATCAGCAATTAAATTAAAAGTTTTTTTTTGTAGTATAATTTACTGAAGTTAAAATAAAAATTAATACTTGTTTGTTGCCCTATATATTTATATAACTAGTACAATATATATCGATTTTGTATAATTAATCTATTTCATTCAATACATCGATACGTCTGATGATATTACAATATTATTTGTTTTCATTTGTACTTTATAATAGTATATTTCGCTAAGTTACTAAATGACAAAGCAAAATGATTTAATCATAATTTAACCATTGACACCTTAAATATATGAATTTATTACGAATAAATTTATAACAGTTACCAGGGTACTAGATTAGTTATAAAAAGCAAAAAATTTTAATTTTAACAAAAAAAATCCAGAATTATTAATTTTTAATTTTAATTTATTCTAAATTAAAAACTTAGGAAATTTATTATAAAATTCATATTTATATTACGTATATAATTTGAAATCAAATCATTTTAGCATAAAATATATATGAATAAATCTGTAAAATCAAGATTATTTTACCATAAAATTTTGTCTTATAAAAAAAATGTAGTTTTCAATTAAAAACTAAATGAAAATGTATAAATTACTTCTTGTAATAAATTACTATTATTGTTTCAAATATTACTTTGTCAACCAAATGTGTATGATGCTTCGTTGAATTTACTTTTTGAATAAAAAAAAAAAATAACGATCGTTAATATGTAATGTTGTAAAGGAAACGCGACAGACAAAAGGAGTCACGTATAAGCTTACTACTCTACCTTCAAAGTGTATTTATTTACTCCTCCCGGTTACTCTTCTATCATCAACACATTTAAAAATTGTTCTCTGCACTTAGTACTGAGGAATAAATCTGAAACTTTGAGCTTATTGCATACCTTTAAAAGTTAAAAAAAACAAAGAAATTTTAAAATTGATTTATGAAATACACCTATTTTTTTTTAACTTTAATTAAAGATTTTTCTACATTATACTAAATTTTAGTCAATAATATCTATCTAACCGTTACGAGTTATTAAGGGGCGGGATTTCTTGTTTTAAAATTATTTTCTAATTATTGAGTACACCATTGGATAGTTCTTCTTTTATGAAAGGAAAACCGTAAGTTAAAATACCAAATAATATTTATTATTTTTTTTTTTTTTATGAAAAAATTTCAACTTCATTGAATAATTTATTTAAAAAAAGATTAATCTAAAGGAAAGAAATCACTTTTTTGAAAAAGAATATTCTATGACAGCGTTAAAAAAATTTTATTGGCTTTAACCTTTTTTTTTAATTTTTTTAAAAATACATGTTCAACAAAAAGAAAACCACAACAAAGTTTATTACTTTAAAGTAACCAGAACTCATTATTCAAAATTAAAATTTAAGATAGAATTTATTGGCTTTATACAATAATTTTCAAAATTCATTGAAATATGAAATCCGCAAAAAATTATCGCAAATCCGCAATATCGCAATCCGAGAAATATCGCAAAAAATCCGACTTTCTTCAGAGGTAATTGTGAAAAAAAATTATTACCTACAACGCGTAAATAAATTATTCAAAAACATGTTTTTTTTTTTAATCTAAACTCGCCATTTAAAATTATTTCGCTCTATTTACCAACGGTTTAAATATTCTTCAAAAAAATTTTGATAGTTTATACTTCATACATAGAGCTATCAAGGAATCTATACAATTTTTTAAAATTACAGACCCGGACCAAAAATGCTTACTTAAGTAAATTTTTTAAGTTTAACTTTAATATAAATATTTTTAGAAAAATGTTTCTTAAACCCTCCTCTAAAAAGTTCTAGGACTTTCCCATAACGCGGCTTACAAACGTATGCACAAACAATTTTTTAGCAAATCAGTGCTACAGTAGCGTTCCTTGTGGTGACAGGAAGTACTATTAACACAGTATACCCACTTAGCCACTAGTTTAGAGCATTTTTTAGGATGCGTGAGCGATTTTGCAAACTTTTTTTGCAAATAATATTATTTTTAATTGTTAATAAATGTGTATAAACAAATAAGACGATAATTTGGCAAAATTTCGAAATACTGAAGGTGACCTTGTTCTACTCAGACTCACCCCCTTGACCTTTTTAAGTTGAAAATTTAACGGAATCAATGCTCCATATATAAAAATAATAAAAAATGATTTTATCTAAAAATTAATACAATAAATTACCTAGAGCAGCTAGCAGCTATATTTTATCAAATAAATAAATTTTGTTTGAAAAAATATTGATTTTCGTACATCAGAAATGTCAGACAGTAGTAAATAAATCAGCCCTTTATTTATATCATATCTGATAAAACAATTTGATAAAAAAATTACGTTTTAGAATATTAAAAGCTAATCTTTTTTATGACTCGACGTTATAATTGGGAATATAAAACCGTCCCTTAACAATTTTCGGGTTTAATTCTTGTTTAAAATATATTATATAGAATTTCCTCTTTTTTTCACAGAAGCTTACAAAGAAGCTTGGCATTTGTAGCGCGACGATGTTTTCACGGCTAAAGCTGGTTACCGATCTCTCCTTTTTCACTAATCATCATCTAATGACATCCACCTATCACGAAAACGAGAAAACCACTTGAATACACGCAAACGAAGTATAACTTTATCGTCAATGCCTGCTTTATAATTCCAAACGTTTTTATGACCCTTTCCAAGCAAAACAAAATTGTTTTTTGTTCGTACGTTGTTCCATTTTTTGAAAATCCGATAAAAGTTACAAAAATACCTTCACAAAAATCAATATATAGAACACGAACCGCTAATTACAACTTGATATGATCTGTTTATGTTGTTTACAAGGTGCTTCTCTCGACAATTTCCTTCTCCAGGAAATTGCGCCACTGGTTATGTTTTTATAGCCTCATTCCTGGAACGTATTGGACAGTGTGCAACCTGAAAGAGTAAATTTTAAATCTACTTTTTATTTCATCAAAAAATATTTTTACACCAATAAAGAATGGCCTGACTGACCAGGATTCGAACCCGGGATCTCCGAATCAAAGACCGAGACGCTAATATATTTTTTTTCTTTTTTTGTTATCTTAATTTTTTCTTCCTCGTACGAAGTAAATGAAGTACAGTGATCATGAAAAATTTCGGTTTTCATATTTCAACGGAAATATCAATTTTGATCATTCCTGAATCCATTTTGACTAGTTTCGTCTGTACTTACGTATGTATCTCGCATAAATCAAAAACGATTAGCCGTAGGATGTTGAAATTTTGGATTTAGAACTGTTGTAACATTTAGTTGTGCACCTTCTCTTTTGACTGCTATCGTCTGAACTAAAAGTGTTCAAAAAAGCCCAAAATCCAAAAAAAGTGGATTTTGAATTTCTTAACTGAATTAAAAGGCCTGATTGAGAGCTTTTCAACGATATATGAGAAGTGGTACTTATTTTCATTGGTTCCAGAGTTATAGCCAAATAAAATTTTAATTAATGAAAAATTTGGATTTTAGGGGAAGGCACATCGGTTCGAACAGACATCATCTCCTTTTTTTCTTAACTTTCTAACTTTTTTTTTAATTTAAATATATTGATTTATTAACAATTATTAAGTTCTCATTGTAAACAAATTTTTACGATGAATAATAATTCAATAATAACAAAAATAAAATAAAATATTATGAAAAAATATCTAACTTTTTAATGAAATAAAATTTTATGTACTACCCATTTAAAAAAAAAAGTGTAAATATATAAAAGACGTACAAGGAAGTCATGTGTTGTCCACATTAGATTTTTATTATTAATACCCCAGCAAGTCATGAAATACTTCCAGCTTGTTTTTTTAATTCAAAACCTTTTTGATAATAATATTGAAATTATAATTTCTAAAAGTAAAACAAGGTTATATAAGATTCTTTAATACTATTTTCTGTAAATATATACCAAGAAGAATTTTTGAAAAGTTAATAAAAGTAACTAAATAAGATTTGAAAATAATATTTATAGATTTTTTATTTAATTTAATCTTTTCAGCTTCTTTGGAATGAAAAATATTTTATTATGATTTACAGGAAAGAGTTGATTTTTTTTTAAAATGCCCGAAAGATAAATAATAAACTTAGGAAAAAAAATTAACTGCAAAATAACCATAAAATTAAAATAAAAAAAATATAGTTTTTTTAATTATAAAATTTTTATAATTGATTTTTCTTTTACTATGAAAATATTGTTTGTAAACATTTACACTTACAAAAAAGGGAATATAAATGAATCGATTATTTCTTTTAACTTTACACAATCTATCACAGTTTTTTACTTATGATTAAAATGAATGGAAAGCTAATTACTGAAGAACTTTCACTGAAATTAATGATTTATTTTCACACCGATCCTTATAGTTAACAAAGGTACATCGTTTATAGACTTAAATATCACCTATATTCCGGTAGAATATCCAATCATCGATTCAAATGAACGATAAATTACTTTATTCCAAATTTTCATTAAAAAGCCTGGCATATGATGCTTGTTGTTTTTAAAAGTAGTTATATCAATTTTAGAAGCGATCGATGTCTGATGTCAGGTCGTTTAGAATTATTTCCTAAATTTCTCCCCCCCCCCCACACCCATAAAGATGACTCCCTAAAGATCCCCCTCGTCGACTAGACCGCTTTTTTTCTTGTGAGAATATCTCAAGGAAAAAAATTATATCCAATTTTACAACAAATGTAAAAGAAACTATCAAAGAGAAATATTGGGGATGAGTTCGAATATAAATTTTAAAAAATATAGGAAATGTTATTTAAACTGTAATTAAACTTTAAGAAATTGTTTTTAATTTACGATTTTCAGAATGGATAACATTTTTATTATTTTATTTTTTGTTACTAATATCTATCTATATATATATATATATATATATATATATATATATATATATATACATAGCAAAAGAACTACTCTATAACTATTTTCTAAAAAAAAACCTATTTGTGCTATTCAACATAAAAAAAAAATTAATCATAAAACACTTAAATTTTATTATGCCAAATGAAAATTATCAGAAAGTTTGGAAACATTTTTGACAGAGTTTTTAAAAAAGTTTATAATTAAGTTTTAGCTTATTAATCATGATTATTATTATAAGCTAATTAAAAAAGTTCATCACAAGTTTAGTACGATATAAATATTATAATTTAAAAATTAGAAAGAAAATAAAAATATAAACTTATGATTAGAGTCTTGAGAATTAACTTCGGTAAATTTTTTACTTCTCTTAAATGCAAAATAAGCTTTATATAAATAATTCTGAATACCACATTTGTTTTTATATAAAAATTAGACTTTCTAAGAAGAAAAGATTTATAGATACAAATGAATTTATGAAATCTAATTTTTAATTAATTTATAGCATAATAAAGATAATTATATACAAAAAAAAAATAAATATATTTGTTAATAAATCATCACATTTATAAAGAAAAAATATTTGTTACTTTTTAATGGGTGTAACTCATTATTAGAATAAAATTCGTAACTTTATGTGGATATAATTTATAGAAATTTTGCAGTATGTGAAAACATACGTCTAACTTTGATTTTTTCCCGGAAAATTGTAAATAATTTTTTTTTTTAAATTCTGATAAGAAAAATATCACGTTGTTGTATTTAAGATTTCAATAAGTTAAAAAAAGGTTGGTTTATAATTTTTCTGTGTTTTATCTTTTATAATAAAAAAAGGAATTTTATTAAAATATAACTCTACGAGTATATATAGATATATATAGTTTTTAATTTTAATGTTTTATACATATATATATATAATAAATAACTAATATTTATATTTAAACAAAAAATAATTATTAAAATGATCAAAGCACCTTAATATTAAAAAACAAAACACACTTCATTTCACACAATGTTCCGAAAAATCACCGATACGGTAACGCGTAAAACTCGACCGGTAAAAATAATAAAAGTCCGATATACATTCGCGCGAGTACATCATCATCAGGCGTAGAAGACGCCTCATGAAGTACTACTGTTTAGTTTGCTGTATGGAGCTAACTGGTGCTCATCCAGACGCCGGATCGAAGACGCCCAATGTTACCAACATTACGTCTCAAACAATGAAATTCCCATATTTAAAAAAAATTCCCGATACTTAAATGTTATAAAGTTTTAATCTTATACCATTTCAATCGGCTAAATATTTTTTTTTTTTATTAGAAAGGTTTAGTAAATTAAAAAGTATAAAAAACATATAAAATTTGTTTAAAAATTTTTAATTTAGAAAGTTATATCTTTAAAACTTATTGAAGGTAATTTTCTATTTTGGAAATAAAGAAACGCTTCAATAATAATTATAAGATTGAAAATTACAAAAGTGTTACGCGTACGTGTGTAAAAATAATTTTTAAAGATTGCGTAGTTTATATAAAACAAAATTTCTCTTAAAAATTAATGAACAGCCATACTTAATCAAGTCCTTTAATTTAAACATAACATAATTATAACTAATTGTTAAAAGAATAGAAAAAAAAATTACATATAATTACTATAATCTAGTATGAAATAATGTACATAAAAGTTGCTAATTCTGAAGTTTATTAAGAAAAACCTTTTAAATTTCAAAATGGCATTAGTCAAAATTCGAAGCGAAGTTTACAAAATTATTGTTAACTACAAAAAAATTCTCTTTTTTATACTATTCCATCTATAACGCGTTGCAACAGCCTAGCTATAAACAGAAAATATAGCGTTTGGCCAAAATTCGCAAATATGCTCTTTCAAGAGTTCTTCAAAAAAACAAAGGCATAAAAATATCTGGAAGATGTATTCACGAAAACAAACAAGAACAAAACAAAAGTAATGAAATGTAGTAGAAATAACAAAGATGGACCACTGAATGTGAAAATAGGAGGAGAAAAGATTATGGAGGTAGAAGAATTTTGTTATTTGGGAAGTAGAATTACTAAAGATGGACGAAGCAGGAGCGATATAAAATGCCGAATAGCACAAGCTAAACGAGCCTTCAGTAAGAAATATAATTTGTTTACATCAAAAATTAATTTAAATGTCAGGAAAAGATTTTTGAAAGTGTATGTTTGGAGTGTCGTTTTATATGGAAGTGAAACTTGGACGATCGGAGTATCTGAGAAGAAAAGATTAGAAGCTTTTGAAATGTGGTGCTATTGGAGAATGTTAAAAATCAGATGGGTGGATAAAGTGACAAATGAAGAGGTATTGCGGCAAATAGATGAAGAAAGAAGCATTTGGAAAAATATAGTTAAAAGAAGAGACAGACTTATAGGCCACATACTGAGGCATCCTGGAATAGTCGCTTTAATATTGGAAGGACAGGTAGAAGGGAAAAATTGTGTAGGCAGGCCACGTTTGGAATATGTAAAACAAATTGTTAGGGATGTAGGATGTAGAGGGTATACTGAACTGAAACGACTAGCACTAGATAGGGAATCTTGGAAAGCTGCATCAAACCAGTCAAATGACTGAAGACAAAAAAAAAACAGTAAGTACAAAACCAACTTACTCAACATAATTAAAAATAAAGTAAATCAGGCAATATTATTTGTAACAAAATAATTATATTAAAAAAGAAAAAACATATAAATGTTTAAATAAATTGTAGATGACTGCTTGGTCATTTGACTCCGGTAATTAAAGATAGAAATAAGAAAAGTTAATAAAGAAATTAATAATACAAAAAATCAATAATTAAACGCTTTGATTAATGAATATTTATATTTCCGGGCGTAGCATACAGCGGCTGGTATTTAAACTACAAGCTCGCTTTAAACCTCTGAATACTATTTAAATTTCTTCTAAGTTATTTAAACGTTAAAGACCTTTAATGTTAATTCATAAAAACTTAAAACTTCTGCAATAAAATAATACACACTACTCTGCGAGAATATATATCCTTATATTCATGTAGAGAATATTTATTTTCTAATGAAAAGGAATACCAGTTAAAATAGAGAAATTTCGTTTTAGTCTTAAAGAGCCAGTTAACAGTTTAGACCAATATTTACAAAACTTATCTTTTTTTTTTTTCTCTTCAGTCATTTGACTGGTTTGATGCAGCTCTCCAAGATTCCCATTCTAGTGCTAGTCGTTTCATTTCAGTATACCCTCTACATCCTACATCCCTAACAATTTGTTTTACATATTTCAAACGTGGCCTGCCTACACAAGTTTTTCCTTCTACCTGTCCTTCCAATATTAAAGCGACTATTCCAGGATGCCTTAGTATGTGGCCTATAAGTCTGTCTCTTCTTTTAACTACATTTTTCCAAATGCTTCTTTCTTCATCTATTTGTCGCAATACCTCTTCATTTGTCACTTTATCCACCCATCTGATTTTTAACATTCTCCTATTTATTTTCATGTTGAATATTTTTATAAATTATATTTTTTAAATATTTCTTTTAGAATCATTAGTCAATTATAGCTGTCGCAATGATTCTTGGACTACGACGGCTAGAACGGCGCCTATTATCCAAAGTAAAAACATTCAGTTTAGGTTTCACGCGTAAAAGAGATCGCTTTCTTGTAAATACAACTTTTTATTTTATGTTATTGAATGGTATTATGGATTACTTTTAAATATTATTTAATTCTGCCGTTTATCTACATATATATATATATATATATATATATATATATATAAATGAATGTTTGTCTGTCTGTATGTCTCTTATGCATTCCTAAACCGTTCATCCGATAGCGATGAAACTTTGGTAAGTTGTTGTACGCACGCCCGCAAAAGTTTCTGAATTAGTTTGGACCCGCTAGGCGTCACAATATTTCGAAAAATTGTATTTATGGTCCGATTTGCCTCATATTCAGCATACATGTTACTTATAGGAAAAGAATTATCTCTGCAAAAAATAAACCCGCTAGATGGCGCTGGGGTTGAGATATTTAGAAAAATTATATTTATGGACCGATTTGGTTCAGTTCATATTCAGAATAAGAATATTAGTTACGTGAGTAGAATGAAATATTTTTGCAAAAACTATAACCGGTAGGTGGGGCCGGTGTCGAGATATTTATGAAACAAACGAACAAATATACAAACACACTTTTTTATTCTATAAATATATATATATATATATGTTTACTTATATACTGCAGCTTATTACTGCAGTTAAGAAAAAGTACAAAATCCAATTTTTGTTTTTTTGGATTTTGGGCTTTTTTGACACTTTTGGTCCAATCGATTGTTATCAAAAGGGGAGGTGCACAACTAGATGTTACAACAGTCCTAAATCCAAAATTTCAACATCCTACAGCTAATCATTTTCGAATTATGCGAGATACATACGTACGTACAGACGTCACGCCGAAACTAGTCAAAATGGACTCAAAGATGGTCAAAATGGATATTTCCGTTGAAAAATGAAAACCGAAATTTTTCGCGATCACAATACTTCCTTTACTTCATACAAAAAAGTAAAAATTATTGTTGATTTACTAGCACAAATATTGTTTTCAGTTATTGAAATATTGTATTTCTGGGTCAAGCGATTTTAAGGCACGCAATTTATTTTTAAAAAAAGTAAAAAGTAAAAGTCATCTATTCGTGGTTGGGGGGGGGGAGTGGGGGGATGAGTGAATAAAAAAATAAAACTTTTGGTAATTTGTGATCTCGATAAAAATATCTTCAAGTTTTATAAGAAAATGTTTTTACTAAAGGGTCCCAGTAAAGATTTGCAATTTTATTGCAAATAAAATTGCAAATCCCCTTTATCTAATTTTTGTAAAAATTTAATACAATCTTTTCTTCCAAAGAAAATGTTTGACGAAATTGGTCAACGGGGTCTGGAGTAATAAGACCAAATACAGGCTGACATACATACATAGATACGCACAAACGTCCGTCTGACAAAAATAGATATTTTGGAATGGGGAGCATTGATATAAACAGTTTTTTTCGCAGATTTACAATTTATTTTAAACATTTTTTTTTTGGAAAAAAAATATTTTTTTAATATCTTTTTAAGAAATCAAACTTAAAAAAGACCGATTAAATTTTTTTTTTTTTGCCAATCAATGTTATGTTTTATAGTAGCATATATCGCTATAACAGGGAAAATAAAAAAATAAAATGAATTCTTTACTAATTAAACTCTGCACCTAAACTGATCCATAAAAAGAAATTTTCTAACAGAAAAAAAATTGTTAAAGTTTCTCTAATAGAATTCGTATATGAGTGGACTTAAAATATACATACAAAAAGACAATCGTACAGTATCTTGAGAGGTTCTTCGTTACCCGAAGGTACTTTCTTGTTTTTTTGTAAACTAGTGTCTGTTAAAAAAAAAACTCATTCTAACTTTCTTAATGTGTTTACTTTGTAACTAAACTACATTAGAAATGGATTTAAAAGTTTTATATGTCACAAGTAAGATGCTTTCTTATTTCTTTTCTTTTGTTAATTACCAATTTTGAGCATGCATAATTATACTAAACAAAAAAATTAAAAAAGAAAGATTAAATACGTGCTCTTAAAAAAATCTAAAAAACTGAATTGCTCAATAAACATAAATAGAAGATTTAATTTACTAATCATCTGGCACCATTGGTTTAATATAATTGTATGAATTAAATTTCCACTTACCAAAAATTTAAAAAGTGTAAATCCTAGTACTTTCGGAGCTGTTACTCCATCTTCAGGGATGTTAATTTAAATTCAAATCAATAATGGTTTTTAAAATTCAACTGTTATGTTTATAATTAAATAAAAGAGTTTAATTTTAAAAACGGAAGTTAATTTTAATTGATTTGAATTTAAATTAACATCCCTAAAAATCCCTGAAGATGGTACAACAGCTCCAAAAGTACTAGGATTTACCTTTTTAAATTGCTGGTAAGTGGAAATTTAATTTATACAATAAATAGAAGATAATTTTGTTTTCAAGAAAATAATATGTATAAAGATGTCTATTTTCGTAAGACCACAATGAAAAGCATGGGGCGCACTTTTATATATATATATAGATAGATAGATAGAGAGAGTTTAAATGAACACAATTGAAAATTTGATAAAAAAAAAAATTAAAAAACTGAACTTCACAAATTTTACCTTTCACTTATTTTCCTTCCCTTTTTCAGTCCAACTTCTCCCTTTCACCCTTCACC
Organism: Lycorma delicatula; assembly: GCF_047948215.1. NCBI lineage: Eukaryota > Metazoa > Arthropoda > Insecta > Hemiptera > Fulgoridae > Lycorma > Lycorma delicatula. The sequence goes on from NC_134465.1 coordinate 44,529,508, forward strand.
ATCCCCCCCTCTTCCAGTTTCCTTTTTACCCTTTCTCGTTTTCCCATTTTCTCTTTCCACCTTTCCCCTTTTCCCCGTTTTCAATTTTCTCTTTTCCCCGCGCTAAAATCAGTCCATTAGTTTTTTGGTCTTTAGCGGACACACATAAGAACATGCCTTTATATATATATATATATATATATAAAATAAAAAAGTCTGTTTGTATATTTGTTTCGTAAATATCTCGACACCGGCCCCACCTAGCGGGTATAGTTTTGCCAAAAATATTTCTTTTCACGTAACTAATATTCTTATTCTAAATATGAACCAAATCGGTCCATAAATACAATTTTTCGAAATATCTCAACGCCAGCGCCACCTTGCGGGTCCAACCTGTCAGAAACCTTCCCTGGCATGCGTCCAACCATTCCCCAAAGTTTGATCACTATCGGATGAACGGTTTAGGAAGGCATAAGAGACATACAGATAGACAAACATTCATTTATATATATATAGATAATGAAATATCTATATAGCGTATATATGTCAAAGTTTTGGAAAATATTTAGTACTTTTTAACCGGATTTCAGACAAAATTCGAAAATCTCGTAAATGGTCGGTCCTAGCGTTCTGAAAATTTTTTTCGACCGCCCCCAGCAATACCCCATCCACTCCCAGTGGTACCCGTCGGATAATATTTTCAAGTGCCCCCGGGGCACCGTTCGGAAATTGGGGGTGCGGGTGTGATGGAGTTCCACCGTTATATCTCGGCAATCGCTCGTCCGATTTTCACGATTCGAACGGGCATATGTATCAAGAAGTCGAGCGCTAACTGTTTAACGCATTAGATACACTCTTGATTAACTGGATCTTGGTTATCCAGAAATTAAATCATTTAGCCCTATATTTTGATTGCACTCAAGTACCGTGAAACGTACCGATCCGATGTTTCGTTAAATACGCTCAAACCTGTGCGCTAGCGCAACTGTAAAGTATAAACTGATCTATACTGAATAGTAGAAAATAAAAAATATATAAAAAAACTTTTTAAAAACTATTCTTAAATTAAACAAACTAAAAAGTAAAAAATAATTTTAGGACGGTGTCTCAGAATGGATTTGACAACAAGCTTTGATGGTGACACGTAAGATTATGTGAAAGTCATAGATTCAGATTAAAAATTTAATGTTTTTGTCAATCTTTTCGAATGCGTAATAAATAGCCTAAAGAGTGGGGTGCAAACACGCATTAGAAAAAATTGGCAAACACATCAAATTTTTAATTTGAAGCTATGACTTTTACATAATCTTACATATCACCATCAAAGCTTGTTGTCAAATCCATTCTTAGATACCGTCCTAAAATTATTTTTTTACCTTTTAGTGCGTTTAACTTAATAATGGTGTTTTAAAAATATTTATACATTTTTTAAATTTATTTATGTGATTGTTTTTCTTTATAAAATAATGAACTATAACTAAAAAGTAGGCACCGGAATGTACCGATCACTAGCGGAAAATCCCGAATCGTTAGTATCAATTTCTAGAGTAAAATTTTCAAATTTAATTTTAGTTACATCAATTTTCATCATTCAAAAATAAATGTTTTTACACAAGATGTAATCAATTTTGAACATCTAATAATTCTATTCCGAGACGCTACCCGCCCGGAGGGCGTCGCGCGAAGGCGTACCGTAGGAACGCCCTGCAGCTAGTTAATGATCATAATCGCGAGAACAGACGCATAAAAATGTTGAAAATCTGGCCCGCAATTATCGGTACTGTCCATTCCATTATGTATGAAATTACCAAATTAATTCACCTGAAACGTATTCCAGGTGGGTTCCGATGAGGGGCGGATCCAGCATCTGAATTTGGGGGGACCATTAGGAACAAGGAGTCACATTTTTCTACTCCCTTGTAATTGGGTTTGGTATATAATATTTCATACACTTTTATCGGATTCAATATATTCTCAACTATTTTTAAATAGGAAAATAGTTTTTTTGGTTCGGCAAAACCAAAAAAGCGCTTAAGTTTCTTCAATTTTATTTCGATTTATAGAGAAATTTAGCTGTAATTAATTGGATGTGACCCTCATGGGGATTCTAGAAGCTAAATTAACTTTTAGCTCGGACTGTAAAGTCCTAACAATTGCCATCCAAACAATCAAAAATATATAATAATATGATGGGATAAAAAATAACATGAAGATTTTAATTAAGTTGATTATTTTTATTTCAATAATTATAATTAATCTATTACAATCTAAACACACATTTTATTTCAGACAATAATTTATTTACAAAATAAATCCGTCTCGGTAATTACGCATTTAGAATACCGATCGATAAAGCGATTTATATCAATTTGCATATCGTTATGAATATGCATTAGAGCAAGTGACGTCAGCCTTTCTTAATTACCTATTAAGGAAAAGATATATTCACATTAATTACAGACTGGTTATTTTAATTTTGATTGTTTGCATGGCAGTTTTGATTAAAGTTACTACTATACAGTCTGAGCTTACAGTTAATTTAGTTTCGGAGTTCCCATGAGGGTCACTTCGAATAACTTACAGATTAATATTTATAAATCGAAATAAAATTGAAGAAAAAATGATTATTTTAACAACACAGAATTGGTAAAATGTTTCAGTACTTTTCAACAGGGTTTTCAAAATGGACCTTTGAAGGGCCATGGCCTCCATGGGCCCCCTTGGATCCATCACTGGTTCCGAGTCGACTGACTCAAAATTACAAAGAACCGGCGGTTTTTATCGGAGGTAATAATTCGTTAGGTCGTATAATAAATCATAATGAAACTTGGATTCATCAAGTTGAATTGGAATCCAGACGTGAAGAGTACGGAAAAAAGTTCATCCGCTAAGAAAAAACACAGAACCCACGTTTCAGCGGGTAAAGTATTTTGGAATTTTAAAAGCCCAATTTATTAGGATTATTTGGAAGAAAAATATACAACTATTGTAGCTTGCTAGAAAATAACGTATAATAAGGAGGATTGAGAGAGTATCAGATTTTAGGAAAACCATCTCCTGATTCTTTCTCAAAAGGCGTAATTCTTCTATATGATAATCTCGCTTCCATACCGTTTGAAAGACACGGGATGGTATCCAAAGATCTAACCCACCGGGTTGGTCTAGTGGCTAACGCCTCTTCCCAAATCAGCTGATTTGGAAGTCGAGAGTTACAGCGTTCAAGTCCTAGTAAAGCCAGTTATTTTTACACGGATTTGAATACTAGATCGTGGATACCGGTGTTCTTTGGTGGTTGGGTTTTCAATTAACCACACATCTCAGGAACGGTCGAACTGAGAATGTACAAGACTACACTTCATTTACACTCATGCATATCATCCTCATTCATCCTCTGAAGTATTATCTAAACGGTAGTTACCGGAGGCTAAACAGCAAAAGAAAGAAAAAAAAAGGTATCCAAAGATCGATTCAGAAGATGCCGCATTCATCTTATATTTCCGATCTCCCAATATAAAACTTTTTTATTATTCGGTCCTCTCAAAACAGTTTTTACGCGGTTCTGGTTTCGGCAAAAATGAACGGTTGAAGAATACGGTACAAAAATAGTTTTAGATACCGAGGTAAACAATTCTTTACTGCTGGAATAAGAAAGCTAGGACAAGTACCTAAATAAATCGGGAAGTATGTTGAAAAATAGCATTAGTTTAATTGCTTACGATTAAATAATTTTCTACGGTCATTTATCGTTTAATTATTAAACTATTCTTGTATTTGCTCTTTACTATTCTCAAGGTATCTACAGATATATTTTAACATGTTTTTTTTACAAATTAGCTGAGATAAAAATACGGTCTTGTCAGCTAATGTCCATATATTTAATTTTGATTAATTAATTACAAAAATCTATATATTACCGAAAAAATTAACTAACGTTAACCATATTTATAGACATTTATCAAGTTTTATAAATAAATAATGATTTTACGATAAATTTACTCTTGTACAAAAGATATCGAAGATAATGTTAAATTTACAGAGAATATGTCTTCAGTCGAGATCATTATACACTAATTGATTAGAGTCTAATCAAGCTCTCACACCACATCACATGTTGAATTGCACACTTTTTATCAACCGTAGCATTTTTTATTTTATAGATTTTTTCAAAAATGTAATCTAGATATATAAAAAATCAATGTTTGTAAGTCTGTCTGCTCCAACTTAACTCGAGATCTACCGGACAGATTTGTCTAAAATTTTGCATACCTACACTTTGAAGACCTGCGGTGAACAATTTTTTTCGACCTCCGACATATAGAAATTTTACAACGAAATTTAAAACACTTTATTTCTTCCTTAAAGCTTATTTAATTTTCAAAATTACTGATTTTCAAGAAAAATTTAATTTTTAGCTAACATTTTTTTGAATTGATTAATTTTGAAAAGGGCTGAGGTTTTAACGTACAGTTATTTCTAAGTTTCAATTGATTTAGCGTACATGCATATGTAATTTTTACGATTCATTCATTTAAAATTTTTTACAGCCGTTTAAAAAGATAAATAAATAGCTGCTTTTGTTTATCATGTGTGTAAAGTATTTAACTGCAATCTTTTAAATTCTGTGATCTTTTTTCAAAACATCATACCATGCCTAAAAGACATTCTTCAATCGGGAGAAATACAAAAAAAGCACGTATGTGTGACTGAATTTCTTTCTTTTTCCTGTTTACCCTCCGGTAACTACCGTTTAGATAATTCTTCAGAGGATGAATGAGGATGATATGTATGAGTGTAAATGAAGTGTAGTCTTGTACAGTCTCAGTTCGACCATTCCTGAGATGTGTGGTTAATTGAAACCCAACCACCAAAGAACACCGGTATCCACGATCTAGTATTCAAATCCGTGTAAAAATAACTTGGCATTACTAGGACTTGAACGCTGGAACTCTCGACTTCCAAATCAGCTGATTTGGGAAGACGCGTTCACCACTAGACCAACCCGGTGGGTTATGTGTGACTGACTGCACCTGCCTCCGGTTACTTCACTAATAAATATAAAATAAAAAGATTGACCACCACGGGAAACGCAAGTAACCATATAGCGCGAGCGAAGCTGAGACTGGGAGCTAGTATTCTATATAAAATTTCTTTCAGTTGAAACCGAACTTTTAGCTTTAATATGGAACTAAATTTATTTATTTAATAATGTAAATACTGGCGAAGTAAACGAAATCTAACGATTTAACGTAGATTTTATATCCTCAATTGTAGATCTACAGGTTACTTTAGCGATTTCAACCGCCTAATGTTTAGAACGTTTTACTTAATTTTACGTCATCACAATAAATAATATTCCTTAAAATATTATTGGATGGTTTAAGTAAATAAATCTTTGTAATATGATACAGAATTCGTTTCAACGTTAAAGGTTTACTAGAATGATATCCACGGAGTAACAGTTTTCATTACGACTGTGATCAGCTACAAAGTTTAATCTTGAATTACATCAGGATGTTAATACTACCATTAAATCGCATAATTTCCTTTCTTTAATCTGTTTTGAAGCTGATTGCACACACTCAGTTCTTTAAATGGACTCATTTACTATCGTTTGATTGGATGGTCCATAACCTACGACGTATCGTAGAATCCTCATTTACATTATTTTTAAATTCCCAAAAAAATTATTTAAATATATAAAATTCTATCGTTTTTCATATACAAAGTGTCCCGAGAGATTTTAACCAAGTTTAATTGAGGTCATAAATAAAGAAAAACGTTAACATGAATAAATACCTTATCTTGCTTCAGTTTTCCTCTGTCCGACATTTAGTTTTTCAATAAAAATTTTTTTCTTAAGAACAAATAAAAATAATAAATAAACTAAGTAATAATAATTATTATTATTAGTAAATAAAGACAGGCGCAAAATTTGTCAGACTGCACAATTTTTTCGATTACATCTCAGCTGTTTATTGACAAATGTTTTTTTTTTTTTACTCAATAACAATTATAATTACAATCGGCTCTCCTGCGGAGCCATAAGTAAATTTCCTGACAAAAGCAAGTGATAAGAAGGTCATAAAGGAACCCCCAAAATAAATAATACACAATCAATAGTTGCAAGCAAACAAAGTCAAATATGAAATTTCAAGCTCAGTCATAAATCACAAACCATTAATTTCAGCACCATATAGTCCACAAAACAAACATTAATAACGAATAAAAAAGGAAAAAGAAAGAGAAGTAACAAGAAATTAGATACGACACCACTAAACTTGCCGGTGTTAGATTCCGAACTGTTACGCAGCCCCTAAGTCGAGTACATGGGCTCGTTTCAACCGCCGGACGTCTCTGCTGTTATCGAGTAGATTAATTGTAAAGTGGTTTACATGATTCTCAAGCCTCTGCAGGTATTTGACATTGCGCTGTTGTGCAATCTCACGAACCGATGGGAGCTCCAGATAATCCTGAATCTCATCATTCCGCGTGAACCACGGAGCTGCGGCAATTACCTTCGCTACTTTGTTCTGAAATCGTTGTATAATTTCCACATTACTAGTACTAGCCGTTCCCCACAATTCTAGACCGTAAATCCAGATTGGGCGCAGGATAGCCTTGTAAATTAAGATCTTGTTGGATAAAGTGAGGCCTGAGTTCCTCCGTAGCAGCCAATGAAGTTCCCTGTACCTTGCATTTAGCTGTTTCCTCTTCATCCTCACGTGACACTTCCAAGTCAAACGTCAATCCAGGTGAAGTCCCAGATACCGCACAGACTCCGTTTGCGGGATCAAAACACCATCAAAGTACACACCGGGACAGTCACCTCTCCGCATGGCAAATGTGACCTGCCTCGACTTACCTTGATTAACCTTAAGCTTCCACCTTTTCTGCCACACGCACACACGACCCAGCGACATTTGTAGGTTCTGCGAGGCTAGGCCAGGGTTTTCGTTAACGGCCAGGATAGCATTGTCATCAGCGAACATGGCGACGATGCAATCATCCAGGACCTGAATGTCCGCAACGAATATGGAATACAAATTTGAATAAATAAGATGTCAATTTATTAACAGTAAAAGATTTAACATTTTATATAATAAAATGTAATTAAAAAATAATTCACACGAAGCTATTATTGATTAAAGAATTTAAATGACTGGCTGCAATTTTGGAATTTGCAATCCTACCTATTTTATAGGAAATATTGACGTATATATACACCAAATTTCATTAAAATAACTCAGATTTCTTCGTTAGACATAAATATATTTTTAATTAAAAAAAAAACAAAAAAACAAAATGTCGGCCAGAGGAAAAATGAAGCGAAATTTGTCTGCCTGAACTTTTTTGTTAATTATTTTTTGCTCTCAATCAGCCCCTTAAACTTGGGCAATATCTCCGCAAACAAAATGTATAATTAATGATTACACCATAATTTTACACTTGAATAAAATATAACGGTCAGACAGGTAGATCATACAAATTAAAATCATTATCCTGACTGAGTGCAATTAGTCTCATAACGTACTATCACGTTACGGGATATAACTTCAAATTTTGTTAGTTTATTTATTTTTTTTAATTACACTGCTAATAATACACTGTAGAGGATAATGGACCTTAACATGATGTCATATATAACTCGTATTAAGTACCTTTATAAGACATCTGTACTCTTGGCCGGTACAGTAGTCTATCCCATCTTACGCGTTAATACAATTTTCTCGACTGTGACCAAACAAACCACAATATATCGGTTGCCTATCATTAAACCTTGTCTGTCAATAACCCTAATTAAAATGGCGTTCATTTAATGATTTTAACAACTAGTTTCAAAAGCAAACAATACGTCTTAAATAACAACTAAATAGTAAAACACTAATGAAAAAAAAAAAATAAGATTTAAAAAATGTTCCTCTCAGTGGCATCTCGCAAAGAGGCACTGTGAAACTGCAGCACCTCCTATTTTCACTTTATATTATCGATATCATTTTATATAAATCCTTTTTTCTTTATATTGTACAATATATAATCCTTAAACTTAATGTCTGCAGCCGTCCCTCCAGTATATGAAAAAGCAAAAAAAGTCTTCTATGAAACTGTGCGCTTCACAGTTCCAGCGGCGTGGTGTTTGGTGTTGTGCTCATGCGCACATAGGAATCTGCATACGAGGCTACGAGGGAGATGGAGCACTGTCCTTTCCGCAGTGCCGACCCTGGCGTGCTGGTGGAAGATAGTTTTTTTTTTACTCCGCGTGTGTACGGAACGTTCCATGTTTGTTCCTTTTTCTAGTTTAGTCGGTGGAAGGAATACGAAAGCGGTTTAGTTGTTTTTCAAGTAGCGATCAGAAGATGGCAGTACGTTTTTTACATTAACATTTGTTATATTTATTATTTATTTTTACATTTTGTTAAACAATACTATTGCAGATATAAGTTTTTTGAAATTTTTTATAAAAATTAATAAGTATAGAAGTACCATACTTCTTGATAAGAAACGATGTATATATTTAATATGTAACTGTATTAAACCTTTTACTTCATTGTATTTCCGTTGACAGAAATATAATTAAGTAAAATTACGAACCTTTTTTTCTTTAATCAATACCTGTAAAATTCTTAATGTAATAATAATAATGAGGATACGAACGCGTCGAGGGTCCAGGGGGTCGGGCGAGCGAAGCGAGTCCTGATCGGCTAGTATATATATATATATATATATATATATATATATTTATATAAATATTTTTTTTTTTAAATAATTAATAAATATCCTTCTAACAAACTTTTCCTGAAAAATTGCACATGTTTAATCATTTCCAACATATTTTACGTTTCACTTAGCACTTGAATGTTCAAGATTCAATTACATGCACTTAGTGATGGATCCCTGAGCAAGCATTATATTTACATTTTAAACGTTCGTAATGATTCTTTTTTTCCGTTATAGAATTCAGCGAAAAAATTATTTTTTGATACTCAATATCATATATGCTCGTTAATCAATTTTTCTATAATGTTATTTACATAATATTTTTCGATATTTATCGAATACGAAGTAATTAAACAGTTTACTGTTCACTGAAACAGATTACCCACTTTATGGAATAACCAACCAGTGCTGCAAATATTCTAACAAGAAGTCTACTTATTTTTCAGCTTGATATAATAAATTTTACTTTTATTGCAAAGCGGGTGAGAATAAATATATAAAATTTATCTTTACCTATAATACAATTATATATTTTACAAAACTGTATTTTTTTCTAACAGGTCCCTTTTTACTTTTATGAAGAATTTTATTGTTTTTATTAAATGTGTTAATCAGAGCACCGGGTGGGATTACACAATTTAATTTACATTTAAATACCGCTTGATACATTAATAAAGTATATGCTTAGGATATTAAAAAGGATGACGACTTTGCCTCATAAATATCTGATTAATAACTCTTTAGAGCTGCCTAAGCTTTATATAGTAATATGTGGGCAAATAATTTGTGTTTAAAGTAGTTTTATTTTTATTTGTTTTAACTGTTAAAAATAAATTTTTCCAAAAAATTCTGCATCTCTTTTTTTCGCGCTTGATCGCCTGAAGACCAAGTGAAGAAATATTTTGCATTAATTTCTCTTTCTTCTGAGCGTTTATTTTCTTGGTCTTCAACTTTATACTTCTTTATACTTCATTCGCTATACAGGATTATCATAAAAGAATGGTGCGGTTTCAGTAATTCATAGGAAGATTGTAGGGAAATTTCTAGATGTTATATTGGTATCCCTGAAAGCCTCCAACCCAAAAGTTTGTTTATCAGCAGTTGTAACCACAACAATACGTTGTATTGTTGTTGCGATGAGTTTAGTGAGTTACTATGTTCTCGGATAAAGACAAAGCAAAGTGTGTTTTATTGATGGCCAAATTAAAATCCGTAATTTTAGTTCAACGTGCGTTTCGACGTGAATTCGGAAGAGATCCACCGCACAAAAATAACGTAACACGTCAGTTCAAACGATTGGAAGAAACTGGATCGGTTAAGAAACAGAAATCGACCGGCAGACCAAGTGTACCAGACGAAACGGTTGAACTAATTAGACAATCGGCAATTAGAAGTCCTGGGAAGTCCATCCCCAGTCGAAGCGTCGAATTAGGTATTCCACAATCAACAGTTTACAAAGTTTTAACAATTCACGAATATGGGGCTCTGAAAACCCACACGCAATTATTGAGAAACAACGCGATTCGCCTAAAGTTAATGTTTGGTGTGGTGTGATGAAAAATCGTGTAATAGGGCCTTTCTTCTTTGATGCAAAAACAATTAATGGAGTTGTGTATCTTGACATGTTAACCGATTATTGCTTTCCTCAGCCGGATGAACTTGAAAATATTCATTGACTTCATTTCCAACAAGATAGTGCTCCCCCGCACTCCAGTGCATTAGTCACGGATGCTTTGAACGAAAAATTTTGAGATCGATGGATAGGCCGGCAAGGACCCGTACTTTGGCCTCCAAGGAGTCAAGACCTGATTTTTTCTTGTGGGGGTAAATCAAAAGCGTTGTTTATACACAAAAAATTCGCGACCTAAACCGCTTAAAAAACATGATTAATGAAGCAATGACAACCATTAACGAAGAAATGTAAACTAATGTTTGGAGAGAAGTTGAGTATCGTTTGGACATTTGTCGAGCGACCGACTAAGGGCGCATATATTGAAATTTATTAATTATGTAAAAAAAAGTTTGAGACGACAAATTTGAAAAATAAAAAACATAAACTTAAGTAATTCTGTTTTAATATAAACCATGTTCAAAACTGCACCATTCTTTTATGATAAACCTGTACAATACTTCTTCATTCTTTAGCTTTATTTTTGTTTTCTCTCTTCTGAGCAGATATTGTTGGTTTTTAAATATGTTTAAAAATTTATTTGGTGAACTTGCTGTCATTAATACTTTTTACGGCGGTCGAAGAATTTGTTTTTTTTTTCTGATGGAATCTCAAATTTTCTCAGTTTCATTGTATATACGTAAATATGTTCATACTTTTTCAGTTGTAGGTTTTTACGATTTTTCTCAAGGTTTTTGTATTGCATTTATTTCACATTGTTTCAAACTGGTGACGTATTCCGATGCGTACAAGCCTTTTACTAAGAATTGAAAAAGCCTTTTATTAAGAATTGATTTGTTCAGTATTTAAAAAAAAAAGGAATTTTTCTCCCAGAAAATTTTGTACATTTTATTTTAACATAAAATGAGAAACTGTTAATAAAATTGTAATGAAAAAGAATTGTTTGTTGTTTTTTTTTTGTATAGAGAATTCAAGGAACATCATAAATTTCACGTTTAATTACTTTCAATTTTGTTTTTGTTATTATCAATCAGATTTGACAAAAAAATTTATATAAACCGGGACGACTTAAAACCGTGACGATTTGAATAATCTTTGTTTCTAATACTTTAACTGAAATTTGAGTATAGTTTTAAGCTTCAATCTATCAAAAGAATTTCCTCATTATTATATGAGCCGGGAAAAGCTTTAACGGAAAGCATGTTAACTTTTATATTGAAATTTGACTAACTCATTTTGATTCACGTCCTGTAAATGATTTCCAGAGATAAAAAAAATAATAAATTAATAAAAAAAGAAGGAAAAAATAATTGAATTTTATTTTGATATTTTATGTAGAAAAATTTGTTCTTAAAACATCAGGTATTTGAAAAAAAAAATATTATTGTAGCATTTCATAATATGGCGATTTACATAACTTTTCGATGAGACTGCTATCTGTGAACTGAATATAAAATTAAATTATTTGGTTTGGGGAAAAGTTTTTTGTATTGCTCCGATAGATGGCTTTAGAATCGTATAACTGATAATCAAATCTATTAACACATACTGGAATATCAGTAAGTATTTTCAAAAAGCTGATAACAAAGTTGGACACCGATTATTTATTCTCATAAACTAAAAAGAGTTTTAAAAAATTTTATCGGTTCCCCCACCTCCAATATTGCCAAAAGTTCTTTTTTTTAAGCCACTTGTACTACTACTGTGCTTTGGAAGATATATAAAGACATATGGTCTTCATTTACACTCATACATATCATCCTCATTCATCCTCTGAAGAATTATCTAAACGGTGGTTACCGGAGGCTAAACAGAAAAGAGAGGGAAGACATATAAAGAAAATCGGTTAAAAGATATTTAATAAATAAAAAGATAGTTTTTCGATTTTTGGGGAAGAGGGAATTTGGGGAATTTTTTTTTTTAAATAGTAAGATAAACATGTACGCATTACTAAACTTAATATACACAGGCGGTTATATTTGGTAAAAGTTTCAGAAAATTTTACCAACAAATTGGTCCATGTACGAGTACATAAGTCTCAGTACCAAATTTCATCGAAATCGGTTAACCCAGTTAAGGCTGCTTGAAGATTATCGAGAGAATATTTGAAAACTTCAACTGTAATCCCAAAACAGTAAAAAAATAAAAAGAAATTAAAAAAATAAATAATAGAAATGGGCTTTAAAAAGGAAGATGTGATTGAAACAATAACTTTTACACGTTAAGGGTTTCCAGGAGATAGAGAAGAAAAATTTCTTCTGGTGAAAGAAAGAATACTGGAAAATGAGAAGAGGAAATCGTAAAGTTATTTTATGAGATCCAGAGATGATCAAAATGTACAATAGAAGATAAAAGAACAGTAAATTTTACTGTGGTAAAATACACAAGTGTTCAAAAAGTGACGCAATCTTACGGAAAAATGATTCCTTCTTTTGTTGCAATTTAACTGAGAAAAAATGGGTAACCCAAGGCTGCAAAGAATATTTATTGTCTCCCAGTACATTAGATGTGACAGTTATGCCCAGACCTAGAATGTATTTCATAGAAAAGTACGGTGTAAATGCACCAAACAAGTCCTCCATCAAGCTGCTGTACAACAAATTCCAAGAAACAGGAGATGTGGTAGATGCAACCAAAAGTGCTAACACCAGAAAAGTTGATCGACATGCAAATTGCATAGTCTGTTAGTCCCAAGAAATTTGTGAGACGCCTATCTGATCTCTCCGTCGGGGGTGCCCACACGGTATCGTGCAACTGTTTAAAGGTGGGAAAGGTACAGAATTCGTGTTGCTCACGAGTTGCTTTCCTGCAGACAGTGGAAATCGTGTAGCTTTCTGTAAATGGTTCATGTCACTGTAACACCAGATGGGGATGAACTCGATGATCGGTTTTGGTCTGATGAGGCGTGGTTCTACCACAATGGATACGTAAGTGCATAGAATTCACGCATTTGGTGTACGTAAAATCCACATCAGCTGCACAAGCTTTCTTTGAAAGGTGAAAAAAGTAGGTGTTTGGTATGCAACAATGCAACATCACGTAGGCGAATTTTTATGACATTCTTTCACGGCACAGTGAACAGTGAACGCTACATACGATGGTGCAACAATTTGCAAAGACTATACCTACAGACCGGCTTGAGTACACAGCAGGACAATGCTATACGGCCAACAACACTATGAATTTTTTGGATCAGTATTTACATGGACAAGTAATTTCGAAGGGGTTATGATCCCCTCGGTCTCCTGATCTATTCCCTCTTGACTTTTTCTTGTGTCTATACCTTAAGGATGCTGCTTACAAAATTCATCCCCATACCGTTCCCGAATTGTAGAGCGAAATTGAAAGATGTGTCGCTGCAATTCGTTAAAAAACGTTACAATATATGTTTAAGAACTTGTAACATCGTATTTAATTATGCAAATTGCATAATGGAGGCCCCTTTCTACATTTTCCCATAAGTTTGTGTCAATTTTTTGAACACTCTTTATATAGCTAAATAATTAACATGTCTAACCTGCGACTGTTTCATGTAATTTTTACAAATTCTTAAGATATTAAAGGACGATAAACAGGTTTATACGTGTATATTTTACATTAAATTTACTTAAGATTGTAATTTTATTATAAAAATTCGTTAATAAAATCATGTAATACAATTAAGTCTCAAATATTTAATATTAATAATTAACTTATCCGTAAAACTCTCTTTCGCTCTCTCCCTCGCACGCGCGGACACACACACACACACACAAACAGTGAGTGTAAAACTTTCTTTATTACAAATGAACTTAAACATCAGTAATTAAACATACAATCGAATTAGAGATTATTTGTACTATACATAAAATCAAATCAAATTGTAAATAGATTAAATCAATATTAAGCTATGAAAAAAAAAAATAATCAACACGAACAGAGTTATTATTTCAATTAAAAAATAACAATAATAAAAACTACCAAGGTGTAAAATAATATACCTTGGTAGTTAACATAACAATAACATGAACATTTTCCGCTAAAAATCAAATCAATTCCAAATTATAAGGCAACGTATGCAAGTAATTACAACAAAGAAATCTATTACATGCAAAACATTACAATAATTTTCACGGATAAAAACATACAAAAACACACACACAGCCAGAGAGAGAGAGGGGGAGGGAGAGAGAGAGAGTGAGAGAAAGAGACAAACAAAATATTAAAAAGTAATTGAAGGTTTTACCGCATTCTGTTTAAATAAAACTAATGAAAAACAATGTGCGAGTTAAAACAAAAAATGAAAAAAACAACGCGTGTTATAAAAGCATACAAATTACAATTATTAAACTTTTGTCTTTCTCTCTTTGTAAAGTAATAATATTTTATTGTTTTAGTTAAATAACTTCGCTGAATTAATTTCATTTCTATTTTAAATTATGAACTAATTTTTATCGTAATACAACTTTCGTTTAATAATAATAATTTAAGAGATAAATAAATGTAGAAATGATTATTATTTATTCAATGAGAATAAAAACTAATCCTGATTTCCACCGTAACCCTCGACCACATTTAGACACTTACCTCATTTTTGGGACACTTACCTCATGAAATGGGAGAAACAATACTGAGATCTGAATTTAAGAGAGCATTAAAAGATTTAAATGGCAGAAAGGCTCCTGGAATAGACGGAATACCTGTAGAATTACTGCGCAGTGCAGGTAAGGAAGCGATTGATAGATTATACAAACTGGTGTGTAATATTTATGAAAATGGGGAATTTCCATCAGACTTCAAAAAAAGTGTTATAGTTATGATACCAAAGAAAGCAGGGGCAGATAAATGTGAAGAATACAGAACAATTAGTTTAACTAGTCATGCATCAAAAATCTTAACTAGAATTTTATACAGAAGAATTGAGAGGAGAGTGGAAGAAGTGTTAGGAGAAGACCAATTTGGTTTCAGGAAAAGTATAGGGACAAGGGAAGCAATAGTAGAAGGAAGATTAAAGAAAAACAAACCAACATACTTGGCGTTTATAGACCTAGAAAAGGCTTTCGATAACGTAGACTGGAATAAAATGTTCAGCATTTTAAAAAAATTAGGGTTCAAATACAGAGATAGAAGAACAATTGCTAACATGTACAGGAACCAAACAGCAACAGAAACAATTGAAGAACATAAGAAAGAAGCCGTAATAAGAAAGGGAGTCCGACAAGGATGTTCCCTATCTACGTTACTTTTTAATCTTTACATGGAACTAGCAGTTAATGATGTTAAAGAACAATTTAGATTCGGAGTAACAGTACAAGGTGAAAAGATAAAGATGCTACGATTTGCTGATGATATAGTAATTCTAGCCGAGAGTAAAAAGGATTTAGAAGAAACAATGAACGGCATAGATGAAGTCCTACGCAAGAACTATCGCATGAAAATAAACAAGAACAAAACAAAAGTAATGAAATGTAGTAGAAATAACAAAGATGGACCGCTGAATGTGAAAATAGGAGGAGAAAAGATTATGGAGGTAGAAGAATTTTGTTATTTGGGAAGTAAAATTACTAAAGATGGACGAAGCAGGAGCGATATAAAATGCCGAATAGCACAAGCCAAACGAGCCTTCAGTAAGAAATATAATTTGTTTACATCAAAAATGAATTTAAATGTCAGGAAAAGATTTTTGAAAGTGTATGTTTGGAGTGTCGCTTTATATGGAAGTGAAACTTGGACAATCGGAGTATCTGAGAAGAAAAGATTAGAAGCTTTTGAAATGTGGTGCTATAGGAGAATGTTAAAAATCAGATGGGTGGATAAAGTGACAAATGAAGAGGTATTGCGGCAAATAGACGAAGAAAGAAGCATTTGGAAAAATATAGTTAAAAGAAGAGACAGACTTATAGGCCACATACTAAGGCATCCAGGAATAGTCGCTTTAATATTGGAAGGACAGGTAGAAGGGAAAAATTGTGTAGGCAGGCCACGTTTGGAGTATGTAAAACAAATTGTTGGGGATGTAGGATGTAGAGGGTATACTGAAATGAAACGACTAGCACTAGATAGGGAATCTTGGAGAGCTGCATCAAACCAGTCAAATGACTGAAGACAAAAAAAAAAAAAAAAAAAAAACCTCATTTTTCTGTAAGCTTTCTTATTATAGATGCTCCCCTCAATGTCTATGTTACTTTTCACCCTCTAACTGTTGCCCAATTCCGTCCAACGTAAAACCTCTTTGAGAGAACAAAACAAAAAAAAAAAAATTTGATGTTTGAGATCAAGAATGTAAAGTGGACGCGACAACACCTCTTGACCCAATTTTTTATTAGCGTTCCGTGTATTTTGAGGTCGAAGACGACCTCCGGTTAAACTAGGGCTAGGTATGGAGGGGTTGGTGTGGCGACGGGGATCGTCACAAGGCTGGTGTCTTAGCCTACACGGGTCAGGATTTGAATCTCAATATCGCCACCATTTCCCTCCAGGTATACCTAAGTAAGTTTCAAAATATTTGAAAATGCACGATGAAGCACGAAAGAAGTGATTTCATTAACAAATTCATTTATGATACTTTACAAGGTACAAGGAACTTTCTTGAAAAAACAAAAGTTCTTTTATTAAAAAAAAAATTGTACTTATAAGATCTTCGTGGCCATATGTGCTCTGATCTATCTACGACAAATTTACGCAGTAAATTTTTTTTAGTGAAATATTGGCGGTGAATGCTGTTGCTCCATCTTGTAGGAACTAAGCTCAGTAATTTCTTCCACACTTAATTGGCCGAAGAAAAAATAAATTATTTCACTGCAATAATGTTGTGAGTTTACTGTTTTTTTTAGAAAAATTGAATGATTATCCGTTTACGTGATATAGCACACAAAAATATAATTTTTTTGTCGTGTTATAGTTTTCAAAGATTCATGAATATTATTTGCCGATTACATCCGATTGTAGTGGTTGTTGATACGGTCCGATAAATAAAAAAAAAAATGTTACATAGAGAGTCTTCTTTTTCATTTATAAAATCCTAAAACAACTGGCCATAATCAATACTTTCAGGGAAATCAGTATGGTGTAAGTAATGCAATACAGTTATTTTTAATAATTGTAATTCTGAACAATGTTGGTATTATTTTAAATGTTTAATCGGTTCTCTATGGGTAATACTTCTTGAGATTTTTGCTTGGTGTGCCAGTTTTTAATAAATATTTTTTTAATTTTAGTTAAGCGATCAGAAAAATTATCCAAGTTACATAGTTTGAAATTCTGATGTTTTTATTCAGATGCATAATTACATTTCTGTATTTAAGTACGGAATTCTTTAAAGTACGTTCATTAGTGATTTATACTAAAGTGAAAAAGTTTAAATAGAACAATAAATGATGTCACTTGTAAAACAATAAAAAATTTGACTACTGGTTTTATTTAGATTTTCTAGTATTAATTCAATCAAAAATAAATTAATTGATTCTGTAAGAGTACAAATTAGATGATCTGGAATGATTAAATTAAAAGCACTTATCGTTAAAAAAATAAATAACAATCAATCTTAACTATGAAAAATTACAACAGTGGTAGATATAAATAATAGAACAGGTCAAAAGAACGAAACAAAAAGGAAGATGCAACATTAAATATTGTAAAAAGAGAAAATCAAATTATAATAATTTATACAGCTAAAATTTATTAAGTGAAACTAATTTAAAAAACGTTGATCTAAGACAATAAATAAATTATAAGTACACTATTTTTGCTTACAGCTAAATTCTCGTTTAATAACACAAACATTTTAAGAATAAATCGATGGAGGCGAAAACCTACACAAAAAAAGTGTATTTATTTTACGGTTAATTAAAGTTCGATGCACCCATCTAACCCTACACAGTTTCATATTTTCTCAATTCTAATTTACTTACAAATAATAATATTTTCATACGATAATATCAAAATAGTATGTTAACACGTTCTTCCCTACACCGTAAATTTAATTTAATAGTTGCGTAGAAGATTAGCAAAACGTAAGTAGAATTAAATTCAATTAACGGTAACAGTATGTTTTCCAGTTATTCAAACATAAAAGAAGTAACCCAATCCGGCTTGGTCTAGTGATGAACGCGTCTTCCCAAATCAGCTGATTTGGAAGTCGAGAGTTCCAGCGTTCAAATTCTAGTATATTTTACACGGATTTGATTACTATATAGTGGATACCGGTGCTCTTTGGTGTGGTTGGGTTTCAATTAATCAACACATCTCAGGAATGGTCGAACTGAGAATGTACAAGACCTACACTCATACATATCCTCATTCGTCCTTTGAAGTATTACCTGAAAGGTAATTACCGGAGGCTAAAACAGGAAAAAAAAAGAAATGATAATAAATATAGATTTCCAACAAAGAAGGCTTGGAAAATAAAGCCTCTTAGAACACGTATTGTAAAAATTGTATACTGGAAACGGTTTCAGTCACACGCTATTTGGATGGTATAGTATTTTAATATTTAAAATTACTTACATATAAAATAATATAACGTTTAAATTATAATTTTAAATTTAAAAAAATTATATTTATATAAACATTTAAAGTAGAATGGTTATAATTTCAAGGACAAATGAAATACAGATTTAAAAAATAATTATTTATAATTTGTATAAAGAAAATAGAATACCTGTATTCAACTAAAATAACAGAAACAAATGAGACAAAGGAAATATATTATCCTTAATGCTTTGTACTCTGTATTTTAAAGAAATTATAAAAAAAAGGTGAAAGAAACATAACAATTCACAGAACAAATAAAGATATTAACAGATAATACTGTTAATTTAGATAAAACTATAAATAATGTAAAAGAAATATTCAATTATACAGATCCAGTGATAAGAGAAAAATTTAAGTACCTTTATGGAGAAATGAAATTTAAGGGTATCAATATAATCGGCTGAGCTACCACCGATCTGTGTGGCAGAGTGGTAGTGTCTCGGCCTTTTATTGGGAGGTCCCGGGTTTGAATCCAGGTCAGGCATAGTATTTTTCATATGGTATAAATTTCAATTTTCATATTCCCATGTAGAAGCTTCTTTATCTTCTGCAGAATCTTCTTTATAAACTTCTGCAGAGAATTAATTCATCGGTAAAAATAAAAAAAAAAAGCTGACAACCCAGTTGTAGGACTTTCTCATCACTCTGCTATTTATAAATAAAATATAATTAATATATTAATGACATATTGATAAAATCCCACCTTATAACTACAAGATAATAATATCGGCTTAAGGTTAGAACCGCAAATTACAAATCTGGTATTACTTTTAAAAAAAAGCTTCTATTTCAACAACTTTAAACATTAGAATCGTATTCAGCGCCATTAAAAATGTATAAATTCATACCTCACACGACCATATATGTTACTTTTTGTATGAAACAGAAAGTGAAAGTTAAAGTTGAATTTTATAAAAAATCTTTTTTTAACGATAATTACAATAAAACAAAGAAAGAAAAAAATTCGGCCGCTTCGTGGGGTTTGGGGTTCCCAATTTAGTAAAGATTAATTTAAATACGTAATTAGACAACAAAAAAAACCGCAATGAAAATTCACCATCATAGCGATCACAGCAAAGCTTCAAAATTTAGAGCATTTTTTGGTGTGGGGGTGCGATTTTGCAAAGATTTTTATTTTGCAAATTGTTAACAAATGAGCCTAAGAAAAATACGATTTTAGTTAGGCGAAATCTCTAAATACTGAGGGTGACCTTATTCTACAGCCTCAAACCCTTGAAATTTTAATTTTAAAATTTAATACTCAATGTACCATATGCAGAAGTAATCTGACCAAGTTTGGGCAAAATCTGTCCAGTATTTCTGGAGATACTCGTATAAGATGATTTAGAGGCCAACATCGAACATACACAATACATACGAACATTACCGAAACGAAAAATACGAACCGGAAAATTTCCATCCGATTTTTTGGGTTCCTCAGGTGTCAAAACGTCAAGCTCCATGAAAACCGCATATGCCCAAATTGGACCGATTACAATACTTTCCCAGAACTAGAGCTATGGCATAGGCTAGACGAGAAAGTAAAAATATGATTACCCGTGTTAATCAGAATACTCATTAAGATATCCTTGCGTAAAAAATATTCAAGCTAATTGCTCCCAAAATGTAAAACAATCATAAGCAAAATCAGTTTAAAATCGTATCAGTTTTCCGATTCAGTTTATTTGTGTAATGAGAATTTTATGCTGTTTCCTAGAACGAAATGGCCTACAGAAATATATTGAGTAAAACATGAAAGATTGAGGTATCTAATGCGTTACTATTAAGAGAATCTGATGCAAATGTTATAATTTATGTCATACTTAGGTCATATCAGCAATGGAATAAAAACCATCGGCGTGGTTTTCCATTGGTAGATAAATAAAAATCCATCTACCACCGGCACCTACCTTTCAACCCTAGCTAAGAAAAATATTACTTATAGGCACTGTGGAACTGCAGAACCTCTTATTTATACTTGATATTATCGATAACATTTAATATACTGAGTTCTTTTTTCTTTAATTATTTCTACAATTCTAAAGCTTAACGTCAATAACCATCCCCCAATTTATGAAAAAGATACAAAAATCTATGTATGGAACTGTGTGATTCACAGTTCCAGAGACGTGGTGTTTGGCTGTTGGGCGCATCCGTACGTAGGAAGCTGCACGAGAGACTGCGAGGGAGAGAGAGCACTGTCGCTTCCGCAGTGCCGACCCTGGCTGGTGGATGGTAGTTTTTGTTTTATTCCGCGTGTAGAGAGAAAATTATTGAACTTTTTGCGCAAATTAAAACAAGAAGAATGCGTTTAATTTTTAAATGAATAGATGAATCTTCAACTGTTACAATTTAGGTTAAAAGAAAGTAAGAAATGTTTGATTTTGTTCTTTTAAGATTTTTTGGGGTCGACTTTTAAAATTTAAATACTACTTCTCCATCTCTTTTTTAAATTCCGATATTTTGAAATTGATTACACTATAAAAATATTTGAGATGTAAATAACTATTGGCAATTTGGTCCCGACTTATAAAATCTGAAATTAAAATAAGTGAAAAATACTATCTTTTACCTTTGTAAAAAAAAATCCGTTTTGGCATGCCGGGAGGTAGATTTCACCGGTGCTAAGTAGAGATAAAAAAATGTTCACCTTAAAATTAACTTCAAATTTACTCAATACAATGGTTGCATGTGAAAAAAAGTTTCACATGTTAGCTTACACAAGCTCATTTTACAATTCCAGCAAAAGTTTGGTCATCCCAAGCCGTAAGGATTGGTCATATCAAAAATTGTTTCAGACGTAATCAAAAGTTATATCTAAAGTTTCACACGTTTAGAATACGACAAACCCCATCTTACAATTCCAACAAAATTTTGGTCATCCTTGTCGGAAGGGTTGGCATATCAGAATTTGCTTCAGACAAAGGTTTTAGGTAATGTTTAAAGGACTAACAACCGCTTTAAATCGATTCAATACTTTGCCTATTAAGGGAGGTATGATTTCTTTTTGTTTTCGAAACCCCATTTTCTCCACCCCCTGGGCTAATGTTTGGTAATATCAAAAAACCTTACTTAGATAAATGTTAGGCCCTTATCCAACGAATAGTAGGAACTTTAAAAAATTCGATGTTTTACTAATGAAAAAGTTAGACCAATATTTTGTTTTTTTTTCCGAAAAATCTCCCACATTTCCATTCCCATGGTCCGATTTTGGCCGTTAACAAAGTCGACCAGATTTTGGGGCGAGTTATTTTTAAGGAACAATTTGAAAATGATTAGCTCAAAATTAAGGCAGTTATCGTGTCCACAAGAAAATTAACCCTGCTACTCTTCAAGATCTGCGAAATCGAATTGTTACACCAGTGAATTCAATAACCAGTGACCAGTTACCAATAAAAATAATTTCGGACCAATAAAAATAATTAACTCTTATTTATAAATTTCGATTTTTACATCCTTATACGAAGTAAAGAAGTGTTGTGATCGAGAAAATTTTCTGTTTTTAGATTTCAACGGAAATTTGCATTTGATTATCCCTGAATCCATTTTGACTATTTTCGGCGTGACGTATGTACATACGTATGTGCGTATGTATCTCGGATAACTCAAAAACTATTAGATGTAGATTGTAGAAATTTTGGATTTAGGACTGTTGTAACATGTAATTGTGCACCTCGCCTTTTAATTGCAATCGATTTGACCAGAAGGGTCCAAAAAAGCCCAAAATCCAAAACGTTTGGATTTTGGAGTTTTTCTTAACTTTATTAATAAGCCATCATTGAGAAGTTTTCAATAATTAATATGATTAATTATTGAAAATAAGTGGTACTTATTTTCATTGGTTTCAGAGTTATAGCCAAATAAAATTTTAATTAATGAAATATTTGGCTCTTACAAGGGAAACGCACATCGGTTCGAATACGACTTCATTTCCTTTTATTTTTTATTTTTTAAATGAAAAGTACGTAAAATTTTATTTCACTAAAAACTTCTGATTTTTTTTATACTTATTATTTATTGTAAAACTTTTTTTACAGTCTGAGGTTCATAATTATTAATAAATTAATAGAATTAATTTTTTTTTTAAAGTTTAAAAAAGAAAAGATTTCACCGGTGCTAAGGAGGGGATAAAAAAATTCCATTTTTAAGTTAAGAAAACATCAAATTTACTCAATACGATAATGGTTGCATGTGAAAAAAAGTTTCACACGTTTAGAATACGACAAGCTCCATCTTACGATTCCATCAAAATTTTGGTCATCCCTTGCCGGAAGGATTGGCATATCAAAAATTGCTTCAGACAAAAGTTTTAGGTAATGTTTAGAGGATTAACAAGCATTTTAAATGGATGCGATACTGTGCCTATTAAGGAAGATATGTTTTTTTTTTGTCTTCAAAACCCTATTTTTTCCACTCCTTGAGTCAATGGTTGGTGATATATCAAAAAAATCTACTTACGTAAGTTTTATGCGCTTATCCATAGAATCGTAGGAACTTTAAACGAATTCGATATTTTAATTAATAAATAAGTTATAGCAATATTTTTTTTTTCGAAAAAGCAATCCCATTTCAACCCCCATGGTCCGATTTTGGCCGTTAACGAACTCAACCGAGATTTTGGGACGAGTTATTTTTAAGGAAAAATTTGAAAGTGACTCTCGCAAAATTACGGCAGTTATCGTGTCCACAAGAAAGTGAAATCTATATATATATACATATAAACTTTTTACCTGGTAGTAGTTTTGGGGTCTAAGGTATGTTAAACGCGAAGATATGTCGAAATTTTCCGGAAGTCGAATCATGGTATCCGTTATAATAGGTATATTTCTTAAGAAATCTACCTAAAATTTATTATATCACTTTTATTACTACTTTTTCGTTATTATTATAAAAAAATTCAACTTCTACAAGACATAAAAATGAATTATATTAAGACATATATTATTATATATGAATAATGTTTAAAAGAGATCCCGTACAATAAATGTAGATAAACGATGATAAGTGAGTGAAAAAGAGGATCAAAGTGTAACAATGGGTAAATGAAATATCGCGAGAGGTGAAAATGACATTGCAGAAAAGGGGGTGACATTTGATTTTCATTGCAGCAACGGACGCGCTCTTCCATTATGAATGAGACACTGCTTTGCACTTTGTGACGCTGCTAAACCCTTTAAATGAACCTACGTTATCTATTCATCTCAACTTTTACTTTGACAATCAAAATTATTATTTCTCTTTATTTTTTTTTTCATTTAACAAACCGTATTATTATATATTAATTTATTTATTATCACAGACACGACTTTAATTTTTAAATAATTCTTTTTTATTAAATTATTATTTTTTTTAAATCTACGACTGTCGTTAAATAATTAAAGAAACAAATGGTGACAAACGATTCAATAAAATAAATTGAAACTATCCGTTGGTAACCCTGTAGTAGAAAACATCGGCTTTTCAAAAGAATTTTCATTATTTTTAACTACTTTTGTATATTTCAAAATGTGTACCTTGGTGGATCGGCGTGATGTGATAAGATTTTTATTTTCTGAAGGTGTAAAAACGGCCGAAATTTATTGGCGTATGTTAAAAAAATATGGTAAAGAGTGAATAAATCTATTTATATAGATCTAACATTTTAAATCAGGTAGAACAAGTTTCGTCCAATTTTCACTGAAGTGGAAGGCCATACAAGTTTTCGACCGACGCTTTCCAAAATCGCTTGAATGATGTTATTTGTGATGTATGCGTCAATCGTGATGACGCATACGATTTGTATTGTAATCGAGAAAAATTTACGTTTTCATATTTCAACGGAAATATCCATTTTGACCATCACTGAATCCATTTCGACTAGTTTCGGTGTGACATCTGTACGTATGTATCTTAACTGAACAACAATTAACCGAAGGATGTTGAATTTTTATATTTAGGACTGTTGTGTAACATCTAATTGTATACCTCCGCTTTTGATTGCAATCGACTGAATCAAAAGTGTCCAAAAAAAGGTCAAAATCCCTAAAAAGATAAGGATTTTTGATTTTTTAATTGCAGTAATAAGCCCTTATTGAGAGCTTTTCAACGATATATCATAAGTGATACTTATTTTCATTGGTACCAGAGTTACAGCCAAAGAACATTTTAATTAATGAAATATTTGGATGTTACAAGGAGAAGACACATCGGTTCGAATCCGACTTCATCTCCTTTTTTTTTAAATTAATTTATATTGATTTGTTAATAATTATTAACCTCTGACTGTAAAGCTTTTTTTTAATAATAATTCAATAATAACAATAAAAAAAAATATCAGAAAATATCAGATGTTATTTAGGATTAGTATTGGATAAATCCCTTACATGGGGATTACATATACAGGACTTGAGTGATAGATGCAAAAGAGCCCTAAACATTATAAAATGTTTATCGAACTTAAATTGGGGCTCAGACAAAGAGACATTATTGAAATTGTATAAAGCATTGGTTCAATCTAAACTAGACTACGGATGTATTGTATATTCATCCGCTAGAAAGTCGCACTTAAGAAAGTTAGACGTAGTACATAATAGCGGAATAAGATATGCAACAGACGCTTTCCGCTCAAGTCCGGCGGCTAGTCTGATGTCTGAAGCCGGAATAATGCCACTACATTATAGAAGAGAGATCCTTTTTTTAAGATATGCAGCAAATGTATGGGCTTTCCCTGCTCATATAAATTCCAGACCAGCCGGAATTAGGTATCACGAATTAAGAAGAAAATATGAAATTGCTATACCAGAGACACTAGCGATCTCTACTAGAAAAATACCGCTATGGCTCTTGCCAGCGGTTAATACAAGTTTAGATCTCTCTCAAGGAGAAACAAAAAAGAAACCAGCAGTGATCATCCAGCAGGAATTTTTGGCAACCGTCAGTAGTTACGAAGAACATATTAGAATTTATACTGACGGTTCTAAAACCGAACATGGTGTTGGATGCTCGATATATGTAAATGAAGAAGCCCACTTTTGGAGACTGCCAGATGTGGCCAGTGTCTACACGGCAGAACTCACTGCAATTCAGTAAGCTCTTCGCTACACTGAACACTATTGCGAAGAGAGAGTGCTAATATGTTCCGATTCATTAAGTGCACTCGTCGCAATTCGGAACAAGAACATTAAGGATGTCCTAATTGCAAACATCCTGTCCATTTTATACGTACTAAAACAACGAGGACAGCGATGCGTATGGACTCCGGGGCATGCTGGTATTACAGGTAATGAAATCGCAGACGAAGCTGCCAGAAAGGCAACAGTCTGATGATTTGGATGCATTTCCTGTAAGAGTGGCAGATGTTAAAAGCCGTCTAACGAACATAGTAAGAAGCAAGTGGAACGCTGAATGGAGGAGTTTAAATACAAAACTAAACACTCAGTTAAAACTTCTCCTTATAAATGGAAAAGCGACTTTAAGTTGACTCGCCGTGAACAAGTAGCGGTGACCAGACTTAGAATCGGTCACTCGCGATTAACAAATTTATATTTGTTAACCGGCGAAGTGAGACCAATGTGCGGTGTTTGTAATAAAACACTGACAATCAAGCATCTAATAGAAGAGTGTACCATATATGAGGACCTCAGAAAGAGGTTCCGTCTTAGAAATAATATTAGTGCTGATCTGGATAATGGAAACGAAGAAAATATAGTTGCATTTTTACACCCCAGTGGACTTCTTAAAAGTCTATAAAATGAATGTTTAAAGCTGCGACAAAAGAAACTCTAAGCGGTAGTTTATATATATATATAAAGAAAAAATGGTATTGATAAGTTTAATTTTAATTTTAAATGCATGCATATATATATAAGGGAGTCTCGGAACGTGGCACGTATAGTGACGGGAGGTAGCCCTCTTGCCTAGGCCATTTTGGCTCACCTGCATTCAAGAGCAGTGAGTCGAGGTGTGTCCGATGATGACATGGGGGACCCTCAAGGGTGGATTGAGGGCGCGAGGCTGTGGGTGTACGCTGTGCATGCCTATAGCCTGTTTATAAGAAGGATTCAACTGCCACGGCACCCTGGCGCGATTGATATACTGCTCAACGGCGGTTCTGGTCGCCCCGAGGGTGCTTAAACAAACTATAAATGAGACTCGTAGAAAAAAGAAAGAAAGATGTGGTATGATAAGTTTTAATTTTAATTTTAATTTAATGGTCTTTTGAGAACCTATCTCAAATTTTAATATTGGGGCCTTTACACCCAATAAGTGTTTGTGATTGTCCTCGTCTTTATGTCTTAAATGTTTTGTGTAATTTGTGCTTTTAAATAAAATGTAAGGGCCCTTTACACCCTTACATATGACGATCCAGATGGTGATAGTTGTTTCTTTTAAAGATTATGACGAGGGCTAATGACCTTAGCAGTCGATGCCCGTAATAAATATTAAAAAAAAAAAAAGAAGCGTACAAGGAAGTCACATCACATTTTTTTTAAATAACTGAAATTTGTAGAGCGAGTATCCGCACCTTTCATTTCATGAAACTGAATTAACTGAAATAACCTGAATTAACTGAAATGCGTTGAACGTGGGTTTCGAGACGATCCACTTAAAATCAAAAGACATCTAAATTCACGTTTGTATTTAACTTAAACGACGATTTTTAGCGGAAGATCACATAATAATTTGTGATAAAACTTGGATTCAACAGTTTGAACCCGAATCAAAACCTCAATAGTTTTTAATGGAAACGTCCGAGTTTCTCCCCCCCCCCCCCCAGGAAAAAGTTCAAATCTTACGCGTCTGCCGAAAAGTGGTGCTATAGGTGTTTTCAGACCATAAAGAATTAGTTTATTGTGATTAATTGGGAAAACAACGTACAATTAACTTTTTTTGTCTTTTTAATGATTCATTCTCCGTATAAGCTAGAAGCTTGTAGATTGGAATATGAAATGAACAATTTGTAGTGTTTGAAAAATTCCATGCCTTACCGGTATTCGAACCCGGTACTACGAGTATTGCTAAGATATGCTAGAAAATAAATCAAAACCCGCATTAAGAAGGAAACGTTCCGATGCCCTATTAAAAGCCCTATTAAAAGGGCCCTATTAAAAGATGCCCTATTAAAAGGCGTAATTCGTTTGCACGATAACGTCCCTCTATATCACCTAAAAGACACCTATAAAACGTTTGATAGGGAGGTGTTGCGCATCCTTCTTACAACAGAAACATCAGATTTTTTATTTATTTGGTCGTCACGATCAATTTCGTTGTATTTATTCTAAAACCTTTCTTAGAACTCTTCACCTACAAAAAATAGTAATTTCTTTATTTTTTTTTTTACAGCCGATTTCCTAAGTCTTTCTTTTGTTTCGTAAAAATCAAATCTATCCATGTTTATTTTTTTGCCTTGTTAACGTTTCTTGTCGAAATAAAAAAATAATAAAAGATTTCCGATCTCCGTGGTGTAATAGTAACACACTCGGCCTTTCATCCGGAGGTCCCGGGTTCGAATCCCGGTTAAGCATGGCCTTTTCCATTAAAAAACAATATATGAAATTTCTCGCGTCAGAAATTATTACTATTATTGTCTTTTAAGATGCGTTCTTATTTTCGTTGTAACATTCGTTACTTTTATTTAATAAAAATATTTTTTAAATATTTTTATCCATTATTATACAGAGGCGGTATATACAGATTATTATACCCGAGCGATTCAGAAAAGATTTCACAATTTTAAAGCATATAAAATTTTATTGAGAAAACTTACAAATTCGATTGAGGTCTCATTTCATAGACAAATACATCACGTTTGTCACCCAACATTCACTTTGATTCCGTATGGATTTCATTTGTATTGCGACTTATATCTCACCTGAAGACGATTACATTCCAGAATGTAGCCATCAAGTCGGGCGTTATCTCTGTATCTCCGATGTTAAATCGAAGTCTTAACTCAACAAGATCGGCAGGCAAAGGTAGTAAATAAATCCGATCTTTAATGAAACCCCCACAAGAAAAAATCTAGCAAGATCAAATCTGGGGAGCGAGGCGTCCATACGATTGGACCTTCGACCGATTCACAGACCTGGGAATCGAGTATCAAGAAAATCTCGGACTTCTAGGCGGTAATGATTTGGTGTCCCGTCTTGCTGATAATAATGTCGTCCATCTTGGTCATCATTGTTTAACTGAGGAATTAGACATTTTTAAGCACGTCAAGATAAACGATATCATTTACAGCAACCTCCTGAAAAAAGAACGGCCCGTACTGTCTTCGTTTGCTTAGGACACAAAAAATATTTACCGTAGGACTATCACGAATGTGCTGCAAAATTTCATGAAGGTTTTTTTCTACCCAATATTCTGCAGTTATGGGTATTCACCTCGCAACCGATGCGAAACGTTTACATCATTAAAAATTACATCGTCTAAAAATGTATCGTTGTGTGCAATTTCTATCAACCATTTCTACACAAAACTGCAGCCGAACAACTTTGTTGTAATTTGTAACGTGTTGAACAACGTAATTTATATGGTTTCAAGTGCAATAGTTAACGTAATGCATGCCAAACAGTCGTTTGTGGAATGCCAGTCTCACATGACGCACGTCGAGTTGATTTCTAAGGAATACGTGGGAATCTTTCTCCGAGTTGTTCCACAGTAGCTTCAAGGACACTTGGGGTTCCTGATGATTTTGTATGTTTAACAGAATAACAGGTCTGAACGAAGGTTTGGTGCCAAACGTAAATTGTACGCCTAGTAGGAGGCTTCCTACCGTACTCTACGGAAAATACGTTGAACTGCAGTTGCTTGACCGCAAATCTTAAAACCAAAACACACAGGGAGCACTTGTAAATGTGTCCAGTTTTTACAACACTGGTGCCAGCGTTGGTGGCCGAATTCGGTACTAATAAACTACGTGTATCAAATCTTGATGTGTTTTGCTGAAAAATTATACCGCAACCGAATCTGTAAATTATTTAAATAAATTTAAATGCTTTTTAATTTGTATTATTATTTTGAATCACCAAGATAGAGTAGTATACAATAAATTCTTTACAACAGGTATGCAAACACTGTTATTTTACCGTATATATCCTAGCCTAGTCATCTCTATAGCTTTAATATGTTTAAAGAAATTTAGATACAGAAGGAAATAGTCAAAAATTTTTTTCATTCAAGGTAATGATTTTCGTTATACAATCTGTGTCTGTAATGAACATAGTGAAGTGTAAATCATATGACTTATATCTATTATATTCCGTTAAGTTTACAATTCCGAAGTATCATAATATGTATAACAACAGGAAACCACTTCACACCTCGAGTTTCATAATAAATTTGGCATGTATGCTATTTTTAGTATGATCATTTTATTTTGCTTTCAAAAATGAAAATAATTTTTTTTTCAAAATATTTAAAAATAACCGTTCCAAAGTAAATTAGTTAAAAAAAAAATACAAAATCGGTGCTTATGGAATAACCGTTGATTAAAAAAAATATTTGAGAAGCATAACGAGATAGGTAACTTATTAAAAAATTAGAGAAAATATATTTTTACTATTTTATCCTTGCGACTTAAACACCAGTAAAATCTAATTTTTATTTTTTAAATAGTAAAAAAAAAACTTTTCTATCTTTCTTGATTATTATTTCAGTAATGAAATTAAATTTCGGAAGTAATTAGAAAACTAATTAGAATTAACAAATTACCAGAATGAACTTTAAGAGAAGTTGTAAGTGAATCAACTTAAATAGAGAAGTTTTATGTAAAACAGTTAATTTCCATTTTGACCAACTTTCCGATTAGATAGGAAGAAAATTGGTTCTTCAGACCTTCCTGTTTTATTCTTTTATGATCTTTAAGCATTCAAAGTCACATTTTAAAATTCAAAAAATTAGTTTAACTTTTTTATACTTCGACTGCCATTTTAACCACCTTCATGATGAGATAACAAAAAAAAACGAACGATACTTTCTTATTTTTGATGCTGTATTGAAAATGTACGTCCAAATTTTGAAATTTCAAGGAAATTGCAGGGATGGAAATAGGTGTCCAATAACGAACGAATTTCAGTTAATTAAAAATATTAAAAAATAAAATAAAGTTACCCTCATTTTTTACCTTATTATGGGTAAATAATTAATTAATTCATACTGTTCTGCCATCAGGCACGTCCTGTCATGGCTGCTGCTCTCCACCTAGTTCTATCCTTTGTTTTAGCATATTTTCACTTTTCCATAATCCCATCCATCATTTCAAATTTTCCCTTCCATTCCCTTTTCTTCCATTCACCAGCCTTTCCATAGCATCCACCAATAAAAACACCTTCTCAAACGATGTCTTAGCACAGTGGTTCCCAAACTTTTCCATGCCGTGGCGCCCCTTTTCAGTTAAAAGTTTTCCATGACGTCCTACCCTAAGTAAAAGTATGACTACTCGTACGAGATAAAAATAAATAAAACTCGTGTATCTTCGTTATTTTTTTACTTTATTAACATTAAAGTAATTATAAATTTCTTGGTTCAATTAATTATGAAGCTTTTACAATATTTCGCGGCACCCATGTGAAGAGGCTGCGGCTCCCTGGGGGGCCGCGGTGCACAATTTCTGAATTATAGTCCTAGCCAGTCCTTTTCCTATAATCACTCACGTTTAGAATTTTCCTGATCTCTTCGATTATCCTTAATACTTCATCATTCGTTACATAGTCTATAATTTATATTATAAATTAAAATATAATTATTTTTATTAAGTTTTAAAGTCATTGGTAATGAAATGAAGTGACTAATATACTCGTAAGACTATTATCGAACGTTTTAATCCTCCTTTCTATAAAAAAAACGGGTTATAAAAAATTCTGGAAGAAATATATGCACGTATTTTATTGTCTGTATTCTGATTAAGATCCCCGAAATGATTCGAAAAAAAATTCTTCTAATACGGCTAAAAAAAATAGGGCACTGATTGCATGATGTTTTGGAGAAAATTAAAAAAACTGGAACGTGTAATTTTCGCCTTTCTTTAATTTTTTACCTGCTTCAAAAAAGGAGTTTATTTATACAACCCGTTATTTTTTTTTATGTTTGTTCACATCTTCTGCCTAATAAATCGATTGAAATAAATCTTGTTCCAAACGACGCAGTTGCTTTTCGCGGTGGTACCATGATATTGAAAACATTTTTCAGACACAAAATATCGGTCTGAAAATTGATAAAAAACACTTTTTGCCGTCCGGCAGGTAGGTAGGGACAGTGGAAATTCTGTTTTATATGTTTGCGTCACATTACATGATGTTATATGGTCTTCTTTAGAGGAAGTAATGTAAGTTTTTGCACAACATATAGCATCGTTGATAAAATCGTCAGAAATAGAGATATGTCGTCTTAAATCTTTCAAATCCAATATACATTATATATAATATACAGAATCGGTAGGGACAGCGGGAATTTTATAATTTAACTAGTTCCCCGTTGCAGCTTCGCCCGCGCAATATGCGTTTCCCGTAGCGATTAATCTTTTTATTTTATGTTTATTAGTCAAGTAATCGAAAGCAAGTGCAGCCGGTCACAAATAAGTAACGGTGAGAGTGGCTGCAGGGGTTGAACCACAGCGCCGTATACCTTCGCACCCTTAAAAAAAATCGGTATCATTGTTCAAAAGGTTTTTTATCTTTCTTCATCCTCTTTCAAGGTAGAATTTCAAAACATCTAGAAATTGATAACAGAACCATAACAGAATCAAAACGGAACTAAATTGTTTTAATGAACCTTTTTCTCTCTTTGCAATTGTACAGTACTCTAAATAAGGCATAATTAACTCATTAATATTTATAAACCAAAGGAGTTATTTGAAAAAAAGTATATTTAGGGAAAAACCGGGAAAGTAATGAAACCGTTTATGTTTTATATAACATTATTCAATATCTAGATGTAATAAATTACATAATTTCATAACGTTTTCTCCTTTTTTTAATGAAATTAGTATAAGATATAATTTTCATCAATTTAAAAAATAATTAACCGAAATTTTTATGATAATGATGAAACTGTAACATCTGATGACACAAAATTATCACAAAATTAAATTCCTTTTAATATCTGATTAACTAATTTATTAATTTATATTATAAAAAAAATAAATAATAATAATAATACTTACCAATTTTGAGTAGAGGGGGATACGCTACCCCCACCCAGGCCCCCCTCACGTCCGCCCTGCCTGTTAAAACAAAAGAAAAAAACATATTAATAATTTTATTATTATATTAAATTAGTTAAATACCGCCAGTAATTGGTTAACAATAATGTTAAAATATTTAATTGAATAAAAGTACTTTGTCAGAACTGCCCTATGTAAAGAGTGTCCAAATACTCTTCCTTAAATATTACCTAACTTATTACATTTTTAAAAACTTTTCAAACTTTTTTACCGGATTTTATCCTGATAATAATGTAATTACAAATAAAAATAAAGTAATATTATTTGTTACGCCGTTTAAAAAAAAAAATGATCTGGATACTACAACTTCGTTGTACGCCTATTAAATTACATATACATATTTTAAAGTGAAAAGTACATAAATTTCATTAATAATTTCTAATATTATTTCATACATTTTTTTAAAATTATTATTGAATTACTACTATTTTTACTATAATTTTTTTTATAATCAGACGTTAATAATTATTAATAAATCAATATATTTCAATTAAAAAAGAAGGTTAAAAAAAGGAAATTAATTATATATTAAAAAAATAATTATTCTGATTTAAACCGAGTCTTTCCCTTGTAAGAACTAAATATTTCATTAATTAAAATTCTATTTGGCTATAACTCTGGAACCAATGAAAATAAGTACCACTTACGGTATATAGTTGAAAAGCTGTCAATGAGGGCTTACTACTGCAGTAAAGAAATAGTCCAAAAACCAAATTTTTTTAAATTTCAGGCTTTTATGGACACTTTTGGTTCAGTCGATTGCAATAAAAACGGGAGGTGCACAACTAGATGTTACAATAATCCTAAATCCAAAATTTCAACATCCTACGGCTAATCGTAAAATTATAGTAAAAGAATTTTTAATAATAATTCAATAATAACAATAAAAATAAAAAAAATATCAGAAGTTAATGAAATAAAATTTTATGTACTTTTGAAAATGTGTATATGTAATTTAATAGGCGTACAAGGAAGTCATGTGATGTCCACATCAGATTTTTTTCTATGCATTAAAGTTGTTTAAGTTATTTTTAACTTAACTACTAATTCTGAGACTGACAACACAACCGTTGTCCTAAAATTGCGGGTTGTTTCTGATGCACGGCTTACAAACACAACTTAATTTAAAGTATTTATCATTTTATTTTGATATAATACTTTTTCGTTTCTTTAATTCAATAATTTTTACTAAAGCGCGCGCGTAAACCGTATTTAATTCGTGAGTGTGGCGGCGACGGTCTGCAATTATTATCGTAATTTCGCAACTTATATAGAACAAATTTCGCTCGTATGGTCGGCAGACCGGTGTAACCGCGAGGCTTAACACACCAGGTACCGAGTCGACTGGGTAATCAAGTTCGAGACCCGACCAGATCGAATTACTTTTTTACACTTTAAATATTATTCATTCATTTAAGTCTACCGTTATGTGACATCATAACATAGCAGAAGACTACAACAGCATTTTTGGGGTGAGGCTGCGATTGTGCAAAAACGTTTTTTTGCAAGTATTGTTATTTTTTAATCAATAACAAATGTTCCTAAGAAAAATATGACCTTAATTAGGCGAAATCTCGAGATACTGAGGGTGACTACTTTTCAGCCTCACCCCCGAGACCTTTTAAGTTGAAAATATAATGGCATTATTCCTTCATATATAGAAGTAATTTGAACAAATCTTGTCAAAATCGGTCCAGTAGTTCTGTAGATATAAGGTGATTTAAAGGTCAACACCGAACTCACACACGTACATACGATCATTAACATCCAGAAAATTTTTATCCAGTTTTTTTGAGTTCCTTACATCGCATACGACCAAACTGGACCGATTACAATATTTTCCCTTCCAGAACTTCTATAGCGCTATCTAGACGGTAAAGTAATAAAAAAGTGTTACTTTTTAATTTTAGAAAGGTTTTTAATTTTGTTTTACAAACTACTTTATCAACAAATCGACTTTATATTACTCGCTTAGGAATGATTGATAGACGCCTAAGTTGGGCGTTGTTATGTTAATAAATGATAACAATTTACTTTGTAAAACAGATTAACGAACACACACACACACACACACACACACACACATATAGATTATAATTTAGAGTTTTTCCTGGATTAAACGCAATACATTAAAAAACGAACTGCATAAAAAATAGCATTAAATAAAATTTCAAAGTTTTTACATTAGAGTTTTAGATATTAGAGCAATTGGTATATAATCGATTTACGAGCGGAGATAAATAATAGAAAGGTATGATTGGGTACGGAGTGGGAACGTAAAATGCAAAGGCCATGACCCTGAATGATCTTTAAAATTAAAAGAGATTAGTAACCTTATCGTAGTGAACTACTTTCTCTCACATTATTTATTTTTTACCGCACTATGCATGTATTAATTCCAACAAAGGTATAAAATAAATATATATAGTATTTCAAAACTAAAAAGCAGTTTGTATATATATATACTAGCAACCCCGTCGCTACTACGCCGGCGCTATATCGTTACTTTCGTTTCCTGTCACAATCACAGGATGTTCAACCGGTCAGGGCTCTGCCCCTGGGCACCCCTCTGTGATCATTAATCTCATACTTATGAGAATAACAATGATAAATCGAAATTAAAGCCTGTTCAATTTACAGAAACTATCAGTGTATTATAATTTCTTTAGAGTAACAGTTTGGAGAGTAAAAACCCACCGATTGGTTTTTAGATTTCTCGTCGCGGCTTCGCTCGCGAAGTACATCATTAGAATTATAAAAATAAATTACCATCACGATTTTACCAAATCTCATAAAGATTGATTTAATATCTATAGAAAAAACGGCAAAAATATAAAAAAAAAATGTTTTTATTACGCCTTAAAATATTAAACTTTAAAAAAAAAATTAAAATAGTTTATAGACATCATTCTAAAAAGTATTTGTAAGCCAAAATCGATTGAATATCTCGTTCAGTATAATCGGAAATGAAGAAAGTTTAATAACGTTAGAAATTTTTTTTAATTTTCTTCTCCAGTTTCAATGTACATGTAAAATTATTTCGAAATCTGTTTTTAGATATTAACATGAAGATTATTCATATAAAAAATTCAAGTTTATATGAAGATATAAAAAACGAAGATTTTTACGGAGAAACTTTAAAAAAATAGTAAATTACATTGTTTCATTTTAACCCTTTAAACTCGGAATTTAAAAAACTCCTTTCCTAGGGTGCACTTACATCGTAAGATGAACCTGTATACACATTTTCATTTATTTATCTTCAGTAATTTTTGCTGGGGGTTGATTATGAATCAATTACAACAGGTTATAGATATATGAAGAACTGAGAGGAGAATGGAAGAAGTATTAAGAGAGAACCGGTTTGGTTTCAGGAAAAGTATAGGGACAAGGGAAGCAATTTTAGCGCTCAGATTAATAATAGAAAGAAGAGTAAAGAAAAACAAATTCAACATACTTGACATTTATAGACTTAGACTTAGGTATTCGATAACGTAGGCTGGAATAAACAGTTCAGCATTTTAAAAAATTTAGGGTTCAAGTACAGAGATAGAAGAACAATTGCAAATATTTACAAGAACCAAACAGGAACAGTAATAATTAAATAATATAAGAAAGAACCCCTAATAAAAACGGGAATCCGACAAGAATGTTCCATATCCCCGTTACTTACTAATCTTTACATAAAACTAACAGTTAATGACGTTAAAGAACAATTTAGATCCAGAAAAACAGTACAAGGTGAAAAGATAAAGATACTACGATTTGCTGATGATTGTAATTCTAGTCAAAAGTAAAAAAGATTTAGAAGAAACAATGAACGGCATGGATGAAGTCTTACGAAAGAACTACGGCATGAAAATAAACAAGAACAAAACGAAAGTAATGAAATCTAGTATAAATAATGTAGATCAACCACTGAATCAGACTTGGACGATCGGAGTACCTGAGAAGAGAAGATTAGAAGCTTTTGAAATGCGGTGCTATAGGAGATTAACGTTCTCCTAAAGTGACAAATGAAGAGGTGTTGCGGCAAATAGATGAAGAAAGAAGCATTTGGAGAATATAGTTAAAAAAAAATACAGACTTATACGCCACATATTAAGGTATCTTGGAATAGTCGCTTTGATATTGGAGTTGAGGAAAATTGTGCAGGCAAGCAACGTTTGGAATATGTAAAAAAAATCGTTAGGGATGTAGGATGTAGGGGGTATACCGAAACGAAACGAGTGGCACTAGATAAGGAATCTTGGAGAGCTGCATCAAACCAATCAAAGGAGTGAAGACCAAATATATATATAGGCATCCCTGTCGCGGCTTCGCCGGCGCTGTATGGTTACTTCCATTTCCCGTTCGCGGTCATGGAATATTTAGCCGGTCATGGCTCTTTTTCCCGTCTAGCTTTAGGTTTCTGCTCCTTCGATCACGCTGTGTTCATTAAATTCATCCTTATCTGAATAATCATGGTAAATAAAAATAAAAATTTGTTTAATTTATAAAGAAAATATTAGTGTATTGTAATTTTTTTCATGAACAACAGTTTGGTTTAGTAAGGCGATTCGCTATGAGTCATAAGACAAGCAAAAAAAAAAAAATATTCCAGACTTATTTGGAGGGATAATGAGGAGTGAAATGGTTTCCCGTCTCTTTATATCAGAATAATAATAATAGTATTTTAA
The DNA here is from genome assembly GCF_047948215.1 of Lycorma delicatula. Lineage (NCBI taxonomy): Eukaryota > Metazoa > Arthropoda > Insecta > Hemiptera > Fulgoridae > Lycorma > Lycorma delicatula. The sequence continues at coordinate 44,567,222 of NC_134465.1, forward strand.
AAAAATTAGGGTTTAAATACAGAGATAGAAGAACAATTGCTAACATGTACGGAAACCAAACAGCAACAATAACAATTGAAGAACATAAGAAAGAAGCCCTAATAAGAAAAGGAGTCCGACAAGGATGTTCCCTATCTCCGTTACTTTTTAATCTTTACATGGAACTAACAGTTAATGATGTTAAAGAACAATTTAGATTCGGAGTAACAGTACAAGGTGAAAAGATAAAGATGCTACGATTTGCTGATGATATAGTAATTCTAGCCGAGAGTAAAAAGGATTTAGAAGAAACAATGAACGGCATAGATGAAGTCCTACGCAAGAACTATCGCATGAAAATAAACAAGAACAAAACAAAAGTAATGAAATGTAGTAGAAATAACAAAGATGGACCGCTGAATGTGAAAATAGGAGGAGAAAAGATTATGGAGGTAGAAGAATTTTGGAAGAATTTGGGAAGTAGAATTACTAAAGATGGACGAAGCAGGAGCGATATAAAATGCCGAATAGCACAAGCTAAACGAGCCTTCAGTAAGAAATATAATTTGTTTACATCAAAAATTAATTTAAATGTCAGGAAAAGATTTTTGAAAGTATATGTTTGGAGTGTCGCTTTATATGGAAGTGAAACTTGGACGATCGGAGTATCTGAGAAGAAAAGATTAGAACCTTTTGAAATGCGGTGCTATAGGAGAATGTTAAAAATCAGATGGGTGGATAAAGTGACAAATGAAGAGGTATTGCGGCAAATAGATGAAGAAAGAAGCATTTGGAAAAATATAGTTAAAAGAAGAGACAGTCTTATAGGCCACATACTAAGGCATCCTGGAATAGTCGCTTTAATATTGGAAGGACAGGTAGAAGGGAAAAATTGTGTAGGCAGGCCACGTTTGGAATATGTAAAACAAATTGTTAGGTATGTAGGATGTAGAGGGTATACTGAAATGAAACGACTAGCACTAGATAGGGAATCTTGGAGAGCTGCATCAAACCAGTCAAATGACTGAAGACAAAAAAAAAAAAAAAAAAATAATAGTTTATATTGATCATTATTCTGTAAAAATATTTTCAAATAGTGGATACGGGCAATATAATTTTTGACTTTATAAAACTGTTCCAATTAAGTTATCCGGAAAACGGAATCGTGATAGAAATTTTCTCTACAAAATAAAAGAAAAATCATTAAAATCGATTCATTTAGTAAAATACATAAAAGAAAAACTATGAATAAAATGAAAAAAAAAAATTTCTACTTTTATCGAATTCGATTTGAAATAAAATTAAATAACAGAAGTAAAAATATAAATTAAAAATAAAATAATATTTTGTACTAGAGTGAATTATTATATTAATACCTTGACTAATGTATTATAATGACGTCATATTCTGTAAATGTTATCTAATACATTACGCTTAAGTAATATATGAACGATTCCACGAAAATTATTGTATTAATTAATAACTTATGTGTAAATGATAAAATAAACAAAGATAATTTCAGAATAGTAGATATGCATAATTCAAGGGAAAACACAATGAATTGTATACAACAAGAAGTAATACTGTATAATGGTTCCGAATTAGCATTATTATTAAGATAACAAGATGAAAAATAGAAGAGATAAGAATTTAAATTGTATTTGTTGTAATAATATTTAAAATCTACTCTAGAACAAATCTATTATTTACAGTGAAAGAGATAAAATTTCTTGAAGAAAATTGAAAATATAAATGTATAGAATATATTTTATTACAAATTTATTTTTTTTAAATTTGCTAGATATCATTCTAAGTAAAACACTCTTTCATTCCAAGTTTTTAAAGTTTAAAAACTTTATTAAAAAGTCTTAAGTTAACTTATTAGTTTTTTTTTTTAATTTTTAATAATTTTACAATAAAATTTCATCTTAACTCAACCCCAATCCCTCGAGAAAAAAAAATCATAGGTAACCTTTATTTTTTTTGACTACATTTTCCGTGGAATTTTTTTTAGATTCTTTCATTTAACATTGTAAACGTTGAAAAATCAAAAAAATTTCTGGAAGGTGATTTTAGTGGTGGAGAAGCAGAACAAATTAAAAATTATATAGATTAACAATTTTTAAAATTTTTATAACGTCAACTAACATTATTTTTCCACTATTTAAGAAAATAACCATAGCCAGGAAATTATTAAAAAAAATTTTGTCAGCTTTTTTAACTGGAATAAGCTATCTGTAATCTAGTCCGTAAAGGTAATTTTATTAATTTTGTATTATATTTAATTATATTTTAATTTAATAACAAATATTAAAAAAAAAAATATTTTTTTAAATATAAAATCCACGAAGTCGAGTAGTGGAAAAATTTAATCTGTATATAAATGTACTTTGTTTTTTTATTTAATTTTATTAATAAACATTTTGTAAGAAATTAGATAAACGGTTCTCGCTCCAGTAAATTTTTTTTTATAGTAATAAACTTTATTTTGATTATTAAAAATGAAGAAAATGTTTTAGAATTTTCAATTATTTAAAAGAAAATATAATTTTATGAAAATTTTAATTGTAGATCAGTGTTGAAATTTCTGGAACTCCCCATTATACAATTAGCAGTACTAACAATACTTCAAACAATCCAAGTAAAACTTCTGCGCATCAATCTATTTAAAGTTTGATGAGTAATACAGTACTCAAGGTCTGCTAATATCTTTAACTGAAAAGTATTTACTGGTGGGCCTTCTCATCTTAACTAAAAAATAATTTTTTTTTAGGTGTACCTCAGAACTATATAAAAAGATAAATAAATAAAACAATTAATTTTAACACTTAGAATATATTTTAGCAAAAACTTTCTAGAGATGAAAATTAAACAGATAATGATTGTATAACTTTCTCTCAGAATACTTTAGAAAGTATAAAAATTTGAACATTATTGAAAATTTTATTGCAAGTATATGTTGAACATTATGGAGTATATGTTTGGAGTGACGCTTTATATGGAAGTAAAACTTGGACAATCGGCGCATCTGAGAAAAAAAGATTAGAAGCTTTTGAAACGTGGTGCTATAGGAGAATGTTAAAAATCAGACGGGTGGATAAAGTGACAAATGAAGGAAGAGGTATTGCGGCAAATAGATGAAGAAAGAAGCATTTGGAAAAATATAGTTAAAAGAAGAGACAGACTTATAAGCCACATACTAAGGCATCCTGGAATAGTCGCTTTAATATTGGAAGGAAAAAATTGTGTAGGCAGGTCACGTTTGGAATATGTAAAACAAATTGTTAGGGATGTAGGATGTAGAGGGTATACTGAAATGAAACGACTAGCACTAGATAGGGAATCTTGGAGAGCTGCATCAAACCAGTCAAATGACTGAAGACAAAAAAAAAATTGCAAGCATCGACGTCGATCATTCCATTACTCATGGTAAGATAAATAGTACTATGGATTTATCTTCAAACGTGTTCAAAATACCCATCTTACAGTCCTTGATCAAATTTGTTAATCTGGACCTCTCAAGGACATTTTACGCGGCATTAAGTTTGGCAACAATGAGCAACTCTTTTACTCTGTACACTAAAATCAATAGACTGTAAAATTAACATCATTACTTTCAGAAATAGTTGGGTATTTTTTTTTAATAAAATATAATTAAAAATATATTATATATATCTTTCTGTCAAAAAATTATTAACCTATTTTCAAACAGAAGAACAAAAGTAAAAATAAATTAGTTAATAATATAATAATAATAATAACAAAAGTAAAAGGTAATCACAATTTTAATTTTTTTTTTATTTGAGATACACAAAAAACTTTGAAAACATAATATTTGCTTTTTAATCTACGAAAAACTTTATACAATCTAAGAAAAAAACAAATATATTCAAATTACATTTTTAAACTTCTTTTAAAGTTAAAAGGTAACATTAATTTATGTACTATAAAATGCGGTACCAAAAGTCATATAGAAATGCATATTATCGACTTAATCTTATGTGCGTGTTATAAGAATATGATACAAGAAATTTAAAGGGAAGGTGAACGGAATGAAAAACTGAAATAAAGAAAAAAAGCAGACGGATATATATAACGAATAAGGGAACGGAGTAAAGGGGGGGATTATATGCAATTCTGTTTGGCAAAAGAACTAGATCCGTGTCTCCTTTTCAAGTGAGAGCCAAATTGGCAAATAACGTAAGACGAAGAGTAAATTTAAAAGAAAAAAGAAAGAAAGACACACGACGAATAGGTTGTATGTATGTTACGTACTTTAGCAAAAGGAGTATTACTACTAAAAATAAAAAGGAATTGTCGAAGTAAAGGCGCAATTCCACAGTAAACTTATTTCTAGTCTTACATGGAAGTCTAATGTGTGTGTGTATGTGTGTGTGTGTGTGTTTGATGAAACAAGAGAAAAGATAAACTTAATGGGTTTTGTTCTATGAAGTATTTTCTTCGTTTATGATGAAGAAAAAATATAAAACAAACAATGTTTTCTTTTCCTTAATATTCAGTACAAGAATTGTCAAAGGTTATCAAAAGTAAGAATATAAAGTAGCTATATATATATATATATATATATATATATATAAATGCATATATTATACGGTAAGCTAAAACGAAAAATAAGTTTCCCTTGCATGTAGTTTTAAATAAGGTAAAATTCTGTAAAAGTTGGGAAATTTTGTTTTGGTAATTGATAGTAATTACCTCATAGTATTACTATTCAAGTAGTGTTCAAGTTGTTTTAATATACAGGGTTATCATAAAAGAATGGTGCGATTTCAGTAATTCATAGAAAGATTGTAGGGAAATTTCTAGATGTTATATTGATATCCCTGAAAGCCTCCACCCAAAAGTTTGTTTATCAGCAGTTGTAACCGCAACTTCAGTTCTTGTATTGTTGTTGCGGTGAGTTTAGCGAGTTACTATGTTCTCGGATGAAGACAAATCAAAGTGTGTTTTATTGATGGCTGAATTAAAATCCATAATTTTAGTTCAACGTGCGTTTCGACGTGAATTCGGAAGAGATCCACCACACAAAAATAACATAACACGCTGGTTCAAACGATTCGAAGAAACCGGATCGGTTAAGAAACAGAAATCAACCGGCAGACCAAGTGTACCGGACGAAACGGTTGAACTAATTAGACGATCGGCAATTAGAAGTCCTGGGAAGTCCATCCCCCTTCGAAACGTCGAATTAGGTATTCCAAAATCAACAGTTCACAAAGTTATACATAAAAAACTGAAATTACACGCTTATAAAATCCAGATACTGCAGGAATTGAAACCCGATGATGGTGTAAAACGTTACAATTTCGCTGTTGAAATGTCGGACATAATAAGTGAAAACGAATCATTTTTAGACGTTAAAATTTTTACAGACGAAGCTACATTCCATGTGAAAGGATGCGTTAACAGATACAATTCACGAATATGGGGCTCTGAATACCCACACGCAATTATTGAGAAACAACGCGGTTCGCCTAAAGTTAATGTTTGGTGTGGTGTGATGAAAAATCGTATAATAGGGCCTTTCTTCTTTGCTGAAAAAACAATTAATGGAGTTGTGTATCTTGACATGTTAACCGATTATTGCTTTCCTCAGCCGGATGAACTCGAAAACACTCATCGACTTCATTTCCAACAAGATGGTGCTCCCCCGCACTTCAATGCGTTGGTCACGGACGCTTTGAACGAAAAATTTGGAGATCGATGGATAGGCCGGCAAGGACGCATACTTTGGCCTCCAAGGAGTCCAGAGCTGACACCTTGCGATTTTTTCTTGTGGAGGTACATCAAAAGCGTTGTTTATACACAAAAAATTCGCGACCTAAACCGCTTAAAAAACAGGGTTAATGAAGCAATAACAACCATTATGGAAGAAATGTTAACTAATGTTTGAAGAGAAGTTGAGTATCGTTTGGACATTTGTCGAGCGACTAAGGGCGCACATATGAAATTTATTAATTATGTAAAAAAAATGTTTGAGACGACAAATTTGAAAAATAAAAAACATAAACTGTAAGTAATTCTGTTTTAATTTAAACTATGTTCAAAACCGCACCATTCTTTTATGATAACCCTGTATGATATTGAGAATCTCTTTTAAGTAAATAAAATAAAGATTCATTATGCTTTAGTGTTGGTAGACGTACAATAAAGATACTCCTGGTATCCATAAAGAATTTCATCTACAACAACAATAATGAATTTCCTAATATACCAATATAGACTGATCTCCTAACATTTTCATAAGCTGAACATAAAATTTGAAAACCCTAAAGGCGTTGCAGATCCTCCATAATTAGTTAAGCCTAAAACTACTACTTCCGCTTTGGAGAACAAGATATTTTTAAATATATTAGTAAATATCCCTAAAACGTCATCCAAAGAGACTTCCGTTGAAATAAGACTAAAAAAGATGACAACGCAATTGTAGGACTTTCCCGTCACGCGGCTAAAAACCACGTTCCGAGAAAGTCCTACTACTGTGGGTTGTTTCTGATGCACAGCTTACACACACATACACACAACTTAATTTAAAATATTTATCATTTTATTGAATATAATTTTTTTTTCGTTTATTTAATTTAAAGATTCTAACTAAAGCGCGCGCGCATAACGTATTTAATTAACTGGTGTGGCGTTACTAGCGGCGAAGGCCGGCATTAACTAAACTAATATAATTTCACAACTTGCATAAAATAAATTTCGCTCGTATGGTCAGCAGACTGGTTTAGCCGAAAGGCTTAACGCAGCGGTTACCGAGTAGACCAGGCGATCTAATTTGAGACTCACCCAGGCCGAGTTACTTTTATACACTTTAAATATTATTAATTTAATTCTACATTTCAACTGTGACGTCACAACCTAGCAGACGATTACAACAGCATTTTTTTTGGGAGGGGGTGCGATTTTGCAAAAATCCTTTTTTTCAAATATTGTTATTTTTTAATTGTTAACAAATTTGCCTAAGAAAAACATGAATATAATTAGGCGAAATCTAGAGATGCTGAGGGTGATCTTGCTCTACAGCCTCACCCCTTTAACCTTTTAAGTTGAAAATGTAATGGCATCAATTACCCCCCCCCTCCCCACCCACTCATATATAGAAGTAATTTGACCAAATTTAATCAAAATCGGTCCAGTAGTTCTGAAGTTACAAGGTGATTTAGAGGCCAAAAATGAGCAAACACACATACATACGAACAGTAACATCCGCAAAATTATCATCCGGTTTTTTAGGTTCCTTAGGTGTCAAAACCTCAAGATCCGGTGAAAACTCCATATGCCCAAACAGAACCGATTACTATACTTTCCCTTCTAGAACTATAGTTCTGTTATAGCGCTATTTAAACGCGAAAGTACATAAGAAAAGCAGATTTTTAAAAAAATCCTAAAACCAAAGTAGGTGAAAATGAATGTAAATTCACAAGTAATCTTTACAAATACAATGAAGTAATTGACAGAATGTCACACTGCATTACAATAAGATGATCAATATTCTTCGTCCACTTTATGAGAATGAATGATAACAGGCTCACTAAACAAATCTCCAACCACATTTACAACGAAAAAGAACAGAAATCAATGCATCTCGGTTATTTGAAAAGATCTTAAAGAAATGAAAATATCTGAAGACAGAGAACAACGTTCAGAAATTTGTTACAAGTTTAAGAATTTCCAAGAGAAGGAAAAAATCAATAATGAACTATTGGAAGATAAGTAAAGAAAAGCCCCAGAGGAAGAAATATAATGTAGAATGTTGATTCACGAGTTCCTCAGTCGACGTAATTCAAATAAATAAAAAATTGCTCATCAAAAGTAGCTTAGTAAGGAAACTCCGTGGTCCAAAGGTAACAGAAGGAGGATACAATATGAAATCTAACAAAGAGATTTATTAATATCAAGAACACCGAGAAACAGCTATAAGTAAAAGAAGGTTGATATTCCTTAGGACATATGATCAGTATCGAACCAACCAGATTGAATAAATAGATTTTTGAGAAACTGTTGAAAATGAAAAATAAATCAAATCATCTAAAACAGATAGAAGAATATCTTCAAAGGATAGGCTTGAAAGAAGAGGACTGTTGTGATCAAGATAAATTCCGAGTCATAATTTAAGATATAAAAGTTCTTGTGTCAGAAAAAAGACTGGAAGAAAATATACAGATGAGGAAAAAAAAGGTTGTCATGATGAAAAAAATGAGAAAAGCATGGAAGAAGAGAAAATAAACTAGAAATAAATGACATTTTTGTGGTCCTAAGTTATTCTTTACCAATAAAAAAAGAAATGAAAAAAATAAATAAATCTCCAAAAGTTTTCTTGTTATCTAATTAAAATTAAACTTTCAGAGAATGCAATTACACAAAAAAAGAACAAGTAAATATGTTTACGTATCAAAACTCTTTAAAATTCTTCCCCTTATCATACATAATCTTTTTGCTTATCGTTTGTTCTTTTTCCTGTTAAATTTTGTATGTAGATTTTGCCTAAATTAATAATTTTATTACGATTAATAAATATTTTTATTTATTAACTCTTTTCAGTGACAATTGAAAAATTAATTAAACCTTTTTATTTATTAATATTCTATTTACATCTTTTTTCGTCCTTATACGAGGTCTGTTCAAGAAATACGTAGACTGTTTGAATTGCTCGGGTCCAGTTAGTTCCAGTCAAATCCGCTTGGCGTCACCATGTTTGTACAGATCAGCAGATTACAACGCAGTTTTTGATTGCAAATATCATTATTGACTGTTTAGCTACACGGCTGTTTGTGAAGTATGTTTTTTCGTTTGGCGGATTTTAGAATGAGTGACTTGAACGAGCAAAGAGTTGCTGTAAAATTTTGTGTTACACTCGGAAAATTTGCGAGTGGAAACTTTTGATATGCTCAAGATGGCTTACGGCGACGTTGCTATGAAGCGTGCGACATGTTTTAAGTGGCATGGACCTTTTAAAGATGGTCGTCCGTCGATTGAAGACGAAGAGCGTCCTGGACGTCCTTCCACGTCAACTGACGACTCATACGTAGACAAAATCAACACCCTCGTTCAGGCAAATCGACGTCTGACCATCAGAGATCTTACGTAAGAGTGTGGGATATCATTTGGATCATGTTACGAGATTTCGAGATCATTTTACGAGAGTGGCGGACTGGTTTTTTCATCACGACAACGCTCCAGCCCATTCAATCCTCAAAACTCGTGAGTTTTACGCCAAACACTCGATCACTGTTCTTTCCCACCCAACCTACTCATCTGACATCGCTCCTTGTGACTTCTTCTTGTTACCCAAACTAAAAAGACCTTTGAAAGGAAGAAGATTTGAGACGATTTTCGACATTGAGGCAAATGCGACGAAAGAACATCACAAAAGAAGCGTTCCATGACTGTTTCCAAAAGTGGAAATACCGTTGGGATAAGTGTGTACGTTGGGGAAGAGAGTACTTTGAAGGGGACCCAGGGGAGACAAGTAACTTCAAAATAAAGTACATTTTGTTTTATGACGTTAGTCTACGTATTTTTTGAACAGACCTCGTAACTTATTTTTGTACAAATTAAAGATGCTATTTTATTCTACGCGACCATCTAAAAGTACGTTTCTTTCAGGTGAAATATAACCAGATGTTTTCTACGTTCTTCGAAATTATGTAGGGAGTTCCTTTAGGGTTCTGTTTTGGGAACCGTTATACGCCATCTTTACCGCACCTCTTAGCAGATTCTCGCAGTCGATGCCAGCCCAAATGTACCATCAAATAGTCTACAATCTGAGTTGGATTTAATCAACTGCTGGTTGAGTACATGAAGAATACGCGTAAAACAAGAAAAATCGAACCATGTGACATTCACGGTGAAGAGAAGTGACTTTTCACGGGTCCACCGTGATGGAGTTGTAATTCCGCAAACAGAGAGTGTGAAATACCTAGGTCTATCTATCCCTTGCATCGTCGGACTAACGTGAAAAGTTCATATAAGAGAGAGAGAGAGAGACAACGAATTGAGAAGTTCTAGGAAATACTCTGGTTATCTGGCAGACGTTTTCGTTTGTCCTTGTCTAATAAGCTACTGGTATACTCAACAATTGTAAACCCTATCTGGCCTGTGGGATCGAACTATGAGGCACCCCGAGCAGAAGCAATCTCGAAATCTTTCAATGATTTCAGAATAAGCTAGCGAAATGTATAACAAAGGCACCTTAGTTTACAAGAAACAATGAGATCCAGAATTATTTAGGATTACGGATCGTGCGGGAGGAAATACAATGTTTCAGTTCAAAGTACGAACTTTGGCTTAATTACACGCAAATTACTTGGTAGTGAACTTACTAAACAATGGGCATACACTTTCTAGACGTAAGTGTCCATATAGTGTATTAATGTATCTATGGTAACCTCGAATGTCACTATTGTGCATTTATCTATTCGACTTTTAAATTTTACATTTGTTTCATATACTTCTCTTTTTTCGTTCAACGTGTTTTTTTTTGTTTTTTTTTACTTCTAGTTATTATATCATATTTTTCTTTCTATTTTTCTAATGATGGTTGTGTGTCATTCATAATTGCTAATTATTTTTCATTAGCATAAAAGTTTTTACTATACTAGTGGATAGTTTTGAGGAATATCGCTGAGGATTCTTTATCATGTGATTTGGGATGTGATTCAATTTACTAAAAACATAACCGATTGTAAATTAAGTTACGAAACAATAAGAAAACAAATTGTAAGTTATTTTCCTGCGAAAATTTAATTTAGAAAAGAAAGATAACGGAAAAAGTGAGATTGTTTTTTATTTATTGAATTTATATTTTATTATAAGTTATGGTAAATAAAATTTAACCATCAAATCAGCATTTTCCTTATTTTGTATGCTTCTCATATGAAAATATTGCAGCATGAACGAATATATTGTTTCTTATTTACTCCGTCAAATAAATTTACAAATATTTTTTACTGGTTTATCCATTTCTTCTTTATAAATTTATTATGTTTATCATATCCCGTGTCTTTATTTGTGTAATATCACATGTTTTATTCTACACTATACATTTTTTTTTAAAGATTATATTTACTTACTTTTATACTTCATACTGATGCTTTACGCTATCTTGTAGAATAAAAGTGAACTACCACCTCACTTTTGAAACTACGAATTTCAAATAAAGATTACGTAAAATATTTATATGAAATAATTGTTTTAAAAATTCATTAAATTAAAATTTAAAAAATGTGTAACCAATTTTTTTTTGTCTTCAGTCATTTGACTGGTTTGATGTAGCTCTCCAAGATTCCCTATTTAGTGCTAGTCGTTTCATTTCGGTATACCCCCTAAATCCTACATACCTAACAATTTCTTTTAGATATTCCAAACGTTGCCTGCTTGCACAATTTTTTCCTTATACCTGTTCCTCCAATATTAAAGCGACTATTCCAGGATACTTTAATATGTGACCTATAAGTCTGTCTCTTCTTTTAGCTATATTTTTCCAAATGCTTCTTTCTTCATCTATTTGCCGCAACACCTCTTAATTTGTCACTTTATCCACCCATCTGATTTTTAACATTCTCCTACAGCACTGCATTTCAAAAGCTTCTGATCTTTTCTTGATATACGACAATACGACAGACCCGATGTCGTATTTCGTGACAAACGAGGCACGGTTTCACTTATCCGGCCATGTTAATTCGCAGAAACCAGGTATTGAATGGCAAGGAATCCTCACTAGATACTCGAGTGTCCACTTCACGATGATAAAATTGGCGTTTTATGTGCCATTTCCGATAATAAGGACCAATATTTTTTGACCGGACTGTCAATACACGAGTTTACCACACAATTTTCAAAGAATTCTATACGCAATTAACTGATAATGAAAAATAATGCAGCTTCTTCTAACAAGACGGAGCAACGTATTATACATCAAACTTTTCGCTCAATCGCGTTCATGCAGCTTTTAAAAATGAACTAGCTATCAATAATGTACGGCGGCTTCTACGTTCCTCAGAGTTGTCTACTTGCGATTTTTTCCTTTGGGGCTACTTAAAGGAGAGAGTTTACATCTAATCTCCACAATATTTATGAACTAAAGGTAAACATTCAGCAAAAAATCAACGGAATTGACAAGAATTTTTTTACGTCAGACGACTCTCAATATGATCAGTCGAGCACAAAAGTGCATCGATGCCCAGGGTGGTCATTTTGAACATCTTTTTTAACAATAAAGTAAATAAATACAACATTTAAATTACGTTTTATTTTTTTCTTATTTAATTTATCGGTACCAGTCATAAAATTTCATTTCAAAATATCCTACCGACTTTGTAGCGGTTACCTTTTTATGGCTCCGGTTTTATGTTTCTCACCCCGTATTTCTAATTAAAAAAACTAAAATTGAATAAGGTAACACATTTTTTTTTGTTATTAATGCTGTAAATTTTGTATATTTAAATCGTGGGTTCCAAAAAAATTAATAAATACCAGAAGTTAATTGTTGACTGTAGATTCTTACTTGGCACAGATGTCTAAAAGTCTAAATCTAAAGGATTACCAATTACATTTGAATCTTATTATTTTTCAAAAATCAATTTTATTTTATTTTTAGAAGCTTAATAGCAAAAATCAGTCCCTAGATTTAGTATCAGGTGTCAACAGTTGAAACGTTATGGGTAAACTCTTTACTTTTTTTTTAGTATTATCAATTTTTTTTTTATATTTACCACATTTTAAACAGTTTAATACTCTCGAGATGTATTTTTTACTGTACGGATAAAAAAAATTCCTTTTATGTATAAAATAGTCTCGTGAAATTTATACTAATAAAGGAAGCAGAAAGTTAAGACCCGCATTGGATTTCAGTAACACAGTATTAAGTTTATTCCGTATTTATTTAGAGTGTATTTACAAAATGTTACAATGCAGTAAAATCTAATTTAAGCTAATGTAATAAATTCCATGCAGAGCAAAAGCAGAATTATAAGTATATATTAAAATAAGTTAAATACTGTGAAAGTATTAACGTGATTTTATATTTATTACTCAAATTTCAATTTAATTTCACTGAATACAATTCTAATAAACATATATGTGTTATTAAAAATAAATTTTACGGTATAAGGAATATAGTTGATTATTATGGTATATTTCTGTTCGTGCTTTTTCGCAAAAGAGAAAGATGTAAAAGAAGACTATTAATGGAGAGAAATACTTACAACTAATAGATAGCGTTTTTTTTTTTTCTTTCCGTAGCGGAGTAAAAAGCTCTGCCAGCCGTCGTCAGGCCCGCACTGACGGCAGTGCGGGGCTCTCACCCGCTAAAAAACCTCCTCTTCTACCATGCAGAAGCCGGATCTAAGCCATATGGCATGTACAGCCCCTGGATGATCACCCAGGCACTCCACTATCCGAATCCGTATGACCGGAAGGCGTCCCCAGGGGGCGATCGACGAGCGACGACTCCGAGGAGCCCCCGGCGCCCACCCCCAGAAGCTGGCCTCCCTTGATCACCCGTCATCCAACTCCAAGCCTCCATAGATTCGCATCAACTCATCCTGCCGTCGCCTCTCTTCATTGGCATTCTCTCGTATCATTGATGCGATCGTAGCCGAGACACAGTCCCACTTGTTGCTATCGCTGAGCATTACCTCGATTATATTGTTGGCTCCCTCCACACCCTCTTTTTTTCTGTTTAGCCTCCGGTAACTACCGTTTAGATAATACTTCAGAGGATGGATCAGGATGACATGTATGAGTGTAAATGAAGTGTAGTCTTGTACATTCTCAGTTTGACCATTCCTGAGATGTGTGGTTAACTGAAACCCAACCACCAAAGAACACCGGTATCCATGATACACCTCCACACCCTCCACACCCTGACCCTCGAGCACTACGCGGAAGTAGCGCCATCTAGGGCAAAAAAATACTACATGCTCTGCTGTATCCAGTCCGCCGCAATTGTGACAGCGACTTATATGGCATCTGCCCATCCTGTACAGGTACCCTCGAAAACATCCATGTCCAGACAGGAACTGGGTGAATTCGTAGCCTGTATTACCGTGCTTTCGCTCCACCCAGTTCCTGACTTCTCGTATTAGCCCATAGGTCCACCTATGGGTAATAGATAGCGTTACGTGATATCCATATTTCTCGTATGTATTGATTATAATAAAAAAATAAACTGTAATATTTATAAACGTAAAAAGGATTTTAAAAATAAATAAAAGAAAATAAATAGTTTTAAAATATCGGAACAAACTTTATTAAATAAAAAAATCAAATCTAAAATTAAAAAATATATATATTTAGAGGGCTGCTTCTATAAAACCCATCTCCGCTACAGTGGGAAAAACTATAAAATTAGTGTATGTGGTAGAAAAATAATATTGATAATGTTAAAAATTATTATTATACTTATTGCATGTGTGGGTAAATTATTGCTATACGAGGGTCGCCTTTTAAGTTTTTATAAAAAAAATTTGTGGGCATAAATAGTTTTATTGTTTCTTAAAGCCTTTAAGATTTATATACTTTTGCATGCGTTCAAACAAATTCTCGAAACATTTTTTCCAATATGAAGTTGAGGTATCTGCTAGGAAATAACTGTTCCTTTTCCGTAAATTTATGACAAATGTTTTAAATTTTGTCGGTTGATTTTCTGATAGCCGGTGAGCTATTATCGTCCTTTTTCAAAAAGTAATTCTATATCTGCAAAGAAATCGAAGTAACTACTTAAAACTAGCTTTAAATTAATCAGTACCGATATTTAATTCATAGGCGTTTTCCAGGGCTTTCATGCGACACATATCTGTTGAGATCGTATTCTGCCGAGGTATTTGCATAGGTGGCATCCTGACAGAGGACAAACTGATAACACTGTTGTGTTATCATGTTTAGAGGGTCTAAAATACGACCTCCGGTAAAGCCAATCAGGGCTTGGAACGGAGAGGGTAGTGTAGCGAACGGGATCGTCACAAGGCGGGTATCTTCCTATACGTGGTCAGATGTTGAAACCGCATATTCAAAACTGACGTTACTTTCCGCATAAGCGGTGAAATTTTTTCTTCTATTTCTCGATATTGTGCGTTTTTCCACCAAAATGATGGATGGTTAAGAGAGATTTGTTCTCTTTCTTTCAATACAGGACTTTACTATATCAATTTTTTTCCTTAGCAAAATTTCCATGTTCCTTTGCTTTAGCAATAACACATAACGTTTTGCAACATTGAAAGAACGCCGTATCTTTCTTCACTCGTTTTGTTGTTTAATTGTATGTGGAACTTTTATTTACTGAAAGGTCGTTGTTACAATAAAAACTAAACATAAAATGACTACAAAATGATAAAAATGTATTATAAATATTGTAATATACATTACAATTCAGAAAAACATTTTTGGGTAAGTAAAACAAAATTTATAAAAATATTGCATAAAAATTATTTTAAAAACCTGATACGGACACCACATGACTTCTTTGTACGCATATTAAATTACATATATACATTTTAGTTTTAAATAAAATGTACATAAAATTTTAGTTCATAAATAACTTCTGATATTTTTTCTTTTTTTTGTTATTGAATTATTATTTATCGTAATTTTTTTTTTTTAAATGGAAGGTTAATAATTATTAAAAAATCAATATATTTAAATTTAAAAAAAAAAAAGATTTAAAGGAAATGAAATCTGATTCGAACCAATATGCCTTCCCGTTGTAAGATCCAAATATTTCAAAAATTAAAATTTTATTTGGCTATAACTCTGAAACCAATGAAAATAAGTACCACTTATAAATTGTAAGGAATCGTTGAAAAGCTGTCAATGAGGGTTTATAACTGCAGTTAAGAAAAAGGCTCTTTTGGACACTTTTAGTCCAGTCGATTGCACTCAAAAAGGGAGGTGCACAACTAGATGTTACAACAATCCTAAATCCAAAATTTTAACATGCTACGGCTAATCGTTTTTGAGTTATGCAAGATACATACATACCTACGTACGGAAGTCACGGCGAAACTAGTAAAAATGGATTGAGAGATGGTCAAAATGGATATTTCCGTTGAAATTTAAAAACCGATATTTTTTGCGATATTAATACTTCATTTATTTCGTACAAGGAAGTAAAAATAAATATAAAAAATGTTACTTTTCAATAGACTTTATATTTCTTTGATATGTTACATAAGGAAAAGCTTTACGAAAACTGACTGCCAGAAAAAAGGTATATTTATATACTGAAGAATGGATAAAAATACCGTTTTACACCCTAACTTTTTATCTTTAAAAAAAAAAAAGAAAAGAAATATTTTCTGCCACAAATCACTATTAAACAAGCAGTAAACTACCATTTCATTTCTATTATACATATTTCTTTTTCCCTAGGTCAAATAAATAGTGTACACATATAAGGGGTTTAGGGATCAAAAAATTCTATTTCTTTTCCATATTGCTGCACCCTATTCCATTATAAGTAAACTGAATGGATACAGACTCATTCATTCTCATGTTTCATTCCGTAAATAAAACATAGTTAACCTCTTAACTATTTCATTATTAACTACTATTATAAAATATATTTGTACTTCAAATTATTAAATTATTTACTTTTTAATTTATGGTTTTTATATACATCAATGTGTAATGCTACGTGTAAAAATCTGACGTGGGCACCACATTACTTCCTTGTACGCCTATTAAATTACATATACACATTTTTTTTAAATTAATTTTTTTTTGTCGTCATTTGACTGGTTTGATGTAACTCCCTGCTAGATTCCCTGCAAGTCGTTTAATTTCGGCATACCCCCTACATCCTACATCCCTAAAATTTCTTTTACATATTCCAAACGTTGCCTGCCTACACAATTTTTTCCTTCTACCTGTAGGATGCTATAATATGTGGCCTATAAGTCTGTCTCTTCTTTTAACTATATTTTTCCAAATGCTTTCTTCATCGATTTGCCGCAACATCTCTTCATTTGTTGCTTTATCCACCCATTTCATTTTTAACATTCTCCTATAGCACCACATTTCAAAAGTTTGTAATCTTTTCAATACATTAGTAAATTGCGAATATTATGAAGGACTTTCTACATCGCGTCAAGACTCCTGTACCTAAAATGTAACAGCAATGTCTTGATTGTCATGGAAGACATCTTCAAGAAGTGAAACCTTCCTTCCTTTCCTTTTTCCTGTTTAGCCTCCGAGAATTACCGTCAGGTATTACTTCAGAGGATGATATGTATGAGTGCAAGTGAAGTGTAGTTTTGTACAGTCTCAGGTCGACCATTTCTGAGATGTGTGGTTAATTGAAAGCTAACCACCTAAGAACACCGTTATCCACGATCAATTATTCAAATCTTTATAAAAGAAATTGCCTTTACTAGGATTTGAACGTTGGAACTCTCGACTTCCAAATGAGCTGATTTACCAAGATGATTTACCACTAGACCAACCCGGTGGGTAGGATGTGAGACCTATTTTGTGGATATAATACAATTGTTCTAATTCATTGTATTTATTGTTGTATAATAAATTTGTTAACCTATTTTCAAATTGTGTACTGTTAAATAAAACACTCTGTATTTTGTTCTTTATTTTTTAGTTAAAAAAACTAAAGATACTATATTGGGAGAAAATGTAAATTTTGAAAGAAAAAGAAAGATTTTTCATTATTTTGGTTTTAACAAAAGAAAATTGTTATTTAGGCTGGATTCAGCAATACGAGAAAAAAAATTAATCTATTAACATCAGTAAAACATAGTTAATTGAATGACATATTAAAATGTATAATCAGAATTTAAATGTAAAGAAAATTCAAAATTTTTTTACCTATATTTACAGAACTGATAAAAGTTCAGAATATATAAAATAATATAAATTAATGGAAAAAAAAATGTACTGCTTTAAGAAGGAGATTACCTGATCAGTTGGTCAAGATCAACCACCTTATATGTAATGTAAGCTTATAACGTGTTATGAGAAGTTCTATGATTCGTGGGAAAGTCTTAATTTTTATTACACATTTTATAAAAATATATACATTTATAAAAAAATATAATACATATTAATAAAATGAATAATAATAATACATAAAAATAATTATCAATAAAAAAAGTGGTGCATTATAGTATTAAATTTATCCACTTATCATGCAAATATTACACAAATCAATTTTAAAAAAAACCTGACCGACCTTATTTCTTTTTATGAGTAAACAGATTTAGGAGAAATAATGAATGACGTGGATGAAGTCCTTCGCAAGAACTACCAAATGAAAACAAACAAGAAAAAACGAAAGTAATGAAATGTAATAGAAATGAAGTAGATGGACCAACGAATATAAAAATAGGATGAGAAAAGACTGTGGAGGTAGAAGTATTTTGTTATAAAGGAAGCAGAATTACTGATGGACGAAGCAGGAACGATATAAAATGTCGAGTAGCACTAGTGAAACGAGCTTTCAGTCAGAAATATAATTTTCTTATATCAAAAATTAATTTAAACATCAGGAAAGCATTTTTGAAAGTTTATGTTTGGAGCGTAGCTTTATATGGAAGTGAAACTCGGACGATCGGAGTACCTGAGAAGAGAAGATTAAAAACTTTTGAAATGCGGTGCTATAGGATAATGTTAAAAATCATATGGTTAGATAAACCGACAAATGAAGTGTTATGGTAAATCGATGAAGAAAGAAACATTAGGAAAAATATAGCTAAAAGAAGAGACAGACTTATAGGTTACATCTTAAGGCATCGGAATAGTCGCTTTGATATTGCTATTTACGAGGGTAAGTCAATTATTATCCGCAATTTAGTTATATTTTTGTTTATGTTGGTAGTTCGGGTTGCGTAGAAGACGCATGCGTGGTTTAATTGTTGTTATATCTGTGCAGGTTTGATGCTGCTAGGTTAGTTACATTATCGCTGCCCTGCCGTTAACGATGGCTGCTCCGCTTTCTAATCGCACCAAAGAACAGCAACGTTCAGTGATCCGTTTTTTATGGTCGGAAGGTGTATCAGGGGCCGAAATTCATCGAAGACTTTCGGTACAGTACAGGAACAGTGTGTTGCCGCAACGGTGTGTCTACAAATGGATTGAAAAATTCAAAAATGGTGTTACGCACCACGAAGGAGTCGAACGATCGTTTACCGCCACAAATGAAAAAAAAAAACATTGAGGATGCCCGTGACATGGTTTCTTAGACAGACGAGTAACTATTGATGAAGAGGCACATCGTCTGCAAATTAGTCTCGGTTCTGCCTACGAAATCATCCACAACAGACTTGGGTTTCATAAAGTTTGTGTAAGATGGGTCCCAAAACAACTCACACAGTCGCATAAACAAACACGCTTGGACATCTGCTAAAAACATTTGGATCGCTACGGTAACGAACGGGACATCTTCTTAGACAAAATCATCACTGGTGACGAAACATGGATCCATTATTACGAGCTGGAGAGTAAACGGCAGAGTGTGGAATGGAAACATCCAAATTCGCCCTGCGAAAAAAAAGTTCAAGACCCAACCGTCCGCAGGAAGACTGATGCTTACGGTTTTTTGGGACTCACAAGGCCCAGTACTGGAACATTATGAGGAAAGGGGCACGACAATAAACAGTGCGTTTACTGCCACGCTGAAGCCTGAAATTCGAAGCAAACGCCGAGGACTGCTGCCGAAAGGTGTTGTGTTGTTGCACGACATGCCCGTCCACATACTGCTGCCCACACTGCTGAAACGCTCCAAAAACTCATCTTTGAAGTACCGGCTCATGCTCCGTATAATCCTGATCTTGCCCCTTCTGACTACCACTTGTTTGGTCCACTCAAAGAGGCATTAAGGGGCCGTTGATTTACTTCGGACGAAACAGTGAAAGAAGCGGTGCATTCCTGGCTCGCAGCTCAACCGAAAACCTCTTTTATGAAGCCATCATGCAGTTTGTGCAACGATGGACCAAGTGCGTTGGAACCAAGTGAAATGGAAGGGAACTATGTTGAAAAATGATGTACATGTAAGTTTCCTATTTGTATTGCAATAAAATTTATAACTACATTGCGGATAATAATTGACTTACCCTCGTAAATGCAATACAAAAACTTAATTGTTAGAATCAACCGTTAGTATTGCCAACTTATCGAAATCATTTTAAACAAATTTAGATAAAATTAATTTTTTAATTATCTTTAAAGATGTCTAATAAATTGTTTTGTTGAAGTGTTTTTTTATTGATTTTTCATTATTTATTTTTAATTTTCAGAACGCAGTACGTAAAGCGTGAAGTATAATACATCAAAATTAAGGTTACGTTACTCTGAAAGTAATGATATTTATTTATTTTATTTAAGGTTTCATTTGTAGAACAGAATATTTCGTGCATTTTAATGGGTTGATTGTGGAAACCACTTCATTCCTCAATTTTCTGAATAATCCTGGCGCAGGATGTTTGTCATCGATAGAATGCCGATACTAGTTTCAAGACTGATTTCTATCACACGTCAGGTCACCCTGCAACCCATTTTGGTTATAATAGCTTACACATAAATACATTACTCATTTAGTATTAAGCAATTTTTTTTATTTTTTACATTTAAAAATACCACTCCTATGTAAACTTGCATTTGCAAAATTGTCGATAAACAAAAAACCGTTGATTTTTTAAAAAAAAGAAGAAAACTCAGACAAGATCTCTAGCAAACTTTGACATGGAATGCTTGTTGTGCTTGGAAATTACTATCCATTTATCTTGAGCACCTTCTGCTGTTAAATCGTTATAATACGGCATATAAAATACCCTACCGTCAACAAAACGTCAAACACAGCCTTAATTTTAATTAGCTTTTCTTTTACGAGTAAAGAAGAAAAATAATAAAGTAGTGAAAAAAGAAGACAAAGAAGTAAACCAGAATTATAACATAAAATGTAAAAGAGGAACCCAAGGTATACACTAGAGAAAACTAAGTCGAAGAAAGAGCAAAAGATAAAGAAAGAAAAAAAAATACCATAATTTCTTTCATTGGTTAAAATACTTGAGAGAAATTTAATTAAAATGCATAAAGGTAATTAAAAAGTAACATGTTAAAACGAAAAGAAAAGAAAACAAACGTTTAGTAAAAGAGTAAAAAAAGAAAATACATTATGGACAAGTACAAAGAAAACGAAAGTGATAAAATATAACATAAATTAACAAAAATATGAATGAAACATGTCCGTGAGAAAAACACTATAAAAAAGACAAATAAACAAATTACAATTAATGAGATTTTAATTGCTTAATTATAAACTAATAGGTGTAAAAATTATTTACTGTTACGATTAATTAATTAATAATACTATACTATTTAAGGGAAATAATGCTTTAATTAGTTAATTTAGTTGTGAGAGAATTGTTTAGTAAATCAAGATTTAAATTGAATTAAAAACGCTCATTACATTGTAATGTAGCTAAAAAGAACAAATAAGTTAGGGTGCACAACAGTTCTCTACAACAGTTATAAGCGAAAACTGTGATTCAGTTGGTTAAAAGCAGCAAGTGAATAGTGGTACTAGTGAATGTTTTGACGCATGACCACCAGAGCGAGACAAGTTCGCATGCCACTTAACCTAACAAAACCACTTCTCTAATGTTTTTCCTTCCGTTTTTATTTATTATTATTGTTATATATATATTTTTTTTTTTCAATTCAACAGTTTCATTAACAATTATAATTTTTTATGTTTGTAGGAGTAAGAAATTAAGTACGTAATTTATATAGAATGTGCAAAATATTTTAATTAGTAAAATATCACTGAATATGTATATATATATTTTTTTAAATAATTTCTATTATTTAAATTCTTAAATAATATAACCCATTTCATTCGTGCAATTATAAATTCATATTTTATTTATATTCTAAAATACAATAAGCTATTGATAATGTAAATTCATTAAAAAAAAGCACAATCAACTTTTCCAAAACTTTTCCCGTATATTCATATAAATAAATAAAATTAATAGTTATGTTTTGCCCATATTCTAAATATTTTTTTTTTTACAGTCAGCTGTGGACCACGAAAAGATTTCTGTTTGATATTTTCAGTTTTTCTCAATGTTCTTTTTCCCTCTTTTTTTTGTTCTTTGGGGGTTTGCTTATTGAAAACCTTTAAATTCGTTAACTTTCTTTTCAAAACATATTAGGTAGTCTAAAAATCACTGAGCATTTTGCGCACGAGATAACGTTAGCGTATTTTGGTAAAAATCGAGGAAGACCGGCTTCATGACATCGCCAACAACGTAAACATCCTTCACCAAACACTGTTAAACCGTTTTGAAAAAGCTGGTTAAGAAAAAAGCTCAAAATTTGGGTGCCGTATGATTTGACAAAGAAAAATTTACTCCATCGAATTTCTTTCTGCTAATCTCTACTGAAACGTGACAAAATCGAGACGTTTCTGAAGCGGTTCATCGCGAGTGATGAAAAGCTGATAACCTTTGAGAAAAATATGCGAAAAAATCTTAGTCGAAACGAGGAGAAGCTCCACGATCTGTGGCAAAACCCTGACTACCACCTAGGAAGGTTATGCTGAGCGTTTTGGGCGAACAGAAGGGCATCACTATCACGAGCAGCTGCCATCAGACAGAACGATAAAATCAGACCTGTACTGTCGAACCCACCGGGTTGGTCTAGTGGTGAACGCGTCTTTCCAAATCAGCTGATTTGGAAGTCGAGAGTTCCAGCGTTCAAGTCCTAGTAAAGCCAGATATTTTTACACGGATTTGAATACTAGATCGTGGATACCGGTGTTCTTTGGTGGTTGAGTTTCAATTAACCATACATCTCACGATTGGTGGAACTGAGAATGTACAAGACCACACTTCATTTACACTCATACATATCATCCTCATTCATCCTCTGAAGTATTATCTAAAACGGAAATTGCCGGAGTATAACAGGAAAAAGAAAGACCTGTACTGTCGATAATTAGTGTGATTACATCTAGCAATTCAAAAGAAACCACCTAAACTCGTCAATAGAAAGGGTGTCGTATACCACGCTGACAACGCCAGATCTCATACATCTTTAACATCCCGTCAGAAATTGAGAGAACTTGACCGGGATATTTTAATGCATCCACCCTATAGCCTAGACCTGGCACAGTCAAACTATTCCGGGAGTTCTACAGAACTCCCGGAATGGTATTAAATTAGTTTCAAAAGAGGCCTGTGAAAAACACGCGTCACAGTTTTTTTACCGGAAACAATAGTAGTTCTACAGCAACGGGATTATGGCATTTCCGGAAAAATGGTATAAAGCCATCGAAAAATTGGTAGGTGCATACAGTCTCACAATGTTATCTTCCATTAACCATAAATGTATTCTCAATTTTGACTTCCAAAGGTTCAATACTTTTTAGACAATCTAATATTAAGTTTTGTTAAATTCCGATTTAATATACATATTTTAGTTTCCTGGTATCATAGCTCTACTAGAACTATGCTGCAAGAAGGAAAGTATTGCAATCGGTCAAAAAATGGGGTATATGATTTTCTTTTGCATTTCTCGATATTTTGTGACCCAGGGACAGCCAAAAAACAAAAATAAAGTGCGGGTAATATCCTAATGTCCGTACTGGCGTGTATGAAGCTTAATAACTTTTGACTGGATGAACCGATTTTGCTGAAATTTTGTATAAGAAGTCGTGTATTTGGAGCAATTTGTTGGTAGAATTTTGGGGTCAATATATAGAGGAAGTGGTGTAAGCAGTTTTTCGTGTTAATTTCCTCAAAATTTTGCAAACATAACCCCACTTTAAGCTTAGTACATCCGTGTATGCTTATCTTACCATCTTTTTTAAAAATATTTTTTCCCCAAAATTTGAAAAAAAACCATCTTTTTATTATTGCGTATTTTTCAGAGAATTTTTGTTATGTCTCCTAGGCATAGTAGTAGTGCAAGGGACAGAAAAAATAATTTGGGAACGGGGCGGGGAAGCCGATCAAAGTAAAAAAAATTATCTAACCTTTAATTTTATGACAATCTACTAAGTCGAAATTTAAAAAAAAAAACACGTTAAAAAGGTATTATTTTGTGTATATTTTAGTATTATATTAAAGTGAATTTTATTATTTAAAAATTATAATTTTACATTATAATTTTTTTTTTAATTGTAAAATTATATTTTAATTTAGATGTTGATGAGCTTAAAAATAAAATTCAGTTGTATGAAAAAACTCTTAGTAACAAATAAAACGATGATAAACTTTGTTAAAAATAATATATAAAATCTATAGAATGAGCAGATAAAAATTAGAAAACTTTTACGAAAATCCATCCACACAGTATCTTTTAGACAGCAAGAAAAATACGTATGTATAATTCGAATTGCGAATAGTAAAAGCTTTAAAAATAACTTAAAAGGTAAATTATTAACAAATATAAACGACTTAAGCAAATAATTTTGAAATAAGAATATGTCTTTTTAATTTGTTTTCTTTTTCCTTTTAATAAAATTCCTCTAAGTATGAATCAGCCAAGGTCATTGTAAAAAAACGTTAAATAAATGGTAAATAAACAAAAAAACTGGTACTGACTAGTAAAAATGTATGCGAAGAATAAAATTTATTGCAAAGTATTGTAGTAAAAAATGAGAATAAAAAGATAGAATGAGATGAAAACCGGTGGTTAGGAAGAAAGATAGAGAGGATTGATGGTAAATGAGAGAGGTAGGAATAAAAAGAAAAGAGATGATGTCGCTTTTTAGTTGAAGAGATGTTTTCAGTCGGAATGCAGTTAAGCTAGATAACCTTAGTAGTCAGCTTGGGCTCACTAGCACAGCAAGCGCTAGCTGGATCGAAAGGACCATCTTTCCACTATCCAGTCATTCAACAACAACAACAACACAACAAACTGCAACCGGTCAAGGCGGGGCGTTGACCACTTACAGCTTATTACAACTAAACTAAATAAGTACAACAGCAGATCGACATTTTCAAACAAAATGAATTCGACATCGCTATTTTATTGTGTTATTGTTACCTTTGGTATTAGTAGATGGATGTATAAGACTGGATGAAGAGAAAGACGTGGTAATAAACGAAACGGGACGTGCGTTATGAAAAGCGTGAATACTCGCTCACACGGTTAAGCTGCACATTCCTTATAATAGTAAGCGCTTCATTAATCTTCAGTCAAAGAACACACAATAAAGCCTCGGTAAAAGCAATACTGAACCAGAATTTTTTATACCTTTCTCAAAGTAAAATTTTAAGTCATGTGAATTATTAATATAATTCTAAAAATATAAATTTTGATTTATATAATATATTAATAGAAACAGAAATTTAGATGTATCGAATATTGAATTTTATTTTTGTAGTGTTCAAAAAGTGACACAACATTATGGGAAAATGAGTAAGTTATATCAATACATGAAAGTGGTCTCCATTATGCGATTCACATAATTAAATACGACGTTGCATGTTCTTAAACACATGTTGTAACTTGATTAAGGAATTGCAGCGACACATCGTTAAGTTTCGCTCTGTAATTCGGGAACAGTATGAGGATGAGTTTTGTAAGCGTCATCGTTAAGGTATTCCCACAACAAAAGGTCAGGAGAAAATAAATAAGGAGACCGAGGAAGCCACTACCCCTTCGAAATCAACTGTCCATGAAAATGAAAATACTGATCCAAGAAACTCATAATATTGTTGGCTCCATGAATCGTAGCATTGTTCTACTGAAACCATGTGTACTCTAACCGATTTGCAGGTATAGTGATAATTTGTCATAAAAAAAAAAAAATATTCCACAGTATATTTTTAGATTAGATTATCCCGAGGGGGGTGTTGTTGTTGGATATGCTGATGACATTGCTATCCTAGTAGAAGACAGAGAAGTTAATAACCTAGAGGATAAAGCAAATCAGGCGTTACGAATAATTGATGAATGGCTGGTAGGAAGCATGCTACAGATATCCCCTAACAAATCCTGTTGTTTGGTGTTTTCAGGTAGAAGACCTATTAGAAACCTCAATATAAACATTAGAGGAGAGAGAATTAAGGAGGTCAAAGAAGCAAAGTATTTAGGGGTTCTTTTGGATAAAAGCCTAAGATTTAGCAAACACGTAGAGATGATTTGTAACAAGGTCACCCCTTTGATTAAGGCATTGAGGACTCTTTTCCAGAACCATGGTACACCGAAAATGGTAATAAGGAGACTGATAACTGCGGCTACCACGTCAGCAATTTTATATGCGGCCCCGATATGGGGAGATACAATGAATATTCAGAGAAACAAAACAAAATTAAAAAGAGTACACAGGCTTGCTTTACTGCGTGTAGCCGCGGGATACAGAACAGTGTCATACGACGCGTTGTGTATACTAACGAAGGTTCTACCCATTGATTTACAAATTAAACAAAGAACATTTAGATATAGGGGTATGTCCAAAGATGAGATTGAACGGCTAATTGATCAAGAGTGGCAGGATACATGGACACACTCTAGAGTTGGGGATTGGACCAGGCGACTAATCCCCAACATAAATATGTGGACTAGTAATAGAATAGGTAATGTTGATTTTTATACGACACAACTGTTGACGGGGCATGGCTCGTTCGGCCATTATCTGTTTAGAATTGGAAAAAGACCTACCCCACAATGTGTGTACTGCCCAGAGACTGACGATGCGGAACACACTGTGTTTGTATGCCCAAGATGGGCTCCAAATAGAAGAGAAATTTCGGACAACGGACTTACACCTGAAAACCTCTTAAATTGGATGGTCTATAGTGACGATAACTGGGATTGGTTCCGTAGGTTTGCCGGGGAAATCTTACGCACCAAGGAAGAAGAGGACAGAAGAAGGGGTTTGTGAAATTAGGGTAGGGAGGACAGTCCCTCCGTGGAGGGCCCGTACGCCGTGGTGTGCGGGTTCCTGAGAAGGGGGGGAACTCCTGGGGAGTGTGGGACAAATAAAAGATCGAGTCCCGGTTGGCGGTGCCGCTCCTGCGGGTGCCTCGGTGCTTAGTGGGGGCGGTACCGCTGATTAGAGGCAAAGACATAATGACCGAGACCCGGTTCCCTGCTGAGGGGATGGGAGGTGGCGTAGCCATACCCCGTCTCCGAGGCGGGGGATTAGAGGCAGGCGAATAAAATAAAATAAAATTAAAGATCCGAGACCGGGGGAGCTAACCTGCCGTGCCGGGTGTACAACCGGTGGGCGGGGGACACTCCCTTAGAGTAAAAGGACACTCTCCCCGACTGAGTATACTTAAATGGATATCCGGTCGGGGAGAGTAGGGGAAGAAAAAAAAAAAAAAAGGTATAGTGATAATAGATTGTTGCACCGTATTTAGCGATCACTGTACCGTGAAAGAATATCATGAAGATTCGCCTACGGGACATTGCATATCAAACACCCACTTTTTGGAGCCGATATTGATTTTCCGTACAGCAAGTGCGTGAATTCTGTGCAATCACGTATCATTCAAATTGGAACCGTGACTCATCAGACCGAAACCGGTCATCGAATTCTTTCCCGTCTGGCGTTACTGATGACATGAACTCCTGACAGAAAGATATGCGTTTTTCAGTGTCTGTAGGTAACAACTCGTGAACAACAAGAATTCCGTATTGATTCATCTTTAAAGCACGATGCCGTGCGGGTACTACCGATGAAGAGACTAGACCGCCTAGATCGGCATCGTACAGATTTCTTGGGACTAACACGAAATGAAAGCTTGCACTTCTATCTACTTTTCTGGTGTTAGCACCTTTGGTCAACCACTTTTGGCTGGATCTGCCACACTCCCTTCTTCTTGGAACTAATCGTAAAGCCGCTTGAAGGAGAACTTTTTTGGTGCATCCACACCGTAATTTTTTGTGAAGGCATCCTGGCTCTGAGCATAATTGGTACGTCTAATGTACTGGGACACAATGAATAAGTTTCTGCTACATTGTGTAACGCAATTTTCCTCGATTAAACATACAACAAAAGAAGGAAACATTCTTTCATAAGGTTGCGTCACTTTTGAACTCTCTTTATCAAACTAGTTGGTTCCTAAAACGTAATGATTTGCTAAAATAAAACCGCTAGCCCATTTTTGAGACGATCAACTTACTTTCCTTTTTTAATATAGCTATTCTAACTGTATAAACCGGGAAATTAAAGGGGACTAACCAAGTGCACAGTACGTGACAACCAGGTAAAATTTATTTACCAACCGGGTTGGTCTAGTGGTGAACGCACCTTCGCAAATCAGCTGATTTCGAAGTCGAGAGTTTCAATGTTTAAATCCTATTATAATCACTTTCTTTTATACGGATCTGAATACTAGATTGCGTATAACGGTGTTCTTTGGTGGTTGGCTTTCAATTAACCACAAATCTCAGAAATGATCGACCTGAGACTGTACAAAAGTATACTTCATTTACACTCATGCATATCATCCTCTGAAGTAATACCTGATGGTGATTCCCGGAAGCTAACCAGGAAAAAAAGGTAAAATTTATTGAGTAATCGTAATAATAATTTGTTAATTTACACCGTACTTCCGTCATTTTTTTAATGATTATGATTCGTATGTAATAAATTACACGACGACACGCATTCAAAATTCATTTCTTTGGGATGGACAGAGAGGAGAATTGTGGATAAATAAAAAATTATCTAAATTTGTTGGCAACAATATTTTTTGCCGATCTCCATGGCTGAGTAGGTCGCATCTCGACATTTTGTACGGAGCTCCCGGGTTCTAATCCCGGTCAGACATGGTATCTTTTCATACGCTACCAATCTCCATCGGACTAATGACTATAGCTGTTGATGCCTGCTTTTTCATAAATAA
This sequence comes from Lycorma delicatula, assembly GCF_047948215.1. NCBI lineage: Eukaryota > Metazoa > Arthropoda > Insecta > Hemiptera > Fulgoridae > Lycorma > Lycorma delicatula. The sequence continues at coordinate 44,596,042 of NC_134465.1, forward strand.
AAAAAATAATAATATATATATATATATATATATATGCAGAGTCATTCACGGTAACCGGATGTTTTTGAAGTGGGTTGTACTCGGGCGTTCGTGGTGGGAGGGGTACGTGGCTAGTGTCTGAAGTTTCCTTTGTTCATAGCATTTACATTTTAGTCGTTGAGATGGAGCCATGGACGCTAGACCAACGCCTGTACGCGTATGACAGTTTCGTACGAAATGACGAATCCGTAACTGCTGTTCAGCGAGATTTCCGCCGTCAGTTTAATATCCATCGTAATGTAAGTGTCCCTTCTCGTAACACAATATTGCGGTGGGTAAACAACCTTCGAACAAGCGGTTCAATATTGAAGAAAAAACCACAGGGTCCCCGACAAACTGCTAGCACTCCGGGGAACATCGAACGAGTAAGGGAAGCCATTGTCAGAAGCCCACACCGCTCTATTCAGAGGCATTCAGCAGCGCTTCAAATGAGCACAAGTACGGTAAGACGAATTCTGCATACAGATCTGCATTTCTATCCTTACAAGATAGCCGTCGTGCAGCAGTTAAACGAGCAAGATTTCACGCAGCGATTACAATTTTGTCGACAAATGCTTACCGTTTTTGAAGAAAATGAAAATTTGTTATTGTTAATGAGTGACGAAGCTTATTTTCATCTGAATGGCTTCGTCAACAAACAGAATTGCCGGTATTGGGGAGAAAGAAACCCGCATCATCTTCACTAGAGACCACTTCATAGCCCAAAAGTGACTGTCTGGTGTGCTATAGGAAAGGTCGGTGTTATTGAACCATATTTATTGAAGAAAATGACGCTGCCGTAACTGTAACAGCTGATCGTTACATTTCGATGTTGAATACGTTTTTCATCCCTGAGTTACGAAACCGGGGAATCGATTTTCAAAATGTGTTATTCCAGCAGGATGGAGCTACACCGCACACAGCGAAGGCAACGATGGCTGTTCTCCGTAACTTGTTTCCGGGACGGATCGTTTCCAGATTCGGCGACATTCCTTGGCCCCCTCGGTCCCCCGACTTCAGTAGTTGTGATTTTTTTCTGTGGGGGTTTCTGAAATCGCGTGTGTACGGCAATAAACCGCGTACATTGGAGGACCTAAAGATCGCAATTCATCATCACGTTACCTAGATTGATGTAGACATGCTGAAAAGAATTGAGGCCAGTTATCGTGAAAGGCTACAACAATGTGTTGCCCAAAATGGACATCACTTACCGGACATAATTTTTCGTACATGAGTAAGTAACAAATGCTTTGATTTAACAAGTGTTTCATTACCAATAAAACTTTTTTAAAGTAAATATTCAATTTTTTTATGATTATTTAAATAACATCCGGTTCTCGTGAATGATTCTGTATATATACATACGATTTTCTGTGTTTCGTCTGTTTTGCTTCAATAAAAAACGATTTCTAAAAGTTCCTACGTTCTTTTTTATTGGCTGAATTTGTATTACTTTTCTAAAAATTAAATTCTCTACAAGTTTTATTACTAAATCTTCCGCGTTTATTAGTTGTTAAAGCTATTGTACTAAAAACCTAAAAAAATATTAGAAATATAATTCTGAGATCTATTTTATCCTTTTTCCAGTTCAAATTACACGAGAAACCACCAACTTTACTTCTTAATTTTGGTTCCAAAAATTACTGTAGGGCTTTTTTTTTATTAAAAGAGCTGAAATCCTGGCGAAATCTTTCGCCAGCCGTAATTCGAAAACAAATTGTTTCCAGACCTATGTTTATCTGAACTTTTTTCATCATTTTCACTATTAGAATATGTCCTATTAGAACATGTCACTATTAGAATATATATATATATATATATATATATTCGGCTTAATAAAAAATTCAATGGTAAACCACGTAAAGCATATACTTTCGTTATTATTTGTGAGAATGACTTGGAAATGATTTGTATTTGATTTCAAACAAAATATTTTTAATATATATTTTAATTTAATTTTTTATAAAACGAACAAATTGTTTCCCCGAATTCTACCTTATGTAATACTAAAAGCAATGAAAATAAATTGGCTATATTTAAAGGTTAATTTAAAAAGCAAGAACATATACCATAATTGACAGATTGTAGCCTACATTATAGGCAAAGTTTATATTAACTGGTTACTAAACATTAACATAAGACCGGTTTTTATGCAATTATTATTTTGCTGCAACGTATATAATTAGATCAATATTTAAATTCAAATATATATATATATAAATATATATACCGGTAGGTATGTATGACCTGAGCGACTCATGTATGAACTTTAATTTTTTTCTCTAGCCCACACCCAAATTAATAAAGTGTCGACCTATAGATTGAAAGTTATGATAGTTTTATTTTTTAACAATTTTGTAATTTTTTATTTTTACGTGTTTGTTATGATATAACTTAAGAACCACTGATGCGATTTATTTATAATTTTTATTACTGAGATTTTTATTATTATCAGTAAACAAAATTACCAATTGGAACAAAAGGGATGCCTCTAGAGCGCTGTTTTCGGAGGTATAATGGCGTGCTCTTATAATATCTCTTGCAAACAATTCTCCGATTTTCAACATTTAAACGGGGTATTTGCAACCAACACAGACACTACTACCGTTACTGTATGTGCGATTGGCTGCATCTGTCTCCGGTTACTTGACTAAAAAACATAAAAAAAAAAGATTGACCGGTACGGGAAACGGCAAGTATCCATATAGTGTTGGCGAAGCTGAGACGGGAAACTAGTATTCGTATATAAAAAATAGAACAATACAATAATGCAGTACGGAGCAATAATTTTGTTAACAATATAAAAAATACATTCAAATCTATATATATAAAAAAATGAATGTTTGTCTGTCTGTATGTCTCTTATGCCTACCTAAACCGTTCATCCGATAGCGATGAAAATTTGGGGAATGGTTGAACGCATGCCAGGGAAGGTTTCTGAATTAGTTTAGACCCGCTAGGTGGCGCTGGCGTCGAGATATTTCGAAAAATTGTATTTATGGTCCGATTTGCCTCATATTCAGAATACATTTTACTTACACGGAAAGAATTATCTTTGCAAAAAATGAACCCGCTAGATGGCGCTGGGGTTGAGATATTTAGAAAAATTATATTTATGGACCGATTTGGTTCATATTCAGAATATGAATATTAGTTACGTGAAAAGTAATATTTTTGCAAAAACTATACCCGCTAGGTGGGGCCGGTGTCGAGATAGTTACGAAACAAAAAAACAAATATACAAACAGACTTTTTTATTATATATATATATATATATATATATATATATAAAAGGCATGCTCGTATGTGTGTCCACTAAAGACCAAAAAACTAATGGACCGATTTACGCGCGGGCAAAAGGGAAAACGGGGAAAAGGTGGAAAGAGAAAAGGGAAAAACGGGAAAGGATAAAAAGGAAACTGGGAGAGGATTGAGGGAGAAGGGTGAAAGGGAGAAGTTGGAAAGGGAAAAGGGGAAGGAAAATAAGTTAAAGATAAAATTTGTGAAGTTCAGGTTTTAATTTTTTTATCAAATTTAAATTGTGTTCATTTATACTCTCTCTCTCTCTCTCTCTCTCTCTCTCTCTCTCTCTCCCACTCTTCGGCAATAGCGAAGCATTGCCGGGTCTGCTAGTTATCTATAATTATGAAAGATATACCTTATAAGTTACCTGGAAGAATTAACTTATAACGGTATATTTGAGTTAAGAATTTCTTCCTTCTTTGAAATATTAAAAATAAGTTGAAAATAAAATAATAAAGTACGGGTAAAAAGAGTTGAAAAGAATATTACAGTTTAATATAACAGTAGTAAGAAACAATTTTTAAAAAATAATCAAAACACCAAAACAAAAGTTAAAAAAGTAAATAATGCATAATTATAAAAATACAGAAATAACTAAATAAGAAGGGAAAATAATACGTAGAACTTTTTTGTAGCGTAGTATAGTTAAAAAAAAAAACTGAAGTTAATAATCTAGCTACACATCTGTATACTGTTATTATATATGTATAATGGTAATTAAATTCAACCGCAAAATAAAACAAAAAGTATTCAGGAAAAGATTATTGAGGTGAAGAAATGAAGAAGTTATAGAAAGATAGACGGGAATACTACTGCAAAATAATGATAATAATAATAATGAGAGTATTGCTTAAGTGTATCTGAATTGTACAGGAGGAATAGATGAGTCTTGAACCGACCAGATCATTGGCATTTAACATGCTTCGGTTGATTACAGTTTACCACCATACCATTACAATTTATAGTAAGTATTCTTGTATAAAACGTCTACTTCCAACACTATAAAACCTTGCATGCTTCACTAGTTATTTCAATTGTGGTTAATTTTTTTTTTAAATATAAAAAAAACAGAAATAGATTATTCTACTACTGTATTTTATAATAGACTAGACGTAGAATTAAAAAATAAAAGCCGGCAAGAATGTCGCTGACTTTCCCAGCCTCTGAATAGAACTTAAAAATTTAACTCCTCCCACTTTTCAGTTTAAAATTAATTTCAATCGATCTTAAAAAAAAAAAAACAATCTATTTCAAGAGAAAGTTTAATAAATAATGTTACACTACATTCATTTTTTTAAACCATTAAAATGTTCAGAAAATGCAGAGAGGTAGTTTTTACTCTAAGTACTGATTACTTATTTAATAATAATCAGAAATCTGTTGAATAATGTCTTGGTTGTTTAATAGCATTACTTTCCTGGCGCGAGTATAATTTTAAAATAATACATTTTGAATATTTAAGTAGATTACATTCATTTATTAAAGAACACTTCCTAATTTATTTGTAGAACAATAAAAAATGGAGGAGGACATTTTAAGATCACGTCGACGTCTTCGTCTGTGACCGAAGGAAACATTGCTGGTCTATGAAAAACGTTTGAGACTGACAAGCCACCAAATGGAGATGTCCTCCGGTATTAATACACCAACAGTTCGTGCTGTTCTGCTAGATCACCTTCAAGTTAGAAAGCTTCATTTTTTTGGGTGTCACGTATATTGGCCGGCGATCAGATGGCAAGTCGTGTTTCATGGTGTCACGAAACGCTGAAAAAAGGTAATCTCTCTATGTGAAGAGTGTTATGAGAGTTAATTAAAATTTGGTGTACTATTATAACGTCCCGACCAAGGCTAAGAACAAAGTGTGGGTGTTTGAAAATTCAGATCGGTGAAGAAAGAATGTAGCCTTATTTTTTAATGCGACAAGAATTTTAGAGCGAGTTTTGTTGAAAACTTGGAAAATAGATACATAAGTCGTATACCGAGAATGCAAAAATTTGTCATACGTTCAAGAAGCTGCGCTAAAACTCAAGGATGAACGCACGATTTCTTTACCGCGATAACGCTCCAGCGTAAAATTCCAAAGTTTTCTCCGAGTAATAACCCAGCACCGAAATAAAACTGTTCCCTAAAATCCTGTTGTCGCTCCATGTGACTTCGGATTGTTCTCTCAGATGCAGAACAAAAAACTGAAAGGGAGTCTTTTTAGGAGAAATGATGCATGTCATTTTACAAGGGCTTGGGATGATGAGGACACCCAAATCTCCAACTAAAGAGGGTACTTTGAAGACTGGTTTCAAAGAAAGGAAAAAAAAGTGAAATGTGTGGTGAACATTTTTTTGGAAAACTATAAAAATAAAATCGTATGCAAAACTTTCTTATATATATATAAAGATCTCTCTCTATAGAGAGATTTCACTCTCTCTCTCTCTATAGAGAGAGAGAGAGAGAGAGAGTGAAAACAAAGGGGAAAACTTGTAAAAAATGAAAAATGAATCAATGTTTAATATTTGAGGAATATAACAGTACGATGAACAGTACGGCAACACTGTGTACTGTGTACTAGCTTAATAATAACAAAAAAAGAAAACAAAAAATACCAGCACCACTATAATGACTAAACGTGCGTGATCATGTGTAGACGTGCGTGTCGAGCAGAAGATAATAATAAAAATTTTTGGACAGTTAAAATGAAATATATTCAGAACTTTGTTGCATTATAAATAAATTATATTACGAAAGGAATTGCATTTTATCAAGGTAAGCAACTTTTATAATACATTCTTGAAAATACTTAGAATATTTACATGTAATTATCATGAATTATATATATATATAAAATGATTATTAATACATAATTTTCTATATTTTCTTTAATCTTTTTTTATTCTTATAACTTGATTAAATAGAGAAGTAACAAAATTCAAATAAATCTTATATTTTTCAATTAAATTCAACTTACTAGTAATGTTGATATATCCAAAAAAATTTGATAAATATATAACTTATAATTTCTGAGCTTCAGCAAATTAATTTAAAAATTGTGACTTTTAAAAATTGTGGCAGTAATACGACCACATTGAGAGCTTTTCAACGATATATCACATAAATGGTACTTCTTTTCATTGGTTTCACAGTTATAGCCAAATAAGATTTTAATAAATTAAAAATTTGGATATTATAAGATGAAGGCACATCCGTTCGAATCCGACTTCATTTCCTTTTTTTAACTTTTTTTTATATTAAAATATATTGATTTTTTTTAATAATTATTAACCTGTGATTGTAAAAAAAGTTATACAATAAATAATAATTCAATAACAAAAAAAAATTATGAAAAAAAAAATTAAATTTAATAGGTGTACAAGCGCAAGTTATATTGTACGTCCACATCAGATTTTTTGTAAGATAATTTTAATTGGATTTTCCAGATAGTGTATAAGTATTAATAACCGAAGGGACGGCAACGTTTATTAAAATGTTGAAAGCGTTAATACCTATGCTTTTATTTCATTCATCTAATAAAAATTTAATGAATATTGAAAAAATACCTGATTAATTTCTGCTTAAAAACGTTAAATCATAACGACGTTTTTTTAATGAAATTTTTTTTTCATTTCCAATATATTATTATTACACAGCATGAAAATTTCCTATAAAATAATAACCGATGTAAAAACGTATAAGGATGATGTGAATTTAAATTACAATCTTATTAGATTATAACATGCAAACAAATTAAGAAATTTATCTTAGTAAATTGCATCTGTAATTTTATACTATATATATATATATATCATCATGAAATAAAATCGTTAAATTTTTTTAAATAAAAAATTCCAATGGAATCTTTGTTTCATTTATATATATATATATAAAGACATACATAATTTGTATAATAAAAACTAAACGGTTACATTTCTTTCCATGGGAAAAACTACAGGATTTCATTATACACAGATTATAATTAGAAAAAAAAAGTATTCTAACAAGTATTTAATAATAGATTACTACGACAGAAATGAAAACAACTAATTGGAGTAATAAGAATCCGTGTTAATTAATTTAAATATAAACATGTGTAATAATATTAAGGTAAATATATGAAAATATTAAAATATAAAATAATAATTACAAAAAAATTCACAATTCTAAAGGCGGATTAGGGTTTACCCATCTACGGAAGTAACGTCTTTTCTTTCTTTTTCCTGTTTAGCCTCCGGTAACTACCGTTTAGATAATACTTCAGAGGATGAATGAGGATGATATATATGAGTGTAAATGAAGTGTAGTCTTGTACATTCTCAGTTTGACCATTCCTGAAATGTGTGTGGTTAATTGAAACCCAACCACCAAAGAACACCGGTATCCACGATCTAGTATTCAAATCCGTGTAAAAATAGCTGGCTTTACTAGGACTTGAACGCTGGAACTCTCAACTTCCAAATCAGCTGATTTGGGAAGACGCGTTCACCACTAGACCAACCCGGTGGGTACGGAAGTAACATCTGGATTAAATTAACACAAGCATATCTTATTTAAGAATAATATATAAGTTTTTATATAACAAAAATAATAAAAAATAACAATAAAAATTAGATTTATGTAATTCTATATTAATTTCATAATAACATTACAGCAGTGTTTCTCTACCTGGTGTTCGACGTGTTATGAAACGACGGTCGCAAAATTAGCCTACAACTTTACAAATAAACAATAATGAAATCACTTTTTGAGAAAAAAAAACAATTATTATAAACATTTTACTTACATTTATAAGTACACCTGCAAAAAAAAAACAATTTAAAAAAAAAATTAAATATTGATTCATTAATAATTATTAACCTCAGATTGTAAAAACAAAACATGTATATATGTAATTTAATAGGCGTACAAGAAAGTCATGGGATGTCCACATCAGATTTTTTTACAAAGGTTTCTCGTAATTTATTTACCTTAGAAATTTGTATTAGATTATTTTTTTTTTAATTTCTAGTTATCGTTTATCGATCGGATCAATAAACGATAACAATTATTATAAACAATAACTAGATAAATGATAACTCGTATCGTATCTATCCCCACCAGAAGTTATATGTATTTGTCGACATATACCGGCGAAGGTCCAAAATAAGCAAATACTTCGGTCTTTTACCGACGTATATGGTATGTGTCGACATTCACCGGAGAATATCGCCATTAGCCAGATATCGGTCTTTCACGATAATCTGCTCCTAGTATAGGCAGTTACTTTTATACGTAATTGAATACTAGATCGTGGATACCGGTGTTCTGTGGTGGTTGGCTTTCAATTAACAAACATCTCAGAAATGGTCGACCTTCTTTCGTTTTCCTGTTTAGCCTCCGGTAACTACCGTTTAGATAATTCTTCAGAGGATGAATGAGGATGATATGTATGAGTGTAAATGAAGTGTAGTCTTGTACATTCTCAAGAAATGGTCGACCTGAGACTACAAGACTACACTTCACGTAAACTCATACATATCATCGTCATTCATGTTCGGGAATACCTGACGGTAATTCCCGGAGGCTAAACAGGAAAAACGAGGTCTTTCACGGTAAGATAAATATATATATATATATATACACACATTAATCATTTTGTTTAATTTTTTTGTTGTATATGTAAGTACCGGCTTGATTTTTGTATTAAGTTTTTAAAAAAATTATACCATTACTAGGTATTTTTTTAAAAAATAAAAGGTATTTTATACCTAAACTAATCGAAGTAAATTACTGTACAGTTTATATAACACGAATGAAAATTAATGTAAAATTCAACGTAAGTGGTTATTTGATAATATTAGATTATTCTGTATTATGAGATACGTGCTTTCATTGCTGGTAGATCATTATGGAATGTGTCAGATGATTCTATTACACGTTTGAAACCGTGTATGGATTTGCTCAACTCGTTCGTCCGCGATAATATATTTAATAAAAGCATGCACAAAAGTTATATAACTGTTTCGTTTTATACATATATACTTATTTGATAAATAGAAAAAATTCAAAGACAATTCACAAAATATTATTTAAAATTAAATAAATTATCATTTCGATTGCCAAATATTTATCATTTGTGACGGTTCAGAATTAATAAAAAATGAACATTAAATTTTTTTAAATAAAAGTAATAACTAAATACGATAAAAAAAGTATATATATTATATATATATATATATATATATATATATATATATATATATTCATAAGGAAACAATAATAGAAAGAAGGAACCGTTCAGAGATAACTGAAATAAATTGGAAAACCACTAAACACTAACAAAAGACAAACATATCTAATAAAAGACATAAAAATGAAAAAAAACATGACCCTCAAGAAAAAACAATGTTCTTTAATGTAGGATAATCAAAGAGGGTACGGGTGACAATTTTGTATACAGAATGATTCAGGAGGATAAGGCAATAATTTGACAACTCATTCTAAAGGCTAAAAATAAGAAAAAAGTTCATATAAACGTAGGTCCGAAAACCTTTCGTTAGCGAGTTTTACAGGATGAAAGATTTCGCCCGAGTTTCAGTTCCTCCGGGTAAATTAAGGCTTTCTGAAATTCTGGGAAAGTCAATTAAGGGACAAATTCAATTGTTTCTTATGGTTTTTGAGCTGGGAAATCGAAAAAAATAAGCCCCAGAACTGTATTTCTCTTAGTTTCTAAAATATCCCATGTAAAACGCCAAAAAAAGGGTAAAAAACACATTTTTTTTACGTTTGACGTACAATAACGTTATTAAATTGGCAATAAATCATACATTTTTTAAACAGAAATTGTAGAGAATTTAATTTATAAATTCTTACAGCGTTGCCAGATCGCTCGCAGTGTTACTAATCTCACAAGTTTTCTCACACACCTCGTAGTTCATAATGGAATTATAATGTTTAATATCATGATATGCACGATAAAATGATTTCACTGTATAACAATTTTTTTTTTCAATTATAATTAATATTACTAAAAATTTCTTTGGAAAATTAATATTTTTTCTGTAAAAGAAAATTTTTAATTGTATTTTAAATATATCAGTAAGAAACTTTTTCTTTTTCTTTAACGGTTTGGTAATTTATTAAACTATAATAAGATTCTTTCTAGGAAACCGAAATATTGTGTGGATTTATACGAAAACAGTTCCATTATCTAAGTGGATAACACTTTTTTTATATGAATTAGAAAAAAAAAACAATTTTTAATTACCATTATCAATTCGAAAAAAAAAGAACCGTAATTTTTTATGAACATTTAATTAGAATGTACGAGGATAGAATAACTGAAAAAAATATTTGAATATTTCAGCTCTACACCCAAAAAAATTAAAAAATTTATAAAAGAAGTTAAAAAATACATAGAAAAAAAGGGCATTAAAAGAGTAAGTATTATGGAAAGAAATACTTTTAAAGAAAAGAAAAAAAAAATTAAGGTTTTCCACATTTCCCGACGGTAGAAAAAAAAAAGACCAAGAGGACTTGATCAAAAACAATTTAATGAAAGAATATTGAGAGAAGAGAAAAGAAAATCAGAAGAAATAACAAACTTATTTCATAAATTCCAAAGTTGGTCAAAATCGGCAACAGGAAAAGAAAAATGTAAATTTTTTAAACCTGAATATTAAAAATTTTATTATTAAAGGGACACCAACGGGTGGTTTAAACGTTCATGTCAAATATTTTTATTACGTATTCGACAATCATGAGATTTACGTTTGTATTATTATGCAAATCAAAATGACAAATGAAAAAAAACAATCTTATAATACGTTAACCAGATTTAAATTGAAGAAGAGGAAGGCAAAATTCTTTTATTAAATATAACATACATATACCATCTTTATAAATAAATTACATAAAATAAATTTATTAGAAACATCTTTTTTCCTAATTAAAATAATACGGATAAGTATTAAAATATTATAATGTATAAGTATTATTATTTGCCAAAGTAGGCAATTTTAAGTATCTTGGGGAGGTGCACCAATTGTGCTGGAAAAAAAGAAGTAATTAAAAGTAGGATTCGTAAAATGGAAACAGCTTACAGGCTACAACAGATGTTTACAATAAGAAATTCTTAAGCTTTATAGATAAACTACGACACTACAAAAATTTACCCAGAAGCTTTAATGTAAATCAGTGTTTAGGAAAGTTTAATGTAATAAATCTTTTAAAAGAAGAAACTTAAGGAAAATTTTTGTACCCAAAAAAACAGTGGAAGGTTAGAGGCTAAAATCTAACAAAGAGATTTACCAAGAAATAAAAGATTTGGAAACGGATATACAAAAAGAAAAATGAAGATTTTTGACCATATTTATAAAATGAGTGACAATGGACTGACAAAACAATTATTTAACTGTTATAAAGATAGAAAATCAAAAATTGGGTGGCACCGGGAAGTCAACCAAGACCTAGGACTAAATAAAGATTAGAAAAAAAATAATAGAATAGAGTTTCAAAATAAATAAAAGCAAAAACCAAGCATCAGCTCCAAAAAATTTACAGAAGAACGTACATTCTGTATGTTCTGAACGTGTTATTTATTATTAGTGTTTCAGAAAATGATTTCTTTTTTAAATATATAAATATCTATATGTTATTACAACACGACCTGAAAAAAATCTGATGCCGAGACCGCATGACTTCCTTGTACGCCTATTAAATTACATATACTCATTTTTTTAAAAATGAAAAGTACGTAAAATTTTATTAACTTCTGCTTTTCTTTCATTTTTTTTGTTATTGAATTATTATTTATTGTAAAAAAAAATGTTTAAAATCAGAGGTTAATAATTATTAATAAATCAATATATTTAAATTTTTAAAAATGAAATGAAGTCGGATTCGAACCGATGTGCCTTCCACTTGTAAGACCCCAATTATTTCATTAATTAAGCTTTTATTTGGCTATAACTCCGGAACCAATGAAAATAATACCACTAATGATATATCATTGAAAACCTCTCAATGAGAACTTATTATAGTAGTTAAGAAAAAGTCCAAAATCTAGCTGTTTAATTTTGGACATTTTTGGTCAAGTCGATTGCAATCAAAACAAGGGATGTACAACTAGATGTTACAACAGTCCTAAATCCAAAATTTCAACATCCTACGGCTTTTGAGTTATCAGAGATAAATTCATACGGTACGTACAGACGTCACGCTGAAATTAGTCAAAATGGATTCAGGGATTGTCAAAATGAATTTTTCCGTTGAAATCTGATGATCGATATTTTTCATCATCAGAATACTTCCTTTACTTCGTACAACGAAGTAAAAAACCTACTTCTTTCATAAAATATCGAATTAAATACTTTTATCTTTATTTAACCAATCGTTTAATTATTACTAGACATTACAAAAAATTCAACAAAAATTGTTTAAGAACAAAAGAAAACAAAAACTTCGATTTTGTTGAAAAAAAAATGACAAGAAATTATTCATATATTTCAATACGTATATTAGGTTATAAAGACACTAACGCCTCTTTTCCATTAAGAAGAACCATTGTATATCCCCTTCAAAGTAGGGGATGTAGAATGCTTAAGAGTTCCGAAAACACCTGTTGCACAAACCATTTTTTCATATATTAAAATAACTTTATTCTACAACCATAAGTGTAGTGTTAATAAATACAGTAAATTCTTATAAATAAACTAATTCATTTTAATAATATTATTCCACCATTTATTTTAAACAAATTTGATTAAAGTTATCGCTAATAAATTTCTGTAGCCTATCTTTTAGTTCCACAAGTAGTATATTTTCAATCGGATATTTAAATGGAAAAGTAAGAAAATCGTTTGATAATAAGCACATGATGGAGGTTGTTAAAAAATTCCTATAATAAGTCAATCGAAGCAATGTTCTTAAAGTTCTATGGTAAAAGAACCTTCCTTCACTTCATAGTTAAATAAAACAAATAAATAATCAATAAAAACAGTCAAATAATCAAGTGATACCAAGTCGGTAGATCATATAACAATGTAGAAATTGAAAAGAACAACACAACTTGTAATTTTAAACAAAAAAGTAAAGAAGTAAAAAAAAAAAATGTCATTCAATTCCTCTTAATCGAGCACGTGGAGATGTTTCAACTTTCAGACATCCCCGTGTTATCAAGCAGATTGATCGCTAGTTGGTTGATGTGACTTTCTACACGTTGTTGGTATTTAACACTGCGCTGTCTCAGAAGCTGACGAACCATCGGAAGCTACAGATATTCATGAATTTCATCGTACCGTGTGAAACGTTGTGCCTTTGCAATTGTTTTATCGTTACCTTGTTTTGGTCGTTACCCTGTATGATATTTACGTTACTTTTGCTTACTGTCCCCCAGAAATCCACGCTATAATTCCAGATTAACAGTAGGATAGCTTTCTATATCAAAACTTTATTGGGACAATATGAGATGTGAGTTTCTCCACAGTACTTCGCGTTCAGTTGTTTTCTTTACAATCTGAAGTAAATAAAGAAATTGAATAAAGAGAAAATAAAATGAAAACTACTAACGAAATAGATGATGGCAATTTTTTTCTTCTTCTCCGCCGGGCCAAATCCTGCAGTTAAGTATTACACAGCCCACGAGATTGTCCTTTACTATAATGGGCCTCCACGTCTCGGTCGCCTCATTTTGCGCCCGCCTCAAACCCCCAGAGTAGAATCCACCAGGCCCGGCAAGTAGATGATGGTAATTGATTATAGAATGTTTAACGGTGAGCTAAAAATAAGCTTAACGCATTAGAAATAACGTAAGCATTGTTTCACGTAATCGAACATCACTAATTAATGATTCTCGAGGAGTAATTCCAATATATGATAATACTTTTTACACATTTTTTTTTGTAATAAGGTCTTAAATTAAAAAACTATATAAAACTGTATTTCTGTAATGAGAATTGTATGCTGTTGGCTAGAAAGAAACAGCCTAGAGAAAAATATTGAGTAAAATATGAAAGATCGAGGTATCCAACGCGTTGCTATTAAGAGAATCTTATGAAAATGTAATGATTTATGTCATACTTAGGTCATATCAGCAATGAAATAAAAACGATCAGCGTGGTTTTCCACTGTTAGATAATAAAAATCCACCTACCACCAGCACCTACCCGTCAACTATACCTAAGAAAAATATTAATTACCGGAATTGCAAAAAAAAATTAGGCACACATTTCATTCCGCCTAATAATGAAGAACATTACCGTAAAATTTCATAATTTGAAAACACATCTGGATGTAAGTCATTCGCAAACACATACAGAGCTATATCAAAAGGAGTTAAAACAGGACCCCAATTCACCTGATTAGATTACGTAATCAGATTTATAAACTATTAATTTACGAGGTGTGTGTGAAAAATAATGAGATTGGTAACACTGAGAGCGATATAACCTGTGTCTACCGGTCTGTACTAGATCGGTTTGTTCATCCCTTCCACATGCTCAGTACGAGTTTCAACTCCGTTCAGCCAATAGATTATTTTTGACAGCGCCATCAGAGTAGTTGTGTGTTACGAAAATGGAGCATGGGAATTTAAAGCGACGTTGTGCAATCAAGTTTTGTGTTAAACTTGGAGAATCCGCGAGTATGACCTTTGAAAAGTTGAAACAGGCCTACGGGGAACATTGCTTATCAAGAGCACAAGTTTTCCGCTGGCACAAATCATTTTTGGAAGGCCGAGAACACGTTGAAGATCAACCTCGCTCAGCGAGACCTTCAACTTCAAAATCTGACGAAAACGTTGAGCGTGTGAGGGTTCTTGTGAGATCAGACCGTCGTTTAACAATAAGGATGATGAGCGAACAGATAAATTTAAACACTTTCATCGTACATCAAATTTTGACAGACGATTTGGACACGCGAAAGGTTTGTGCTAAATTGGTGCCGAAAAACCTCACAACGGAACTGAAGAACAATCGAAGAAACGTGTGCGTTGATCTTCTTGAAAGGATCGAAAATGACCAAGAATTCTTGAATCGTGTGATCACAGGTGATGAATCCTGGATATTTGAGTACGATCCTGAAACAAAGCGGCAGAGCGAAGAGTGGTACACTCCGTCATTTCCTCGACCGAAAAATTGTCGAATGAGCAAATCAAAGATCAAAACCATGCTGATTTGCTTTTTTGACATTAGGGGTACCGTGCATAAACATTTTGTTCCTCCAGGACAAAGTGTCAACCAAGTGTTTTACAAAGGTGTCCTTGAAAGGTTCAGGAAAAGAGGAATTCGCGTGAGACCAGACATTGCAGACAAGTAGATGCTTCATCATGACAATGCCTCCTGTCACACGGCCGTTTCCATCAGGGAATTTTTGACCTCAAAACGCATTCCTACGGTTCTTTTCATTTTTCCGTTTCCCGAAATTGAAACATGTCTTAAAAGGACGTCATTTTGGAACTCTGGAGAACATTCAAAAGACTGTGACCGACCAGTTAAAAGCTCTACTAGTTGTAGCCTTCCAGCGCTGCTACCAGAAGTGTGAACAACGACTCCGCCAGTGTATAGATGCCCAAAAGAACTTCTTTGAAGGGGATAATATTGTTGTTTGAAAAAAATAAAAAACTTTGGTAAGTAAAATGTCAGTCTCATTACTTTTCTCGCGCACCTGTTGTAATAAATTATTATTATAGATTAACATAAGTACAGTGAAGATTATCCAAACATCAATGCAAATTATCCGAACTGATCTTTGGAAGACCGAATACAGATAATCAGAAATCCGAATAAATTTTAAAAAAAATTATATTTGCAGGAGATATTATAATGTTTATTGGGTATCACACTTAATAAAATGACGAAAATATAAAATAATAAATGTATTTCGGTGAAATTGAAAAGATACTTAAGAACTTAGTGGTAAACGAATTACAAAAAGAATCGATTAAAAAATTTATTAAAATCAAAGAAAGATAAAAAACATATTTTTTGTTTAAGCACAGCTTTATTTAGTGTATTAATTTTTTATTTAATTATCCATAGTAAATGTAAATAACCCGGATAGTTGAACATCCGATAATCGGTGTTTCACTGTATATTATTTATAAAGACGAATGATAATAAAATAGAGAGATATGGCCGTTATCTCCAAAGAAATTAATAATCTTTTTCCTATTAGAAACATGTCATTATATATTTTGTTGACCTAAGCAGTTTTCGACTGGTATTCTGTATAAAATTTAGTCGACTGCTAACATTATGTTAATAAAACAACATGCAGTGATTGCATTTTTAATCATCTATAATGTTACTCCTACATAATAATATTCATTAAAGCATAAACATCATCAACAGCGAAAAAAACTGTCGATGGAAGCATAATAAAATCAAATCGATGAATCGATTAAAAAGATTATCGAAAAATTAGAAAATACTACTAGGTAAGGTCGGATTATCGAAATAAGGCAATAAATTATCGTTAATAAGATTTCGTTAATTCGAACTCGGTTAAGTGAAGGCAACTAATAAATCCAGCATTGTAAAATTATAAAATTGTAATCGATTGGACTATGGAAATAACGCAACGTCCCGTTATCGATCTAACATTTAATTATCGAAAGATTTCTACTTAGCGGGGGAATTACGGATGATGTCAAAAGAAAATAAAAAGGAAAAAACGTATCGAAAAACTTTAACTTGGTACAAAGAAAAAAATTAAAGATTCCTGTCTTTTACATTAACGACATAAAGTAGAATTTAACGTGATATAGATTCCTCAGAAAAATACAGTGATCGTAAAGTCACGTAATCTAGACTTTCTGCTTTGTAGGAATGACAGTTAAATTTAAAAAGATATTTTAATTAAGGTAATTCCTTGTGTGGCAGAATAGTGTATGGTGGTAGCACTGCTAGATCACGCTTCCGGACAACAGTGGGCGTGGCACCAAGCAGTTTGTTTAGTCCTGCTCACTGGGCTGGTCTAGTAGTTAACTCGTTATCGGACATCAACTGATTTCCAAGTCGAGAGTTCTAAGGTTCAAATCCTAGTAAAGGTAGTTACTTTTATACGGATCTGAATGCTAGAACGTGGATACCGATGTTCTTTGGTGGTCAGGTTTCGATTAACAACACATCTCAGGAATGACCTGAGACTGTACAAGATTACACTTTATTTACATTCATACATATCATCATCTGAAGTAATACCTTACGGTAGTTCTAGAGGCTAAACAGAAAAAGAAAGTTTGTTTAGTCCGAGCAGCTATGTCTTTTACGCAAGAACAACGCATCTTTATTGCTTTGAGTTACATCGAAATCGTACACGAAGGGTAAAGAATTTTTAAATGCTTTTCTACATGCTAATGTGCCAAACAAATCCATTATAGTCGTTTATTTAATCGTTTACGGGATACAGGTAATGTGCATGATCGTAAGCGTATCGATCGTCCAAGTCCAACAGAAAACGATATATGAAACAGTTCTTCGTTCTCCAAAAAAAGTCTCTTCGAAAACTTTCTAACCGGATTATACTATCTTACGGAAGTGTTCGTAAGGCTACTAGTTTTAAAATTACATCCGTACCCCATTAACGTTAAGTCATCGGCTCCAACAACCAGATAAGTAGGAACAAATGCTGTATTTTCGGTCGTTTAGAAGTTTCATTCGAAATAACATATCTGTCGTAGACAAGGTTTTTTCAGCGATGAAGCTTGGTTTCATCTCTTAGCGGATATGTTAAAAGTCAATGTTACAGAATATGATCTTCAAAGAACCCATATATGTTCCAGGAACAGCTATTATCTTTGCAAAAAAATGGGGTGTGGTGTGGTGTAACTCGTCGGAGAATTGTCGGGCCTATCTTTTTTTTTGGGAAACCGTCACAGCTGAACAGTATCAAGAAGTAATCGTAAAATAAAGCATAAGTGAAGTGATAAGGTAACAACTTCGAATGGTATACCGATCACCTCGGCGCAATTTCTTCGGGTCTTAATAATCTGTAAAGTAGATGACAACAAAGTTGTTTTACTTTCCAGGCACTGGTTATTTATTCTTATGACAAAATAATAACGCACGAAAAAATTTAAAAAAATCATATTTCTTAACTTTTTTTGCTGTCCATCCCAAAATCAATTGAAAAAACTTTTTGATTTGTCTGTTTTTCCTACGATAAATGGAAGATTAGTACAGGCAATTTGTGTCATCAAAATAGGCTGTTTTTGAAAATCCTTATCTACCGATTGATCTTTTGTCCATGCGTTAGGGATGATGAGGGAAGCTTAACTCCAGATTTTTAACATTCCCCTCCCATAGATTTTTGAAAAACTCAAAAAGTTTTTGAAATGCGTTTTTCTTTGAATCTATGCATTTTAGAGAAAAGTTTTTCAAACAAAAAATGTAGAGGACATTCTCCTCTACAATTAATGTGTTTGAAGTTATGCCGTATAATTTGAAATTGAAATACTAGGGGGCGCTGAAGTTATAAAAAACGTTGTAAACGACTAGACCGGTTTCGAACACGTGCCCAATTCACAACATTTTCACACTTTCACAAGCTACAGCTCCAAAACGATAAGTCGTACAAGAAAATCGTTTAAATAAAAGTTGTCTGTTTTTTTGAGATTAACAACTTTTCCAGTACAGACGAAAAACAATTTTTTCCGATGAAAAAACCGAAAAAACACGTTTTTTTACAACTTCAGCGCCACCTAGTATTTCAATTTCAAATTATACGGCATAACTTTAAAGACATTAATTGTAGAGGAGAATATCCTCTACATTTTTTGTTTGAAAAACTTTTCTTTAAAATGCATAGATTCAGAGAAAAATGTATTTCAAAGACTTTTTGAGTTTTTCAAAAATCTTATGGGAGGGGATGTTAAAAATCTGGAGTTAAGCTTCCCTCATCGCCTCTAACATATGGAAAAAACATCAATCGGTAGGTAAGGATTTTCAAATAAAAATACAAATTGATTGTACTGAGTTCCAAGTAACCAGTAAAAAGTTATTTATGATTTACTTTTTTTGTGGTGGGGAGGTGGTAAGTTATGATGAAATTTGATTGTAATATTATTATAAAAAGTCTAAATAAAAAAAATAAAACTTATTAAAAAGTGTTATATATAAACTTTATACGATATTTTATAAACTCCTCCACCCAAAATACTGCTCTTAAAGTACTTTTTTAGGTCCCTTGCACTACTACTACGCCTAGGAAGATATACATAAAAAAAATTCGGTTAAAAATATGCAATAAATAAAAAATATAATTTTTTCAATTTTTGAGGAAGATCCCACCCACAAATATTATATTGAAGTATTATTCTCCAATAATACTTAAAAATAAACCAAAAAAACTAAAAAAGTCGATAGTTTTAAACTTTTATCGGCTTTTCCGCCCCCCAATATTCCTCCTTAAGTATTTTTTTTTTCGATCACTATGCTTAGGAACGAATAAAAAAAATTGGATTACAGAATATGTAATAAAGAAAAAAATAACTTTTTTGGGGAAAAGGGAATTTATTTTAAAATGATAAAACAAGCAAGCACGCGAGTACTGAACTTAATATAAAGCGGGATTATGTTTACAAAAGTTTGGGAAAATTGACTCAAAAAATTATCTACCACCCTTCTGATCCGAAAATTTTACCCGCAGTTTGTCGGTAAAATTTAAATTTGTCGTCAAACTTAAAATTGAACCGGCTCGTGTGAACAGGGCAGCCGAGACTCTGTACAAAATCTGTTCATCCAATCAAAAGTTATTGAGCTTTAAACAGCCAAAACTCGTACATATATGGGACATTCTTTTACAAACCGAACACCTTTCTGACCGACACATTTTTGATTTAGCTAAAACTTTTTTTACGTGTTCTATACGACAAAAAAAGATATACCTATTCGAGGATTTTTTTTTCTTTTCATTTTTTTGGAAAATAGAAAAGATTGAGAATTTAAGAATTTGGTGATTTTTGGCTTGTAGTATATTTTTTAAAAATTCATAACTCTGGTTCTATTTGAGCTACAGATTTCATTTTTTTTTTTTTCATTTTAAAGGTAAAAGAACGAGCTTTAATAAAAAAGAACTTGAAAAAAAAATTATCTATAAATTGAAATTGTTATAAACAATTAAAATGTTTAAATCGATTTTAACAATTCCCCAAACGTATTTTTTTTTTTTTTTTGTCTTCAGTCATTTGACTGGTTTGATGCAGCTCTCCAAGATTCCCTATCTACTGCTAGTCGTTTCATTTCAGTATACCCTCTACATCCTACATCCCCAACAATTTGTTTTACATACTCCAAACGTGGCCTGCCTACACAATTTTTCCCTTCTACCTGTCCTTCCAATATTAAAGCGACTATTCCAGGATGCCTTAGTATGTGGCCTATAAGTCTGTCTCTTCTTTTAACTATATTCTTCCAAATGCTTCTTTCTTCATCTATTTGCCGCAATACCTCTTCATTTGTCACTTTATCCACCCATCTGATTTTTAACATTCTCCTATAGCACCACATTTCAAAAGCTTCTAATCTTTTCTTCTCAGATACTCCGATTGTCCAAGTTTCACTTCCATATAAAGCGACACTCCAAACATACACTTTCAAAAATCTTTTCCTGACATTTAAATTCATTTTTGATGTAAACAAATTATATTTCTTACTGAAGGCTCGTTTAGCTTGTGCTATTCGGCATTTTATATCGCTCCTGCTTCGTCCATCTTTAGTAATTTTACTTCCCAAATAACAAAATTCTTCTACCTCCATAATCTTTTCTCCTCCTATTTTCACATTCAGGGGTCCATCTTTGTTATTTCTACTACATTTCATTACTTTTGTTTTGTTCTTGTTTATTTTCATGCGATAGTTCTTGCGTAGGACTTCATTTATGCCGTTCATTGTTTCTTCTAAATCCTTTTTACTCTCGGCTAGAATTACTATATCATCAGCAAATCGTAGCATCTTTATCTTTTCACCTTGTACTGTTACTCCGAATCTAAATTGTTCTTTAATATCATTAACTGCTAGTTCCATGTAAAGATTAAAAAGTAACGGAGATAGGGAACATCCTTGTCGGACTCCCTTTCTTATTAGGGCTTCTTTCTTATGTTCTTCAATTGTTATTGTTGCTGTTTGGTTCCTGTACATGTTAGCAATTGTTCTTCTATCTCTGTATTTGAACCCTAATTTTTTTAAAATGCTGAACATTTTATTCCAATCTACGTTATCGAAAGCCTTTTCTAGGTCTATAAACGCCAAGTATGTTGGTTTGTTTTTCTTTAATCTTCCTTCTACTATTAATCTGAGGCCTAAAATTGCTTCCCTTGTCCCTATACTTTTCCTGAAACCAAATTGGTCTTCTCCTAACACTTCTTCCACTCTCCTCTCAATTCTTCTGTATAAAATTCTAGTTAAGATTTTTGATGCATGACTAGTTAAACTAATTGTTCTGTATTCTTCACATTTATCTGCCCCTGCTTTCTTTGGTATCATAACTATAACACTTTTTTTGAAGTCTGACGGAAATTCCCCTTTTTCATAAATATTACACACCAGTTTGTATAATCTATCAATCGCTTCCTCACCTGCACTGCGCAGTAATTCTACAGGTATTCCGTCTATTCCAGGAGCCTTTCTGCCATTTAAATCTTTTAATGCTCTCTTAAATTCAGATCTCAGTATTGTTTCTCCCATTTCATCCTCCTCAACTTCCTCTTCTTCCTCTATAACACCATTTTCTAATTCATTTCCTCCGTATAACTCTTCAATATATTCCACCCATCTATCGACTTTACCTTTCGTATTATATATTGGTGTACCATCTTTGTTTAACACATTATTAGATTTTAATTTATGTACCCCAAAATTTTCCTTAACTTTCCTGTATGCTCCGTCAATTTTACCAATGTTCATTTCTCTTTCCACTTCTGAACACTTTTCTTTAATCCACTCTTCTTTCGCCAGTTTGCATTTCCTATTTATAGCATTTCTTAATTGCCGATAGTTCCTTTTACTTTCTTCATCATTAGCATTCTTATATTTTCTACGTTCATCCATCAGCTGCAATATATCGTCTGAAACCCAAGGTTTTCTACCAGTTCTCTTTATTCCGCCTAAGTTTGCTTCAGCTGATTTAAGAATTTCCTTTTTAACATTCTCCCATTCTTCTTCTACATTTTCTACCATATCTTTTTTACTCAGACCTCTTGCGATGTCCTCCTCAAAAATCTTCTTTACCTCCTCTTCCTCAAGCTTCTCTAAATTCCACCGATTCATCTGACAACTTTTCTTCAGGTTTTTAAACCCCAATCTACATTTCATTATCACCAAATTATGGTCGCTATCAATGTCTGCTCCAGGGTAAGTTTTGCAGTCAACGAGTTGATTTCTAAATCTTTGCTTAACCATGATATAATCTATCTGATACCTTCCAGTATCGCCTGGCTTTTTCCAAGTGTATATTCTTCTATTATGATTTTTAAATTGGGTGTTGGCAATTACTAAATTATACTTCGTGCAAAATTCTATAAGTCGGTCCCCTCTTTCATTCCTTTTGCCCAGCCCATATTCACCCACGTTTGGTTTTTAATATTCACCCAAACGTATTAAGTTTTTAATATTTCTGTCGTGTTCTCTGTCAAATTTCCTTTCGAAAACGCTTTTTTTATCGATGGGGAAATAATTACTACTATATGAAAAAAAATTAATTAATCTAGCGCGGTTCGTCACATCGGCGCGCGGGTCACAGCGCATGCTACTGAGTCGCACGAGGAGTACTGACAGAGCGGAAACGGCCAATACGCAGCTTGAAGAATTCGAAGATTCGAAGAACGCGCTAGATTAATTAATTTTTTTCATATAGTAAAAATTATTTCCCCTTGATACGTGGTTGGGGGAGGGGGGCAATTGTTAAAAATCGATTTAAACATTTTAATTATTTACAACAATTTCAATTTATAAATTTTTTTTTGAAGTACTTTTTTATTAAAGTTCGTTCTTTTACCTTTAAAATGAAAAAAAAAAAAATGAAATCTGTAGCTCAAATAGAACCAGAGATATGAATTTTTTTTAAATATACTACAAGCCAAAAATCACCAAATTCTTAAATTTTCAATCTTTTCTATTTTCCAAAAAAATGAAAAGAAAAAAATCCTCGAATAGGTATATCTTTTTTTGTTGTATAGAACACGTAAAAAAAGTTTTAGCTAAATCAAAAATGTGTTGGTCAATTTTCGACCAAATCTGTACGGTTTGTAAAAGAATGTCCCATATACGAAAATTACTTCCACTTTTTTTTTTATTTTGGGATCCCTAGGTAATGAAAAGTCTAGAAATGAAAAAAAAGCCACACCCCATATTTTGGCTGATTACCACCATTTCCTGCTTGCAATATAGCTCTAGATCTATGACACCAGGAAAGTAAAAATATTTTTTAGTAATTCGATGAAATAATTAGGTTTATATAAATAATTTTTTTTTGTCTTCAGTCATTTGACTGGTTTGATGCAGCTCTCCAAGATTCCCTATCTAGTGCTAGTTTTCATTTCAGTATATCCTCTACATCCTACATCCCCAACAGTTTGTTTTACATATTCCAAACGTGGCCTGCCTACACAATTTTTCCCTTCTACCTGTCCTTCCAATATTAAAGCGACTATTCCAGGATGCCTTAGTATGTGGCCTATAAGTCTGTCTCTTCTTTTAACTATATTTTTCCAAATGCTTCTTTCTTCATCTATTTGCCGCAATTCCTCTTCATTTGTCACTTTATCCACCCATCTGATTTTTTCAAAAATTTTTACACTTTCAAAAATCTTATCCTGACATTTAAATTAATTTTTGATGTAAACAAATTATATTTCTTGCTGAAGGCTCGTTTAGCTTGTGCTATTCGGCATTTTATATCGCTCCTGCTTCGTCCATCTTCAGTAATTCTACTTCCCAAATAAAAAAATTCTTCTACCTCCATAATCTTTTCTCCTCCTATTTTCACATTCATTGGTCCATCTTTGTTATTTCTACTACATTTCATTACTTTTGTTTTGTTCTTGTTTAAAATAATATAAATATATATATATTTATATATAATATAAATATATAAATAAACAGAGTATAAATTCTAAATACGTATAAATGAAAATAAAATAAGATATTGATCTAAAACCGGGGATTATATCATAATTGGATCGAAACTATTAGGAGATATAAATATAATATATTATAAGAGTGCCAATAAATCTAAGTTAATAGAATAATCTATAACTATATATTTTGACGTTGGTAAGTAAAAAAAAAACCGATATGACAGTGTATCCCAGGGGACTTATAACGAATTCCTCCCTATCTAGTGTTACAAGGTCAACCTATTTTGAAGGACGTTATCTAAAGTAATTCGATTCTTTTTTTTTCTTTTTTATATATTTATAAATTAGTGATATTTTTATAAATTTACTATTTATATAACATAAGATTAATAGCGAAATTTTGAAGTATACTGTTACAAGGTTACTCCGAAATATAAAATAACTCCGAAATACTAAACACATTTTACATCAACCCTAATCAAGTTAAATGATTATATTTGTAACTTTTATTGAAAATATTATATTTCGTCCTATAAAAAAACATCTTTGTAAATAATACTGAAACAAAACAAACGCCCACACATATACAAACAATATATATATACATATACATTTTTTTTTTTTTTATTACTTTTAAGACCATAATGGATCACTTTAGTTCATTTTTTTTTTGGGGAAGTTCTTTCTTTTCTTGCTGATTTGTTGTTTTTCAGCTTTTCTTTTTTGCCAGTAATTTCTAAGGGTTTCAGATCTTCTTGCCCTTTCAGAGTACACCCAGCTTATTGTTTTCTTGGGTTTTGATAGGAATCTTTTTCTTATTTTTTAATTTCTCATAGTTTCCGGTTTTCGTTTTTAGGTTTTCACGGGTTACGTCTAAATCCTCCATGTCTTTCTGTACTTCGTATAACCAGTTCGGTCTGCTTTTCTTGTTCCAGAAAAGTTCGATTATCCGTCTGATAAGTCTGGTCTCTTCCGTTCTGAAAATATGTCCTAGAAAGGAAATTCTCATCTTTCTAAATTTATTAGTTATCGGGATGATCGTTTTGTAAATCTTTTCGTTTGGAATAATTCTCCAAATCCCGTCTTTTTTAATGTTTTTCCCGATGCATCGTCGTAGAATCTGTCTTTCAATCTTTTCCATTTGTCGGTAAACCTTGTCTGGTACGGTCCAAATATGGTTTCGCATCCGTAAAGTATTTCTGGTTGGATAACTGAGTTATAACGTCTTATTTTTCTGTTTGTGGACATGCATTTTTTGTTATAGATGTTTTGTGTTTTTATTGTGGCTTTGATGAGTTTATTTATTCTTTCATTCCAGTTTGGATTTTCTAGGAGGTTGTGCGTAATGTTTTCCCCCAAATATTTAAAGTTTTCTACTAGTTCTATGTCATTATTGTTTATTTTTACTTTGCTTATGCATAGTGGGTCTCTCACCATAATTTTGGTTTTTTCGTATGAAATTTTTAGACCGATTTTTCCTGCAATCTCTTCCAGTGTTGACAGTTGGTATCTGGCCTCTTCTATATTTTGGGATAGTAGGGCTAAATCGTCCGCAAAGCCTAGGCGATTTACTGAGATACCTTTTTCAATTTTAACGTTGTCTTTATTTATTTTTTTCCAATCCCGTATTATAAATTCAAGGGCACAGTTGAATAAAAGCGGTGACAGTCCATCTCCTTGTCTCAGTCCTGTCGTCAGATGTCGAATGGATCAGATATTTCTCCCCTGAATTTAACCTTGGATTTGGTATCCGTTAGTGTTAGTCCGATGATTTTGACTAGTTTTGGGTGAAGCCCTAAATTTCTTAGGATTTTTAGCAGGAATTCTCGATGTACACAATCATATGCTTTCTTGAAATCAATAAAAGTCACTACCAGTTGTTTATTCCTTAGTATATATATATATATATATATTTGTGTGTGTGTGTGTGTGTGTGTGTGTGTGTGTGTGTGTGTGTGTGTGGGCCCACCAATGAGATGGAATTCCATGAATTTTCCCACATGTAGCGATTACGCCAAATTAAATTAGCTTATAAAAGTATTGTTAATTACGTAAAAATTTCAGTAATATTAGAATATTTATTTTTAGAAAATTAATTTTTTCCATCTTCGGGAATAGTATTCAGAAGATAAATTACACCCTAAATATCAACTTAAGAAAAAATTAAACGGCCGAAAAAAAGGATACAGAAATAATTTTTTTTATAAATAGTTTTTTAATTCTATTTTTTTTCTTCTGTTATTGGTAAGTTTTCTATTTGTTTTTTATTTATATTATGTAGAAGAAAATTGTTCTGTTTAAAATCGTATCACTTTTCCGATCAAGTTAGTGTGTTTTGTTTCTGATTAAAGCTGAACTTCTCAAATTTGTGTTTAATTTTAATAGAAATCATTTACATAATTTTTTTCAGAATTTAATTCTCTACCTAGCTAACTAAACATTTTTATAGTTTTATCGGTAAATTAAATAAAACCTGAAAAAGTGTATTTTTCGACAAAACCTTTTTTGTGTTTTACCGCGTTTTTCTTAAAACCTAACTAAGACAGAGGTCTGGGACTGATTTAAAATTTTTTAAATCAAAAATCATAAGAAAGCACAAAATTTACCACCCCGATTTTTACCTCAAGAATTTTAATTTCACTGAGGGAGCAGAAAGTAGAGTAAATATTTCACAAGCTGCTAACAGCTTGTTTTCAGCAGTGCTGCTAACAGCACTGGTCAGTTTTCTGACCAGTGTTTAAACGAACTTTTTTCCATATTTTTATCTATAGAATCATCTTCCAAGAGACTGCCCTGTAATTTGGAATCACCATACGACAGAAAATTTAAATAAAGAAGTTAAAACAAATTTTTCTCTGTTACATCGGTAATAATGAAAACTATGGTTCCGGAACCTGTTTTATTCAATTTTTCAGATCAAAAATCATAAGAAACCATCAAGATCATCCCTTAATTTGGGTTCCTAGAATTTCAGTATGGTATTATTTCACTGTTTGACCAGGAATCAGGGCTAGCTGTAACTCGCTAACTGAGCGTTTCCGGACCCATGATTATGTGAACTTTTTTTTTTTTATTTTCGCAAGTAAAATCTGCTCAGAAACCGTCAGTAACACTACGTGAATCACCCTGTGTTTTATTATATATATATATATATATAATAAAACAAGATTAAATTAGATTTCTCTAAATAAATAGAATTAAACGGCATTTTAAGATATATATATATATATAAATACAGGATGTCATTTAAAATAATTTTAATAACAGGATGTACTTATATTAATTTCTCTAGTTATATGTTACACTACATATACAAAGTTTATATATACACTTTGTGTATACATTTAACATTTTTGCAGTTGCGAAACCAGTTTTCAAGAAAGATTTCTTTATAGTATGTAGCCTATTCCAAAGAGCTGCCTTGCATAACTAACCAAACTGCTTAAGGTATATCAGCCTTTATATATATATATACACGTAAATTATAATTGTTATGCAAACTAAGAAATTAAAACTATTAAAACCTACGATAAGTTGACCCGGTAAAACGATGTCTTTGACAACAAAGTATTTAGCATTTGTTATTTTTTATATATAAATTTTTCCGTTGACGTGGAACGTCATTAAAATCACACCGAATAATACCGGAACAGAAATTTGTAGCGTAAGGAAAAAAAAGTCTATTCATGGAGACCTATACACGGTCAGCTCGCCGATACGAATTTGAGTTTGCGTCACTGATGAGCGGTTGGTGGGGGGGTGGGGAGCACAGATCGTTCAAAACTGGCACTCTCGCTCATTTCCATTCAGTGTAGCTCACCACTTGACGTAACAACGCGGTGATTCGTGTGTTTGTGTTTAGAATTTGTCGAGATAGATCGGTTTAAATAATAATAATAAGTGTATTTTGGACAATATTTACGTGTAAAAAATTAAAATAAACGTGTAAAAAAGTATAAAAATTCAATATGTCAGCATCAGCCCCGAAAATTCCAGCCGGAAATATAAATTACACATATCGTTGGAAACGGGATGTTATGGGCAAAGCACAGATACCCCGATGTCCGGTGCCGAGCGAGCGAAACTGTTTCCAAAGCGTCACAAAGCCGGCACGGTGCGCTCAGTGAACAACGCCGACGGCGCGAGCACCTCTATCCCTGCTTATTATGCCTTATGTCTCTTGCTCCTAATATCGCAGACCGATGTTGAACAAAACTGTCGTCGAATATTAGTCGAAATAAATATCACGTACCATTTAGTATGTATCTGTTTTATGTAAAAATTAAATCTAGTACGCAGTCAATGACTCGTTTTTATTTCAATCCGGTAACTGAAAGCGATTCGCTAACATACGGACAGATAATTTATATATAGAGTTGGCCAAATGAAGGAACTAAAATTTTCCATCGCAGACTTTCAAAAAATACGATGGTGGCTCTCCCATTGGTCGGTCTGTAGCTCGGAGGAACTTAATCCAAGGTTTCACGTAAAACCAACGGCCTTGCGTCCCGACACAGCCCCACCAGAATTTTTTTTAACTGACTATCAGATGATTTTTTAAGTTAAGAATGGAATTTAGAATTAATCGTAGATAAAATAGGCTGATAATTTGGACAATTATATTACTATAGAAAATGAAAAGATCACACCTTCACCTTTTTGATTATACGACCATATAACTTAACAGGCGAATAAACTACGTGAAGTATATTAAATAATTACAAGTCCGTTTTTCAGAAACAAGTACGAGGTGTGTAAGAAACGTAATGAGCTTGGTAACACTGCGAGCGATCTGGCAACCCTGTGTCTACCGGTCTGTACTAGACCGGTTTGTTCATCCCTTTCACATGCTCAGTACGAGTTTCAACTCCGTTCAGATATTGATATTTTGAAAAATTATATTTATGGACCGATTTGGTTCATATTCAGAATACGAATATTAGTTACGTGAAAAGAAATATTTTTTCAAAAACTATATCCGCTAGGTGGGGCCGGTGTCGAGATATTTACGAAACAAACAAACATATACGCAAACAGACTTTTTTATTCTATATATATATATATATATATGTATATATATATATATATATATATATATATATATGTACATATTTATATATAAAAGGCAATGTTTGTATGTGTGTCCGCTAAAGACCAAAAACCTAATGACCGATTTACGCGCGGGTAAAATGGAAAAATGGAAAACGGGGAAAGGGGGAAAAGGTGGAAAGAGGAAAGGGGAAAACGGGAAAGGGTAAAAAGGAAACTGGGAGAGGGTGGAGGGAGAAATTGGAAAGGGAAAAGGGGTAGGAAAATAAGTGAAAGATAAAATTTGTGAAGTTCAGTTTTTAATTTTTTTATCAAATTGTTAATTGTGTTCATTTAAACTCTCTCTCTATCTCTCTCTCTCTCTCTCTATATATATATATATATATATATATATAGCAATTGCGAAGCATTTCCGGTTCTGCTAGTTATAAAATAAAAATAAGAATTGGTTAATTTTAAATAGAATAAATAATAGTAAATTAGTATATGAAGTTAAAAATAAATAAATCATAATTCAGCCGTAATATAAAATTACTTAAGCAAATAATTATCTACGCGTTGGACGGGATATAGAAAATTTTGGGGTATTTTATTTATTTTAAGGAAATATATATCAAAATCCTTTCACGTAAGCCGAAGATGTTTTTATGAAAATAGAAAATATAACTTAAAATTATAAAAATATGTTTTCTTTTTTAAAAAAATATTTCAATTGTTTAATTAGATTACAAAATAAATAAAAATTAAATTATTAATGTTATCTTTTCCCTCCAGAAACTATTTTTTTCAGTTTACATTAACTGTTATATATTGATAGAAGGATTTTAAAAAGTATAAAATTTAATAAAGAGTTACTGCTACATATTCACACACACGTAAGCGCACACGAGTGAGAAAGATAAAGAAACAGAAATGTTTTTAAAGAAACAATCTCTCACGCGATAGAATATGTGAAAGATTGAATAAAGATAAGGGGAAAAATTTTCAGTGAAAATAGATATATATTTCATCTGTCATTCAAATCAGGAATAGCAATATATTTTCTACGATAGTGCGGTATCGGATAAGAATTGCTAGATGCCATTCAGCCGCAAAGAGAAGATGTGAAAATTGTGATGAAGAGAATAAATAGATGCTCTGTTGAATATAACCAATGAACAAAGAGAAATCGAATATTATTTTTTTCCACGAATGTTATATGTAAAGAAGGAAGAACTGCTTTTAAAATAAAATTAAATCCTCCTGCTGGATTCTTTATAATATTTAAATTTTTAAGGTCCTAAAAAACAGAAAATAATGTTGGTTACAAAATACGTATAAATAAAAATATTTTGGTATTTTTATTTAAAAAATTTGTTATATCATAACATATATTTGTTATATATTATTAGGTGTAATATTATTTTTCTTTTTATAAACCACGAATTCTTTCAATACGCCGCAGGGAAGCCGACGTTTTCGGAATTCGACGTGTGGTCAATCGGGGTCTTAATTTTAAGACTGTGAGCATCTTATATAAGAGTGTCTGCGAGGCAGTTATGCTATATGCGGCTCCTATTTGTGCGTATAGTCTAAAATTTAAAAGCTATCGGGTTATTCTGTTACGGGCTCAACGCTTTACATTGATTGCGTCTGAGAGACAACAGCGTTATGTTGCTAAGTCAGGTGAATTGACTTCGGAGAAAATAAAGGAGTTAGATATCAGCACGGTGTCGCCCTGTGGCAGGCCAGATGGGATGAGACAAGAGTGTGGACGTTATATGCATGATTTTTCCATAATGTTGTTGATTTGCGGGACGCCTGTTGGGCACGCAATTTCTTTCTGGGCATGGCGCTTTTCGTAACAGATATCAGATTTTTCGGCCTGGCTTATTATTGGACAATGTTTATCACGATATATATGAATGTGTTAGGTATAACTTAATGCGGACGGAGACCATTTGTCGGTTTGATATTATTAGGTCGACACTTGATCTCCGTGTTAATCGAAAAAGCCGGACCTAATGGGTAATCGTAGAAAGTTTTATTACGTATTTTGCGAAAGAAAGGATCGCTGAAGGGGGGGTGATGTTCGGCTTGGACTTTCCTTCTTTGCGTTTATGTTTGGTTTTATTGTTATGTTGTTTTATGGTTTGCTAAATTGCTGCTGTTTTTGATTATGTTTGGTTATAGATTTTTTGTTTGTTTTTCCTTAGTTATATTTTATGATTCGTTGTGTTTCGAACTCATTTATACCTTTCGGGTAATAGAGTTCGGTTCCTTCGTTCTTAGAAAGTCATTCAGTCCTGTTTGAGACTTAGCTGGATGTGTTTAGTTTGGAGTTTATGTTAAGTAGTACACAGATGAGAATGTCGCTTGCGGCACACGCATCGGCGGAATCCTGGCTGAAGCTTGACTGACAGATGTCATTGCCGAGGTACTGAAGGTGACCTACGGTAAGGCCCATAAAGCCTAGGTACAGAAGGGAAGGCGTAGTGACTGAAAACGATAAGGAGGGTGTCTTCCCTTATGAGGGCAGGATTTACCCAAATTTTTTCGTCAAGATTAATTTTTACATTTTTGGCCGAATTCGATTAAAAGATGAACGAGGTTCTTAATTTCTCCTGTATGTATTTTTATTTTCCCAGCTGTAGTTTTAGTGTTACTGCTGCAACTAAGTTACAAAAGGAAAGTATAGAATCGGAAAAATATTGGGTACCAAGGTTTTTGCCAAATTTCGACGTTTCAAGAAACCTTAGTTCGTAAAACAAAAAAAAATGCTAACAGAAATTTTCGGAAGATGTATTTACAGGTACTCCTGTACCTGTACTACGTACGTATGTACATGTGTTAGCCTATATATTGATGGACTGGATCGACAAAAATGTTTTGAAAGTAGCTAAAAGCATTCTATGTATAAAGCAATGGTGGTATTAAAGTTTGGGGAAAATTACAAAAATGGGAGACATAGTTTACGATAATTTGAATGTTTGACTTTTAGTATAGTGGTTTTAGAAAACTGAGCTTTGATAAGATGAATTGGTAATATATCGATTATTTTGGAACATTAGTTTTTAAGATTGAAAATCGTACAGTATGTTATATTATTGTAGACAACAAGGGGACTTTTCTTAAGAAAAAAGGAGACCCCAATAAGGAAAAGGGGACTCGAATTAAGGATTTTAAAAAGTGTTGATTTTCTTAAGTTCTAATACTTTATTATTTTTCAAGTCATTACTGTTAACAAAAATGTTATATGAGGAGATGTCGAGCAAATTTGACCCAAATGCTTAAATATATAAATATACTTAAATACCAAAATAAAAAGTAATAAAGTATATAAATATACACCAAATGTATATTTTTAATAAAGCATAATTATTAAGGTGAAAACGTCATTTGATCAGAGGGATAAAATCAAAACCAAATTTTTCCTTCCCGTCTAGCGCTATAACTGTAGAAGGGAAAGTATTGTAATCGGAATATGAGAATTTCACCAGATCTTGTTGTTTTAACACCTAAGTAAACCAAAAAACCGGATGCAAATTTTCCGGATGTTAATAAACGTATGTACGTGTGTGTCCCCTGTTTCCTTTATATTACCTTATATTTCCAGAACTACTGGACCGATTTTGACCGAACTTGATCAGATTACTTCTAAATATATGGGGCATTGATGCCATTAAATGTTCAATTTAAAAGGTCAAGGATGTAAAGCTGTAGAGCAAGGTCACCCTCAGTATCTCGAAGATTCGCCTGATTAAGGTTATGTTTTTCTTAGGCACATTTGTTAACGATTAAAGAATAACAATATTTAAAAAAATAATTTTTTTTTGCAAAATCGCACTCCAAATAATATTGCTGTAATCGTCTGCTATGTTGTGACGTCACAGGTGAATGGTAGAATTAAATAAATAAATAACATTTAAAATGTAAAAAAGTATTCGGTCTGGTCGAGTCTCAAACTCGATCACCCGGTCTACTCGGTATCTAGTGCGTTAGGCACCGTGGTTACACCAGTTTGCCGACCGTACAAGCGAAATTTGTTATAAGAAAGTTGCGAAATTACCTTATTTTAGTTAGTGCTGACCGTCCCCGTTTGTACCACCACACTCGCGCGAATTAAATACGGTATGTGCGCGCGCTTTAGTTAGAATTCTTGAATTAAATAAACGAAAAAATATTGTACTTAAATAAAATGCTAAATATTTTTAATTAAGTTGAATGTGTAAGCCATGTATGAGAAACAACCCACAGTTGTAAGACTTTCAGATTTTTTTTATTTTATTAATATACAGAGTTATCATAAAAGAATGGTGCTGTTTCAGTAATTCATAGGAAGATTGTAGGGAAATTTCTAGATGTTATATTGGTATCCCTGAAAGCCTCCAACCCAAAAGTTTGTTTATCAGCAGTTGTAACCACAACGTCAGTTCTTGTATTGTTGTTGCGGTGAGTTTAGCGAGTTACTATGTTCTCGGATAAAGACAAAGCAAAGTGTGTTTTATTGATGGCCAAATTAAAATCCGTAATTTTAGTTCAACGTGCGTTTCGACGTGAATTCGGAAGAGATCCACCGCACAAAAATAACATAACACGTTGGTTCAAACATGTTCAAAGAAACCGGATCGGTTAAGAAACAAAAATCAACCGCCAGACCAAGTGTACCAGACGAAACGGTTGAACTAATTAGACGATCGGCAATTAGAAGTCTTGGGAAGTCCATCCCCCGTCAAAGCGTCGAATTAGGCATTCCAAAATCAACAGTTCACAAAGTTTTACATAAAAAACTGAAATTACACGCTTATAAAATCCAGATACTGCAGGAAATGAAACCCGATGTTGGTGTAAAACGTTACAATTTCGCTGTTGAAATGTTGGACAAAATAAGTGAAAACGAATCATTTTTAGGTGATATAATTTTTACAGACGAAGCTACATTCCATGTGAATGGATGTGTTAACAGACACAATTCTCGAATACGGGGCTCTGAAAACCCACACGCAATTATTGAGAAACAACGCGAATCGCCTAAAGTTAATGTTTGGTGTGGTGCGATGAAAAATCGTGTAGTAGGGCCTTTCTTCTTTGCTGAAAAAAACAATTAATGGAGTTGCGTATCTTGACATGTTAACCGATTATTGCTTTCCTCAGCCGGATGAAATCGAAAACATTCATCGACTTCATTTCCAACAAGATAGTGCTCCCCCGCACTTCAATGCATCGGTCACGGACGCTTTGAACGAAAAATTTGGAGATCGATGGATAGGCCACAAGGACCCGTACTTTGGCCTCCAAGGAGTCCAGACCTGATTTTTTCTTGTGGGGGTACATCAAAACCGTTGTTTATACACAAAAAATTCGCGACCTAAACCGCTTAAAAAACAGGATTAATGAAGCAATGACAACCATTATAGAAGAAATGTTAACTAATGTTTGGAGAGAAGTTGAGTATCGTTTGGACATTTGTCGAGCGACTAAGGGCGCACATATTGAAATTTATTAATTATGTAAAAAAATGTTTGACGACAAATTTGAAAAATAAAAAACATTAACTGTAATTCTGTTTTAATTTAAACCATGTTCAAAACCGCACCATTTTTTTATGATAACCCTGTATTATACAAATCAATTTTTATTTTATACACAGCAGAAATTATTTATCAACAGTCTTTTAGTTTAATAACTAAAATAAAATGTTAATTTTGAAGAATTTTTTAAAATCGTGGCAACATAACTTAACATCATGACCTCCCTCATTAAAATCGTTTTTAGTTGATTTATATTAGTATATTTTTTAAAAGAAAAAATAATAATTGCAAACAAATTAAATGAAGAGTAATCATAGTTAAGTAGAAAGTGTTGTTATGAGGGATCTACTTTTTATATAAAGAGAATGTACATAATTAAATTGCTAAAAGGAAAGGATTTATTAGATCTTGTATTTTTCGTATTGAAAGTAAACTACTGTTTACTCGGGCGTAATTGGTATATTTAGTATGATATTCATTTATAAAAACTACTTAAGTCAAAAATAACTTATATGAATTTTGCATGTTCATATGTAAAGGGGGGAGAGAGTGAGTATATAAGACGGGTAAGGTCGGACGGTTGACTGGATATAAATATGAACAAGCTTCTATAGTATAACGGAATTTGGAATTCCAAGCATCCAGGCATGTACCGAGTGTAAATTGTATAGAGTTTCAAGCTACAAGGCGAATCTTATTGGAACCAGTCGTACTCTTCCATTATTTATACAGTTCGATGCTTCCGTCTGTCGTCGAACTAAACTCGACTGCTAAACGTAAAATGCAATCTCTATTATAATATTATTCCTAAAGCAACAACTATACCTAATTCTTCTCCCTTGACTGCATTTTCTATTTCTTCATTATAATTATTACTAATACTATTATTCTTGTCTCATCGCAAATAAAATTTCTTTTAACCATCGACTGGAAAAATACTTCGTTTCATTATAATTATTTAACAAAACAACATTTCTTTAGTCATTTAGATATATGCAGGGTCATTACTGACAATACGGAAATAATAAATTTTACTCTAATTTAAAGCTAAACATCACATCAGCAGTTTTATATATGTTTAAGAATTAATTATTATTTAAACTGTAAAAGAAGGAAGAAGGAAGATTAGAAAAACGATTAGAAGGAAGAATAAAGAACAGTTTATGGACGATCTGCGCTGTGCTCCCCCCCCCCCCCACAAAACCAGACAAGCCGCTCTTCAGTAACACAAACTCAAAGTCGTATCGGCGAGCTGGCCGTGTAAGTTATAAAATAATACCACATTTACGTCTCTGAGACTAATAGTTAAGGAGTTATTAAAGCAGGATATAGACCTTTCCGTTAAAATCGAAAAGACCTTTTCCTTACGCTACAAATTTTTATTCCGGTACCCGTATGTTTCGGTGTGATTTTCGATTAAAAGGAAGATTAAAGAAAAACAAACCATCATACTTGGCATTACTTAGCACCGGTGAAATTTACTTCCACTTTCCGGCGTGCCAAAAGGAATTTTTTTTTGAGATGACTCATCGACTGCTTTGGTTATTTTGCCCTATGAGAATAAAAATTTGTAGCGGATGAAAAATACCATGTTTGACCGGAATTCAACCAAGGGACCTCCAGATGAAAGACTGAGACGCTACCACTCCGCCACGGAGATCGGCAAAAATTATCAAGGTCAGACGAATAAAATTTGTTAAATTTCTAAAATTTTCCATGTATCTATCAGTACTGTCTGTATTCCATTTTCCATAATAAGCTGAATTACCGCAAAATATGTTCGAGGTGGGTTCTGAGACGATCGTCTCAAAACTACAAATACATCTGAATTCGCTGTTGTATGGAGAAGTTACACGACGGATATTAGTAAAAAAATATGCTATTTAAATCCATAATAATGATAAGTCAAGAAATTCTGATTTATAATTTTGAATCAGAAACAAATCCTCGGAGTACGGAATGAAAACATCAGAGTTTGCCCACCAGGATAAAGTTCAAAATCTACACCTCAACAAGTAAAGTTATGCTAACGGTGTTTTGCAATTATAAATGCCTAATTTATTGCGATTATTTCAAAGAAAAATGCGCAATCAATAGCAAGAACTATTGTAACACGCTAGAAAAAAAATTGAAACCCACAATAAGGAGGTTACCCACAATAAGGTGCGGTACAAGAATGGTTCAGACAACGAGGTGTGTAATTTTTTACTACTGGAGTAAGAAAGATGGGACGACAAGGACCTAAATATAGAAGGGATTATGTTTAAAATTCGCCCTAATTTAATTATCACCAAATAAATTATTGTTTTCTTTAATTATTATTGACTGACCCTCAAATGAATCAATATGTCGCTGTTTTATACCTCAGTACTTCGATATATAAATGTACACACCGTTCTATGGATCACCCAACGTTCTATAGATAAATCAGAAACGTATGGTGGATTTGAAATATGCTTGATAATAAAACGTATTTTCCTACTTAACACTGGTTTTAATTGAAATCGTTCAAATACCTTAAAAAAAGCTGGCAAAACAGTTGTCGTTCTGGTAAAGTCCTACAACTGAAGATTGTTTCTGATGCACGGCTTATACACAATATTTAATTGTCATTTTATTGAAATACATTATTTTTCGTTTATTTAATTCGATGATACTAAAGCGCGCGCGCGCATACCGCATTTAATTCGCACGGGTGTGGCGGTACTAGCGGCGACGGTAGGCACTAACACTAATGTAATTTCACAAGAACAAACTTTGGTTGTTCGGTCGACAGGCTGATGTAGGCACGAGGCCACATCAGCCTGTCATTTATCGGAATGAATAGTTGCGAGAAACCTAATGTTTTTGCGTTAGTATAGTGGACGGTTAGTTAGGTTGGATGGTTAGTGGGTGACGGGTGGGTGGTTAGTAGGCGCTGGGTGGTTAGACAGTGGGCGAGTTTTGGATGGATTTTGTAGATCCCCAAACTATTCTAACTGCACTTATCTCTTCATCATCATTTGTTGCAGGCACGTTGACAGGATTTCTGGGCACAGGAATCTCCATTTAAAATCAGTTATTCAGTTATATTTTTCTCGAGTAGCAGCATGTCAGATAGACTTTCTTCATTTAAAATCCATCTTCAATTCAACATCTTCGGGATCCGAAGATGAGAAACAGGCTACATTAGCCTGTTTTCAGATGGTACCGAGTCGATCGGGCGATCAAGTTCGAGACCCGGCCAGAGCGAGTAACTTTTTTACACTTTAAATATTATTCATTTATTTAATTCTACCGCTCACCACAACATAGTAGACGACTGAAACAACATTTTTTCGGATGGAGGTGCGATTTAACAAAAAACTTTTGTTTGCAATATTATTTTTTTTAATCGTTAACAAATGCGCTAAGAAGATATGATCTTAATTATGCGAAGACCATACATAGAAGTAATCTGACCAAGTTTGATCAAAACTGTCTAGTAGTTCTGGAGATATAAGGTAATTTAGAAGCCTACACCGAACACACACTTGTACATATGAACATTAACATTCGGAAAAATTCCATCCAGTTTTTTGGGTTCGTAATGTGTTAAAACATCAAGATCCGTTGAAAATCACATACACCCAAACTGGATCTATTATAATACTTTCCCTTCTAGAGATACAGCTCTGCTTTAACGCTACCTAGACAGGAAAGTAAAAATATCCACTAAATTTAAAGCACGTATACATCATTATTTTTCCATTTCGTAAATGAACTTTTTTGTAAATTTTCGCTAAAATACATGGGTGCAACCAATGTTTTTTTTTTTTAACTAGAACGATTACTTTAACACTGTTAAGTACGATTCATTAATAAAATCGATAATCCTTTGTCCAGTTATTTCCAGTTTTGGTTAACGCTATTTAATCTTTGTCATCTTTTCATTTACGGCTCGTAAATGAAACCTTTAAAAACTGGATAAATGAATCCTTGAAGCAATTTCGTACACATAGAAGATTTGTTCCAAAAATAAACGGTTCCCAGTTAATGCACGAGTACTCAAATTTATTATTTTTATATATATATATATATATATATATATATATTTTGTTAATTATGACGTTTCCAATAAAACCATTAATGGATTAAATTTTAGATAAAAACAATTTGAAAAATATTTTTCAATAATTTTTTTTCTTAAAAGGGAGTATGCTAATCTCGGGTATTCAACTTAACTAGATAATTTTAAAGTGGATTCTGAGGTGGGTAGAGAAGGTAATAATAAAAATAATTGGTAAACTAGTAAAAATAAGACCAAATTTACGTACACGTGTTTCAAGGGAACGATCAAATTACTCGATAATATTTTTTACAACCTCATAATAAAGGATTCTCATAACTATTAAAAGATAAACCTTTTTTTATCATACCTTTTTACGTTATACTCGATACCTCCACTACTTTTATTTATTTAACTTAAAAGAACACACTATAGCAGTGAGAAAGAATCTTTAAAGGATTAAGAATTTATTTCTGAAAAGATATCCGGTTTTAATGAAAGAACCGCTTTACCCTTAGGCTCACCTTTAATGAACTTAACTGGATAACGAATATACAATGCATGAACACACACGAATATATTATACCTATACACATGCACACGCATACACACAAATACAAATACAGGTCTACCTGTTATATTCATCAACTATACATATAGACATAATTTTTTTTTTTTAATACAAAAAAACGTTTCTTTCTTCTTTAAAATATTCTTTTTCCCTCATTACGACAAGATTTTTATTTTTTTTAATCATTTCAATTTTTTTAGTATCATGTTACTCTTTTGTATATAATTTTTATTTTTACTGTAATAAATATTTTCACTAATATAATATATAGCAATTCGTATAATAAATATTACTGCATATTATTTTTAATAAATAAAAAATTTCCGGATATTTTAAATTCGAAAATATCGTATTTATAAATAATTTTTATTTAACTCTTTAAACCCCATATTTTTTCCTATAGCCCGGAAAAATTCTCTTTTCGTCATCTTATTAATATGATGATAAGCTATGAATCTTTTGGTTAAACGTGTGTAATACAATGTTCTGACGTGCTACAAAACGTTCATATAAAAAGAGTACCGTTCATTTGGTACCGGTTCTCTTTGTACTCGGTTATGTAGAGTTGTTCATCCTCTGGTTACAAAATTAAACACTGGGAGCAGCACTACA
This sequence comes from Lycorma delicatula, assembly GCF_047948215.1. Classification (NCBI taxonomy): domain Eukaryota; kingdom Metazoa; phylum Arthropoda; class Insecta; order Hemiptera; family Fulgoridae; genus Lycorma; species Lycorma delicatula. The sequence goes on from NC_134465.1 coordinate 44,636,169, forward strand.
GGCTACTTTCCAAACGCATTACTTTTAAGGTTATGTACGTTTGTTAGATATCTCTCTTATAGTTTATATCGTGCTTGTTATTGTGATTTAAAATTAATTCTGGAAAATTCGACGTAGTTTATCGGAAAGTAGCGACAATGAATTAAGTATTTTTGATATTAATATCGATCCAAATTTTAATATAGCAGGGCACAAAGCATCTTCTGAGTCGAGTGATTATGAAGACGTGATTTTAAATGAAGGACGTGCCACGGATCCCGAAGATGTTGAAATTGAAGATGGATTTTAAATGAAAAAAGTCTATCTGACATGCTGCTACTTGAGAAAAATGTAACTGAATAACTGATTTTAAATGGAGATTCCTGTGGCCAGAAATCCTGTCAACGTGCCTGCAACAAATGATGATGAAGAGATAAGTGCAGTTAGAATAGTTTGGGGATTTATAAAATCCATCCAAAAATCGCCCACTGTCTAACCACCCAGCGCCTACTAATCACCCACAAACCATCCACCTTTTGCTCACTAACCTTCCACTATCCACACGCAAAAACATTAGGTTTCTCGCAACTATTCATTCCGATAAATGAAACGAAACAAGTTCAATCACAACTCAACAAGTGACGGTTTATTATTGAGCAACGCCTAAAGATTCCACAGGGCAACCGACCTTACGCCGAAAAAACAAAATACACCACATAATTCTAAACATACTGCACATCCGAACGCTCTGTATTTTAATATGACTTCTCTTCTATCTCGTATTTCTGTGCTTATAAATTCTCCTTGTATCGTTTTTTAAAACATTAATTGATTCCTGCATAATGATTTTAGTGCAATTTTATTATAAATTAAGTACTAAAATAAAATTCGATTAATTAAAAGACAAAAACATGAAACAGCTCGTAAGCATGCGCAAACAACTAAAAACAGTAAAGTAAATTTTTATTAATACATACAACACAATTAACTAAATTAATACGCGAGATGAAATAATTTCTTGAAAATAAAATGCTATCATAATGGAAGGTAAAGAAAGATGTTTGGAGATAAACAACACATGATCTTCGAAATTTAATTTCATGAGAATTGATCGTACAATTTTATTAATATTAATTAGAAGATTATGAAAGTTATTTCGTTGTTGTTACTCGTATATTCAGCAGTATGATCAGAATAAAGTAATTAGATTTTTACTACGTTCTATATTGATAAATTGTCATCATTATTATTATTATTTTTATAATCGTAAAACTTTCTCTTAATTAGAGTCTAAATTCATGAAGTTATAATTAATGTTTTTTATTTGTTTTGTTTACATCAGTTTTTTCAGAATTAAATTCTTTAAATAATTTGTTAAAAAATTTTATTTAATAAATAACAAAGTTATTTTCCATCAAACGTAAAAAATCTTGTTTTTTGACTTCAATCTTTTCAGTTTTATGTGACTCATAAAAAGAAAAATTATAAAATTAGTCCTGAATAATTAGTTTTTAATTTAATTTTAAGGCCAAATACATACACATGCACTATTTTTTTTTCTTTACTATAATCAATGATCAAAAATTTAAGTATAGCATTATTTGACTTTTGTCTAAAAATCTGGATGAAATTTTTCAGTAGCTGTATCTTAAAACCAAAATTAATCTATATAATTTTCAAAGTCCTTTAGATTTGTCCCTGATTTTACTATTTTTGAAATGTTTAATTTTATCAATGTTTTCTTGTTACCTTTTAAGGGCGCAATAGAAAATTATTGAGCAAAATCTATTGAGCCTTGTCAAACAACTTTTTTTTTTTTCAAAAGGATCTCTGATAATTTGTTTTGCAGTTTTACTTTTTAAAATATTTCTGTCAATGTTTATTTTTATACCGAGTGATATAAAAAAGACTTCACAACCTTAATAGGATATTAAAATTTATTTAAATAACCTACATATTCGGTTGAGGTCTTATTTCACAGAAAAATAACCAAACATTCACTTTGGTTCGATATGGCATCCATTTGTAATGCAACGTATATGAAGTCGATTTCATTCCAGACTGTAGCCAGAAAGTCGGATGTTAAATCGAAGTCTTAGCTCAACTAGATCGACAAGCAAAGGTAGTAAATAAACCCGATCTTTAATTAAACCATACAAGAAAAAAATTTAGCGGGGTCAAATCTAGAGAGCGAGTTGGCTACGAGATTGGACTTTCACGACCAATCCACCGACCTGGGAATCGAATATCACGAAAATCTCGGATTTCTAGGTGGTAATGAGGTGGTACCCCGTCCTACTGATAGTAATAGCATCCATCTTGGTCATCATGATCTAACTGAGGAATTAGAAAATTTTTAAGCAAGTTCAGATAAACGATACCATTTACGGTTGCCTCGTGGATGAAGAACGAGCCGTACAGTCTTTGTTTGCTTAGGGCACAAAAAAATTGACCTTAAGGCTATCATAAATATGCTGCAAAGGGTTTTCGCTGTTCATATTCGACAGTTACGGGTATTCATCTTGGCACTGATGTGAAACGTTGACTCGTCACTAAAAATTACATCGTCTAAAAATGTACCTTCGTCTGAATTTCTATCCATCATTTCTATTAAAAAAAACTGCAGCCGAGCAACTCTGTCGTCATCTGTAATATGTTGAACCACTGTTAATTTGTAAGGCTTCAAGTGCAATCATTTGCGTAATAGGCGCCAAACAGCAGTTTGTGGAATACCAATTTCACTTGATCCACGTCGAATTAATTTCATCGAACTAGGTGAAAAACTTTCCACAGCAGCTTCAGGGACGCGTGAAAACCCAGATAATTTTCTGCGTTTAACATAACAACCTGTCTCGACGAAGATTTGGTACAGAGAGTAAATTTTACATCTACTAGGAGGCTCCCTACCATACTTCACGAAAATTACGTTGAAATGTAGTTGCTAACAACAAATTTTAAAATAACACACAGCAAGCACGTTCCGCACCAGTAAATATATCCATTTTTAACAACACTGGTGACAGCACTACGGTGGCCACCCACCGGGTTGGTCTAGTGGTGAGCGCGTCTTCCCAAATCAGCTGTTTTGGAAGTCGAGAGTTCCAGCGTTCAAGTCCTAGTAAAGTCAGTTATTTTTACATGGATTTGAATACTAGATCGTGATACCGGTGTTCTTTGGTGGTTGGGTTTCAATTAACCACACATCTCAGGAATAGTCGAACTGAGAATGTACAGACTACACTTCATTTACTCATACACATCATCCTTATTCACCCTCTAAAGCATTATCTGAACAATAATTACCGAAGGCTAAGCTGGGAAAAAAAAAGATAGCACCCTGGTGGTTGAATTCATTACTAATGAACTACGGGGGTCAAAACTTCATATGTTTTACTGGTACTATGAAATGAGACTTCAACCTAATTTTTAAGTTATTTAAATATATTTTTATGTGTTTTTAAATTTGTGAAGTCCTTTTTGAATCGTCCAGATTATAAGTTTTAAATTCTTCAAGTGCTTTTGCAGTTTTATTAAAACAAAAATTAATTTTATTCAAGAATTACTCGTAAACTATTTATAACTGCTTAAATATGTACAAATATTTATAAATACAATAAATTTAAAATATTAATAATTTTATTAAAGTACGTAAAACATTTTTGAAACTTCAATTATTCTAAAATTTACATATTTTAAGGATAAATCCACATTATCAAAATAATATAGATTTTTTTGTTGTAATTATGGTTGTATCTAAAATGAAAACGTATATATATATATATATATATATATATATGTAAATGCACAGTTTATTGTCGCAATGTTGCATTTTGAACAACAATAAATATTATTAAAACGGATGTCATTGAGGAAGGTCACAGAAGCAATTGAAAACGTTATGACGTTAGTAAAAAAAAGATTCGTTTTATGGTAAATTTGTCTCGGTTTGTCAGTTAATAATGAATAGTTTTATATAATACTTACCATTTATTGACAAGGTCGAAACATAAAAGATCTAGTTTAAAAAGTTTGCAACAAAACTAGCGATCTTCCTTTCGTATCAAACAAAAATAACAACTTTATCAGCATCTTTTTTTTTCTTTTTGTTATTTACACGCTCAATATAATTTTAGAAAAAAGATTAGAGCAAATATGATTTTAGTGCTATTTTTAAAAAAAAACTAATTACTTTAAAAAATTCTACAACTAAAAAAAAATCACATACAATCGATCTATAAAAATTAAGTCGATGTGTTATTCTTATTCTTTTACAAAAGTTTTAAAAGAAAACTATTAGATAGAAATATGGTGTAACATATAAATAAAACCAACAGTTCATTATTTATCTTTATATGTAAGTTTTTTAAAAATAAAAAATTACATTGAAAAATTACAACAAAGAATTGTAAAACTTTACAATTCCCCCTTTTTTTAAAAAAATAAGGGGTCGTAGTCCCCTTATGTCAAAAAATTTTTAATTAATAAGATCCAGCTGACCCAAGAATTAAAACTAGCTGACCACGTATTACGTCGGCAATTCGTTTCTTGGGCCATCGAAAAACAAGAAAAAAATGAGAATTTTCTTAACAAAATAACCTTCACCAACGAAGCCCATTTCCAGCTCAATGGCTACAAGCAGAATTGCCGCATTTGGGTTGAAGAGAATCCAAGAGTTATCTTAAAGCAACCATTACATCCACAAAAAGTTACGGTTTTGGTTTGTGGTCCAGAGGAATCATCGGACCATATTTTTTTGAAAACGAAAATGGAAATGCGATTACGGTCAATGGAAATCGCTACAGGGAGATGATCCGAAGCTTTTTGTGGCGGAAAAATTGATGATTTAGACGTAGAGAATATCTGGTTTCAACAGAATGGTGCCACTTGTCACACAGCAAGAGAAACAATGGATCTTTTGAAAGAAAAGTTCGAAAATCACATTATTTTTTGTAGAGGAGTAAAGCCACCAAGATCGTGCGATTTGACACTTTTAGATTTTTTTTTTTTTTTTTTTTTTTTTTTTTTTTTTGTAACCCACCGGGTTGGTCTAGTGGTTAACGCGTCTTCCCAAATCAGCTGATTTGGAAGTCGAGAGTTACAGCGTTCAAGTCCTAGTAAAGCCAGATATTTTTACATGGATTTGAATACTAGATCGTGGATACCGGTGTTCTTTGGTGGTTGGGTTTCAATTAACCACACATCTCAGGAATGGTCGAACTGAGAATGTACAAGACTACACTTCATTTACACTCATACATATCATCCTCATTCATCCTCTGAAGTATTATCTAAAACGGTAGTTACCGGAGGCTAAACAGGAAAAAGAAAGAAGAAGAAGAAGAAGATTTTTTTTTTGTGGGGTTTTTTGAAATCGAAAGTGTACAGCAATAATCCCACAACAGGTCAGGAGGAGCTTAAAACCAACATTATCGAGCAGATATCAACCATTGACAACAGTTTATTGAAAAACGTGATTGATAATTTTGGTAAAAGATTGCGAGCCTGCCGAGCTTTTGGGGGGGGGGGGTCACTTGACCGACATAATTTTTCATTTTTAACCGGAACCTAGTTGTAATAAACTGAAATAAAAATATTTTTAATATCTGAAAAAAAGTCCTTTTTTTTATTAAAATTAAAATAATACCTCAATTTTGGACACTCCTTATAATCAAGACGAGCCGCGGATATTACGCGATGAAATTACGGCCGGATCGGCTCTGCTGGGAAGTGTACATTGTACATCCCTAACAATTTGTTTTACATATTCCAAACGTGGTCTGCCTACACAATTTTTCCCTTCTACCTGTCCTTCCAATATTAAAGCGACTATACCAGGATGCCTTAGTATGTGGCCTATAAGTCTGTCTCTTCTTTTAACTATATTTTTCCAAATGCTTCTTTCTTCATCTATTTGCCGCAATACCTCTTCATTTGTTAGTTTATCCATCCATTTGATTTTTAACATTCTCCTATAGCACCACATTTCAAAAACTTCTAATCTTTTCTTCTCAGATACTCCGATCGTCCAAGTTTCACTTCCATATAAAGCGACACTCCAAACATACACTTTCAAAAATCTTTTCCTGACATTTAAATTAATTTTTGATGTAAACAAATTATATTTCTTACTGAAGGCTCGTTTAGCTTGTGCTATTCGGCATTTTATATCGCTCCTGCTTCGTCCATCTTTAGTAATTCTACTTCCCAAATAACAAAATTCTTCTACCTCCATAATCTTTTCTCCTCCTATTTTCACATTCAGTGGTCCATCTTTGTAATTTCTACTACATTTCATTACTTTTGTTTTGTTCTTGTTTATTTTCATGCGATAGTTCTTGCGTAGGACTTCATCTATGCCGTTCATTGTTTCTTCTAAATCCTTTTTACTCTCGGCTAGAATTACTATATCATCAGCAAATCGTAGCATCTTTATTTTTTCACCTTGTACTGTTACATATTACTGATATTTCAGTTACATATAACTGATGTTTCATATTACCATTAATTACTCTGTTAAATCTTATGTACATTTAGTAATTATTTTAAGAGAATCGCGCGTTAAATATCGTTTATGTTATAGTTTTTAGGGACAATATCGGTTAAAATAATGACAGCTTAATTATAATTTTTTTTTAAAATCATTCAAGGGTTATTATTTAAAAATAAACATATCAACTATATTATACATGACAACTACTCAAACTTAGCTGGTGTAATTTTCAATCGGTTTTAAATTAAAATAGTGCCAAGTAAACAAACTATGTATGAAACGACTATTATATACATGTATATGGGTGTTTAATATAACACAATGAATGTTGTATGTTGTAATCGGTTAACACACGAGATATTGTTATTGCAACTATGTATATATATATATATATATATATATATATATATATATATATAAAACAACCAACCTTGAAAAGTCAGTTGCTAATTACGCTGTCATTTTTTTCTTCTTCGTCTTATTCTTTATTAAAAAAAAAAGAAAAAAGTAAAAGATGACACTTAAAGCGATGTAAAATCACACTCTACTATACCTTTTCGCAGTTAATATAAAACTAGAATAAACTAGTTTATATATATATATATATTACTGTCCTTTGCGTAAATATAAATACTAACTAGCCACTAAAACAAAGGTAATTTACGTCAGGCTTAAATTTTTATGAAATTATTATCTTTTTTATGTTTTTTATTGGAAGAGAAAGTACAGATAGTTTTAAGAAAACAAAATTCCGATAAACATTCGTATAAAAGGAAAGTATGAGAATTATCAAGGCTTATTTCATTTAACAGATATTTTATTTTTTACCATATACAGAAAGTAAAAATATTAAATCGTAATTATTGATTAAAAATAATAATAAAAATTTGCAATGACAAACTGAAAAAATTCTGCAATAAAATTTCTGTTTAAATAAGTTTTTCAAAACTTTCCATTTTTTTTTTTTTGTAATCATCTTTAGGAAACCGGGGCAGTTATTTTTACAGTTCACACAGTGAACAGTAAGATAACCAGATACAAAAAGAAATGAATTTCATATCGAAACAATCCCAAACTTATAAATAATTATTCTACAATAAAATACAAATTAAGATAGATCTTCATTATTCGGGGGAAAAAAAAGAAATTTAAAAAGTTAATTAACCCTGATACAAAAGGTACTAAAAAAAATTATTATTCTAAAATAAAATTTATTCATCCAATACTGTACAATTAACGAAATTAAAAAAAATCAAATAAAAAAAAGAAAGACAAAAAAAATTAAAAAAAAAAAACCTATCAGACTCAACTGAATTGAACAGTAAAAAACCTTATTATAAATAAGAATAAACCAAAATCTGATTCTAGATACAGTTTCCAGTACATCTACTTTGTTACGACTTATCTCAATTTATGAGAGTGACGGGCGATATGTACATAATTAAGAGCAAAATTCAAAAAATTAATTTAAAAAAATTACTATTAAATCCAAATTCAAAATTAATCAAATTAAAAAATCAAAAAACAAAAATTAATGTAACCCATAATAACCTTTTTATAACTGCATCTTGACTTAACATAAATCTTTAAAAAGAAAAAGAAAATAAATTTTCATTACAGTCAACGACAGAGATATACAAGAAAAAAAAAAGTACAAAAAATCGTGGAATATCATTTAAATTACAGGTTCCTCTAAAAAGATTTAAAAATTTCCAGATCTATTAAATTTCAATTATAAAAAATATACTACCTTAGAAAGAACGTAATCGAAAACGGGTTGGGTATTAAAATATTTTTTTTTTTTTTTGAATTTTTTTCTATGAAATGATTAGAAGTTATTGAATCAAACGTTAAAATATTAAACGTTTAAGATACCTTTAAAATTCCGTCCCGTTTGACCGATGTAAAATAATATACAAACGGAGAACTTTATTTTAATTTTATTATTTAAGAAACACGGTGTTATTTTTTGGGATTATTTATTCGCGTAATAAGTTGTTTTACGACGGCTGCACTATTACCAGATTTTTTTTTTTTAAATTTAATTTTTTTGTTATTGTCTTCGTATGTGGAAATGAATGTGATCAATCTTTTGATCTGTATTTTATCGTTTTTATTTTTGTTTATTTTATATAAGAATATAGATACGAATACGCTATATCTTCTATATATATATATATATATATATATATATATATATACGCACGCCCGCGAAGGTTTCTGAATAATTTTGAACTTGCTAGGTGGCGTTGGAGGTCGAGATAATTCGAAAAATTGTATTTATGGTTCGATTTGTCTCATACTCAGAATATACTCATATATTAGTTACGTGAAAAGAAATATCTTTGCAAAACCTATACCCGCAAGATGGCGCCGGTGTCGAGAAAGTTTAAAGCTATTGAAATCCTCGATCTGACAAATAGAAAGAAAGGTAGGGGTATTTTGAGCCGACTACTGTGTTTAGTGAGTAGTTTGAATTACATCCGATAGGTAGCGCTGTTTTGCCGATTGGATTTATTTACATTCTCAGTTTTATAAAGTGAAAGGTTAAATTTTGTGAAGTTACGTAATGTTCAGTTTTTTAATGTTTTATCAAACTTACAACTGTGTTCATTTTAATCAATTTATATATATATAAGATAACAATAAAAAATAACCAGTAAACACAGTAATAGAAATCTAAAAAACTAATACTAAAAGTCGACTTTCGCGGATCCCGCGTTATCAGTCGGTATAAAATTCAAACATTATATCAATAAAAAAATAAAAATTAAAAGTTTATAAAATATAAATCAAAACGACATAACTTGAACAACATAACTCGATATCATCTGAAATCATAATAATTTCAGTTTTAATTTTCAGTTATTTTTTTTTATTAACATTTCAGTTGGCATCGAGTAATGTTGTTCAAGTTTTTTCGTTATTTGGGTTCATGTTTTCTAAAGTTTTAGTTATTATTTATTTATTTTTTGTTTTTGTTTGATGTATATTTGTACCGATTGGCGATGTGGGATCCGCGAAAGTCGACTTTTGTTACTAGTTTTTTTTTTCTTTCTGTTACTGTGTTTACTGTTTATTTTATGTTGTTTTGAGGTTATTTGGCACAGTGCTCAGTATGTTGATGTATTATTTGTATTTTCAAAAGTTATACATATATAATTTAGAAATTCATTAATTATCAAATCATATTTATTTCATCACCAGCACAAAGAAAAAAAAAAATCAGAAAATTTTACTACAATTAGTACAGGCAATTTGTCATCAAAATAGGCTTTCTTTCTTTTTCCTGTTTAGCCTCCGGTAACTATCGTTTAGATAATACTTCAGAGGATGAATTAGGATGATATGTATGAATGTGAATAAAGTGTCTTGTACATTCTCAGTTCGACCATACCTGAGATGTGTGGTTAATTGAAATCCAACCACCAAAGAACACCGGTATCCACGATCTAGTAATCAAGTCCGTGTAAAAATAGCTGGCTTTACTAGGACTTGAACGCTGGAACTCTCGACTTCCAAATCAACTGATTTGGGAAGACGCATTAACCACTAGACCAACCCGGTGGGTTCATCAAAATAGGCTGTATTTGAAAATCCTTACCTACCGATTGATCTTTTGTCCATGCGTTAGGGGCGATGAGGGAAGCTTAACTCCAGATTTTTAACATCCCCCTCCAATAGATTTTTGAAAAACTCAAAAAGTTTTTGAAATGCGTTTTCTCTGAATCTATGCATTTTAGAGAAAAGTTTTACAAACAAAAAATGTAGAGGACATTCTCCTCTACAATTAATGTCTGTATAGTTATGCCGTATAATTTTAAATTGAAATACTAGGTGGCGGTGTAAACGTTGTAAACAAGTAGACCGGTTTCGAACACGTGCCCAAGTCCAACATTTTCACACTTTCACAAACTACAGCTCCAAAACGGTACGTCGTATAAGAAAATTATTTAAATAAAAGTTGTCTGTTTTTTTGAGATTAACAACTTTTCCAAATGCAATACAGACGAAAACCAAATTTTTCCGGTGAAAAAACCGAAAAAGCAAAAAAGCACGTTTTTTACAACTTCAGCGCCACCTAGTATTTCAATTTCAAATTATACGGCATAACTTTAAAGACATTAATTGTAGAGAAGAATGTCCTCTACATTTGTTGTTTGTAAAACTTTTCTCTAAAATGCATAGATTCAGAGAAAAACGCATTTCAAAAACCTTTTGAGTATTTCGAGTTTTTCAAAAATCTATGGGAGGGGGATGTTAAAAAAAATTTGGAGTTAAGCTTCCCTCATCACCCCTAACATATGGAAAAAACATCAATCGGTAGGTAAGGATTTTCAAATAAAAATAAATTTATACAATTTAATAACTTACAAGAGTAATAATAAAATAAAAGTAATAAACATTTTGTGTAAAAAATTAGGGCTTTACCAGTTTAGGGTTTACTACTCCGAATTTTTGAATCGATATGCAAGAGCATTTTACAAAATAAATTTTCAAGATATATTTGCATTATGTGTAAATAGTTGTATTTACTGTATTTATCCAGTAATGAAAATTAATTAACCTAAAAATTATTAATTTAATTTTTTTTTGCTTGATGATAATCGCCACATAAGCTTGAAACTTATGCGTGGGATATTGAAATAGAATTTTGTAGCGTATGAAAGATTCCATGTCTGACCGGGATTCAAACCCGGTTGACCTCATTTAAATAACTAAGATGAATTAAAATAAAACGCTAATTTAAAACTTTAACAATTAATTTACTTAATTTTCAAAACAAATCAATAAAATAAAATTTAATGAAATAAAATGATTAAAATGGACATACAAGAAACGTATACAATCATAAATAAATACATGAACTAACAACAACAGAATTTATAATTTAGAAAAAAAAACCAGTTACATTATACCGTATTTATAAAATGTAACTTATATAGAAAATATTTATTGTGCCGTAATATTACTAACAGATGTAGAAAGAATTTATTTACTACATATATAAATTTATGTAGGTTAAACTACAGTAAACGTATTGCAATTTGAGTTTTACAAAGACAACATGAATTAAATTCTATGTATTGTAAATAAACGACATTTTATTTTACTTCTATTTAATGATTACAAGAAAAATACAGATTTTTATAAGCACTTTAGATCATTATGGTAATTGATATTCATTTTCATTATTTTATTAATAAAATTAACATTTTATAACATAAATAAATAAATAGATTTACTAAAAATGGTAATCGATCGTTAATTTTACGCTATTTCAATATAAAAAAAAAAAAATAGAAACTTTTGTATTAAAATATCTCTTTCGTAATAATTAACATAGTATCGCTAATTACTTTTTTCTGATTCTTTTTTTAATAAAAAGAAAACCACTGAATCGGTTTTACAAAAATGTTTTTAAAAGGTCACCTAACTAATGAAGAGACGTGGAAAGAGAGGAAGAAAACAAAAATCAGCAGAAGATTTTTACGTAATGTCAGAAAAATAAAATAGGAAAATAAAAAGGAATAGTTTTATAAAATTTATGGGTTAAATTATTTTAATTATAAAATTGATATTAAGTATTTATTCCTAATAATTAACTTCACCTATATATTATGATACCTAAGGGGGTAGTAATTTAGTAGGAATGAATTGTAAATTCAGATAAATGATTTAACCATTAAGCTTATAATGCATCTACTAAACAGTTCGCTGCAGCTATTATCCCATAGCATCACACTGGATATACACATCCCTTTTACGTTCAAAATGAAGCTAATAGCATCTCATTTACATTAATAGAAGTTAAAATAAGGAGAGAAGGGATTAAGCGTATGGAAAAAATTGACAACATAGTTGTAGGACTTTTCCGTCGTGGGTTGTTTCTGACACACACACACACACACACACACACAAAACACACGTAACTTAATTTAAAATGTTTATCATTTTATTTAAATATTATTTTTTTTTAATTTATTAATTCAATGATTCTAAATAATGTGCGCGCGCATACCGTATTTAATTTGCGCGGGTGCGGAGATACCAGCGGCGACGGTCGATACTAAATAAACTAATGTAATTTTACAAGTTACGTAGAAAAAAATTCGTTTGTACGATCGACACACTGGTGTAGCCGCGAAACTTAACACACCAGGTACCGAATCGATTGTCCGATCGAATTCGAAACCTGCCCAGCCGACTTTTTTACATTTTACATATTATTCATTTATTTAATTCTACCGCTCACCTGTGACGTCACAATATAGTACACGACTACAAAGCATTTTTGAGGTAGGGGTGCGAATGTGCAAAATTTTTTTTGTTGCGTATATTGTTATTTAATATCGTTAACAAATGCGTCTAAGAAACATTTGACCTTAATTAGGTGAAATCTCAAGATAGTGAGGGTGACTTTGTTTTCTACAGACTCACCCCGTCGACCTTGAAAGTTGAAATTTTAATGGCATCAATGCCCAATATGTAGAAGTAATTTGACCGAATTTGGTCAAAATCGGTCCAGTAGTTCTGAAGATGTAAGATGATTTACAGGACAACAGTGGTGTTCGCTGTTGTGTACGTGTGTTTGTTACACACGTACATACGAACATTAACATCTGAAAAATTTCTATCCGGTTTTTTGGGTTTCTTAGGTGTCAAAACGTCAAGATCCGGTGAAAGCCTATTTTTATGACAAATTGCCTGTACTAGAGGGAGTCCCAATAGATATATATTGTATTTCAGACGTAAACATAATAAAGATTTAATAATGATGAAAAATTTATTAGTTTTTTAAGGCACTTCAGAGCAAAACAATTCGGTGTGATTTTTTTACAAATTAAATATGAATTTGATTATCCCAAGAGAACTTATCATCTAATAAAATACCCAAAAATTTCGCTATCCGGACAAAAAGAATATTACAGTTATCATTAATGGGAATTCTATCATAATTAAATCGCAATAGGTTCCCTCCCGCTAAAATCTAGTATTCAAGTTTGAAAAATGGAGAAATTAAAGCATTTCTTAAATTCGTTTCAAGTATTACTTGAGTATGCTTCTGTGGTTATCCGGTTTTTTTTTGTCTCATTTGACTGGTCCAGATTCCCTATCTAGTGCTAATCGTTTCATTTCGGTATACCCTCTACATCCTACATCCCTAACAATTTGTTTAACATATTCCATATGTGGCCTGCCTACATAATGTTTTCCTTCTACCTGTCCCTCCAATATTAATTCTATTCCAGGATGCCTTAATATGTGGCCTATAAGTCTGTATCTTCTCGTATCTATATTTTTCCAAATGCTTCTTTCTTCATCTATTTGCCGCAGCACCTCTTCATTTGTCACATTATCCACCCGTCTGATTTTTAACATTTTCCTATAGCACCGCATTTCAAAAGTTTCTAATCGTTGCTTCTAAGATACTCCGTTCGTCCAAGTTTCACATCCATATAAAGCTACACTCCAAACTTTCAAAAATCTTTTCCTGACATTTAAATTAATTTTTTATGTAAACAAATTATATTTCTGACTGAAGGCTTGTTTCGTTTGTGGTATTCGGCATTTTATATCGCTCCTGCTTCGTCCTTCTTTAGTAATTCTACTTCCCAAATAACAAAATTCTTCTACCTCCACAATCTATTCTTCTCTTATTTTCACATTCAGTGGTCCATCTTTGTTATTTCTACTACATTTCATTACTTATGTTTTGTACTTGTTTATTTTCATGCGGTATTTCTTGCGTAGAACTTCTTCCATGCCGGTTATTGTTCCTTCTAAATCTTTTTTACTCTTAGCTAGAATTACTATATCATCAGCAAATCGTAGCATCTTTATCTTTTCACCTTGTACTGTTACTCCGAATCTAAATTGTTCTTTAACATCATTAACTGCTAGTTCCATGTAAAGATTAAAATGTAACGGGGGTACGGAATATCCTGATCGGACTCCCTTTCTTATTACGGCTTCTTTCGTCTGTTCTTCAGTTATTACTGTTGCTGTTTGGTTCCTGTAAATGTTAACAATTGTTCTTCTATCTCTGTATTTGAACCCTATTTTTTTTTAAATGCTGAACATTTTTTTCCAATCTACGTTATCGAATGCTTTTTCTAGGTCTATAAATGCCAAGCATGTTGGTTTTAACTATTTAAAAAAATAGTTAACAGATACCTAAAACATTATCCTACATCATCAAATAAATAATTAAAATCAAATGAACTTTTACTTGGAAATTTATTTTTGAAACATTTAGGTTAGATACTTGTAATATGACTATTTATCATGGAAAAGGAGGTACAGTATTTTCAACGAGAATTTTCAAAATGAAAAAAAAATATTTTAAAAAATATTTCTACATTTTTTTTAATAATTAGATGCTTACATAATATTTCAATCCACGTATTATAAAAACCAAATATCTTTTGCTATAAAAATAAATAAAAGGTTAAATCTGTTGTAATGGTATGCAGCCAGTAGTGCTTTAAACATCTGCATTCCTTTTATGTTGTACATAGCGGGTCGGGGTCGGATTGGTGTGGAATGCCGAGAGATGAGATAAAATTTTGCATATTATAAAGGAGAGAGAGAGAGAGAAATAAATAGTGAAGCAATCACTAGGACTGTTATAACGTAAAAACAGTAACATAACGTAAAGTTATGTTAACTTGTTTATAAATTTATTACAACAATATATAACGTATAAAATCTGAACATTTTTAAAAAAATGAGAAGTTATACACCCCAGTTGTTCGTCTCTAGTTACAGCGCGACTCGATACGGTTTTAGCTTGGCTTGGCTTGGGTTTGCATGAATAGTAAGTAAAATGAAGCCGAGTCAGAGCCAGTCCACGACATTCACGAGTCAAGATCGAATTGAATCTAGCATACCAACATATATACGTGATACATGGTGGTGTGTGTGTGTGTGTGTATAATCGTGCGCGCACGCGAGAAAGTTTAAAAAAAGATAGAAAATGACCGACCAACTGGTTGTCCTTCACTCCCACATAACAAACCAGTTCTCTTTATACATACTATATATATATATATATATATATATAAGATTTGTACTCAAGTGACTGACTGCATAGTACTCGGCTCGAAAGAAATGGTACAATCACCGCGCGTTCGGCACCCTTAAAGTACAATTAGATATTATTATTATTATTATTACATTAATTTCTACACTCTTCATTGTGCACAATTTTATCTGTAGTAAATAGAAATTGGAAAATTTATGATAAAAATTAAATTAATAGCTCATTTGTTATTAAATTTAAAAAAAAAGATTTGTTTTACTATGAATTTGAATTAACAAAGTGGAAATAAAAAATAAGTATACTAATGTACTTTAAGAGGAAGTATTTTTTAAAACTACACTTTTTTCCCCCTACATCCCCGAGCCGGACATCCAATCAAGTATACTCGGCTCGGGAACGTGTCCTTTTCGGATCTTTTAATTTTTTTTTCTTTTCCCTGTTTAGCCTCTGGTAACTACCGTTTAGATAATTCTTCAGAGGATGAATGAGGATGACATGTATGACTATAAATGAAGGGTAATCTTGTACATTCTCAGTTCGACCATTCCTAAGATGTGTGGTTAATTGAAACCCAACCACCAAAAAACACCGGTATCCACGTAAATCCATGTAAAAATAACTGGCTTTACTAGGACTTTAACGCAGGAACTCTCGACTTCCAAATCAGCTGATTTGGGAAGACGTGTTAACCACTAGACCAACCCGGTGGGTCGGATCTTTTAATTGCCTGCCTCTAATCTCCGACGGAAAAAACCAGGCCGGGCTATGCCGATCCCAGCCCCGCCGGAGACCGGGTCTCGGTCTTTCCTTTTGCCAGCCTCAAACCGACGGTGCAGAAGACGAAGCGTATCCAGGAACCCACACCGTAGGCTGGGTCTCGGTCTTTTCATTAATTTACACCTAACAGACCCCAGGAGACCCGCTCCATCACGGTAACCCACACACCAGAGCATGTGAGCCCTCAGGAACGGTGCTCTCCGCCCAGCCTTGCTATAAACTAAAACCCTCAGTATCCCAGTCGTCTTGCATCCTCTTCTATTACACTGAGAACTGCTCTTGTAAATATTGAAAAAATATGCCAGTTTCCGGACATAGCCAAGAGTCACTCCGACAGCTACACCGTTCGGGTACGCATCAGTCCTGCATTTAAACGATGTTCCTCTCATCGTCTGCACATAAAATTACATAACTGTTAATTCACTTATATTCCCTTCATTAATTGGAAACTATTGAACAAAATCTCAATCAAGTACAATATAGTTACATCTAGATAAATCGTAATATATTCATTTTTGGATGGTTTTACTTGACGAAAATGGCAAAATAATGTTGTTGAATCTTTTATTTTACATAATATAATAATTTATGAAATTGTAGAATTCATGTCTCAATAAATTTATATTCCGTGTGTCCCACGAAGAAGTAATTGTAATCTTTTGATTTGGTATCACTCGTCCATTCCCCCACCAATTCTATTGAAACTTAACAGACCTTTTAATGAAAATTCGAAAAATGTTGTGTGAAAATTTATACCTTCTAGGATTTGTAGAAACAAAATGGCGGCTTTCAAATAAAAACATTAATTTCAGATAAACCACATTTTTTACGCATTACAAAATAGCTGGTAAAATGTTACCAGAATAAGTATATATATATATATATATATATATATATATATATATATATATATATATATATATATATATATATATATAGAGAGAGAGAGAGAGAGAGAGAGAGAGAGAGAGTTTAATTGAACACGATTGAAAATTTGATAAAAAAAATTAAAAAAATGAACTTCACAAATTTTACCTTTCACCCCTCTCCCAGTTTCCTTTTTACCCTTTTCCATTTTCCCATTTTCGCTTTCCACCCTTTCTCCTTTTCCCGTTTTCCATTTTCCCCTTTTTCCCTTTTGCCCGCGCGTAAATCGGTCCATTAGATTTTGGTCTTTAGCGGACACACATACGAACATGCCTTTTATATATATATATATATATATATATATATATATATAGAATAAAAAAGTATATTTGTTTATATATTTGTATATTTGTCTGTTTGTTTATTTGTTTCGTAAATATCTCGACACCGGCCCTACCTAGCGGGTATAGTTTTTGCAAAACTATTTTTTTTCACGTAACTAATATTCATATTCTGAATATGAACCAAATCGGTCCATAAATATAATTTTTCGAAATATATCGACGCCAGCGCCACCTAGCGGGTCCAAACTAATTCAGAAACCTTCCCTAGCATGCGTCCAACCATTCTTCAAAGTTTCATCGCTATCGGATGAACGGTTTAGGAAGGCATAAGAGACATACAGACAGACAAACATTCATATATATATATATATATAAATGAATGTTTGTATATATATGAACGCATATATATATATATATATATATATATATATATATATATATAAAGAAAATTAAGTTTCAAAACAAATAATTCAAGCTGATTTATTGAATTCGCTTTATTGAATTATCGCTGACTTTATTGAATTTTGAAGCAAGATTCCGGATTCGAATCCCTGTCAGGCACAATATTTTTCATACGCTATAAAATGTTCATTCTACATACCGACGCACAAAGCCCAAGTTTGAGTGATATATTAATCGCTAATAAAAAAAAAGAAAGGATAAACCCTTTTGGATACCAAAAATGCTGTCATTAACTGAAAAGATAAATTTTTGTTCGTAACTGATGAAGCCAGGATTTAAAAGAAAAAAATGTTATTGTTCTAGTTATAAGATAAGCATTTTTTCTAAGGACACCAGACGCCACTGCCTGAACACTACCGAGAATATTTAGAATTTAGTTTTTGTTTACATTAAACAAGCACTTTTCTGACGAAATGTAGTAATGTACTGTTTCTAAATAAAATTCTAATTTTTCTAAGTTTTATTCAACTTATCTTGTACAATTCCGTTCAGTATTAAAATTTCTACAAGGTTTGTTTAAACGTTTCATCTGTTTATTACTCATTTAATAGTATTATTGTACTTCAAGTATAATAAACACGGTTTTCCATTCCAATTTTTTTTTTAACCCCGAATTTTTCAAAACCTATTGAAGATACAGTTTTGAGACCCACTTTATTCGATTTTTCAGGTCAAAAACCACGAGAAATCATTAATGTTGCCCCTTAATTAACTCCCTCAGAATTTTAATATCGGCTCATTTCACCATGGTAGCTGAAATCCAAGCGAAGTTTTTCACTAGCCGTAACTCGCAAACGAAGCATTTTAGAACGTATGTTATATGAATTTTTTCCATTAATTTCACAAGTAGGTCATAAAAGTCTCGGGAGAACTTCGTGATACACTATGTATATCTACATAAAACAATTTTTCTCAAAATAGGTATCGCTTAAACTAAAGAATATGTCATCTAGTAAAAGATTAAAAAGATTAAAGATGAGGTATAAAAACTGAAATATGTCGATAATTATGGATACAAAAAAATATTGAAATATATTAAACTACCATTAACTTAACCCCAAATAAAAAATAAATTTGACATCATATGTTTAACCGGATTTGAACTAGGGTTTATCATAATCACAGAAAAATTCACGCGCTATGTATGTTACACACTCCAAGAATACATGAAGCGGTAACAGAAATAATGATAAACGAACAAAGCGTACGAAAACTGTACAATATGAATGAAAAACATTATAAATCAATAAATGTTATTTTATTCATATTAAGTAATGTATATATGACGTGACATTTGTTCATTCTAATAAAATCTAATGCTTTCCATCTTACTTTACGGTATACAAGTCTGGGAAAGAGCTCTGCGTGCCGACAAGAACAGAAGAGCCCTTGAAGGAATTCAACGGCGCATGGGCTTAAGAGTGATATGCGCATATTCTTCAGTCTCCACCGAGGCAGTACTCGTAATTGCAGGAGTTCCTCCGCTTAAACAACTGGCGGAGATGCGAGTGAGTATAGCATGTGGACAACCTTCTAAAGAAGCATATGAAGAGATGCTGCGTAATCGGCAACATCGTTGGGATGTAGCCAACACGGGACGATGGACACATCGTTTGATACCTTTGATCCGACCGTGGATAGAAAGGAAGTTCGGGGACATAAATTACTGGATAACGCAATTTTTTACAGGGCATGGGTCGTTCAAGTCCTATTTATGTGCGAGACTAAGGGTAGATAACAACAACTGTCCTTACTGTGGGGCTTATGATTCCCCTGAACATGTAGTATTTGAATGTAACCGTTGGACTGAAAGCAGGCAATCCTGTGTAAGACGTATAGGGCCATTATCTACGGAGAATGTGGTGGATAAAATGCTACTTAACGAGGATAACTTTAACGTGATCTCGTCGTTTATAACCGCAGTTATAAAGAAGAAAGATGAGGAAGCTCGTCAAGAAGAAACCGCTCGCTGATGACGGCTTGTATGTGGAATTTCCACCTACGAAATAAAGAGCTAACCGGTGAACTGACCTGCCGTGCCGGACATACAGCCGGCGGGCGGGGAGGCGAGCTAGAGTAAAGGACACTCCTCTGGCGCGAGTCAAACTTGATTGTAGATCCGTTCCAGAGGAGTAGGTGGAAATATAAAAAATAAAAAATAAAAAAAAAATAAATAAATAAATAAAATCTAATGCTGTATATAGGGAGTGTCACTGAGAATTCCCTTTTGGGAGAGGGGAGAGGATGAGAAAGTGTAACTTATAGAGAATATATGATATCAGAAACGAGTATTTCCGACAAGCGACCGGAATTTCCGACTAATTTTATCTAGTTAGAATGAAAAGTACGACCAATTTACCTTTATATTTAGCTTATACTGAAAACAACGCTCACTAAAAGTAATAATAATAATATACACTCGTGTTTTGCTGATGTAATTAAACGTGTAGATAAAACATCTATTGAAAATTATTCATTGAACGGCCCATTATTTAGTATGAATTGTTAACAAACAAAAGAACTGTACACATTTTACTGGAGTAATTTTCCATCATCTTTTCCGTTTTCACTGCAATTAAATAACTTCGTTGATCTATCCTGTAATGGATAAATAATCCATTAAAATAAGCTGTTATATATATTTTTTACTTTTAAGGCCGCAAAGGACAACTTTACTCAGAATAATTCAAGTCTTTTTGCCGATCTTTTGGCCTTTAAGTTCTTAACTTTTACTTTCTCCCAATGTTTAATCATTCTTAATGATCTTGCTTTACGATCCTCTTCTGAATAAACCTTTTTTGTATAATTAAAAGTTCTTACTGTAAAGTTGGTATTCGAATCTTTAATAACAAATTTTAATTTTTCGGATTAAAATTGTGTTATATTTTATTTATCTATTTTTATTTTGGAAGAGCGGGCGTCAACAGTTATGGTCACATTAGCCCAGTGGAAACTGGTAGCGTATGAAAGATACTATGCCTAACCGGGATTCGAACCCAGTACCTCAACACGAAATGCCAAAACGCTACCTACTCAGCTACAGAGTCGGCTTTTTTTAGATTTTGTTAACATACAAAAGATAAAAAGAAAAACTGTATACTAATGAATAAAATATAAAATTTTAACAACCGCCTTAAAAATTATTTTTTTTTTTTTAATTTTACAAATAGAGAATTTCATAACTGGGTGAATATCAAGGTGTATGTATTTATGAAAAACAGATCTTGTGCAAAGAAAATCTTTAATCTCAAAAATATTATGAAATATTGTAAATATCAAAATAGAAGGTATGTTATAACTTTTATTGATTTTTAAAAAGCATACTATTTGGTAGATAGAACATCACTTTTTTAAAATTAACAGAATTAGGTTTAGATAACAAAATGGCAAACGTAATCAAAGCAAAGTAAAATTAACTAACATGTATTCTAAAATAAAATTTCTGGAACAATTATGTGATCCTTTTCCCGGCGTAAGACAAACAGATGGACTTTCTCCACTACTTTTTTAGGTGTGGTCTTGAAAATTTAAATAGAAAATGAAACAAAAAATTAGACAAAAATAGTGGAATAAGACCGGAAACTAAAGAACTAAAGATTAACTGTTTAGCTTTCGCTACGAATATAGCATTATTAGCTAAAAATTGGAAAGAAGTTGAACAACAAATTAAAGAATTAAAAAAAATAAGTTGCTAAAATGGGACTAAAAATGACAAATGATAAAAACTGCCCGAATTTAATTACTATAAATAATAATAAAATAGGGAAAGTGGATAATTCAAATATCTTTGAGAACGGATCGGTTGAAATTCTTTAGATAAAAAAGTATTAACTGTTAAAGCTAATAAAATGGAATTAGCTTTCTAGCTAACGAAAAACACATAAAAAAAAAATAGTCTTTATTATGGAACTCGAAATTTCAACACTATAAAACTGTGAAAAAGCCGGTAGCATTCTACAAGGCAAAAACCCTAAGATTGTGCATCAAAGGTCTACTAGAAATCTAAAAAAAGAAAGAAAAGAAAATAATAAAAAAAATTTTAGGTCCTAAATTTCTAAATATCAGGTAAAATTAATTCCAAATAACAAACTTTATACTAAAATTGAAAAACTATCAGACACGTTACAGAAAAGACGAATTGTAATTTACTCCCGTTTATTTAGAACGAATAACAATAGAACGAAAGGCAAATGATTCACATAAATTCAAGAAGAGCTAAAACGACTGAATATAACTGAAGAAATTATAAAAGAAACAAAAATTTTAAAAAGAATATTAAAAGATGAAAATAAAAGGTTCCGAGAAGCACCAAAACGCAAGAAAAAAGCTGAACTTTTTGAAGCATGTACGAAAGAGATATCAATAAGAATGAAGAGGTACTGGACAATACAAAAACAGCAAAAAGAAACAACCGCAAATAAATAAATGATCTAAAATGTTCCAAGGTGAACTATTCAGAGAAAAAAAAGAAATAAAGAGATTTCCATTCAACGTTATGGAAAAACCCTTCAAATTAATTTAAAATCTAATGGTGTTTTTTTTTTACGATAAAATAAGAATTAAAATAAATAAAAAATATAAAATTTCAAATTATTTTTGTATTATAATAAATTTTAAACAAGGATATCATCCTGCTTCTCGAAAAATATTTAGAAAATAATTTTAAAGGTTTTATCCCTTAATAAGTAGAGGATGTGTAACTATTACTCCTGTATATTTTTCAAAAAATTAAGAAAACTAACTTTGGTTACAAAATTTTAAAATTTTGTGGAGAATAAAATTAACAAATAAACAACTGGAATTAAATGCTGGTCGGAATTGAGGAAAATATCTCATTCAGATAACAAGAATCAATTTTTGGAAAAGGATTAAAAAAATAATTAGCTACATTAACGTGGTAGCGTTATTGTAGCTAATTGTAGCGAATTGTCCTTGAAAATATATCATTTGACAACAGAGTGAAACATACATGTTAACCATACAGCGTACTTGCGTGCCTTCATTGTCTGTTTTTACACGACTGCCCAAAAAGGATTGTAATATACAGAGTGTCCCGTATAAAAGCAACCCAACCTTATATTGGTAGGTATTGAAATAATAAAAAGGCATGTGTAAATGTAAATGTAATTTTTATTATTACCATCCATTACCTTACATTTAGAGTAAATGTTGGAAGTGGCCGCCATCTTCTTGAATACAAGCTTCAATTCTTTTTACAGCGTTTCTTGCAACTTTTTTCAAAGTTTTTGGCAGGGTATTTAATACAGCTTGTTCAATATCGACTTTCAATTGTTCAAGTGTTCGTGGTTTGTTTGTTACTATAGGCTTTTTCTTTGAGGTAACCCCGTAAAAAAAAATCCGCCGCAGTCAAATCTGGAGATCTTGGTGGCCACAAGCCTCGACCGATAACACGATTACCGAAGAATTCCTCGACGAAATCAGAAGTTGAACCTGCGTAGTGCGATGTCGCACCTTCATGTTGTAGCCAGCAGTGTCTGTCTTCCTCTTATTTTAACTATATTTTTCCAACTACTTGCTTTCTTCATCTATTTACCGCAATACCTATTCATTTGCCACTTTATCCACCCATCTGATTTTTAACATTCTCCTATAGCACCGCATTTCAAAAGCTTCTAATCTTTTCTTCTCAGATACTCCGATTGTCCAAGTTTCACTTCCATATAAAGCGACACTCCAAACATATACTTTCAAAAATCTTTTCCTGACATTTAAATTAATTTTTGATGTAAACAAATTATATTTCTTACTGAAGGCTCGTTTCGCTTGTGCTATTCGGCATTTTATATCGCTCCTGCTTCGTCCATCTTTAGTAATTGTACTTCCCAAATTACAAAATTCTTCTACCTCCGTAATCTTTTCTCCTCCTATTTTCACATTCAGTGGTCCATCTTTGTTATTTCTACTACATTTCATTACTTTTGTTTTGTTCTTGTTTATTTTCATCCGATAGTTCTTGCGTAGGACTTCATCTATACCGTTCATTGTTTCTTCTAAATCCTTTTTACTCTCGGCTAAAATTACTATATCGTCAGCAAATCGTAGCAACTTTATCTTTTCACCTTGTACTGTTACTCCGCATCATTCTTCAATTGTTACTGTTGCTGTTTGGTTCCTGTACATGTTACCAATTGTTCTTCTATCTCTGTATTTGAACCCTAATTTTTTTAAATGCTGAACATTTTATTCCAGTCTACGTTATCGAATGCCTTTTCTAGGTCTATAAACGCCAAGTATGTTGGTTTGTTTTTCTTTAGTCTTCCTTCTACTATTAATCTGAGGCCTATAATTGCTTCCCTTGTCCCTATACTTTTGCTGAAACCAAATTGGTCTTCTCCTAACACTTCTTCCACTCTCCTCTCAATTCTTCTGTATAGAATTCTAGTTAAGTACTGAATCCATTTAGTGAAAACGTTGTTGCATGCTCCTAAGTTACCGGTTGATATTCACGAGCTCATCGAAATGTCTGCCGATAAAACGTTAAATCTGAATATTTAGATACGTTCTGGCATGTTCGTTGAAGTGAATATGGAAAGTTTAGTCACAGAAGCATTAAAATAATCCTTTTCACCGGGACTTAACTGTGTGAAAAGGGTTTTTCGTCTACGGTTGCGCTAAAAATTAAATATAGGAATCGTCTTTTATCACATGAAATTAATTTACTTTTGTATGTTTCTAATACCGATCCACATGTGGAGAAACATTTAAATGAAAAACAAATGCAACATTCTCATTTATATTTTTTTTACACGTGTATTTAAATGAAATGTAAATGTTCGTAATAAATTATTTTTTCCTTATAAAATGATTTCGTTATTGTTTATGTGTAAAGTTTTAGACTAATTTCGCGCCCTTGCTTTCATATCACCACGACCAACAGGTTGATAAAGGCTGGCATAGAGTCTACTCGTTAATCGAACGTATGCAGTGTGAAAATCAGTGCGTTTTTGACTGCGAAATATTTAAGTCATCGGAAAAGAAAAGTCAGTCTTCTTACCCAGAACTGCGCAAGTTTTATTTTTTAATTTTTGAATGAACTAATTCGTACTGGAATAATACATAATCACTGAAATTCAGAGGAACACCATTTTATATTGTATAACATGATATCGTCCTCCAATCATTAACTTGATGCATAAGACGTCGATTTTCAAGGGATAATAATAACAATAAAGTCAACAGAAATGTATACATAATATTTGGATGTCGTAATACAAAGTGTTCATAATAACTGATTGTGGTTTATTAGAATAACATTTTTGTATAAAAGAGAACACGACCATGAAATTTACATATGACATACCCAAATACAATTATGTATCGGCCTAAATATAGAATTTTTTTTCATTATTTTATAATTTTTATTATTCTTTTCCTTGGATATGTGTTCAAAATAATATTACAATTTAGTATTATTACAGCATTTGTATAATTTCGGTTTAAATAAAAAGGTAACCCTTTTGTCAACCATAATAATACAATTGTGTCAAGTATCTTTTGTTCTAAATTGTCGTACTTATAAAACAGAATCGAAAAAAAAAGAAATAATTTTTTTCATTGTGTGTGGTCTAATTTAGGTTGGGGGGAAATTGGTGGTGATGTCTTCACGTACGACATATCACTATTCTTACTCTTTCTTTCCTACTTTAATATTTTCTTTCTTTGTTACAATTTTCTTGTAGAATTATAGTAAAAAATAAATATTTTATACCTTTAATGTGAATTATTTATGTAAATAATAAAGTAATATAGGTTAGTTCATTTTTTTAAATTTTTTTATTGGTTATAGATCTATAGTTGCTGCAGCAGCATAACTATAAAAGTATAGAAATAGACCAAAATTTTACGTATCAAGAATTTTGAAAATTTCAAAATTTACAACATTGTACATATGACAGACGTAAGTACGTGTGTTGGCTTGTCTTTTAAATAACATCTCCGGATTGATTCAACAAACATAAATTCTTCGAAAACGGCTAAAAATTCTTTATATACAGAGTAAGTGTCTCACGAAGAAACAGATAAATTTTCAAAGCATATTCTACTGGTGAAAATACTGATAAAAGTTCATATAAACATAGGTCTGAAAACGCTTTGTTTCCAGACGTATTTTTGTGTGAACCTTTTTCATTATTTTCACTAGTCCTGAAAGTTTTTGGTTTTTTCGGGGGACAATCTGTGTGAGATACTAAAGGTATTAAAATTTCGTCAAAATTTTAAAAACTGGGAATAGTTGATGTACATTTTGCCAATTAGAATTTTTTTGGTTTTCTTTTTTTATTATAATCGTAGAACATTGTGCATTATTGCAATGAAAGTACTTTTTAAAGCCTAAGTTATAAAAAATATCTAGTTAAAAATCTGTCACATTCTGTTTTTAATACACTTCAAAATTCTTACGTTTGTATTTAGCTTTTGTCAACTTTATTCATACCATTATACTCTTAATCAAATTTTCTACAAGTTTTGTTTAAAACCTTTACGTGTTTATTACACGTTTAACAAAGTTATTTTATGCCAAACATAAAATAACGTGTTTATCGACAACAGTATTTTATCTTGTACCCTAGGTTTCTCAAAAATACAACAGTCAGATTTTATATAAACCCCTAATTTTACCAGTTATTTTGGATCCCAAGAATTACTACCAATATCTGATTAATATCTCCGAACCCGCAGTAACAGCAAGAAATCTTTCGGTAATCGACACTGGTTAACGAAGCGTTTCTGAACCTATGTATTTGGATTTTCATCTGTATAATAGTCCTGAAAATTTCTTACATTCTTAGTGAATCAATCTACATATAAAGTTTTATGATTACACGTTCACCAGTAGTAAAGATATTAAATAAAATAGACGTTAACATACATATATTAATAAAGGAATCTTTATTAGGAATTCTTTTTCTATATTTGAATTCAGATGCCCTCAAATCGATGATATATATATATATATACAAAGGTTCTTGCGCAAGAAGACCGGCTTTTCGTTATTTTATTTTGTATAATTATTTTTTTCACTCGCTACTATGACTCACTCCAAAAGCACGTATAAAAATTACATCAATATAAATTAAACGTAACCTCAATTTGAGGTTATTTTGTACGATTTCGAACTTAAAATTAACGTAACTCAAGAATGACTCAACCAATATTCATCAAATTTTAAAAAGCATAACTTCAGATACTTCAGTACAAAATATCAAAATTTCAGTGATATTGATCAAGTAGTTTTGCAGATTTTCTAGCCACAAATTTAATATAGTAATACACATATACTATTATAAAAAGAGGAAGGAGGTTTTCGTTTGTTCAGGATAAACAAAAAAAACTCCACGCTCAACCGCAACCAAGTAATACCCATGCTTCTTGGCATAACTGAAAAAGATTTTTAAATACAAGGGTTATTTTTTTTTCAAGGCCCGATCGGTTACAAAATTAAAACCACAGTGAAAATAAAAAAATTTATTTGTAACAAGTACTTAACATAGTTACGCTATTTCCCTACATAGTCGCCACTCCGATTTAGACATTCGTCGCAGCGTGTAACAACTTTCCAATACCCTTGTCATAGAACGGAGCCGCTTGGTGTTTTCAGCCATGTTTCTACGCTAGTCTGCAGCTCAATGTCTGTGCCAAAATGTTGTCCTCCTAGACAGCGTTTCATGAGATCAAAGAGGTGCATATAGGATGGAGTTAAGTCCGGGCTGTACAGTGGGTGATCAAACAGTTCCCAACGAAAACGCTGCAGGAGCTTCTTTGTTACAGCTGCAGTGTGCAGCCGACGATTGTCATGGAAAAAGACAGTGCCTGATGACAACATTCCTCTCCGCTTATTCTTATTCACCCACCATACAGCCCGGAACTGGTTCCATCTCCCGGAATTACTCTCACCTTATGATTGGGTAAAAAACAAAGAATACGATTGGTTGGAATTTTGTATCTGGTAATGATAAGAATTACTCTCACCTTATGATTGGTTAAAAAACAAGGAATACGACTGGTTGGAATTTCGTGCCTGATAATGTAAAGAATTACCTCACCTTATAATTGGTTAGAAAACAACGAATACGATTGGTTGGAATTTCGTGCCTGATAATGATAAGAATTACTGTCACCTTATGATTGGGTAAAAAGCAAAGAATACGATTGGTTGGAATTTTGTGCCTGATAATGATAAGAAATGCTGCTGTTTTTGGAAGTGCAATGGGGTGCTCTCATAATAACTCGCAAACAATCGTCCGATTTACAAAATTCAAACGGAATGTTTGTTAGTAACTAGAAGGCTAACCTTTGCACGCACCGGGAACACTCTCGATCTAATAGATCACGGTTGTTCGGAATATATATATATATAATTTGTCTGTTTGTTTGTTTGTTATCACATTACGCGGGAACCGACCGACCGATTACTTTCAATTTTACAAGATACATTCGTGTTATCCCAGTAAATGTTTTAAGCCATTGACTGAGGCCCTAGCTATTTTGAAGGTTAAGATATTAAAAATATTTATTTTTACTTCGCCCCACGGAGGGTGAAGGCGTAAATTAAAGATATTCAATAAGAAAAAATAGATTAATCCTTTTACTTCGTTATTACATTTCTGCCACCACGGCAATAAAATAAGTTATGAATTTTTCGTCGTCAAAGGTGTATGAACTTCAATTACCGTAGTTACTATTATTCTATCTTTTGTAATTTAGTTTCTTTTTCAGATCTCTATAACGTCTGAATACTACAATTATTATTTATCAATATTATTCTCACAACGGTAAAAATAACGTAAGTACTAGGGTCTAGTAGGTGGAGCCCTCTGGGTTGATGTGAATGGTGACCGAAGCGAGCTCCGCGGGTGTCCAGGTCTTCGGTACCACTGACAAATTGGTAACGGCGAGAGAAACGAGCTCTACGACAGTGGTGTCGTAGAGCTCGTTTCCAAAGGCTCCAAAGGCCTCTTGCCTTCGGAGGGTTGGCTCTGAGATTGCTTAGGCTTACCTGGGTCCCGAGAATCCAGGTTCTGGCTAGACGGGTCGGCTATATACATGTCGACCCGTAAAAAAAAGAAAAAATGACCCATAAAAAAAGGAATGATTTCCTTGAAAGAAAGGAAAAATAGGGATGATTCTGTGAATAATTTTAAATGAATGATATTTTCGTACTCGTCATACCTTAAAACGTAAAGAAAACTCGATAAACGAAATTTTACCTTACGAAAAACGTAAAATTTAATTTAAAATTATAATTTAAAAATAGTTTTCGTAACATTTTCCAATATATGATATTATTTAAACAGATAAATAAAGTTAAAAACGTAAACCGGATATTATAAATATTCCTAAATAATTTCTATTAGAAAACTGAAAAAAAAAAACTTCTTTTTGCTTACATAAAATATTAATCTCATTTACTGGTTAATTAATTAATACCTTTTTTTTAAATAATTTATATATTAAATGTAATTAAGAATTAATTAGAAATTTACAACAAAAAAATTTAATAATGAATTTTTGTTGTTAGTTAAAAACCGTGAGAATACGTTTAGTAAAAATCTAAAGCATGTTTTGTTTATGTATTTGTTACATTAATATATTAAATACCTTAAATTTATTTTTTTTTTAAATGGGTGGAATGTTAGAAATTCAGTTAATTCTTTTTATTTTTTTTTTTTTTTAGTAACAAGTAGAGAGAAGGAAGGAAGATTTGTTTTTTTATATTCAGGTATTTATTATTATTACTAAGTTGATGAATACGAGACGTAGTTAAATACAAAGATTTTTTTTGATTTTTTTTATTTTAAACTCTAATTGTTATGAAGGTATGTAAATGAAATGTACGTAAAAATAAAGGAATTAAAAATATTATGGAAACCAGGGTAAAGAAAAATGTAATATTATCTGTATAAGTATACCCACATAAAGCAATACTGATTTGTTTTTGATTGCTTTATTTGTTTTTCAATTTAATTTTTCTAAGATAAAATTTCTAAGATGTGAGTGTAATAAATAACATTAAAAAATATATAACTGAGCTAAAGTTAACAAATTAATCAAAATTAATTAATCAAAATTATTATACCACTATCCTTTAGTATATACTAAACACTATAAAAAATACAAAAAAAAAAGTTACAAAAATATATTTGATTACATATAAAAAATTATTTTTTAAAAAAGCTTTTATTTAACTAATATTAATATTAACATTAATAAAAAAGGAAACAAATTAGAAAACCCCTCAAAAAGTAAAAAATAAGAATTAAATCAAATTGAGAATTTTAAACAAAAAAAAAAAAAAAAAAATATATATATAACAAATATAAAAATGCACTGAAAAGTAAAAAATATATTATATAAATATCTAATAAATAACCCCACCCGAAAAAAAATCCTCTAAACTATGTTGTGACATCACAGGTGAGAACGATAGAATTAAATATATGAATAATATTTAAAGTGTACAAAAATTACTCGAAATAGCCGAGTCTCGAACTTGATCGCCCGGTCGACTCGGTACCTAGTGCGTTAAGCCTCACGGCTATACCGATCTGCCGACCGTATGAGCGAAATTTTTTCTATGTAAGTTGTGAAATTACATTAGTTTAGTTAATTCCGACCTTCGCTAGTACCGCCACACCTGCCTGAATTAAATACTGTATGCGCGCGCACTTTAGTTAGAATCATTGAATTAAATAAACGAAAAAAAAATTATATTTAAATAAAATTATAAATATTTTTAATTAAGTCATGCATTAGAAAACAGTTTCATAAACAATAAAAAAGAACCCGTCACGCGGCTACAGTAGCTGAAGCCGCGTTCCAGGACAGTCCAACAACAACTTTATTGTTAGATTTATTTTTTTAAATAATTATTTCGTAATTTTTTGTTTCTGATTAATAACGATAAGTTTTTCGGCGGAGTTAATTAATATACTCCTTCATGGTAATACGAATATAAAGCATCTGCCTCCAGTCAAAGGTCATCGGTGTTTTGTTCAACCCCCTTGGCGTGAAGCAGAAATAAATTTGTGGCGTCAGTTTTCATTCTGTGAGCAAACAATAAACATGAGAAAAAGAAATGACATGGAGTTCATCGATTTATTAAATAACTTGCGTTTTGGCGAAATTGCAACCGGTCTGTCGGAAATACTTTGCGAAAGAAGGGGGGTACCTTTAACAGATGAATTTGCAGACTAAAATACTGTAAGAGTATTCCCTTAAATAATTTCATATATATAATCGTTGTATGACTGATATGATATCAAAAACAGAGTATATATATATATATATATATATATATATATGTATATATATATATATATATACACATATATATATATATATATATATATATATATATACACATATATATATATATGTGTATATGTATATATATATATATATATACACATATATATATATATATATATATATATATACACATATATATATATATATATATATATATATATATATATATATTGATGAATCACGAGAAACTGTAACATATGGGAAACTGTAACATTCCAATACTAGAATACTGTAACATATAATATTCCCCCCCCCCCCGCGGGGGGGTGGGGAAATATTATTCCAGTAGACGTCAATAAACCCACCGGGTTGGTCTAGTGGTTAACGCGTCTTCCCAAATCAGCTGATTTGGAAGTCGAGAGTTACAGCGTTCAAGTCCTAGTAAAGCCAGATATTTTTACACGGATTTGAATACTAGATCGTGGATACCGGTGTTCTTTGGTGGTTGGGTTTCAATTAACCACACATCTCAGGAATGGTCGAACTGAGAATGTACAAGACTACACTTCATTTACACTCATACATATCACCCTAATTCATCCTCTGAAGAATTATCTAAACGGTAATTACCGGAGGCTAAACAGGAAAAAGAAAGAAAGAAAGTAGACGTCAATAACTGTGGTGGCCTGTTACACAATGTAAATTTGTCAAAGTGTTCAAGAGTTATGTTAAGGAGTAACATATATATAGATGTCTGATGGTTTACTTATTTAGGTAACATTGGAATTGTAAATAAATTGAAACGGCCAGCCCTACGAAGGGAACGATCGGAAAGGGGTGAGTTACCAGAAGTTGTGTTAATAAAATTCGATGACGAAACAATAGGTAAATAATGAAAGTTTAAGGTGGCCGTGTACCTATTACACTAGTAATTATAACGTTTCAAGCTACTAAAAGAATTTAATCAATACTAATCCAGTCAGTGATGATTCCATCACTAATATGGATACGATGCACAGATTCACAAAATTCAGAGATTCATAAAAATTTTATTTACTCGATGTCTACCTGGATAAAAAGTTAATTAATTAAGACTGAAGCAATTAAAAATCATTTAAATTTAAATCGTTTTTTTTTATTTTATCTCTATAAAGAAACAAATAATTTATATTAAAAAATAATTACGTTATTACAATTAATTTTCCCATTGGTTGGTGTTTTCTCAAAATTGTTAAAGAGAAGTGTTACCTTTTATTGTAATCTACATATATATAAAAGTCAATGTTTGTTTGTCTGTCTGTTCCAACTTAACTCTTGATCTACCTGACAAATTTGTCTAAAATTTTGCACACCTACACTTTGAAGCCCTGCGGTGAACATAGGCTAATTTTTTTAAGACCTCTAACATAACGAAATTTTACAACGAAATTTAAAACACTTTATTTCTTCCTTAAAGCTTATTTAATTTTCAAAATGACTTTGATTTTCAAGAAAAATTTAATTTTTAGCTAACATTTTTTTGAATTGATTAATTTTGTAAAGGGCTGAAGTTTTAGTTTAACGTACAGTTATTCCTAAGTTTCAATTGATTTAGCGCACATGCATATGTAATTTTTACGATTCATTCATTTACAATTTTTTACAGCCGTTTAAAAACATAAATAAATAGCTGCTTTTGTTTATCATGTGTGTAAAGTATTTAACTGCAATCTTTTAAATTCTGTGATCTTTTTTCAAAACATCATACCGTGCCTAAAAGACATTCTTCGATCGGGAGAAATACAAAAAAAGCACGTATGATAAAAACTATTCATGCGGCAGAGACTGAAGACGAAAGACAGTCAAGATTGGAAAGCGACCGAATACACACAGCCCAATACCGTTCTACTGAAACAACTGAGCAACGGGAAATGCGTTTAGAAAGCGACCGAATACGCACAGATCAATCCCGCTCGACTGAAACAACTGAGCAACAGGAAATGCCGAAATGCCACGGTTACTGTATATGTGACTAACTGCACCTGCCTCGGGTTACTTGACTAATACATATAATAAAATAAAAAGATTGGCCACCACGAGAAACGCAAGTAATCATATAGCGCGAGCGAAGCTGCGATTGGGAGATAGTATTTAATAAATGTTCTGTAAAATTTAGGTTTACATCCAGACTCGATAAGTTTACAATTTTTATATTAAACTGCGTGCTTCTCTGTATAAAGTAAAATATTAATTTTCAGCTAGGTGTGAAATAATATCAGTCTAGTTACCCGTTCTAAATTTTATTCTACCATCACTGAAATTAAAAACCATTAACTTCGTCTTTTTTTTTATTTTTTTTTTTTTTATAAACAATTCTAAATTTACATCAAATAAAAAATATTTATATATAACAATGATAATAAGATTTAATGTATTTTGACTATTTATTTGCCATTATAAGCGAATAACCTAAAGCAAAGTTACCGCAAAATGTTACCAACAATAAATGTTATTCTTGTAACTTATTTTAACACATTTTGACATATGAAAACAATGAAATGATGCCAGATTGATATCTTGCCAATATTTTTTTTTTTTTTTAATTTTTGTATTACTTGGCAAAGAAAAGCATTTAACTTAGTATAATTATTTATATGATTAACGACGTCATAAGTACAGTAACAACACAACAAACACACGCAATTACTCATAATATTACTTTCTTCATTAGCGAATATAAAGGAATACAACTCTCCTAATTAATGATGTACTAGATTACTTGTTTAATTGTAACGGACTATACAATGAATCATTATTATCTTTATTTACTCCTGCAACTCTCAACGCGAATGGGTAAACTGTACTATTTGTCACGTAATAAACTGTAAAAAGTTTTCTTTCTTTTCCTTCATTATTTACGTCACTTTAAACAGGGGTTCTTTTTAAATCTTCTTAAATACTTGTTTTAATTTTATTACTGACCAGTTATAATAATTTTTTTTTTTTTTTTTTTTTTGTTTTAACTGATTATGAGTGATTACAATCCCTGAATCCGTTATAAATGATTTTAAATAAAAAAACATACATCTACATTGCGTTATTTTAAATTTGTATTGTGTTATATAGCTTCAGAACTAAAAGAAAAAAGTATCAGATTTACATTATTTTTTAATGAAAGAGCGGGAATTAACAACTACAATCATAGACCCGGAAGAAATTGATAGAATATGAAAAGATACCTGACCGGGATTCAAACCCGGAAACTCCGCACAAAATTCCCAGACGCTACTTACTCACTCACGGAGATCGGCTAGATCTACATTTATTAATATTAAAAATAGAGATTTTGATTCGAATTACGAACAAATATTTTTAAAAACCCAAAAATAAATACGTAAGATTCGTTAAAAAAAATTAAATTCTTTAATTAAATGCGCATTCTGTGGTAAAGTATTTATCACCGCTTGATATAAAGGAATCTAAATTTAAAATAAATATGAATACAAAAAAGGTGGCAACATAGTTATTTCTGACACACAAACAACTTAATTAAAAATATTTATAATTTTATTTAAATATAATATCTTTTTGTTTATTTAATTCAATGATTCTAACTAAAGCGCGCGCGCATACCGTATTTAATCCGCCCGGGTGTGGCGGTACTAGGGGCGACGGTCAGCAATAACTAAACTAATGTAACTTCACAAATTGCGTAGAACAAATTTCGTTTAGGTCGGCAGACCGGTGTAGCCGCGAGACATAACTCACCGGGTACCGAGTAAACCTGGCGATCAAATTCGAGACCTGGCCAGACCGACTTATTTTTTTACACTTTAAATATTAATCATTTAATCTAACGTTTACCTGTGACGTCACAACATAGCAGTAGTTTAGGGGATTATTTGGGGTGGAGATGCGATTTTGTAATTTTTTTTTCAAATATTATTTTTTAATCGTTAAAAAAATGTGCCTAAGAAAAATATGACCTTAATCAGGCGAAATCTCGAGATACTGAGAGTGACCTTGTTCTACAGCCCTTCTGACCTTTAAAATTAAAAATTAACAAAGTTTAGTTAAAATGGATCCAGTAGTTCTGGAGGTAAAATGTAACTTAAAGGTCAACACCAAATAGACACACACATATACATAGGAACATTAACATCCGAAAAATTTGCATTTGGTTTTTTTAGTTTTTGGGATTCCTTAGGTGTCAAAACGTCATGATCCGGTAAATATGCCCAAATTAAACCGGTTAAAATACTTTCCCTTTACAGCTACAACGCTATCTAGACGGGAAAATAAAAAATTAATGAACAAAAGATTCTATTCGTATTTATATTCATACTGAATAATAAAATACAATTTCTTTTAGGCAAGAAAAGTTTGCCGGCCTCCATGGTAGCATTTCGGTCTTTCACCCGGAGGTCCCGGGTTCGAATCCCCGATCAAGAATGGCATTTTCACAAGCTACAAAATTGTCATTTCGTCTCATCTTCTGAAACAACACCTAATGTTGTTCCCGGAGGCTAAAAAAAAGTACGGAAAATGTTAGTTGAAAGTTATAGGCTGGATAACATTAAAATCTACACCTATTTAAACTTTTTACTTGGACTGACCATTACTTTTTGTTTAACTCCCCTTATATATATTTATATAAGATAAGAATCATTTCAAGAAAAAAAAAATCAATAATTATCAAACTTCCAGTTTTATACATAAATATCAGAATGCGCATGTATTTTTAACTATATTAAAAACCTAAACCAAACGTTTTGGCCTACCTGAATTATTTTTTAACCAATATATTTATTAAGATTTTTGGATGACTTCAGTTATAAACTTATTTATTTTGATGGTGGTAACACTTTACTTTGATGTTTCTTTTTTCTTGGTAATAATTATATAAAGTTAATCATTCTCGATTAGATGTAACGACATTGGTACAGATAAAAACCTAACCTTACAGTTTAAAAATAAAGCCCTCTCTCTAATCAATAAAAAATATCATTCTATTGATTTACAACAAGCGTGCAAAATTAATTGTAAACATATTTTTTATTGCGTACGTAAGGGAATTATTAATATACATTACTGTATATTAATAATAATAATTAAAGCTAAATAAATATCAATGATTCCCCGTAACTTGATGCAATGAAAAAATAAATAAAACGTAACTATTATAATTATTTCTTAGAATTTCTTTCTTTTAAGGATATTATATTTTTATGATAAACTATGATAAAGGTATATATAATCATGTTGTAAACGAGTAGACCGGTTTCGAACAAGTGCCCAATTCACAACATTTTCACACTTTCACAACCTACAGCTCCAAAACAGTAAGTCGTACAAGAAAATAGTTTAAATAAAAGTTTTTCTTTTTTTTTGAGATTAACAACTTTTCCAAATGCAATACAGACGTAAAACAATTTTTTCCGGAGAAAAAACCGAAAAAACACGTTTTTGACAACTTCAGCGCCACCTAGTATTTCAATTTCAAATTATACGGCGTAACTTCAAAAACATTAATTGTAGAGGAGAATGTCCTCTACATTTTATGTTTGATAAACCTTTCTCTAGAATGCATAGATTCAGAGAAAAACGCATTTAGTTTTTCAAAAAGCTATGGGAGGGGATGTTAAAAATCTGGAATTAAGTTTCTCTCATCACCCCTAAGATATGGAAGAAACATTAATCGGTAGGTAAGGATTTTCAAATAAAAATACAAATTGACTGTAC
Organism: Lycorma delicatula; assembly: GCF_047948215.1. Lineage (NCBI taxonomy): Eukaryota > Metazoa > Arthropoda > Insecta > Hemiptera > Fulgoridae > Lycorma > Lycorma delicatula. The sequence continues at coordinate 44,673,121 of NC_134465.1, forward strand.
TATATAACGATATACCAATTAATAAAATGTAAGTTAACAAACAAATTTAGGTACAACCAATCGCTGTAATGAACAGGGTAAAGTTAAGAGTGCCAAAAAAGCTTGCTTGTTATCATCGCCCGTATTAACACTTATAGAGCTAAATATCGTGTGCACTTAGGTGGGCATAGCATACAGATATGAAACCCACCGGGTTGGTCTATTGGTAGAACGCGTCTTCCCACATCAGCTGATTTGGAAGTCGAGAGTTCCAGCGTTCAAGTCCTAGTAAAGCCAGTTATTTTTACACGGATTTGAATACTAGATCGTGGATACCGATGTTCTTCGGTGGTTGGATTTCAATTAACCACACATCTCAGGAACGGTCGAACTGAGACTATACACTTCATTTGCACTCATAGATATCATCCTCTGAAGCAATATCTGATCGGTAATTCCCGGAGGATAAACAGGAAAAAGAAAGAAAAGCATACTGATATGAGGTAATAGTACATATTCGGCTCAATTAAATAGGGGATACCAATTCACTCCAAAGTTACTGAAGATAAAACCTTATATGGGATGTATTTTATTCTTTAGAATGGCTACGTAATATTTTTTTTTAAATGATTTATTTTATGTCGGCACCATTAATGATTATGGTATGTAATAAATAATACATCCAATTGAAATAATCGGAAGTTAATAAATATAAAAATGTATCTATAAAAACTAATTATTACTACTGTTCTTATTACTACTATGTTCTTTTGCTGCTTATTTTTTGAATTTTTTATTTCAAGTTAGGCGATTTCGCTGAGATAACTGCATCATCAGAACGTATAAAATTATATGTCAGATAGAAATCATACCTTAACAAATAAAAATACTATGATTATCATTTAGAACAAAATGTTGTATCAGATCGTATATACAAGATATTAATAAACTATAAGAATTCTTAAATAACTAATCAAATGTTAAATATAGTAAAATGAAATTTTACTATAATGAAATTTAGTAGAACCCACCTATCTCATAATGATCTATATTTTCAGTATGATATCATGACATCAAAAGTCAACTCAAAACATTTAAATAGAAAAAAAAATGGAACGGAGACATATTATTTTAAAGGACGGTAAGATAAAAAACCATTTACGTAAAAAATTCAGATTATAACTGTAATAAAAATGGCGAGTTTTTTTAATATTATTCACAGCTAAATCCACAAATTGTCTACAATAAATTCTAAATAACTTTTAAACGATGAAACACTAAAGCAAAAAAAAACATTTAGCAAACGCTCTTGTCTCAAGACGGTATATTTTTTCGGTGTGAGATCACTATTTTGGCATACACTATTTCACTTTCAAAACTAGATGTGAAAAATATTAAAAAAAACCCCAATCTAGTTAAGGTTACTGTACCCGAAGTTTTTTAGGTAATTTTTTGGGGGTTTCAATGAGCTAAAAAATTATCTCAGAATCTTAACTTTTCCATTTAAAATTTTTGAGTCACGCTCCCCAAGGATTTTTGGATACGTGATGGTCTTAACCGAAAAATAGAATTAATTTCGAGATAAAAAAATCTGTTAAATTTTGTTTTTCCGTAAAATTAATTAAGGATTCCCGCAGTTTATTAACACTATATAAAATTTAAAATAATATTCAACCAGGTGATTCAAAAATGACTTCGCAACTTTAAAAGCATATATATATTTATTTAAATAACTTACAAATTCGGTTGATATCTCATTTCATAACAAAACACATCAAATTTTGATTCCCGTAGTTTTTTAGTACCGAATTCGGCTACCAGGGTTATTAAAAATGGATACATTTACATGTGCGTAACGCGCTCGCTGTGTGTTTTAGTTTCACGATTTGCAGTCAATAACAATAGTTCAACGTAATTTTCGTAGAGAGTAAAGTAGGGAGCCTCCTAATAGGCGTCCAATTTACTCTTGGCACCAAACCTTCGTCGAGACAGGTTTTTTGTTAAACATATAAAATCACCACGCCAACGCGTCCCTGAAACTGTTGTAGAACACAGAGAAAGTTTTGCTCTTGATCCGAAGAAATCAAATCGACGTGCGTTACGTGAGACTGGCATTCCACAAACGACTGTTTGGCGCGTTTTACGTAAACGATTATTCTTGAATTCGAACGAAATAACTGTGGTTCAACACATTACAATTGACAAAAAAGTTGCTCGGTTACGGTTTTGTGTAGAAATAATGGATAGAATTGTAGAAAACGATCCATTTTTAGAAAATGTTATTTTTAGTAACGAGTCGACGTTTCATATCAATGACCAGGTGAACACCCATAACTGCCGAATTTGGGATAGCGAAAACTCTTATGAATCTTTACAGCACATACCTGATAGTCCTAAAATCAATTTTTTTTGTACTCTAAGAAAACAAAGATTATCCGGCCCGTTCTTCTTCCAGGAGGCAATCGTAAATCGTATCGTTTATCTCGACATGCTTTTCTAATTCCTGAATTAGATGATGTTGACCAACATGAGTACCATTACTATTAGCAAGACAGACACCACCTCACTACCACCTAGAAGTCAAAGAGTTTCATGATATTCGATTCCCAGGTCGGTAGATCGGTAGTGAACGTCCAATTGCACGGTCATTTCGCTCCCCAGATTTGACCCCGCTAGATTCTTCTTGTGGGATTTCGTCTTTATGTAACACCTTGCCTGTCCATTATGTTGAGCTAAGAATTCGAGTTAACGCCCGACTTATTGGCTAAAATCTAGAAAGAAATCGACTTCAGGTAGGATGTATGTTGCAATAAAAATGGAAACCACATCGAGCCAAGGAGAAAGTATGATGACAAACGTAATATATTTTTCTACGAAATGAAATCTCAACCGAATCTAGTTATTTCAATAGAGTTTTATATGTTTTTAAATTTGTGAAGTCATATTTGTATCACGTATATCAGCGACGGAGATGGTAAACATATCTTTTTTTTTAATTTTTAAAAAGTATTTTTTTAATCTAGCACATATAATCTTATCCGTTCTGATGAAAAAGATATCTCAGCGAAAGCGTTTTACTTGAGAAAAAATTCAGTAAGTTATATGGAATTAATTTTTATACACAATTATATTTTGCAGATGAATTATAATTTTGCTTAAATATTTAAAAGAAGAATTACTAAAATGATAAAAAATACTAGCAGTTTATTATAAAAATCAAATTATATTTTCCTTCAGTTGTGACGAAATTATTAAGAAGTTGATAGAAATAATATTTTAAGTTACATTATCAGTGCTCATCGTTGGGTAACGAAGATGCTATTTTCAAAGTAATTTTAATAATTTATAAACCAAGAAAATTTAATAAAAAACAAGATATTTTTACTTTTAAATAAATAGCAGATTGTAGTATTCAATTTGTATCGCCAAGACTGTTATTAATAACAGTCTATGCGAAAGATGCCAAAAATATTAAAAAAACTATATGCGACTTGCTGTATTAAACGTGCTGAATCTCATGACCTTGCACTATGCACCAAAATCAACAAATTGACATCGTTACATGCATCCTTTGTTTTCAAGGACATCTGGAAAAGTTTAGTAATTTTCCCAGAATAACATGAACTTTAATACGTTACATATTAAATTAATAAAATACGATGAATTTTATAACATAAACTAAAACTTTCGATTTTCATTTATAAGGTATCAAATTTTTTTATCGATAATTAACTATTGATAATAAAAATAAAAAAATGTAATACAAAAACAGATTATAACAGACTACTTAAACCCGAAACTCTTTATGAATTGAAATGTTTAAACGGTAAACAATAGATAGAAAAAAAGAGAGAAGAATTTTTTTTAATTTTAGGACCCACAAAAATCAAAATGAAACCTAGAGTAGAGAATAAAAATATTTAAAAAAAAAATAAAAATTTTCCGATTCGATAAAAAAGAAAAAGAAAATATTTTTATTAAAAACAAAAAAATATTTTTACGGGTTTTTGAATCGATTCATCCACCTCAAGATCGATTCATCACCATCGATTCATCCATTCTCATCGGTCACAGTTCCTGATCGACCTCCTCTGGAAGGTTAATCCACAATATTCGCTTTACTGGCTTCTGACGCTCGAAATGTTTTGCCCGTTTACTTAAAATACTTTGATAGAAAGTTTCATCACCATAAATGATTTTTAGAAATCAATGATCGTATACTTTTTCCACCGTTAAAAAATTCAATCATTGCACGTTATTTTAGACACGTTTACATAAAAGGGGTACTTGACTGCGTAACGATGGTTACTGATATAAACTGAGAGGGCGCGGTTCTACCATCTTTTAAATGTTAGTACTAGGGATATGAAACTATAATGTGATCCGCAATTGTCATTTTGTGTGATATATGTTGTTTTCCTATTACGTGCCAGTGTGCATATATATTTTGTATTAAAACGGAGTAATGATTTACTTGCATCCATCTGTACAGGGTCCGGCATATAAACCTGACGATTTTTGAGGGTTAATAATTAAACTGTGTTTCGTACTATTAAAACATTTAATATATCAAATTAAAGATCAATTTTTGCAATTTATAGTGAATTACTTACATAGATTTTTTTTTTAATATAATGTCGTCCAAATGTTTTCCATTACTCCTCACACACTCACTTAACCTCATTCTAAAATTTGACATTGTTCACCCAATCATCAAGTGTGGAACCGCTTCAATTTCTCGTTGAATGGCCTCCTTGATTTCTGCAATTCACTGTGGTCGACTACTGAAGACTTTATGTTTGAGATACTCCCACAGAAAAAAATTACAAACAGCCAAATCAGGTGAACGCGCTGGACAAGGAATGTCGCCAAATTGTCCAGGAAAAATTTCTCGCAGAACATCCATTGCGATTCTCGCCGTATGGGCGGTGGCCTGCTGAAACCAAATTTTACGTCCTTGAAAGTCATTCGGTTTCGGTCGCAGAAATTCATTCGAAATTTTTACGTATCGATGAGATGTTACTGTTACTCTGAGATTTAACTCCTCAAAAAAATACGGGCCGATTATGCCGAACTTTGAAACCGCACACCACACTGTAACATATCGACTGTGAAGGGGTTTTTCAAGAATTTGTCGTGGATTATGCGAAGCCCAATAACGGTAATTTTGTTTATTCACAAATCCTGACAGATGAAAATGCGCCTCGTCACTTAAAAGAATAATGGCATCCCGGTGAACATTTTCGAGGATGACCTCGCAAGCTGCTTTTCGAGACGCCCGATCATTTGCATTAAGTTGCTGCACTAACATAATCTTATACGGATGGAATTTCAGGTCGGCATGAAGAATTCGTCGTACACTTCGATCAGAAATGGTTAGCGCAGCAGTATGTCTCGCTGCTGAACGTCGTGGAGACCGCGTAACAGCTAACCTTACAGCGTTAATGTTTTCAGGCGTTCTCACAGTCCGTTTTCGTACTGTCGGTTTCATTTTGAAAGCAGACGATGTGTTCCTGAAATTCTTCACCCACAACAATATCGTATTCCTACTAGGAATAGATGCGTGTCGATTTAAATTGAATGTCTGCGATATAAACGATGTGTTACAATAACCGAGTCGTTATTTTTAAAATAGGCTTCAATCACAAACGCTCGTTGTTCAACCGACCACGACATACTGGCTACTGAAATAGCATGAATAGACCTGTCGATGTACAACACTCCCTCCTTATCATTGACAGTGGTGCCAACATAACAATTACTACAAAATCGTCAGATTTATATACCGGACTCTGTATAAACTTTATATCTTTTTTTCATAAAGAATTTCTAAAGCATTACAATAACCAACTCATTATGTCCGTTCAAGAAAAGAATGAATTTATTAAAAAAATTGTGTGTATATTACAAAAAAAAAAAATTATTTTATGTGATGTTATATAATACAAATTACTTCTATAAATAAATAAAAAATGGGATAGTTTACCAAGATAAAAAAAAATTACATCCAAAGTTCACCGACGCGAATTTCAACAGTTTGATGAAATTTGTATAATGACGAATTTCATCAAATTATGATGATAAATCTGGCAACACTGTTTTCCATACGACCAATGCTTCTTTCTAAGCTTTGCTAACACTATAGTAGGTTTTTGATGAGTAAATTGAACGTCCATGTTTATAAGTAATTAATTATCATAAGGACAATTTATCCACGTTTTATTAAAGTATTTATATTTTTTAAACTAGTTAATTAAATAATAATAAATTCAAAATATAAAGACCTTGTAAAAGTATTATATCGGAATATTATTATTTATTTTTTTATATAACTTTAAAAAAATATATATATATATATATATATATTTCCAAGGTTATTGAATGAGATAATTACAATGTCTCGGTCATTGTACTTAGGTGATCGGCTACTGGCTTATAGAAGCCATATCAATCCGACATCAAGATACAAGTCGATACGGTTGTATCAGATTACGTCAGGTTAAATCTACTTTAATATATATAAAAAAGAGAATCCATTATTTTTTATTATTATGTTTTTTTTAAGAAAAAAAAATTAAATATAAAATGTAATAATAGTAGCAATAAGCCGTAACTTTTCGGTACGCCCTTTGATCAGTCGTGCTTAGCTAGTAGCAGCCTATTCGTTTATATTCTATTATTATTTATTTTAACAAAATTTTATTAAAAATATAAATTAGTTTTTGTTTTTTTTTTGTTTTGAAGTAAAGGTAGATAGAATTAATTTTTTATGTATTAATAATAAAAATTAAATAGAAAAAAGAAACATGACGAAAATGACTTCCACATAAAAAATTAAATGTTAAACCACAACATGCTTTGACATCTTTTTTGTCTTTTTAACAACGACGGAAAATATCATAAGAAATATATTTTAAACTAAAAGCTTAAACCAATTAACAGTAAACAGTTCGTTAGATTGTCGCTTTTCACAATATGTTACAAACTTTCTTATAGTTATGATTCATTTAATAAATTCTGATCATATTATATTGCTTTCTCTGAAAGTACTGCGATGAATAAACTATATCACTTGTAGGTACAAATATCAACAACATTCTTTGGACTTAATATATATATATATTATTAAGAACTATTTACAGCGTGTTTTAAAACGCAACCCAGCAAAATATTGTTTTTTTTGGGGGTTTTTTTCAACCTAGGGGTTGGTCTAGGGTTAACGCGTCTTCCCAAATCAGCTGATTTGGAAGTCGAGAGTTACAGCGTTCAAGTCCTAGTAAACCCAGATATTTTTACATGGATTTGAATACTAGATCGTGGATACCGGTGTTCTTTGGTGGTGGTTGGGTTTCAATTAACCACACATCTCAGGAATGGTCGAACTGAGAATGTACAAGACTAAACACTTCATTTACACTCATACATATCATCCTCTGAAGAATTATCTAAACGGTAGTTACCGGAGGCTAAACAGGAAAAAGAAAATGCAAAATATTTTTCAGAAAAGTTAATACAATAATTTCGGATTAAGAGGTTGGCAGCATTGTCTATTGTTTTATAATCGGCTGACATAATTTCTATTTATTTTTTGTAGAGTTAGTTACTTTTTTGGTTATATGTGTATTTTTATTAAGAAGAAAGCGGTTTAGACACAAAAGAAAGGATTTTTTATTGTGTTGGAAAAAATATTTAACAACTGAATCTTTTATTTTGTGTCTAGAAGTTTTCGATTGTAGTTTCCGGGCAAGAACGTAATAAATAAATCTTCAATTCGTCCTTTTATAAACAAATATAAAGAGACCGGCTCTGTTTGTGATCAGAGACATAGCCGTAAACGTTCAATATTTAATGACAAACATTGGAAGATGGTAGGGTAAGCTTTTTAAACTCACCTAATAAATCATTACGAAAACTTGTGCAACTAAGAGGAATGTCTCTGTTTAGTGCCTTTAAAGCTAGCCGGCTACTTAATTTAAACCCATACCGAATTTACGTATCGCATGAATTACATCCGGTTGATTATACTGCTCTTACTTACTGTCTGTCTAATCGGGAGAGCATTAAATTGTTGTTTAATGTATTTTTTACAGATGTGCCTCGGTTTCGTTCGAGTGGTTAATATTCAGGTATTTGGTTTGAGTGGTTATTCAGGTTAACCTCATCCACTCCCAATGGTTTCAGGTCGGATGAAAATATTTTCAAGTGCCCCCGGGGCACTCGGAAATTGGGGAGGTGTGATGGAGTACCACAGTAATATCTCGGCAACCGCTCGTCCGATTTTCGCGATTCAAACGCCGTATGTATCAACATGTCGAGCGGTAACTGTTTAACGCATCGGGTACACTCTTGATTGACCGGATCTTGATTATCCGGAAATTTAATCTTTAGCCCTACGTTTTGATTGCACTCGCCCGCCGTAAAACTTACCGATCCGATTTTTTGCTAAATACGCTCAAACATGTGCGCTGGCGCAGCTGTAAAGTAGAAACTTGTGAAGATTAAAAAGTAGCAAATAAAAAATGTATAAAAAACTTTTTAAAACCCACTCTAATATTAAATGCACTAAAAAATAGAAAATAAAAAATAATTTTAGGACGGTATCTCAGAATGGATCTGACAACATTTGATGGTAATAAGTACGATTATGTCAAAGTCATAGCTTCAAATTAAAAACTTGAACCTAAAATTATTTTTTACGTTATAGTGCGTTTAATTTAAAAATGACGTTTCTTAAAAAAAATTTACATAATTTTTATTTATGTGATTGTTTTTTCTTCATAATATAATGAACTATAACTAAAAATTAGCCACCGGAATGTACCGATCACTAACGGAGAATCACGATTCGTTAATATAAATTTCTAGAGTTTAATTTCTAATTTAATTTTCGTTACATCAATTTTCATCATTCAAAAAAAAAAATTTACACAAGAGGTAATCAATTTTGGACACGTAATAATTCCATTCCGAGACGCAGCCCGCTCGGAAGGCTTAGCTACGGAAGCGTGCCGTAGACACGCCCTGCAGCTAGTAAATAAATAAAATAGATCAAAGTATAAGACAAAAAGACAACAGATAATAAAAAGGAAGAGAAGGTGTGAAATGATAAGAAAAGGAAGAAGAGAAGACTCCTTTAAAATAAATAATACTGATTTATATGATAACAAAAAATATTAGATTTAGCCTTCACATTTGTAATAAAATATTATTTAAAATGATAAAATTAACCAAGAATATCTATTATCAGATACATTACGGATAAAATAATTCATGTAAATTTTATCCAGTACTTTTACAAAGGTAATTTTATTTAAATTATGAGTAATAAAAATTGTTCCTTGTAAATATAAACATTAAAGAATCATATAAATCTAATTTATTAGACATGATAAGAAATTTGTGTACGTTGTATCATTGTTAAAAGTCATAGCAGCAGCGAGTAATAAATAAATAATATCAGCAATAAAACTTCTAGCTTTTGATAAGAAATTTGTTGGCTCCTACAAAATACCAGTGATTACATTAAGTGATGTATATATATATATATATATATATATATATATATATATATACATATATACGCATATATGCGTCGTGTGTATATATATATATACACACTTTTTGATCAGCATTTTTTATCGTATGGTGTATAAATATTTGTTATTTTTTAATAAAAATACAAATAAATGTTTTAAATATGGTTTTACCATACATTTATCAAAGGAATTTTCTACATGTTTCTCTACATCAACAGGGAATTAAAAGGTATTCACAATTACGTTTCGTCAGTCTTACACGCAAAAAAAAACATATAATATCACACCACAATATTACATATTACAGTATATATTTACAAAACACACTCATAATTGCCTTGTTATCCGCTCTAAGTTTTGGCCTGAACTGATTCAAATTGAGATTGAACAACAGAAGAATTGAGAGGAGAGTGGAGGAAGTGTTAGGAGAAGACCAATTTGGTTTCAGGAAAACTATAGGAACAAGGGAAGCAATTTTAGGCCTCAGATTAATAGTATAAGGAAGATTAAAGAAAAACAAACCAATATACTTGGCGTTTATAGACCTAGAAAAGCCATTCGATAACGTAGACTGGAATAAAATGTTCAGTATTTAAAAAAAATTAGGGTTCAAATACAGAGATAGAAGAACAATTGCTAACATTTACAGGAATCAAACAGCAACAGTAATAATTGAAAAACATAAGAAAGAAGCCGTAATAAGAAAGGGAGTCCGACAAGAATGTTCCCTATCTCCGTTACTTTTTAATCTTTACTTAGAACTAGCAGTTAATGATGTTAAAGAACAATTTAGATTCGGAATAATAGTACAAGGTGAAAAGATAAAGATGCTACGATTTGCTGATGATATAGTAATTCTAGCCGAGAGTAAAAAGGATTTAGAAGAAACAATGAACGGCATAGTAGAAGTCCTACGCAAGAACTATCGGATGAAAATAAACAAGAAGAAAACAAAAGTAATGAAATGTAGTAGAAATAACAAAGATGGACCACTGAATGTGAAAATAGGAGAAAAGATTATGGAGGTAGAAGAATTTTGTTATTTGGGAAGTAGAATTACTAAAGACGGACGAAGCAGGAGCGATATAAAATGCTGAATAGCACAAGCTAAACGAGCCTTCAGTAAGAAATATAATTTGTTTACCTCAAAAATTAACTTAAATGTCAGGAAAAGATTTTTGAAAGTGTATGTTTGGAGTGTCGCTTCATATGAAAGTGAAACTAGGACAATCGGAGTATCTGAGAAGAAAAGATTAGAAGCTTTTGAAATGCGGTGCTATTGGAGAATGTCAAAAATCAGATGGGTGGATAAAGTGACAAATGAAGAGGTATTGCGGCAAATAGATGAAGAAAAAGTATTTGGAAAAATATAATTAAAAGAAGAGACAGACTTATAGGCCACATACTAAGGCATCCTGGAATAGTCGCTTTAATATTGGAAGGACAGGTTGAAGGAAAAAATTGTGTAGGCAGGCCACGTTTGGAGTATGTAAAACAAATTGTTGGGGATGTAGGAGGTAGAGGATATACTGAAATGAAACAACTAGCACTAGATAGGGAATCTTGGAGAGCTGCACCAAACCAGTCAAATGACTGAAGACAAAAAAAAAGTATATATTTACAAAAAGCACTCATAATTGCCGTGTTATCCGCTCTTAACTTTTGGCCTGAACTGATTAAAATTTTATTAATATTTTTATTTCATTGCCAACGTAGAAAAAATCTTATTAGATTCAAATTTTATTTGTTCATTAATGAGTTTTGAGCCAAGCGATTTTTTGTTTTTATTTATCTGTAAATTTTTCCACGCATTCAAATTACGCACGTCATATTTTGAACATGGGAAATGAATATAGTGCAACCGATAAAATTATGAAAATAATAAAATCTTTTAATATGAATGCGTGGAAAATTTTTACAAAGTTTATGAAAACAATAAATCGCTTGATTCAAACTTGAACAAATAAAATTTGAATCTGATTTTTTTCTGCACTGGTAATAAAAGATTAATAGAATTTTAATCTGTTCAGGCCTAGACTTAGACCGGGTAACAAGGGGATCTCCTCGCGTGCTTTTTGTAAATATATACTTTAATATATAATATTGTGGTGTGATGATATGTGTTTTTAAAAGCTTTTATTTAACTCGCTTTAGGAATAATCAAATCTTGCAACTGTTATATATTTTGATCTATCGTATGAAAATCAATGAAATTTGGTACATATATGTAATACGTGTAATACTTCGATGACAATACAACACTACGGTGTCGGAATTTGATATGACCCATCCCCACGCCCCACGCGATACGGCTACACTAAATTTATGCATTTAGTTGAAAATTTTCATTTCTCATGAACTATCGTATGAAAATGATTGAAATTTGGTACACGTATGTAACTTCGATGTGTAAAAATAAATATTTTTACTTTTTTTAGCCTTAAAAAAAATTCAAAAAAAAAACAAAAAAATTACAAAAACATACTTGATTACATATAAAAAATTATTTTTTTAAAAAGCTTTTAATTAACTAATATTAATATTAACATTAATAAAAAAAGGAAACCGATTAGGAAAACCCTCTAAAAAGTAAAAAATAAGAATTAAATCAAATTGAGAATTTTAAACAAAAAAATATAATATATTAACAAATATAAAAATGCACTGAAAAGTAAAAAATAAATTATATAAATATTTAATAAATAAACAGTAAATAAATGTAATAATTATTAAATTTTAAAATTAAAAGTAATGAAAATATTTAGTTAAATAAAATCGTGAATCTATCTAGAATGACTAATCAAAATTCTTCGATCAAAAATGTGGTGTTCTGATCTAAGAATGGAACCGCTTCCAACGATACTTTGATTCGTTTCCCGTTGCTTATATTATTACTGCCCTTATTTTTATTTCTTACCCTTCATCTGCCTTTTCTTTGATAGATTCAATGGATTCTGATAAGATATCCTCTATATTAATACTAAGAATAAGGGGACCTTTGGGCATGTCCTTGACATTAATATTTTTATACTTTGTAAAAAGGGAATATCTGCCTATGAACGTTTCTGAGTATTATATTTTAAGCCCAGTAGTTGTAAATATATCAAACTATAAATTATACGCTAGTCGGTTAAAACTACAGTTGCATTTTGGCAACTGCGTCAAGTTTTGTATTAAAAAACCGATTAAATAAAATATGTGGTATATTACAAACTTCAGATTTATGTTGAGGTTTGATATTTTTAATGTTCTATATAATTCAAGTTATTTACTTTTATTTTGCCCATATTTTATCCTTCTTTCATGGTAGGGAAAAGTATTATTTACCTTAATTTCTGTGTTACATTAATTAAAACTGAATTTAAATTGAACAAATAAACGTAATAAATACATTTTCAAAGCCAAGATCGGTATACTGGATAAATCCAATTATAAAATTATTCCTTCCCTCTGACTACGTCATCTTCCTGATCTTTTTTTTTTGAAAAGAAATAATAACTTATAATTAAATATAACTGACAGAACCAAATAGCATAAACATCATGAATAAATAAGATGAAAAGAAACATTAATGAGGAACACGCCTTATAGAAAAGGCGTGGTATTTAGTCTTAATTCATTTTGTAGGATGTTTAATATATCATAATTATAATTTATTTATAAATTAATAACTAATAATTACTCTTTAAATTAATATTCTAGGAATTTTTTAATATATACTGGCGGAATTAATTAAATTTTTTTCGGCTTTTTTACTAATATAGAAATCTTAGGGTAAATTATTTTTCTTCGAAAATTGTTCTTTTATTTAATTTTTTATTTCTCTTAATTTTTTTTATAATTTAATTTTGTTTTAATTTTTACAAAAAAAAATTACTTGAAAAAAAAATCAAACTTATTGAATAGAACGATGAGAATAATTTTTTTTTTAAATTAAATCTTTACTCTTCCCTGAGAAAAAAATTACATTATATGATTTGAAGGAAAGAAAGCCCAACAACAATTAACTCCTATATTCCGTTTTATTTTAGCTAACACGCTACAGACCAGCCCACCGGGCTAGTCTAGTGGTTAACTCGTCATCGCAAAACAATAATTTCGAAGTCAAGAGTAGTAAAGTTCAAATCCTATTAAAGGCAGTTACTTTTAACGGGTTTGAATAACTAGATCGTTGATACCGGTGTTCTTTGGTGACCGGGTTTCAATTAACCACACATCTTAGGAACGGTCGGCCTTTTTCTTTTCTTCTTTCTTTTTCCTGTTTAGCCTCCGGTAACTATCGTTTATATAATTCTTCAGAGGATGAATGAGGATGACATGTATGAGTGTAAATGAAGTGTAGTCTTGTACATTCTCAGTTCGACTATTCCTGAGATGTATGGTTAATTTGAAAACCCAACCACCAAAGAACACCGGTATCCACGATCTAGTATTCAAATCCGTGTAAAAATAACTGGCTTTACTATTACTTGAACGCTGTAACTCTCGACTTCCAAATCAGCTGATTTGGGAAGACGCGTTAACCACTAGACCAACCCGGTGTCAGGAACGGTCGACCTCAGACTGTATAACACTACACTTCATTTACATTCATACATGTAATCCTGTGAAGTAATACCTTACGGTGGTTCCGGAGGCTAAACAGAAAAAAGAAAAAGAAACACGCTATAACACTCGTTGATGGATGACAATGAAATGATTTTTTTTGGTAAAATTAGAGAAAAAATTGCATATCGACCGGGACTCGAACCCAGTACCCCCAGGTAAAACTCAGAGACTCTGCCACGTAGATGAGGCTAATGAATAGAATTAATCGAAACAATTTTTTCGTCCTTTTTGCATAAGTGTAAATTTAGTTCGGTTTAAACCTTTAAAAAATTTTATTTTCCTGAATTGTTGGAAAAAAGTTCATTTAAGAAATATTTAAAAAAAGTGTACAATTTTTTAATTTTCCTTTCCTGACATTATAGCTCTAGAGCTGCTAAAAGAAGGAAAGTATGATAATACGAAACGAGAGTTTGAGTTTTCTTTTGAATTTCTCGATAAAAAGTAAAGATCCAAGAAAAAAGGTGGAAGAGGTGGTAATGTACGTGTGTTGTGTTTCATAACTTTTTGACTGGATAAACCGATATCGATAAAATTTTGTACCGAGTCTTGTGTTTAGGAAATAATTTGTTTTTAAAATTTTTGAATCAATATCTCCAAGAAGCGAGGGGATTTTGGAGGTCAATTTTCGCAGACTTTTTTAAACTTAACCCCACATTATATTAAGTTCAAAACATGCGTGCAGGCTTATCTTACAATTTTTAAAAAAAATTCCCCCTTTCCTACAATACTGCGAAGTTATTTATTGTGCCCTTTGTCTGATTTTTTTTTTTTTTTTGTTATAATATTCTGGTATGATTCGTAACAACGAACCTTTCAAAAGAAAGTTAAAGGTTTTCACATCCCGATAAAAAAATGTTTAGTGTCTTTATAGTACGTAGAATTCATATAACTAAATGAAAAATGTTATTTTGTTAAGATAATTTTTAGAGAATATTATTGTAAAAAATTAATTTTTTGATGATTTTTTTTTTAGAAAATATTATCTTTAAATAAGGGAAATTTAATGAAACACGTACATAATTAAATAATGAGTACAGTTTTTATATACGGGAAAAAGAGAAATAGAACAAATAAATAAAGGAAATAAAACAAAAGAGTATAGAATAAATGTAGCACATGAATGAATTCAAGTATATAATTTATGTGTGTATGTGTGTACGGTTTTTAAAACAAACAGAGAAATGTAGACAAAGAAAGAAGATGATGAGAGAGATAGAGCCGTTTTAAGTAATCTCTCTCTTTCCTTGAAGCCATTAGTGAAGTTAGTGACGACTGTTACAACTCTACAATATTATACATTATATATAATGCTTGTATTGTATTACGTTTACGCATCTTGAATGAGAATTAAAAGAGAGAAGGCGACAAAAAACAAAATAATATGAAGACGAAGTAAATATAATATGTTACGGTCGTAAATATATTACAATATATTCTTTGAAATTTTCAATAGCTTGTAAAATAATCTTTTATTAAATACAAAATTCTTTTCATATGTAAAAATTAAAATACTTGCGGTATAACATTGTATTCACCCACGTACCACGCGCACTATTTTGTCCGGAATGACGATTGCAAAGATAACCAGGCGTCGTACACGGATTTTAAGTTTTCTCATTAATGATGTGATTATTAAACTTATACAAAATTTTTAAAACGGTGGGCTAGCACAAGTTCGGAGTGACGAATCACATTAATATTTGATAAACGTCTTGGAAATATAATTTTAAAATTAGCAAAAAATCAGGACTTAAATACCTTCTCACATTACAAAATGGCGGCCATGCTTATTTTTCAAACCTTTATATCTCCATAAATAATAGTTTTATAAAAATTTATGTTATTTACGAAAATATTAAGCCTTTTATTTTGGAAAAAAACAAGACATTTTATTTGTTTAAATCGGTTAACAAATAGTCGGGTTATGGCAGAAAAGTGATGTAATTTTGTTTCATAATAATTATTATTTTACGAAAGGTAAAGTCGATAGATGGGTGGAATATATTGAAGAGTTATACGGAGGAAATGAATTACAAAATGGTGTTATAGACGAAGAAGAGGAAGTTGAGGAAGATGAAATGGGAGAAACAATACTGAGATCTGAATTTAAGAGAGCATTAAAAGATTTAAATGGCAGAAAGGCTCCTGGAATAGACGGAATACCTGTAGAATTACTGCGCAGTGCAGGTGAGGAAGCGATTGATAGATTATACAAACTGGTGTGTAATATTTATGAAAAAGGGGAATTTGCGTCAGACTTCAAAAAAAGTGTTATAGTCATGATACCAAAGAAAGCAGGGGCAGATAAATGTGAAGAATACAGAACAATTAGTTTGACTAGTCATGCATCAAAAATCTTAACTAGAATTCTATACAGAAGAATTGAGAGGAGAGTGGAAGAAGTGTTAGGAGAAGACGAATTTGGTTTCAGGAAAAGTATAGGGACAAGGGAAGCAATTTTAGGCCACAGATTAATAGTAGAAGGAAGATTAAAGAAAAACAAACCAATATACTTGGCGTTTATAAACCTAGAAAAGGCATTCGATAACGTAGACTGGAATAAAATGTTCAGCATTTAAAAAAAATTATGGTTCAAATACAGAGATAGAAGAACAATTGCTAACATGTACAGGAACCAAACAGCAACAGTAACAATTGAAGAACATAAGAAAGAAGCCGTAATAAGAAAGGGAGTCCGACAAGGATGTTCCCTATCTCCGTTACTTTTTAATCTTTACATGGAACTAGCAGTTAATGATGTTAAAGAACAATTTAGATTCGGAGTAACAGTACAAGGTGAAAAGATAAAGATGCTACGATTTGCTGATGATGTAGTAATTCTAGCCGAGAGTAAAAAGGATTTAGAAGAAACAATGAACGGCATAGATGAAGTCCTACGCAAGAACTATCGCGTGAAAATAAACAAGAGCAAAACAAAAGTTATGAAATGTAGTAGAAATAACAAAGATGGACCGCTGAATGTGAAAATAGGAGGAGAAAAGATTATGAAGGTAGAAGAATTACGAATTAATTAATATCAAAAAAGACAAATCAAAATATAAAGACTTCGATGTTTTACGCTGTATTTTACTACATGTTCAATTTGACTTGACAGTTAAAAACGATGAATGATTTATATAATATTTTGCTCATTATTCTATTGTTTTTATTATTATTATTATTTTATGTGTACACTTGGATAAATATTGAACTGGAATTCTCATCCACCGGGTTGGTTTAGTGGTGAACGCGTCTACCCAAATCAGCTGATTTGGAAGTCGAGAGTTCCAGCGTTCAAATCCTAGTAAAGCCAGTTATTTTTACACGGATTTGATTACTAGATTGTGGATACCGATGTTCTTTGGTTGTTGGGTTCCAATTAACCACACATCTCAGGAATGGTTGACCTGAGACTAAACAAGACTATATATTTCATTTACACTCATACATATCATCCTCTGAAGTATTATCAGAACGGTAGTTACCGGACGCCAAACAGGAAAAAGAAAAAACTGGAATTCTCATATTTAGTTTAAAAGAAAACAATTCGATCTAAAATCTGAATAATTTTACTGGTTTGTAAGAAATCTTAGTTGTTTTTAAAAAAAAATTTTTTAATCTAAAAGTCGATTTTAAAAATCCGTTTGGACCTATACGATTCAATTATGGAAGACAATCAGTTTTTCAAATATTGAAAATTTTACAAAGATATCAGTTAAAATAAATGAAAAGTGATTTAAGTTCGGTTTATATTCTATGAAAAAATTGTACTACGCTTAGTTCGTATCAAATTCATTATTAAGCTAAGATTGTCGAGTCTAATGTGAAAAAAAGGTAAATATGAAGGCAGAAGTTTTTATTTGTCGTCCATCTAAAGAAGAACAGAGAATTTTATATGATTTGATATTAAGTTTGACGCCAAGGGTCACAGAATAGTTGTACAATTTTTAAATCAAATCTAAGTTTCTACACCGTCGTTCTTTCCTGTGTACCCTTGCTCATGTCCTCCATGGAGGGTGGGCCTCATGAATTTTAGTTTTGGCCTGACTGCATGTAGTGGGCAATCAGCACCATCTGTCGTCTTTCAGCGGATGTTTCGGTGTGTTCTCTCCGGGACGAAGCCGGACGCGGTTGTGTGTACTGATGGATCGAGGCAGGGCGATGCAGTTGGGTGTACTTTTGTTGTCAGTGGGAGAACTTGTATGTTTGGTCTCCCCGGTATTGCGAGTGTGTTTGCCGCTGAACTGTATGCTATGGATGGGGCTCTGGACATCATTAACCCTGAGTATGGAAGGGTTCTTGTTTGCAGTGACTCGTGTAGTGCTCTCCATGCCTTGAAGGGTTTTTATTCTGAACATCCTATCGTCGTTGAAATTTGTAGCGCAGTCGCTGAGTTGAATAGTCGCGGCGCAGAGTTGGGTTTTTGCTGGGTGCCTGGCCACGTGGAGATTCCGGGTGGTGAACGTGCGGATTCTGCTGCCAAGGAAGCGTGTAACCGGCCTCCTTTCGCCACCCGAGTTGCTACTTCTGATTTCGTTGGCTGTGTAAAACAATTTTTAAAAACAAGGTGGCAAGGTGATTGGACGGCTGCCGTTGATGATAAACTCCGTCAGATTGGGGATTCTATGTTACCATGGAACTCCTCATACAGAGGGCCCCGGCGTGAGGAGGTGGTTCTCTGTCGATTGCGGGTGGGGCACGCGAGAGTCGCACGCGAGTACCTGTTTACGGGAGGACAACCACCTCTATGCGCGGGATGCGGCTGCCGCGTACTCGTGGACTGCATATGTTATGCGGCATTGCGTCGTAAATTTGGATTACCTAGTAACATCCGTGGTGTCTTGCGTGATGATGAGGAGGTTTTAAACCGGATGTTTGTGTTTTTGCGTGGTGTAGGGTTGACGCAGAAAATTTAATACTGTTGCTTATATTTTTTGATGCTTTTAGTTTTTTAATAAGTTTATTTTTTTTATTATATTTTTTTTTTCTCTGAATGTTTGATATTTTTATCCGATTGGGAGCCTTTTGCACTCCTTGTCGGAATTTGTTGAATTTTATAAGTTATTTTTTAATATTTTGGGGACTGACTGTGATATTGGTTGTGGGATTTTTGTGATATTAGTTGTAAGTTTTATCTCCTTTTTTAATTTTAAGTTTTATTTCGTTTTTAACATAGTAGTTAGTTTTAAGTTACATGTTAGTATTTTTTGTTATCCGAGAATGGGCCTTTTACACCCATTCCGGATTTGATTTCCTGTGATAGTAGTTTTAAGTTTTAATTACTTTTATTTATTTATCGATTCTCCGGGCGATGATAACGATCATTCGTTTTTCGCCCAAAAAAAAAAAAAAAATCTAAGTTATCTCTTTTTGGATGATAAACTGATATGACTTTAATCTCTTGTTTATGATATTATATTAAAATAAATATTTATCTAAAAATACTACTGACATGGACGAGTTTTTATTACTTTCTCCCGTCAAGATAGCGCTGTAGTAAAGCTATAGTTCTAGAAGGAAAAGTATTGTAATCGGTCCAATTTGGGCATATGCAATTTTCATCGAATCTTCACGTTTTTGCACCTAAGGAACCCAAAAACCAGATCGAAATTCTCCGGATGTTAATATTCCTATTTACATGTATGTTTTAGGTGTCGACCTCTATAACACCTTATATCTCCAGGTCTACTGGACCGATTTTGACCAAACTTAGATTACTTCTATATATGGAGCTTTGATGCCATTAAATTTTCAACTTAAAAGATCAAGGGGATGAGGCTGTAGAACAAGGTCCACCCTCAGTATCTCGAGATTTCGCATAATCAAGGTCATATTTTTCTTAAGCACATTTGTTAACGATTAAAAAATAATAATATTTGCAAAAAAATTTTGCAATATCGCACCCCCAAAAAAATGCTGTTGTAGTCGTATCTATATTGTGGCGTCATAGGGGGGCGGTATAATTAAATAATTTAATAATATTTTAAGTAGAGAAAAGTAAGGCCGGGTTTCAAACTCGATCGTCTGGTCGACTTGGTACCTGGTACGTTAAGCCTCGCGGCTACACCGGTCTGCCGACCGTACTAGCCAAATTTTTTCTAATTAAGTTGTTAAATTTCATTAGTTTAGCTAGTTCCTACCATCGTCAATAGTACCGCCACATCCGGGCGAATTAAATACAGTATGCACGAGCGCTTTAGTTAAAATCTTTAAATTAAATAAACGAAAAAATATTATATTTAAATAAAATGATAATATTTTTAATTAAGTTGTGTGTGTGACGTGCATCAGAAACAACCCACAGCTCTGTAGGACTTGACGGGAAAGCTATTTTTTTAATTCCTTAGAAGTCCATACATCATAATTAAAGCTCGGTTTTCCAATAGTTTTCATAAATAATTGTAACAAATTTCAATTTCAGTTTTCTTAGGTATAAGTAATTTTACAATTAATTAAGTTAGGTTTTAGGATTTATACTAACATATTTTTACTAACAGAGCTCCATTATATTTACTTTCATTAAAACTTCGAGAGTGAAAGATATACGCTAGAATACCAATTATTTTGGCTACTTGAACGTTGTAATGGGTTAAACGAAACGAATAAAATTATTTATAACGGGAACGATTTCATATTATTTTTTTTAAACCATTAATAATGCGAAACATAAATGTTTAATCGACCGAACATTTTTCTTATAGATATCTTATCCATTACATTATAACGTAAGCGAAATTAAACATAAAGATATGGAACAAACGTAATAATTTTATTCCCGCGCGCACACTACTCTATTTCATTAACGTAGCTTTATCTAAATTGTTAGATCCTAAATACCTCTTTGGGAAGGTACAAAATATTATTATATAAGAACATTTAATGCTTTTAAAATACCAGCTTAAACTGAGGAATTAACATACGGTAACAGTTAACATTTATGTTTCCGACGTTAACCGAATGGTTTTAATGTTTTTACAATGAATTACGCTAAAACATTCCTGCAAGTTAATATTACTGGTATTATATATTCTACATTGTATTAGTAGTAATTTGCATATATTACTCCATCATTTAATTACGGAAAAATAAAACTTCTACGTACCAATAAATAAGAGAAATTTATTTTTGTTTGTATAACATTATACGCTAAAAAAAAATAAATAATTCTTATTTTTCAAAAAACAACCAAAAATTAAAAGTAGATATTTCAAAAAATGTAAAACGGTGTGTTTTTTTCAATTTTTAATTACGAATTTTAGAACCCGGAGTAAAAAAAATTTCACCAATTTACCAACCCTTAATTTATCACCAAAAAAATAAACTGATGATTTTATTGACAATTAATAAAATAAAAGTTATTTATTTCATATTTAAAATATGTCTAATTCTAAAAATTTTATAACTAAATAATAAATATACCTATATTTATAAAAAAAAAAAAAAAAACAGTACAAAGAAATAAAATAATGAAAAACCTATTTCTTGATAAAAATAAGGAAAAACTGGACAGAAATGAATTGAGGAAAATCGAAGACTTTTTCAGATGCGAATTTAATTTTTTTGTTCTTACGCATTAATAAACAAAATTTATGAAAATGAAAAATACCTGAAGATTTAAATACGTGTAGATATCAAACAAAGTAGAAGAAGATAACTGTGAACACTATGGAGTAATCAATTTAACAATTTATCCATCGAAAAAAATTACTATGATATTTCAGAGGCGAATAAAATGTATATTTTAGATGAAAAACCGGTTCAATTTTACAAACAGCTTGGGTACAAGAGAGGCCGATTCGAGTACTAAGATTAATTTTAGTAGCAAGACTTAAAAAGAATGACATTTTATTATCTATTTGATAATTTTAAGTAGAATAAAATTTTAAACAAAATTTTGATTTGTACAGAAAGAGAATAACTAATTATAATTTTTTTATAAATGTAGTATATGAAGAAAGATGGGACTTAAAGATTAAGAAACAAGTAACACAAGAATATAGTTTGGGCTTCTTGAGGTTCAATCTATACTCTTATACAGGTTCATTCACGGGAACCGGATGTTTTTGAAGTGGGTTGTACTCGGGCGTTCGTGGTGGGAGGGGTACGTGGCTAGTGTCTGAAGTTTCCTTTGTTCATAGCATTTACATTTTAGTAGTTGAGATGGAGCCGTGGACACTAGACCAACGCCTGTACGCGTATGACAGTTTTGTGCGAAATGACGAATCCGTAACTGCTGTTCAGCGAGATTTCCGCCGTCAGTTTAATATCCATCGTAATGCAAGTGTCCCTTCTCGTAACACAATATTGCGACGGGTAAACAACCTTCGAACAAGTGGTAAGCCATTGTCAGAAGCCCACGCCGCTCTATTCAGAGGCATTCATCAGCGCTTCAAATGAGTACAAGTACGGTAAGACGAATTCTGGATACAGACCTGCATTTCCATCCTTACAAGATAGCCGTCGTGCAGCAGTTAAACGAGCAAGATTTCACGCAGCGATTACAATTTTGTCGACAAATGCTTACCGTTTTTGAAGAAAATGAAAATTTGTTATTGTTAATGAGTGACGAAGCCCGTTTTCATCTGAATGGTTTCGTTAACAAACAGAATTGCCGGTATTGGGCAGAAAGAAACCCGCATCATCTTCACTAGAGACCACTTCATAGCCAAAAGTGACTGTCTGGTATGCTATAGGAAAGGTCGGTGTTATTGGACCATATTTATTGAAGAAAATGACGCTGCCGTAACTGTAACAGCTGATCGTTACGTTGCGATGTTGAATACGTTTTTCATCCCTGAGTTACGAAACCGGATAATCGACTTTCAAAATGTGTTATTCCAGCAGGATGGAGCTACAGCGCACAGAGCGAGGGCAACGACGGCTGTTCTCCGTAACTTGTTTCCGGGACAGATCGTTTCCAGATTCGGCGACATTCCTTGGCCCCCTCGGTCCCCCGACTTGAGTAGTCGTCATTTTTTTTTCTGTGGGGGTTTCTGAAATCGCGTGTGTACGGCAATAAACCGCGTACATTGGAGGACCTAAAAATCGCAATTCGTCATCACGTCACCCAGATTGATGTAGACATGCTGCAAAGAATTGAGGACAGTTACCGTGAAAGGCTACAACAATGTATTGCCTAAAATGGACATCACTTGCCGGACATAATTTTTCGTTCATGAGTAAGTAACAAATACTTTGATTTAACAAGTGTTTCATTACCAATAAAACTTTTTTAAAGTATATATTTATGATTATTTTAAAAACATCCGGTTCCCGTGAATGAGCCTGTATAAAAAAGGAAAAAAGTTTTTGTTTGTTCGGGATAAACAAAAAAATTACTCGATCAATCGCAACCAAATTTTTTACCCATGTTTCTTGGCATAATTAAGAAGGTTTCACAAATATTTCATATCGAAACTAGTGGAGATTTGCCGGTTGAAGCACAAACTTTAATGAATTGAATTAATGATCTGTGAATCTCTACCACTGTGCGAAGTGGGTTTGAAGTGAATGATTCGATTCAAAGACTAGAAGTGATGAGGTATTGGTTTGCTTGGCATTTCTCCCGGCACCACCCCATACGGTCGCCCTAAAGCATAAGACCGAATTTCTGTGCCACAAACGACTACTGAGCCTCAAAAAGTTTAGCGACCAGTGTCCTAACTAGCCTCCTAGAGCTAACCTAAAAACGTGAGCGGAATAAGCGTGTTACTATACACCACTCGCTTGTGTATCCCACCGCCCACTTGTGATATATCACTAAAATGGGTAGGCGCACCCCGTCAACTACTAAAACATATATGACTATCAACAATTAAATTTATCTCGTCAAAAACAGGAATTTGCTGCCACGCTTAGGCCGCTGAATGACAGCAAGTATCTAACCACCATTAAAGCCCTTAAAGCCTTAATCTGGCTGGTAGCCAGCCATATCATTCGGTTAGCTTCCTACAGTACCCCGGTAGGAGTCTTTTCCCGTAGGTAAACTACTGATTCGGTTGAACAAAGCAACCGCATCAAGGAACTCCCACACGGTCTGACAATGCGGCTCTCGTCATATTAACTAGCCGCTTTTGAGTGGCTAATTTTCCTCTTGATCTCTAAGTTCCACGATGGCCTGAGTTTTGCTCCCCCCCCCCCCAAGAGCTGGGTAGTCGAACATCATGTGTTTATTCGACTGGATCTCCCTGTAGACCCACAGCTCATCAGCTGTCAGGCGGAATCGAAACAAATATTGTTTTAAATTTACATGGTTGGATGGTTGGAGAGCACTCGGATTCCCGTTGCCCTTAAAAACGAAGGAGATGCATACCATCCCCCCCCCCCCAAATCCTGTATAAACTTATACAAGGATCTTTCATTAGTCGTGGTGTGCCATTCTTGCTGCCATGCTTCCATCGCATGGTGAGGTATGCGAGCACCTTGTGGATCGATCATCACCATAAACCGGTAACAAACGGGGTGCCTCTGGGGTGCTATTTTGGGAGGTGCAATGGAGTGCTGTTATATCTCTGCAAACAACTGTCCGATTTTCAAAACGAAGTATATTTAAGTAGATTGAAAGTTAACTTTCGCAAGCATAAGCATGAAGTACACTTTCGATCTAACACATCACGATTATTCGGAAATATTATTATATTTTCGCAACCAATCTTCCTATTTTCAAAGTTCAAACGGGATATTTGTATATACACAAAGTTGGTCTGTCTGTTACCGTATCACACAAGAACCAATCGACCGATTCCTTTAACATTTTCAGGATACATTTGTGTTATCCTAGGAAAGATTTTCCGAGGCCCTTTGAGGTTAAGATATTAAAAATATTCATTATTTCTTCATCTGTAAGGAGGGTGAAGTTGTGAAGATATTCATTAAGGAAAAAATAGATTAATCCTTTTACTTCATTATTATATTACTGCCACCACGCAAAGAAATAAGTTATGAATTTTTCGTCGTCAAAGGTGCGTGTACTTTACTTACCGTAGTTAATATTATACTATTTTTTGTAATTAGATTTTATCTTTTTCAAATTTCTGTAAAGTCTGAATACTTTAATTGTTATTTCAGTAATATTCTGATAATCATGAGGATAAGGAACAGTGCGTTGATCCAAGGGGGATCCCTCTGGGTAGAAGGGAACGGCTTCGGTCGCCATTCTCGTCTATCCAGAGGTAGACAGAAATGGCAAAAAAAAATTGACCTGTTAAAATGTATGGTTTTTCAACTGGTCGTGCACCAATTCATGTAAGTAGAATAAATGTGTTGGTTAGTGTTAAAAATATTATTTTATTAATTGGGTTAAATGATCTTGTTTGAAATTTTCTTTTTATTGAGAATGGTAATGCTATGATAATTATAATTGATATTATTAATACTACTCCTCCCAATTTTCTTGGAATTGATCGAAGGATTGCATATGCAAATAGAAAATATCATTCTGGTTGTTTATGGGGGAGGGGGGAGTTCTTTGGTTGTGAAGTATGGGTGAAATGGGATTTTATCAATATTATTTTTTATACCCAAAGGGTTTGATGACCCTGATTCATGTAAAAAAACTAGATGTATTATTACTATCTAATAAAATATTATAATTATATTATATATATTATATATATTATATATAATAAAATATTACTACTTTTTTTTTTTGTCATCAGTCATTTGACTGGTTTGATGCAGCTCTCCAAGATTCCCTATCTAGTGCTAGTCGTTTCATTTCAGTATACCCTCTACATCCTACATCCCCAAAAATTTGTAAATAAAAGGTATGATAAAGTGAAATGTAAAAAATCGGTTTAATATTGTGTTATCTACTGCAAAATCCCCCCAATACGCATTGTACAATTATTTCTTCTATGTATGGGATGACTGAGATTAAGTTTGTAATTACTGTTGCCCCTCAGAATGATATTTGTCCTCATGGTAAGACATATCCTATAAATGCAGTAGCCGTTAATGTCAATTTAATAATCGATCCTGATGTTCATATTTTTTTTTAATTTAAAGAATCCGTAGTATATTCCTACTTTTTATTTTTTTATTTTTTGCATTAATTTTCGGTTTATTTTCTCTGTAGGTGTCCAGGGCGCCGGTCCACTTGGCAAACACGGGAATTCCGAGAAAAATGAGTTCTACGGCCCTGGGGTAGGTCCCGTGGCTCCGGGAAGTCTCCTGAGTCGACCTAGGCCCCCAAGAGTCCATGTGTGGCTAGACGGGCCGCTATATAATAGAACCTTCTATAAACGAACTTTAGGAAACCTTTGAAAGTGAAGTAACTACTCGTAAATAGAAAATAAATCAGTTAAGATTTGTCGATGACATCTTTCCTTTATTAGAAATCGAAACTAAAGTTACAAAACAACATTGAACTGTATAGATTTATTTTTATACACCTGTTTTTTCATATTTTTAGAATATATAAAAATAAACACAAACTTTAAATATTGAAGATAAATTGGTTTAAAATTAATGATGACCGATTAATATTTTTATGTCGTAAAAATATTTTGTATTCGATAAATAAACCTAATGAATATAATAATCTCTTACCTCGTATTATTTGGAAAGCATAATAAGCCAAGGTTATAATAATACTGTGTATAAAACCAATATAAAGTTATAGTTTTGATTTCAATAAGCAAGGAACAACAATAAAATTGTTATTTAACAAATGAGATATAACTTTTTTCTTTTTTAATTCATTAACTACAATTAATGGAGCAAGCAACGACCTACAAAAATAGGCACTTTTTATTTATATTTTAAACGTACAACTGTTAAAATAAAACAAACAAAAAACTGTTGTGATTAATAAAGATTAATTATAAATAGCACTATTGACTTTAATAATAAATAATATATACTTTATTGTCATATATATATATATATATATGTACGTATATAAACGCGAAAGTTACTGAATCTGTCTGTTTGCAAGAGAGTCAAGTGAGAACCAACCGATCGATTCCTTTTAAAATTTCAGGATAAATTCGTGACATCCCAGGGAAGGTATTAAACCAAGGATCGAAGCCGCCCTAGCCCCTTTGGGGATGAATTTTTTCCTCTTGAACGACGTCCTAATACTGTTTTTTGGTCATCAATTCGTGGTGTTTGTCGGGTAACACTAAGAACCGAGCAAAATATAGTTTTTCCCTGTAAAGAACACGTGACCAGCTCGAACTCTATTTTTAAGATGGGGAGCCGAGTATTCTGAAGCCTCCATACTTCAGATCATTCAAAGTTTCTAGTTCTGTGTTGACCAGAAATTTGTTCTGAAAAAATCACAATATACTTATAGTTTTTATTAATTAAATAGGCTTTAAATGTTATTTATCAGTATTATTCTCACAAGCATGAGGATAATGAATACAGTGGAAGTCCAGAAGGCGGAGCTCACGTGATGTCACTATGACATATATATATATATATATATATATATATATACTAGCATCTCCGTCGCGGCTTCGCCCGCTAAATATGTTTGCTTGCCTTTCCCGTCGCAGTCAATTTCTTTTTTTATTTTATGTTTTTTAGTTAAGTAACCCAGAGGTTGATGCAGCCAGTCGTGTCACATATACAATAATAATGACAGGGGCTGTGTTGGTAGAGTCATTGTCGCACTTCTTAAAATGTTAAAACCCGAACACGGTTTTTTAGATATTTTGTCGCAGACGTTCAACACGCTGTTCTCGAGATTCTTGTCTACGAATTTCTGCTGTTCTGATTCGTTGAGCTGCGTTTCTTGCTGCAATTTGTTCTTCCGATTCATGAGCTCTCTTAACACGCATGCGTCGTGTATCTTTGCTACACGCATTGTTAAGGATAAAGAGCACAGTGGAAGTCCAGAAGGCGGAACTCCCGTGATGTCACTATGACATATATATATATATATATATATATATATATATATATATATATATATGTCGGAGAATAAAGTACAGTGGAGTATCTTCCGACAAAACGATGAGAATATTCTTTAGAATATCGGTATTTTTAGTAGTTTTAAGAAATGTACTATTACTTGTAATATTTTGTAAAATAAGGTTTAAATTGTTTTATTGCGGTAGGCTTAGGCCTAGGTAGGCACATGGTTGTCAACGTAGTCGGGATCCCAGGACGATAGGGGTATCATAAAATTAATAAGGAAAAGGAAATATGCAGTAGGTATATTATTTGAGAATATGGTAAAAGGGTAGTCTTGCTTGGGAACCCAGATCGAACAGACGTCCTGGTGGTCGCGAATTCGTTATTTCCCTGAGCCTCGGTCTATCGCAAGTTGTTTTAATATTATTTGAATTCTAAATTGAATTAATCTTATATTGTAATTCGTGTGCTACTGAGTTATTGATAAGTGATAATTATCATTTGTAATTATTTCATTGTACGAGTTATCTACTCATTTTTATTAATTGAACTTTATTGTAATCTTATATATTCTCCACTTGTAATGGTGGGAATGAGTGAAGCACAAAACGTTGAATCCCTGACAGATCTCTTCGCCTCTCCGACATATATATATATGTCACTACCTCGTTTTTTTAGCAAATAATATTCAAGAAGCCAAAACACAAATCATGAGCCTTCAAAACCTAGCACAAAAGATAGGGCTTCATATCTCTTTCGAAAAGACTGAACTAATGGCCATAGATCCTCTGGTAATAGGGTATATTACGGTAAACAATCAGATAATTAAAATAGTAAAACAATTTAAATAGCTAGGGGAAATAATAACTTTTAATTTAAATGAAAAAGTGACATGGCAAAACAGGACAAATAAAATGATTAAATCCCAAAAATTAACTCGGTCAACATATAACAAAAAATGCCTTTCTGCTAAAACAAAACTTAAACATTATAAAACTATAGTTCAGCCAGAAGTCACCTACGGAAGCGAGACCCTTTTCAAAATCACTCAGAAAAACCGAATCGATAAAATTCTGAAAATAGAGAGGAGAATTGTCAGAAAGTGTATCGATAAAAAACACCAAAAAGAAGGCCGATGGTGGATTGTGCCAAATGAGGTGGTGTATCGAGAAATAGAGCCTGTTACTGATACTATGCGGAAAAAAAGAATCTCTTTCTTTGATCATCTCATAAGGACACCGGAAACAAGACTGTCAAGAAATATCGTTGAAAAGCTCTGGTTCCAAAAGCTAGAAGTAATGGATCGAAGAAATTATAGACGATATGAAAGAATTGGGAATTTCCCTGACTGACCTACAGAATAAAACTGGAAAAATTACAAAGCTAAAAGAGAAAAACATTAGATTTAAACAAAAGACAAACAAACAACGAAGAGGGTGTTTACAGATGAAGAAAAGAAAGCAAGATCTGAACGGATGAAGAAATACTGGGTAGCTCGGAAGAGTAAAATAACACGTTTTTCTCAGAAAAGATCCAACTAAAATTGACTTAAGTGGTCCCATGTTGGCCGTAAAAGCATAATAATAATAATAATAATATATATATATATATATATATATATATATATATATATATACACGAAGTCCCCTCCTGGAACTTTCGTAACCTATTTTTACTCGTGAAAATAATGGAAAAAAGTTCGTACAAACATATTTCCTAAAATCCTTTGTTTGTGCGAGTTACGGTTAGTGAAAGATTTCGCTTGGATTTCAGCTACCTCAGTAAAATGAAGTGGTACTGAAATTTTTCGGACGTTAATTAGGGATAAGAATTTGTGATTTCTTGTGATTTTTTACCCGAAAAATCGAACAAAAATTCTCCTTAAAGAAAGTGTTAGAAGATTTCAGAATATTAGATCGTGGATACCGGTGTTCTTTGGTGTTTTTTGTTTCAATTATATCACCATAAATCTCAGTAATGGTCGACCTGAGACTGTGCAAAACTGCATTTCATTTACATCATCCTCATTCATTCTCTGAAGTAATATCTTATGCCTTTTATTGTTTCGCCACCGGAACGACAACATTTAAGCGGCCAGGTATTACGAACGATCCATACAGCTGATTCGGTTTTGAAAATTTCCTTTCACCGTTTCGTAAGGACTTACTTCTATCCTTGTACGCTCACTGTGTAAGTTTTTGACGCCCTATCGAGTGAAATTTGCCTTGTCTGTACACAAAACATACTTGTAGAATTGTCGGTTTGTAAATCTCAAAATGAAGCGGATCGTCACCGGGGTTGAACTAGCTGTTTATGATAAGGATGAAACTTGTTTTAAGTGACCTTCAAACCGTCGAATGCGATAATCCGATCCCCATAAAAAGATGTGTACTGACAACTGGACTGCACTGAACTGCATCGATAATAATTTCATCAATAACAGCGTCCTGTTGGACAGATCGTTCGTAGTCGGTACGAAAACTAGGTAGAGAACCTGGTGAGAAGTAGCGCTAATTGTTTTGGGATCTGGAATTCTGCGATTCGGAAAACGTATTTCATATTCAACTGCAGCAACTGTAGCATTATCATTACACCACCCAAAATAAATACCATATTAGTATATTCCTCTATTGTAAATAAGTACGGGATTACTTCAACGGCAAACCAAATGACGTTCAAACTAAAATTCACAGAAAACCTTCGTTAACGATAGCACAGTTCACAGTACTCGATAATGTACCTTACAGAATGATTTAACCATTAATAAAGTGCTGTGCATTGTTGGTCAGCTGTTATTACTGAAGACTTTGAAATAATAATTTTTCAAATAATTTATTGTATTTGTCATTAATAAATACCTAAGCAATTTTTATTTTACAATTGTTGCGTAATTATCAGTTTTTTTAAAATAATTTTTAAAGGTAATTTTGAATAGTAAATTTTGTTTTTACAAATTTTTCACATTACCAGAAAAGAATCTGTTTTTTTTTGTTTTGTTTTTTTTTTTACATTAAATAAGTAATTTTCTGAGAAAAGGAGTTATGCACTGTTCAGTAAATTCGAATTTTTTTCAAACTTTTCTATCTTGTATTCAAATTATCTTATACCATTTTGTTCAGAATTAAATTCTCTACAAGACTTGTTTAAAAGTTTTATCCATTAATTATCCGTGTAACAAAATTATAGTGCGTCAAATACTAAAAAAAAACGTTTTTTTGACATTATTTTATTGGTTTTTAGCGCAGGTTTCTCATCAATTACTCAAGTTACAGTTCTGGGACCTATTTTATTCAATTTTGCCGATCAAAAACCATAAGAAATCACTAATTCTGTCTTTTAATTAACGTACTAAAAATTAAAAATTTCAGTACGACATCATTTCACCGGGGTAGCTGAAATTCAAACGAAATTTTTCATTAGCCGTAATTCACAATCGAATCATTTTTAAGACATTTGTTTATATGGACTTTTTCTACTATTTTCACGAGTAGAATAGGTTAAGAAAGTCTCAGGAAAACTTCGTGCTACACCTGTGTGTGTGTATATATATATATATATATATATATATATATATATATATTTTTTTTTTTTTTTTTGTCTTCAGTTATTTGACTGGTTTGATGCAGCTCTCCAATATTCTCTATCTAATGCTAGTCGTTTCATTTCAGTATACTCTCTACATCCTACATCCCTAACAATTTTTTTCACATATTCCAAACGTGGCCTGCCTACACAATTTTTCCCTTCTACCTGTCCTTCCAATATTAAAGCGACTATTCCAGGATGCCTTAGTATATGGCCTATAAGTCTGTCTCTTCTTTTAACTATATTTTTCCAAATGCTTCTTTCTTCATCTATTTGCCGCAATACCTCTTCATTTGTCACTTTATCCACCCGTCTGATTTTTAACATTCTCCTATAGCACCGCATTTCAAAAGCTTCTAATCTTTTCTTCTCAGATACTCCGATTGTCCAAGTTTCACTTCCATATAAAGCGACACTCCAAACATACACTTTCAAAAATCTTTTCCTGACATTTAAATTAATTTTTGATGTAAACAAATTATATTTCTTACTGAAGGCTCGTTTAGCTTGTGATATTCGGCATTTTATATCGCTCTTGCTTCGTCCATCTTTAGTAATTCTATTTCCCAAATAACAAAATTCTTCTACCTCCACAATCTATTCTTCTCTTATTTTCACATTCAGTGGTCCATCTTTGTTATTTCTACTACATTTCATTACTTTCGTTTAGTTATTGTTTATTTTCACGCGATAGTTCTTGCGTAGGACTTCATCTATGCCGTTCATTGTTTCTTCTAAATCCTTTTTACTCTCGGCTAGAATTACTATATCATCAGCAAATCGTAGCATCTTTATCTTTTCACCTTGTACTGTTACTCCGAATCTAAATTGTTCTTTAACATCATTAACTGCTAGTTCCATGTAAAGATTAAAAAGTAACGGAAATAGGGAACATCCTTGTCGGACTCCCTTTCTTATTACGGCTTCTTTCTTATGTTCTTCAATTCTTACTGTTGCTGTTTGGTTCCTCTACATGTTAGCAATTGTTCTTCTATCTCTGTATTTGAACCATAATTTTTTTTAAATGCTGAACATTTTTTCCAGTCTACGTTATCGAATGCCTTTTCTAGGTCTATAAACGCAAAGTATGTTGGTTTGTTTTTCTTTAATCTTCCTTCTACTATTAATTTTTATTTATTAGTACTAAAAAACTATGTGGATAAAAGAAATTTAACACGCCAATAAGTAAAGAAAAATTTCATAGCCGTTTTAATAAAATTTATATAAGATTAAAAAAAACTTTATATACACGACTGTTCTTATGTTATATTTTTTCATAACTACCACAGATTTCAATTAAAATACTACTGCATTTAGAAGGCAACATTTATTAAAGATTCATTTTTATATAATTAATAAATAAATATGTAAATTATTAAAAGATAAAAAAAAAATTATATAAAAGGAGATTCCATTCATGTTTAAAGATAAGTAAAAAAAAAAAAAAAAAAAAAAAAAAAAAAACACATGACTACTGTATACGTAAATGGACTTTTTCCTTTTAAATAAAAAAAAAACATAACAGAATCTCCGATAATTTAAGATGAAAAGGAAAATTCTCATGTCCAAACGATCTCGCTTTAAAAATTATGGAATTTAAGTAATTTTAACCTTCAAAAGAAAAAATTAAACTAAATAAATATAAATGGAATATTCAAACAGAGGGAAAATGAAATTCCTAAATAAATTTATACATAAAAAGAAATATACGTAAGCACTCGAACAATCGATGTAAATAAAACATAACAAAAAATTTTATAAAATTAAAATAAAAACCTTAGCACAAATAAGTTTTTTTTTTTTTGCTTTCTGGGCAATAGTTGTATAGTTGCTGTAACAGCTAAGGTATGAGGGAAATAACAAAAAAAAAAGAATTGTTAGATTTTTGCAAATCTCGACGTTTCATGAATTTTATTACAAAACAACCAGAAAGGTTTATGGAAAATTTCGGAAGTATGAATGTACGTACATCTGTATATATAGTCCTGTATTTTGATAAATACTTCCTCACAGCCTGGAAATTAAACCTTTGAATATAATCAAAATGGAAGGTCTAATATTTACTGCCATTTTTAAATTTTAATTTTTCGTTGGAACATCACAAACTTCAAATTCGTTACAACGGTATTAAATATGACTTGTTTTTTGTAAAAAACAAAGCAAAATGTTTATTTGGTTGTATTTACGATGAACTAGACAACGAGTAATATTATAATGAGTGGTACAGTCGATTTTAGTTCATGTATACGATTAGATTAATAGGTAATATAAACGAAGGATTACAAAAATTACTATATTAAATAAAATTTTTATTCGTCATGTAAAAAATTCATTTATGTAATAGACTGAAGTATTATTTTGTAATTTGTAATATTTTATAATATTTACAACACACATATACTCTTATATAGCAAAAATACTTTTTTTTAAATATGGTAATAAAGTAATTATATTAAAAAAAATTACCAAATCAAATAATACATAGTGTTTCTAAAAATAGCAATAATAAATAAACTATTTTGTAATATATAACTAAACTAGCAGACCCGGCAATGCTTCGCTATTTTTAGAGAGAGAGAGAGAGAGAGAGAGAGAGAGAGAGAGAGAGAGAGTTTAAATGAACACAATTGAAAATTTGATAAAAAATTTAAAAAACTGAACTTCAGAAATTTTACCTTTCACTTATTCTCCTTCCCCTTTTACCTTTCCAACTTCTCCCTTTCACCGTTCTTCCAGTTTCCTTTTTACCCTTTCCCGTTTTCCCCTTTTATCTTTCCACCTTTTCCCCGTTTTCCCCTTTTTCCCTTTTGCTCGTACGTAAATCGGTCCATTAGTTTTTTGGTATTTAGCGGACACACATACAAACATGCCTTTTATATATATATATATATATATATATATAGAATAAAAAAGTCTGTTTGTATATTTGTTTGTTTCGTAAATATCTCGACACCGGCCCTACCTAGCGGGTATAGTTATTGCAAAAATATTTCTTTTCACGTAACTAATATTCATATTCTGAATATGAACCAAATCGGTCCATAAATATATTTTTTCTAAATATCTCAACCCTAGCGCCATCTAGCGGGTTCATTTTTTGCAGAGATAATTCTTTCCACGTAAGTAACATGTATTCTGAATATGAAACAAATCGGACTATAAATACAATTTTTCGAAATATCAACCCCAGCGCCACCTAGCGGGTTAAAATTAAACCAGAAACCTTCCCTAGCATGCGTCTAATCATTCCCCAAAGTTTCATAGCTATCAGATGAACGGTTTAGGAAGGCATAAGAGACATACAGACAGACAAACATTCATATATATATATATATATAGAAATTAATTAATATTGTTGAAAAAACACCATGTAAAAAAATTCTTTATCGGTTTATACATATATATAAATATTATGTGAAGATATATATATATTAGGTAGAAGAATTTTGTTATTTGGGAAGTAGAATTACTAAAGATGGACGAAGCAGGAGCGATATAAAATGCCGAATAGCACAACCTAAACGAGCCTTCAGTAAGAAATATAATTTGGTAACATTAAAAATTAATTTACACATCAGGAAAGATTTTTGAAAGTATATGTTTGGAGTGTCGCTTTATATGGAAGTGAAACTTGGACGATCGGAGTATCTGAGGAGAAAAGATTACAAGCTTTTGAAATGTGGTGCTATAGGAGAATGTTAAAAATCATATGGTTGGATAAAGTGACAAATGAAGAAGAGTTACGGCAAATCGATGAAGAAAGAAGCATTTGGAAAAATATAGCTAAAAGAAGAGGAAGACTTATAGGCCACATACTAAGGCATCCTGGAATAGTCGCTTTAATATTGGAAGGACAGATAGAAGGGAAAAATTGTGTAAGCAGGCCACGTTTGGAATATGTAAAACAAATTGTTAGGGATGTAGAGGGTATACTGAAATGAAACGACTAGCACTAGATAGGGAATCTTGGAGAGCTGCATCAAACCAGTCAAATGACTGAAGACAAAAAAAAAATGTGAAGATATTGTACACTTACCACTATCGTTCAAATTTTTATGTAGGAGTAAATAAACATAAGTTTATTCCATTTAACGGCCAGTTTGCTACTTTGTTTTTCCATTAAAAAAGTACTGCAGGTAAGACTTGTACAATAACGAAAACGTCTATCTACAGTTAGTAGACTAGACTAGTAGACTGTTAGATGATAATATTACAGTAGTGGGAATACAACAAATAAGAGATTTTGTATGAGACCCCTCTATTTATGATTCCAGACTTAAACTTACCGTAATCTATATAATATTATGAACTGGCGCCAGTCGGATTCCCCTACCTACATATACTTATTATTGTTTGATAACTTTGAAGTATTATATATAATTAAGGTTAGAGCCTGTTGTAAAAAAAGTACAATTTAAAAACAATAATAAAAATGAAATACAATTTTAGTTCTATTAATGTTTTAAGTTTTGGTAGAGGTTTTATTATTATATTTAAACTAATTTAAATGATGAAATTATGAGTTTATTTGCTTGTACTTTTCTTATTAACATAATAAAAGTATATTATAAAGAATTTTCGTTTAGTATCGCGTGAACAATATAATAAAAATAGAAAGGAGTAATCTGGTAATAACGGTTGATTGAAACAATAAAATAAAATCCAGTAGTTAAACGTTAAACGTCGTAAATATCTGTAGGTAAGAGTAACATAAATTATTGTTGAATTCTAATTTTAAAATAAACTAAAACAGTAATAACAATAATAATACTGAATAATTATGGGTTACGTAATATAACGTTAGCGGGGAAGGAGAAAATTCCTAAAATAATCATAATTGAATAACTCTTTCACGATAAGTGGAATACCCGTGCTTCGCAAGGGTCTTAATAATTCAAATGAAATAGATTAAGAAATAATGAAAGAAGATAATCTATAACATTATATAAAGAAGAAGAGGGTTTTTCTTTGTCCGGGATAAAAAAAAAACTACTCGATGAATTACAACCAAACATGTTTCTTGGAATAACTGAGAAGGTTTTACGATAGAAGCGGAAATTTGCCGTTTGAAGCACAACTTTAATGAATTAATATTAATGATTATTTTTCTGTTTAGCCTTCAGAATCACTGTAAGTTATTACTTCAGAGGATGAATGAGGATGATATGTATGAATGTAAATGAAGTGTGGTCTTGCATAGTCCCTGGTCGAACGTTCCTGAGATGTATGGTTAATTGAAATCCGACCACTAAAGAACCCCAGTATCCAAGATATAGCATTCAAATCCGTATAAAATAAGTGCCTTTACTACGATTTAAACCTTAGAACTCTCGACTTCGAAATCAGCTGATTTGCCATGACGAGTTAACTACTAGACCAACCCGGTGGGTTGAATATTAATGAACTGTCAACTGTGGCCTCTATCACTGTGTGAGCTGAGGTGGGTTTGAAGTTAATGATTCGAATCAATTGAATGATTTTTTTTTTTTTTTTGTCTTCAGTCATTTGACTGGTTTGATGCAGCTCTCCAAGATTCCCTATCTAGTGCTAGTCATCTCATTTCAGTATACCCTCTACATCCTACATCCCCAACAATTTGTTTTACATACTCCAAACGTGGCCTGCCTACACAATTTTTCCCTTCTACCTGTCCTTCCAATATTAAAGCGACTATTCCAGAATGCCTTAGTATGTGGCCTATAAGTCTCTCTCTTCTTTTAACTATATTTTTTCCAAATGCTACTTTCTTCATCTTTTTGCCGCAATACCTCTTCATTTGTCACTTTATCCACCCATCTGATTTTTAACATTCTCCTATAGCACCGCATTTCAAAAGCTTCTAATCTTTTCTTCTCAGATACTCCGATTCTCCAAGCTTCACTTCCATATAAAGCGACACACCAAATATATACTTTCAACAATTTTTTCCTGACATTTAAATTAATTTTTGATGTAAACAAATTATATTTCTTATTGAAGGCTCGTTTAGCTTGTGCTATTCGGCATTTTATATCGCTCCTGCTTCGTCCATCTTTAGTAATTCTACTTCCCAAATAACAAAATTCTTCTACCTGCATAATCTTTTCTCCTCCTATTTTCACATTCAGTGGTCCATCTTTGTTATTTCTACTACATTTCATTACTTTTGTTTTGTTCTTGTTTATTTTCATGCGATAGTTCTTGCGTAGGACTTCATCTATGCCGTTCATTGTTTCTTCTAAATCCTTTTTACTCTCGGCTAGAATTACTATATCATCAGCAAATCGTAGCATCTTTATCTTTTCAGCTTGTACTGTTACTCCGAATCTAAATTGTTCTTTAACATTATTAACTGCTAGTTCCATGTAAAGATTAAAAAGTAACGGCGATAGGGAACATCCTTGTCGGACTCCCTTTCTTATTAGGGCTTCTTTCTTATGTTCTTCAATTGTTATTGTTGCTGAATTGAATGATAATATTACAAAAATAATATAATTAAATTTGCGTTAAATAAAATAAAATCAAATAAATTAAAAAATTTTTTATATAAAAATAATGGGTTTCCCGTGGGTACTTCATGTAAGGCTAGGGTGTGAGGTGATGCGAGCACCTCGTGCGATAGTAGACCAATCATTACCATCAACCGATAAAAATCGGGGTCCCCCTGAGGTGCTTTTTTGGGAGGTGCAATAAGATGTTCTTATATCTCTGTAAAAAATCGTCCGATCTTCACAATTTAAATGGAGTATTTCTTAGTAAGTTGAAGACTAACTATGGTATTCATCAGATTATTCGGAAATTTATGATTATATATAAAGTTTGTCTGTTTGTTTGTTACGGTATCACGCGAGAACCAACCGACCGATTAGTTTCAAACTTGCAGGATACGTTCGTGTTATCCCAGGGAAAGGTTTTTAGCTATCGACCGAGGCCCTGGCTCCCTTGAAAATTAAGATATTAAGATTATTCATTATTCTTCGCCTCCAAAGAGGGTGAAGTCGTGAATTAAGGATATTAATCATTCATTTACAAAAAAGTAGATTAATCCTTTTACTTTGTTATTATATTTCTGCCACCACGGCAAGGAAATAAGTTATGAATTTTTCGTCGTCAAAGGTGTTCGTAACTTAGCTACTGTAGTTATTACTATTCTATCTTTTGTAATTTACTTTCTTTTTCAGGTTTCTGTAAAGCCTGAATACTATAATTAT
Organism: Lycorma delicatula; assembly: GCF_047948215.1. Lineage (NCBI taxonomy): Eukaryota > Metazoa > Arthropoda > Insecta > Hemiptera > Fulgoridae > Lycorma > Lycorma delicatula. The sequence continues at coordinate 44,711,882 of NC_134465.1, forward strand.
TATTTATCAGTATTATTTTCACAATCATAGAGTGCGGATTTTCAGGAGGTGGAGCCCTGCGGGTAGATGGGAATGGCGACCGAAGCAAACTCAGCGAGTATCCAGGGCGCCGGCCCTCCTGGAAAACTGGAAATGGCGAGCGAAGCGAGCTCTGTAGTCGTGGAGTAAGCCCCTTGACCTTGAACAGCACTGAGTTGGCTCCAGGATTCGCCTCGGCTGACCTTTAACCTAAAGGTGCAGGTTCTGGCCAGCTAGTATACTTTATGTAAGTAAAACTTTAAAATTATATTAATTTTTTTTTTAATTCGCCAAGGCGATTTCTGAAAATTTCAGTTATTTTAACCGGTAACACTAAAAAAAAACAATCGGTTATTACTATTTTTAAATTATTTGGAATTCATTTAGGGCATAAGAGATTATTATCAAAAATATATCTTAGGATTAAAAAATTGTGCAGTGTATAACGGCGAAATATAAACGTAAAAGATTTTCTAATACTGAATCGTACAAAGAAAAGAAACTTAAATTAGTTAAACAAAACTTGAAATAAGGAGATTTAAAGATCGATTAAGTAAAGAAAAAGCATTTAGGGAATTACTAATTAGGGACTACTTGTAAACATTGTTATGGAATTGCACAACTGGACAATCGGAGTATCTGAGAAGAAAAGATTACAAGCTTTTGAAATGTGGTGCTATAGGAGAATGTTAAAAATCAGATGGATGGATAAAGTGACAAATGAAGAGGTATTGCGACAAATAGATGAAAAAAAGCATTTGGAAAAATATAGTTAAAAGAAGAGACAGACTTATAGGCCACACATACTAAGGCATCCTGGAATAGTCGCTTTAATATTGGAAGGACAGGTAGAAGGGAAAAATTGTGTAGGCAGGCCACGTTTGGAATATGTAAAACAAATTTTTAGGGATGTAGGATGTAGAGGGTATACTGAAATGAAACGACTAGCACTAGATAGGGAATCTTGGAGAGCTGCATCAAACCAGTCAAATGACTGAAGACAAAAAAAAAAAAAAAAAGTTTTATGATTTTTATAATTCTTTTATTAGAAAACAACTCTCGATTAAGTAAGGACCGAGCGATATTTGACGTAAAAAAAAACATTATTTCAAATAAATTAATAAATTGTTATCTTTCACAAACTTTCCTATTATTATACCGACGTAGACAGCTAAATTACGCAGCCAGCTTTCTCTGAGAGTAATGATGATAATAATACAATCAATCCAGCGGTGAACAGAATAAAGGTATCGCATATAAAATCGTAGTTAATTTTATTAATTAATTGAAAATAATAGGTAAAGTATAATAACTTTTAAAAAACAAAGAATAGAGTATATAAATCTAAGAATAAAAAAATTTTTAATTTAGATATTAACGCAGAAAATAAACGAAGAGAATTGAGAAATTCTGATGAAAAAAAAACGAGTGCAAAAATCTCTCTTTCTTAGTGGAATCTTATATAACCTAACAGGGAAATCCCTGCCAAGTTTCAAGTTTCTAACCCTTTAAAAATACATAAAGGAATCCATTCAACCGTTAAAAAAAAAAGTTACAATAAATCACTGAATAAGAAATCAATACGAATTAAAGATTCTCTTCTTAAAGCTTCTCTTCAATGTCTTTTAATGTATAGCTTAGTGAGATTAATGTATCCACCTTTATAATCCCTTTTCAATATTACATTTCACAACTCGTTTTAAAGAACAATATATAAAAAAAGAATCTTTAAACCGATCTCTGTGGCGGAATAGTAGCGTCTCGGCTTTTCATATGGAAGTCCCGGGTTCGAATCCCGGTTACGCATAGCATTCTTCAAACGCTAAAAAAATTTCCATTTCATATTCCCATGTGAATATGTAAATGAAATGTAAATTAATCATAAAAAAAAAAAAATTAATATTTCAGTTAAATTTCAAGTTGCTATCTCAAACCTTATAATATATATTAATTCTTCAGAAATCGCTTCTTACCGCTATTATGGATTAATAAAAAAGATATTCTGGTACTTATGCGGGATCATTTAAAAATTAAAGAGACAAATGACTATAGAAAAATGATTATTTATTTAATGACAATGAAACTAACGCTACTTTTCAGCGTAATTTCCGGAAACATTTAGACACTTGCCCTCATTTTTCTACGAACTTTCGTATTCCAGCGATAGAGAATTGTTGGTACTTACGTATTAACGCCACCGCAGCTACAACTTTATTTAAAAACAAAGTAGTCAATCGGATTTCAGTGGAAAATGAACAGTCTCTTTATTAATTTTAATAAATGGTTATTTATTTCATAAATATAATTTAACCAAACTTAACCTACGCTCGCTAACAGGAGTGTTTTGATTATTTAAATAATAAATAATTGCAATAATTACTGAATTTATTAAATAAATACTCAAAAAATTACGGTGTTAATTAGTCAAGGTTAGCGAGCGAAGGGAGCGTAGGTTAAGTTCGGTTAAATTATATTTATAAAATAAATATTTATTTATTTATGTTAAACTCTATATCGGCCCATTTTCCACCGAAATCCGATTGACTACTTTGTTTTTAAATAAAGCTGTATCTGCGGTGGCGTTAATACGTAAGTACCGAATTGTTTATCTAGGTATCTGGGCAATTCTTGATTAATTCATTGTTGCTATGTAAAATGTCTTTCAGAAGACCAAACAAAAAAATCGGGTGGGACAGTGTCGAGGCGCACGGCCGTTGGTTTAACGTGAAACGTTACAGATCTTGAATGAGTTCCTCCGAGCTACAGACCGACCAAATGCAGCCACCAAAGTATTTTTTTTTTATCAAAACTGAAAGTCTCCGATGGAAAATTTTAGTTTCTTCATTTGGCCAACTCTACAGATAAATTGGTCGCTCTGTATGTCAGCTAGTCACTTTTAGTGTATCGGATTGAAATAAAAACGAGACATTGCGTACTAAAATTTAATTTTAACATAAAACAGAAACTAAATGGTACATGATATTTATTTCGAAAATAAAATTCGTCGACAATTTTGTTCAACATCGGTCTGTGATATTAGAAGTAAGATACAGAAGGCATAATAAGCAACGGTTGAGCTCGCGCCGTCGGCGTCGTTCACTGAGCACGCCGTGCCGGCTTTGCGACGCTCCCGAAAGAGTTTCGCTCGCTCGGCACCGGACATCGAAGTACCTGGGCGTGGCCCATAACCTCTTTCCAACGATATACGTAATTTATATTTCCGGCTGGCTTTTCCGCGGACTGAGGCTGACATATTGAATTTTTATATTTTTTGCGCGTTTACTTTAATTTTGTATACGTAAATATTGAGAAAAATGCACTTATTATTATTTAAATCGACCTATCATGACAAACTAAACATAAACACACGAATCACCACGCTATTACGTTTAAGTCGTGAGCTACACTGAACGGAAATGAGCGAGAGCGCCAGTTTTGGCCGATCTGCGCTGTGCCCCCTCCCTGCTAACCAACTCATCAGTCATGCAACTCAAAGTCGTATCAGGGAGCTAATCGTGTAAATTATAAAATGACACCGCATTTACGTTTCTGAGACTAATAAGGAGTTATTAAGGCAAGACGATATAGACTTATTTGTTACGCTATAAATTTCTGTTCTGGTACCCGCATGTTTCGGTATGATTTTAAAGGCGTTTCACGTCAAAATCTGATAGTGCGAGATCGGAACTGTTTGGTGAATGCGGAAATACCCCTCGACCCGCCTTTTTAATTATTTCTGCGTCTTTTAAACGTTAATAGGGGTAGAATTGTCGTGCAGATGTGCAACTTCTGAGAAAGAACAGGAAGTTTCCTCCATAATGTGAGATTTTCCGTACCACAAACAATAGTACTCGCTACTGATTATAGAATTGAGAGAAGAGTGGAAGAACTGTCAGGAAATTACCAATTTGGTTTCAGGAAAAGTATAGGAACAAGGGAAGCAATTTTAGCGGTCAGATTATAGTAGAAGGAAGATTAAAGAAAAGCAAGCCAACATACTTGGCATTTATAGAGCTAGAAAAGGCATTCGATAATGTAGACTGGAATAACATGTTCAGCATTTAAAAAAATTTAGGGTTCAAGTATAGACATAGAAGAACAATCGCTAACATTTACAGGAACCCAACCGCAACAGTAATAATCGAAGAGCATAAGAAAAAGCACAAATACAAACAGGAGTCAGACAAGGATGTTCCCTATCTCCGTTACTTTTTAATCTTTACATACAACTGGCAGTTAATGATGTTAAAGAACAGTTTAGATTCGTAGTAACGGTGGAAGGTGAAAAGATAAAGATGCTACGATTTCCTAATGATATGGTAATTCCAACCGAGAGTAAAAAAGACTCAGAAGAAACAGTGAATGGCATGGATGAAGTCCTACACAAGAACTGCCGCATGAAAATAAACAAGAACAAAATAAAAGTAGTGAAATGTAGTAGAAATAACGAAGATGGAACGCTGAATGTGAAAATAGGAGGAAAAAAGATTATGGAGGTAGAAGAATTTTGTTATTTGGGAAGTAGAATTACTAAAGATGGACGAAGCAGGAGCGATATAAAATGACGAATAGCACAGGCAAAATGAACTTTCAAACAGAAATATAATTTGCTAACATTAAAAATTAATTTACACATCAGGAAAGATTTTTGAAAGTATATGTTTGGAGCATAGCTTTATATGGATGTGAAACTTGAACGATCGGAGTACCTGAGAAGAAAAGATTACAAGCTTTTGAAATGCGGTGCTATAGGAGAATGTTAAAAATCATACGGGTGGATAAAGTAACAAATATTGCGGCAAATAGATGAAGAAAGAAGCATTTGGGAAAATATATTTAAAAGAAGAGACAGACTTATAGGCCACATACTAAGGCATCCTGGAATAGTCGCTTTAATATTGGAAGGACAGGTAGAAGGGAAAAATTGTGTAGGCAGGCCACGTTTGGAATATGTAAAACAAATTGTTAGGGATGTAGGATGTAGAGGGTATACTGAAATGAAACGACTAGCACTAGATAGGGAATCTTGGAGAGCTGCATCAAACCAGTCAAATGACTGAAGACAAAAAAATATATATAGATTTTAATATATAGTTTAAAAAATTAACGGTTCGTTAACAAATGAAAAACCAAAATTTTATATTTGTTAGTACTTTACTACCTTATGTGTGGTAAGATTTTTTAAGCTCTAATTTTGGAATTAAGTCGATATGGTAATTAACATAAAAGTAGAATAATATCATTTAGTAAATTAAAATGAAAAAAGTTATAAAACTTCTTTTTTTTTTACTTAAGAAAATAAGGGAAAAGTTGTAACTCACAGTATTGTCAAACATCAATTTAATCAAGAAAATAAATAAAACATGATATGTTTGATGTAATTTTAAATTAAATTTTCGTCTTCTGTAATACATCTTTGAAATTTTAAATTGCATTTAAAAATCTTAATTTTTTTTTATACTGTACTATTTGTTGAAAAAGAAATTAGCCAAAAATGTTCACCCTCATCCTAGAAAACTACAACATTATCTAAAATTACGCCTTTTTTTTTTTTTAATGTAATGTAACCACTTAGAGATTATTTTCTAAAACATAGTGACATTTTTAAAAACAGCGACATAAAAAAACTTCAGATTTTGTAAGAAAAATTTATTTTGTTAAGGTGCCCAGTAAAGATCTGAAATTTTATTTCGGTCAAAACGATCCCCATTTCTTTATCCAATTTTTGAAAATATTTAACACATTTTCCCTTATAAGGTAGTGTACCTGTCTACCAAATTTGAATAAAATTGGTTAACAAGGTCCCATAATTGTAAGGTCAAATACAGACCACCGTACACGCACAAACGTCAATCAGATAAAAATAGATTTTTTGGCTTGGGAGCATTGAAATAAAAAATATTTTTCTCGATTATTTACAATTTATTTAAATCTATTTTCAGCGTGGAATTTTTCAAACGCTACAAAATTCCAATTCCATATTACACGTACAAGTTTCAATTATATGTGGCGATATAACAAAAAAAAAAAAAAAAAAAAAAAAAAAACTTAAAACTTAACAAAAGATCTATTGTTTAGATTATTTTTTAAGCGTCTATATACTTTCCCATTATAAGTAGCAGCATAAATCATCGTTATAGCCGACAAAGTAAAAATAGTATTTTGATACAGTATCAAATTTTTTTTAAATATTGAACCAAAGATAAATTATAATTGAAATACCTACAAAAATATATATTATATAAATATTATTATATAAATAATATTATTATTATATTAACTGGATTGAGGCAAGGAGACGGCCTCTCACCACTCCTTTTTAACTGCGCCCTTGAATTTGTCATGAGAAAATGGTATGAAATAAATCCCAAAAATATAAAAATGGGTACTAAGAAAAACTCCATCACACTAAATTGCCTAGGATTTGCAGATGACCTCGCTCTTTTAGCAAATAATATTCAAGAAGCCAAAACACAAATCATGAGCCTTCAAAACCTAGCACAAAAGATAGGGCTTCATATCTCTTTCGAAAAAACTGAACTAATGGCCATAGATCCTCTGGTAATAGAGCACATTACAGTAAACAATCAGAAAATTAAAATAGTAAGACAATTTAAATATCTAGGGGAAATAATAACTTATAATTTAAATGAAAAAGTGACATGGCAAAACAGGACAAATAAAATGATTAAATCCCAAAAATTAACTTGGTCAACATATAACAAAAAATGCCTTTAGACTAAAACAAAACTTAAACATTATAAAACTGTAGTACAGCCAGAAGTCACCTACGGAAGCGAGACCCTTTTCAAAATCACTCAGAAAAACCGAATCGATAAAATTCTGAAAATAGAGAGGAGAATTGTCAGAACGTGTATCAATAAAAAACACCAAAAAGAAGGCCAATGGTGGGTTGTGCCAAATGAGGTGGTGTATCGAGAAATAGAGCCTGTTACTGATACTATGCGGAAAAAAAGAATCTCTTTCTTCGGTCATCTCATAAGGACACCGCAAACAAGACTGTCAAGAAATATCATTGAAAAGCTCTGGTTCCAAAAGCTAGAAGTAGGATGGATCAAAGAAATTAGAGAAGATATGAAAGAATTGGGAATTTCCCTGACTGACCTACAGAATAAAACTGGAAAAATTACAAAGCTAAAAGATAAAAGCATTAGATTTAAACAAAAGACAGACAAACGACAAAATACAACGAAGAGGGTGTTTACGGATGAAGAAAAGAAAGCAAGATCTGAACGGATGAAGAAATACTGGGCAGCTCGAAAGAGTAAAATAACACGCTTTTCTCAGAAAAGATCCAACTAAAATTGACTTAAGTGGTCCCATGTTGGCCGTAAAAGCATAATAATAATAATAATAATAAATATCATATGTTATTTATATTATATAAATACAATTGAAATTCCGAATCTATTCAAAATTCCGAATAATTCATCTTATTCTAAATATACTATTAAAGACAGTTTATCTACAAATATTTACTTGAAAACTTGTTTAAAATCCACTTTGCTGACATGAAAGAACGGTAATTTTTTACTTTTCACCTACATTGTTCGGTATTCGAGATCGGCATTTATCACTTATAAAATAAATAATTTCTAATAACTAACAGTAAATTTAACCAGTGTTGTGTTAAGACTTTGATTAATTAATAAATAAATAACAATACAGGCTTGTTGAATCTTTTTTTTTTTTACATTTCGTGCGGAAGTCCCAGGTTCGAATCCCAGTCAATCACGGCATTTTTTATACGTTACAATTTTGTAACGGGCTGATGGACCATCTGTTGATACCAGCTCTTTCAAAATAAAAACAAAAATTTCTCTAAATAATACAACCTTGAATAAATAAACACTTCTTTAATCCATCTAAGAAAATATCGTTAATAAAAAATTACAGGAATCGGTTCAAGATTTATTTACTGAGAAAGTCCGACTAAAGAACGAATGATATCTTGCTAAGTAATGAATCAAACGGTTATATTTAAATTACCATTTACATATATCGATGTTCATAAAAACTTGGGATTCAATTAACAGAAATTCGGTAAAGTAATCTCTCTTTTTCCTGTTTAGCCTCCGGTAACTACCGTTTAGATAATACTTCAGAGGATGAATGAGGATGATATGTATGAATGTAAAAGAAGTCTAGTCTTGTACATTCTCAGTTCGACCATTCCTGAGATGTGTGGTTAATTGAAACCCAACCAATAAAGAACACCAGTATCCACGATCTAGTATTCAAATCCGTGTAAAAATAACTGGATTTACTAGGACTTGAACGCTGGAACTCTCGACTTCCAAATCAGCTGATTTGGGAAAACGCGTTCACCACTAGACCAACCCGGTGGGTCGGTAAATTAATCTAGAAATTGAAAACCAAACTGGTTAAACTTTCCTTAACGCTTAAAATTTAATCCCTCGCTTCTATAGATATAAAGTCGAATATTGATATTAACAGTTATGTCCTAATCTATTTGTTTATTTATTTATTTTAAATCGAAAAATAAACTAAAAAAAGACAGCAGACAAAGGGTTACTAATTTTTCTCGCCTTTACTCATTACAGATTTTTATTTAAAATATACCAAACGGTTTTTAAATTTAGTAACATTACTATGCAGTATTTAGAGTAAAGCTATGAAAACGATAAAAATTTTCAGTAAAAAAAAAAAAATGTAGGTCCGATTTTAAGTCCTTGAACAAATAATCTTAAAAATTAAACAGAATAAAATTATGATTAAGAGAACTATCAAACTTCTTAATAAAACATTTTGGGTCCCAAACTATCCTTTGACCAAATAACGTTTTCCCACAAAAATTCAAATTCAAATTTATTCCGATAATAATTTTACAAATAATTATAGGAAGGTATAATTATTGGTATTTGGTCTACGTACTCCATTTTCTAGAATACCTAGTGCAACATAAAACCTCCACTGCCAAAGGTATTAATATATAAATTGAGTTTTAAAATGTAGCCTAAATTAAATCTGATTATTCTAAAGTTTGTCGTATGGAGTCTAGTTCAAATTACTAATTGTTACATATAAGGCAGTGTGCGGTTTGATTCATCAACAATAGTACAAAACCTTTGCGTCTTCCCAAATCAGCTGATTTGGAAATCGAGAGTTCCAGCGTCAAGTCCTAGTAAAGCCAGATATTTTTACACGGATTTGAATACTAGATCGTGGATACCGGTGTTCTTTGGTAGTTGGGTTTCAATTAACCACACATCTCAGGAATGGTCGAACTTATAATGTACAAGACTATACTTCATTTACACTCATACATATCATCCTCTGACGAATTATCTTAACGGTAGTTACCGGAGGCTAAACAGGAAAAGAGAGTACAAAACCTTATATTGCAAATTTTGAACACCGTCTTAATTTTATTCATTTTAATTTAGAAAACAAAACACTACTGTCCTACATACTGGTGACCCATTTCTTCACCTCTTAATTGAAGATATTTTCAACAGTTGTACACTTTATACAATTACGTTATAAATTTTAGGTTCTAAATAGACAAACGATTTTCGAAACCGTTCTTTAAATACACCGGGAATTGTGTATTTTTTGCATCCATACTTCTTGTATCGTATATCGTATATGTTTATTTATTTCATGATCTTAACAACTGTTAAAAATAATCGAAAGTGTACCTGATGCGAGCAAAAGTTAGCCGTCAACCTACTAACAAATACCCCGTTTGAATTTTGAAAATCAGACGATTGTTTGCAAAAATATTATAATAGCAACCTCCTCCCCAAAACACCACCGCAGGGGTACACCGTTGATTGTGATGATCGGTCTAGCCTCGCCCGAAGTCCTCACTTATGCGTGTGATGACACGCAGTCACCACGAGAAACCAACTAATATTAAACAGACATTTTTTTTAAATTTATTTAATATTATTTTATCTTATTAAATTTAATTCTACTATTTTTGCAATATTATTCATTCGATGGATTCGAAACATTCAGTTCGAACCCAGTTCACACAGTGATAGACTCACAGTTCACCGTTCATTAATAAAATTTGGTTGCGATCGATTGAGTAGGTTTTTCTTTATTCTGAACAAACAAAAATCCTCTTCCTCTTTATATAATAGTACTGATCAACATTATAAATTTCAGGTTTTATTTTTACAAAAAACACTTAAATATTTTACCCTATATCCTTATGAAAAAAAAAAACAAAAAGTATATACTTGACACCTTAGAAATTTTATTATTTTTAGAACTATTATATTAAATATTACCCCCTACACAGTGGATACAGTGAATAATTTACTACAAAAAGTAGTATATTAATTTATTATTTTATATTATCATTCACAACCGTTCTTTGACTACGACTCAGTAAAGCAACTACACGAGATATTAATAATATTCTCTTTCTCTTAGAGTAATGCTGCTAATTATACACCCGATCCCTATAGTGAACAGAATTTGTAACACGTAAAAATCACAATTAATTTTATTAATGAAAAAAAATCTACGGACATGGCACGATAATTTCCAACAGTATATTCATTTGAATTAAGAAGCAAGTGACACCTCTTCATTTCTTACTTTGTTTTTTACTAATCCCGGCATGTAACTATTAGTATGCTCGAGGACGGCTGCACCTTTTTTTTTATGACCGGTGTTAGATTTTATTTAAATGATTACGATTATGATATCCAATCAGCATATATATTTTAACGGATGAAAAGTATACAAATCTGTTCCTAAATTAATAGTACAGTATTTAATTTTTAAAGAAAGTTATTAACAAAAAATAAATAAAATCGATATCTGAAACATTCAAAAGTTAAATTTTATTCATAAATCAAAAAGAAATTAATAAATAATTAATAAAATTTTGAAAGAAATAATAAAATTGCTGTCTATTACATAATTTTATTTATTGCAAATGATTTTCAAAATGGAGTAAAAAGTATGAGTTTAACATAAGTAAACAGATAAAATGGAAGAAAAACCAGTAACAAAAACAATTATTCATTCGGTAATAAAACTGAAATTAAAGTTGTAAAAGTACATAGACAATACAAACACTGGTTTTTCAGGCACAAAAAAACAATACAAGCAATCTCGTACAAATATTTGCCTACCATCCCATAACTTTTGTAATATTGCTTCACGAAAGACTCGAGAAGTATTAAAACAAAAACCAAACCAAAAAATAAATATACAAAAAAACTTTTAAAGAAATAATTACATTTTTTTAAATGTTCATAATATATACAGAGTGTATCACGAAGTTCTCCCAGGATTTTCATAACCTACTCTACTTTATGAAATAAATTGAAAAAGTTCATATAAACATGTGTCATAAAATGCTTTGTTTGCCTGTTACGGCTAGTGAAAATTTCGCTCGGATTTCAGCTACCCCAGTGAAATGAGATCGTACTGAAATTTTTAGGAGTTTAATTAAGGAAAGAATTAATGATTTGTTATGATTTTTAACCTGAAAAATCGAATAAAATAGATTTCAGAACCGTATCTGCAGTAGTAGGTTTTGAGAAATCTGGGGTGTGAAAATCATTTGTGTTTGACGTACAATACCTTTGTTAAACGGGTAATAAACGCATAAAACTTTCAAACATAATGAAAAATTCTGAACAAAATGGCGGAAGATAAATTGAATAAAACTGTAAAGATCTAATTTTATTTAGAAATAGTATACTAGATCAAAGTGCCAGTTTATAAAACCTACCAGTTTATAATAAATGTTCAAAAATGAGCCCGCCATTTTCAACATTTATTGGCTCGCTTCTGTACGGATTATTCTTAAGTTCTCAGCCGTATGCATAATGCGAACATTAATTCCTCATGAGAATGTATTTTTGTTTTGAATATATATTGAACTGCAACGATAATAATTTCATCAATAACCGCGTCGTGTTGGACAGACAGTTCGTAGCTGGTACGAATAATAGATGGGAATTTTCATTTTCCCTAAGATTGCGAAAAGTCGCGGTAATTGTTTTGGGATCTGGAATACTGCGATTCGGAAAACGTATTTCATATTTTACTATACAGCAGCTGTAGCATTACCATTGCACATGCCCAAAATGAATACCGTATCAGCGTATTTTTTTAAGTACGGCATTATTTCAATGGTACACCGATAACATTCAAACTAAAATTCACAGAAAATCTTCGCTAACGACAGTATAATTTACAGTACCCGATATACTTAATGTACCTTCCAGAATGATTTAAACACTAATCTATATTAGTGTTTAAATCATTACTATATGATTAGTGTTTGAATCATTACTACACGCGCAATACTATTATGGGGCATTGTTATTTTATGGTCAACTTTGAAATAATTTTTCAAATAATAGACTGTATTTTTGTAATTAATAAAAAAGAAATTAACATGTAAGTAATTCGTATTTATTTTACAACTGTTGGGTTTGAGGAGGACATCGCAAGAGGTCTGAGAAAAAAAGATAAGGTAGAAAATGTAGAAGAAGAATGGGAGAATGTTAAAAAGGAAATTCTTAAATCAGCAGAAGCAAACTTAGGCGGAATAATGAGAACTGGTAGAAAACCTTGGGTTTCAGACGATATATTGCAGCTGATGGATGAACGTAGAAAATATAAGAATGCTAATGATGAAGAAAGTAAAAGGATCTATCGGCAATTAAGAAATGCTATAAATAGGAAGTGCAAACTGGCGAAAGAAGAGTGGATTAAAGAAAAGTGTTCAGAAGTGGAAAGAGAAATGAACATTGGTAAAATAGACGGAGCATACAGGAAAGTTAAGGTAAATTTTGGGGTACATAAATTAAAATCTAATAATGTGTTAAACAAAGATGGTACACCAATATATAATACGAAAGGTAAAGTCGATAGATGGGTGGAATATATTGAAGAGTTATACGGAGGAAATGAATTAGAAAATGGTGTTATAGAGGAAGAAGAGGAAGTAGAGGAGGATGAAATGGGAGAAACAATACTGAGATCTGAATTTAAGAGAGCATTAAAAGATTTAAATGGCAGAAAGGCTCCTGGAATAGACGGAATACCTGTAGAATTACTGCGCAGTGCAGGTGAGGAAGCGATTGATAGATTATACAAACTGGTGTGTAATATTTATGAAAAAGGGGAATTTCCGTCAGACTTCAAAAAAAGTGTTATAGTCATGATACCTAAGAAAGCAGGGGCAGATAAATGTGAAGAATGCAGAACATTAGTTTAACTAGTCATGCATCAAAAATCTAGTTTAACTAGAATTCTATACAGAAGAATTGAGAGGAGAGTGGAAGGAGTGTTAGGAGAAGACTGATTTGGTTTCAGGAAAAGTATAGGGACAAGGGAAGCAATTGAGGGCTCAGATTAATAGTAGAAGGAAGATTAAAGAAAAACAAACCAATATACTTGGCGTTTATAGACCTAGAAAAGGCTTTCGATAACGTAGATTGGAATATAATGTTCAGCGTTTTAAAAAAATTAGGGTTCAAATACAGAGATAGAAGAACAATTGCTAACATGTAGAGGAACCAAACAGCAACAATAACAATTGAAGAACATAAGAAAGAAGCCCTAATAAGAAAGGGAGTCCGACAAGGATGTTCCCTATCTCCGTTACTTTTTAATCTATACATGGAACTAGCAGTTAATGATGTGAAAGAACAATTTAGATTCGGAGTAACAGTACAAGGTGAAAAGATAAAGATGCTACGATTTGCTGATGATATAGTAATTCTAGCCGAGAGTAAAAAGGATTTAGAAGAAACAATGAACGGCATAGATGAAGTCCTACGCAAAAACTATCGCATGAAAATAAACAAGAACAAAACAAAAGTAATGAAATGTAGTAGCAATAACAAAGATGGACCGCTGAATGTGAAAATAGGAGGAGAAAAGATTATAGAGGTAGAAGAATTTTGTTATTTGGGAAGTAAAATTACTAAAGATGGACGAAGCAGGAGCGATATAAAATGCCGAATAGCACAAGCTAAACGAGCCTTCAGTAAGAAATATAATTTGTTTACATCAAAAATGAATTTAAATGTCAGGAAAAGATTTTTGAAAGTGTATGTTTGGAGTGTCGCTTTATATGGAAGTGAAACTTGGACGATCGGAGTATCTGAGAAGAAAAGATTAGAAGCTTTTGAAATGCGGTGCTATAGGAGAATGTTAAAAATCAGATGGGTGGATAAAGTGACAAATGAAGAGGTATTGCGGCAAATAGATGAAGAAAGAAGCATTTGGAAAAATATAGTTAAAAGAAGAGACAGACTTATAGGCCACATATTAAGGCATCCTGGAATAGTCGCTTTAATATTGGAAGGACAGGTAGAAGGAAAAAATTGTGTAGGCAGGCCACGTTTGGAATATGTAAAACAAATTGTTAGGGATTTAGGATGTAGAGGGTATACTGAAATGAAACGACTAGCACTAGATAGGGAATCTTGGAGAGCTGCATCAAACCAGTCAAATGACTGAAGACAAAAAAAATAATAAAATAGAATTTCCAAGAAAATTCTCTAAAAGCGTACATTGTGATAAAAGTTACGAACGTATTAAACAAAGCAGGAATAGAAATATCGGATTTAAAAAACGGGAATTAATAATAAAAGGTATAGTAAAAATAAAAATGAATTTTGTAAAGGAGATTTTATAAACGAAGAAGCTGAACTTCAGAACAAAAATGTTTCTAGTAATAACAGAAGAAGAATTCAGAATAAAAGATAATGAGAGATTTAAAAAGTACTGGTAGGAAATGAAGAAAAAGTTGGTTAGACAAATTTTTTTTTACCCACTGGGTTGGTCTAATGGTGAACGTATCTTCCCAAATCAGCTGATTTGGAAGTCCAGCGTTCAAGTCCTAGTAAAGTCAGTTATTTTAACACGAATTTGAATACTAGATCGTAGATACCGGTGTTCTTTTAGTGGTTGGGTTTCAATTAACCACACATCTAAGAAATGGTCGAACTGAGACTGTACAAAACTACAATCATACATATCATCCTCTGAAGAATTATGTGAAAGGTAATTACTGGAGGCTAAACAGGAAAAAACCTGGTCCATTATTTACTGAAACGGAAGAACAAAAACTATAGGTGAAGGTAAAAAAAAACCAGGATATTATGGGATAATGACGAATAATTCATTAATTAAAAAAAATAATAAATGAATGTATGGGGGTCGACTAAAAAGGCGACGGCTCTACATGTTACACATTAGATTAATGAAATTTCAATTTGAAGTTTATACATCATAAATCTTAAAGAAAGAAATAAAAAAATCAAGACATTAAAAAAAGACAGCGTCAGTGTACATCTAAGTCATACCCGTACCGCATAATTCATGACTTTCCTATCGAAAAAAAAGTTCACAGTTGTAAAGTTTGACGGGAAAGCCGCGTGACTTTCCCGTCACGCGGCTAAACCTGCGTTCCGGGAAAGTTCTACAACCATAGGTTGTTTCTATTGTACGGCTTACACACACAACTTAGTTTTAAATATTTATAATTTTATTTAAATTAATATTTTTTCGTTTATTTAATACAATATTTCTAATTAAAGCGCACGCACATACCGTATGTAATTCTCGTGGGAGTGGCGATAATAACGTCGACGGTCACTACTAATTAAACTAATGTAATTTCATAACTTACATAGAATAAATTTCGCTTGTACGGTCGGCAGCTGGTGTAGCCGCGAGATTTAACGCACCAAGTACCAACTCGATCAGGCGATCGAATTTGAGACCCCACCAAACCGAGTTTTTTACACTTTAAATATTCACTTATTTGATTCTACTGCTCACCTGTGACGTCATAACATAGTAGTAGTTAAGAGCATTTTTAATGGTGGCATTTTTAATATTGTTATTTTTTAACTGTTGACAAATGCGTCTAAAAAAAAAACGTCGTTAATACGCGAAATTTCGAGATACTGAGGGTGACCTTGTTCAACATCCTTATCCCCTTGACCTTTTGAAAATTTAATAGCGTCAATGCTATATATAAAAGTAATCTGACCGAGTTTGATCAAGAGATCGGTCCAGTAGTTCTGGAGATATAAGGTGATTTGGAGGCCGACATTGAACACATATACGTTAACATACGAACATTAACATCCTAAAAAGTTCCATCCGGTTTTTTGGGTTCCTTAGATAACTAAACGTCAAGATCCGGAGAAAACCACATATGTCCGAATCTGACATATTACAATACTTTCCCTTCTAGAGCTGTAATTATTCTATAGAGCTATCTGGACGGGAAAGTATAAACAGGTTGTATGAAATGATGAATAAAAAAAATGGACCTTTATTATTGTTTCAACAAGAATATTATTTACAAAAAAAACATTACACGGTGTAATATAGAGGTAGAAGTTTTAAAACAACAGTTTCACAAACCGTACATTCCGGTAAATTTTGATTCCCACGCACCACTGAACGGTTATTAATTAGGAAGAATTAGAATTAAGAAATATTATGCGGTAAGAGTTAATTATTTAAGATTTAATTAAATTTAAGTATTAAAAAGAATTCATTCTTGGCTGTCGCTCTAATATGTTAAGCTAATTTATATTTGTTACCTGTAACTGAAAGTTAATTTTTTTTTTAATATAAAATACTTGTATATAGCAGTTAATGATGTTAAAGAACAATTTAGATTCGGAGTAACAGTACAGGTGAAAAGATAAGATACGTTTTGCTGATGATATAGTAATTCTAGCCGAGAGTAAAAAGGATTTAGAAGAAACAATGAACGGCATGAACGGCTTGTGTAGTCCTACACAAGAACTACCGCATGAAAATAAACAAGAACAAAACGAAAGTAATGAAATGTAGTAGAAATAACAAAGATGGAACATTGAACGTGAAAATAGGAGGAGAAAAGATTATGGAGGTAGAAGTATTTTGTTATTTGGGAAGTAGAATTACTAAAGATCGACGAAGCAGGAGCTATATAAAATGCCGAATAGCACAGACGAAACAAGCCTTCAGTCAGAAATATAATTTGTTTACAAAAAATTAATTTAAATGTCAGGAAAAGATTTTTAAAAGTATACGTTTGGAGTGTCGCTTTATATGGAAGTGAAACTTGGACGATCGGAGTATCTGAGAAGAAAAGATTAGAAGCTTTTGAAATGCGCTGCTAAAGGAGAATGTTAAAAATCAGATGGTTGGATAAAGTGACAAATAGATGAAGAAAGAAGCATTTGGAAAAATATAGCTAAAAGAAGAGACAGACTTATAGGCCACATATTAAAGTATCCCGGAATAGTCGCTTTAATATTGGACGGACAGGTAGAATGAAAAAATTGTGTAGGCAGGCAACGTTTGGAATATGTAAAACAAATTTTTAGGGATGTAGGATGTAGGGGGTATACCGAAATGAAACGACTAGCACTAGATAGGAAATCTTGGAGAGCTGCATCAAACCAGTCAAATGACTGAAGACAAAAAGAAATAAAAAATAATTATAGAAAGACCATAGACATCATCTGGCCGAACGAGTGTCGGCCACTATAAAAAACAATATTTTTAAATACATTATTTTTAAACACATTAATTTTATTCTCGATAATATATATATATATAAGGGTTATTCAAAATGATGGAAACAAAAAAAATTCAAACTTTAAATCAGTAGTTTTATCTATTTGAATCATAATTTTCAACAAGAAAAATTATAAACTGAAATATAAATTGTAGTAGCGTAATTTCCGTACCATTTTATTTAGCCGTAATAATACGAGTAAAATCATATGTAACAGATTATATAAATAATACGACACACATAAAAATATTGATTCGTAAAATGATACGGTTCGTATCATGATGTGCAATACGATACGGACATGATAAAAAGACACAAGTTGGAAGTAAAAAATTTAAAACATATATTTACTTCCCATTTGCTGTGTTATTCCTAGATAATTTAACTATAAATGATACAGAACATGTTATTTGTTTAAATTAGTAGATAATTAAATTAAAATATCTGTGGACGCCCACATTCTTGATTTGCAGATTTAAAAAAAACTCCAATCGAACAGAAATTATACAAATGTAAAAGCGGTTAAATATACGACGATAAAAAACCTGAAAAAAATTCACTTTAATATATTTACAACGAAAAAATTATATAGACCGGAAATACAAAAGAATAATATTTGAAATACTACATATCAAAAACTAACTGTAAACAGAATTGTTTATAAATACTAAAAATAATGTATACAATACAAAATAACAGCGTTTTAAAATAATGTAAACTATATTAGATGAACACGTACGTTCTGTATGTGTATTTTAATTTTTAAATGACAAATATTAAAAGGCAACGTACCTTTAATGAAGGGTTAAGTATGCGTTTATCCAATAAAATAAATCAAGAGATGTAATCCTATTAATTTGCGATATAATTTTATATAAAACACATAAAAACAAATAAATTTTCACAATCACTATTATTTACAAACACCAGATTTATACACATAACACTAGAAAGATTATATTACATAAATATATTAACATTTAAAATATATTTCACACAAATTTCACATCACTGTATTACTAATAAAAATAATAATAAATAAACATAAACTAAAAAAAAAAAAATAACTGAATGAAAAGAACGATTTGACTTTAACAATATTAAGAAGAATTAATAAAAGTTAATATTAAAGAAATTAAGATTAGATGTTACATAAAACAAATCACATTGGAAGCTGAGCAAGTTAAACTTATTCACAAGCGTGGACTGTACAGAGTATACTGGTAGTGGAAATGCTAGGTAAGAAGAACTGGTCTGTAAGTTCTCCCTCCTCCCGTATACCCCTTCACCCATCAAAGCCGTTGTGTGTTCATACCTAGCTTCTATCCCCACCACACAACTACCGCACCGCAACTAACATATAACATACAACTCCGTCAGAGTGGCAAAGTAGCCGAGCAGCACCTATAAAGTCTGTGTCACAAGCGTACAAATTATGGTTTTTTTTTTACGGCAACAGCATAAAACTAAGTACGGTTCACATGTATGTTTATAAAATACTTTTTATAAAATGTAATATACACAAATAAAGTTTTTTTTTTCTTTTATTATAAATAATTAAAGAATTTAACTGTAAATTATTTTTAATTAAATAAAAAAACTCATTTTTTTTATTAATTAGAAAAAAACCGGTTTCACATCCAATCTTCGGATAATCAAAGTATTGACAGAAATAAAAAAACTTAATATATTAATTTGATTTATTATTTGTATTTTTTAAGTCGATAAAAAGTATCTTTATAAATTAAAGAAAGATTATATTATTAAATATTTTAATAATAAAATATTATTTATTTTTGTTACATTAAAACGTTATAAAATGCTAAAATGTTTGTCGGTTGCACATCTAAAAATATTTTACTAGGAGTTAATACTAGACAGAATAAATGACCGTAAAACGAACCATTCAATCCCCACCAAAATACAAATTACAGCTGTAAAATATTTTTTTCTGTCTTCAGTCATTTGACAGGTTTGATGCAGCTTTTCAAAATTCCCTAGTCGTTTTCCCTAGCTAGTCGTTTCATTTCGGTATACCCCCTACATCCTACATCCCTAAAAATTTGTTTTACATATTCCAAAAGTTGCCTGCCTACACAATTTTTTCATTCTACCTGTCCGTCCAATATTAAAGCGACTATTCCAGGATGCCTTAATATGTGGCCTATAAGTCTGTCTCTTCTTTTAGCTATATTTTTCCAAATGCTTCTTTCTTCATCTATTTCCCGTATCACTTTTTCATTTGTTATAGTTTTGACAAAATTTATTTGTGAAAACGGTCACTTTCGTGGCCGGAAATTTCGCGTGGTTTCCATTTATAGGTTACGCGATATAGAGCCTCCTAAGCCTGGTTTGTCATTTTTTGACTCTCGTACCGCCTGTTCACGGTGGTTCGTTTAATACGGCATGAGGCCGTTTTCTTATACCCTGTGGAGTAGGGTCCTCTCGGCGGATGTCCTGGAGATGGCCGTGTTCGGACACGCCGGTCTCCCGAACAGTCTGCGTGCCTGCGCCGCTCCCACCTCGGATACAGTGAGTAGTCCCGCATCGTAGCGAAGAGTGACGTTTTTGACGAACTACGGTGCTCCAAATATCGTCCGCAACGCTATGTTTTGGACGGAATCTAATTTGTTTTGAAGCGTGGAGTTCAACAAAGCTTCCCATGTCGGGTAAGCATATGTTAGAATCGGCAGGACGTATAGCCGAAAAATGAGCAATTTGGTCGCCAGTGGATATGGGCTGGAACTGTTCAGTAATGGGTATAGTGAGGCCCTGACGGCCTTTGCCCTTTGGGTCACATATTTAACATGTTCGAGTATATATATATATATATATATATAGATTAAATGAACACGATTGAAAGTTTGATAAAACATAAAAAGTTGAGCATTACGGAACTTCACAAAATTTAGCCTTTCACTTTAACACTTTTCCCCGTTTCTCTTTTCCTTTTTCCCTCCACCCCCCCCCCCCCCGTTTTCATCATCACCTTTTCTTTTTCCCTTTTCTCATTTTTCCCGCGCGTTAATCGGTCCAGTAGTTTTTTAGTTTATAGCAGACATATACAACTATTGGTTTTTATATATATAAGCCAATGGTCGTATTTTTTTCATCGAACACTGAAATTTTTACGATAAGAATTCGACGTAATACTGCAAACACGATTGATCATCGAAAACTTATTTAACACATTACCACAATTAACTGACAATAATGAGTAGTATTTAAACAAATTGTGATGAAAAAATATCAGTGTTGCCAATTTGTTTTTCGTAGGTCTAAAATTATTGTAGCTACTAGACACATCTGTTTTTTTTTTTTTTTTGTAACATTTTCTTCTAAGTTTTCGTCGGTTTTGTTGTTAATAAGAGTCGACATGTTTAAAATTTTGTTGACATTATTTACATCAATCTTCTTATAATTAAATTCTCTACAATTTATGTTTAAAAAATGTATGATTTATTGCCAATTTAACAACGTTATTGTACTTCAAACGTAAAATAATGTGTTTTTTTACCCTATTTTTGGCATTTTACACGGGATATCTTAAAAACTAAGAGAGATACAGTTCTGGGACCTATTTTTTTCGATTTCCCAGCTCAAAAACCATAAGAAACAATTGAATTTGCCCCTTAATTGACCTTCTCAGAATTTCAGAAAGCCTTAATTTATCCGGAGGAACTGAAACTCGGGCGAAATCTTTCACTCTGTTTAACTCGCTAATTAAGCGTTTTCGGACCTATGTTTATATGAACTTTTTTCTTATTTTTAGCCTCTAGAATGAGTTGTCAAAATATTGCCTTATCCTCCTGAATCACTCTATATATAGTTTCGGAGAAGTAATTCATCACTTGATTGATTTGTTACACGTTGTACTAATTTTTTTTCTAATCTAACCTTTTAATTTCAACATTTTTGTTATTCTTCTTATAATTCTTTAATATTTGGATTAAATATTCAAACTTTTGTCTCATCTTACATTTTTTATCTTCTCTGCTGCCTTCCATTACTAAATTACAAACTCTGCCTGCTTTTATTATATTATGAACTACAGACCACAAAGTGTTTTTGGTATGAATTTACTATATTAAACCTTTTGTCTCATCTTCGTTATTATTATTATTTCTTCATTTTCATTTATTTATTTTTTTTTTTTTTTTAATTTTTATGGTAGAATCATGTTATTATAAAAAGAAATATAAATGTAAGAATAATATATTTTACGATAATTTTCAAAATTATGGACAAGTGATGTAAAATTTAATTTAATTAAAAAAATAAAAGTATCAATTAAGCATTTTCTTTTTCACTTTGTACTTACATGCAAGAACAACTTAAAATATGAATCGATAAATTTTTTTCAACTACTTTTAAAATGTTAATTTCATCGTTATTACACGACTACCGAAAAAAAGAATATAATATATTTAGGGTGTATGTACGTATGTTTGTCCCACAGTAGCAGCTGAACCGATTTAGATTAATGACCCCTTGTTGGAATCCTTACGTTACCGGGAGGGTCATTGGTTACATAAATAAATAAATATATATATATATATATATATATACATTGGTGATTCAAAAGGAAAAGGAAAAAAGATCGAACAAACATACGTTCGAAACGCTTTGTTATCGAGTTACGGCTAGCGAAAAGTTTTCGCGCGGATTTGAGTTCCCACGGTGAAATTTTAGTATATTACGAGAAAAACATGGTTGTTTTGTTATATTTTTTGACCTGAAAAAATTAAATAAAACCAGTCCTAGAATTGTATTTCTTGTAATTTTCACGATATCAACGGAAAACAGCAATATTCGGTAACTTGGACTTAAAATATTTTTTTTGAAGCATTAATTATTAAGATTGACAATACAAGAACATTTAGTGTTAAAGAAGAAGACAACATGGTAATTTTAAAAAAAGTGACAAAAAAGTTATTACATGTGTACATCCCTGGCATTGGTTATTTACTATTCCTACATAATTAAAAAGTAATAATATATGAAAAAAGTTCAAAAAACCTATACATTTACTTTTTTCTCCACCCCAAAATCACCTACCAAGGAATTTTTTTATTTCCCTTCGTTTACTATGTTAAATAGAAGAATTTTTTTAAGAGATTCCATTAAAAATT
Source organism: Lycorma delicatula (assembly GCF_047948215.1). Taxonomy (NCBI): domain Eukaryota; kingdom Metazoa; phylum Arthropoda; class Insecta; order Hemiptera; family Fulgoridae; genus Lycorma; species Lycorma delicatula. The sequence goes on from NC_134465.1 coordinate 44,734,592, forward strand.
GTACAACCAATCAAGTTATTTAAAATTTCTTTTTTTTTTTTGAAGGAAGGTTAATTAAGATGAAATTTTATTGCAATATAATACCACAATATTATGATATTGCAATATTAAAAGTTTAAATATACTAAAAAAAGTTTTAAAAAATCTATAAACTTCGATCGGCTTTTCCCACTCATAATAATGCCCTAAATTATATTTTCTGGCCACTTGAAAATATTACTATACTTAGGAAGACATTAAAAAAATCGTTTAAAAAATATATTACAAATATAAAAATAGCTTTTTTCAGTTTTTGGGGAAAGGGGTAGAATTTAAGGGCATTTTTTTTTTTTTTAGATGGTAAAATAAGAGTGTACGTTAATATAAAGTAATGTTATGTGCAAAACTTTTAGAAAATAGAAACCAAGGAAATTATCTACCTCACGTCCTGGCGATATTGGCCTTAAAGTTTACCAATAAATTATCACTTAAGCGTGAGTATCTATGCCAAATTTCATAAAAATCGGTTGGATGAAATACATACACACGCACATACGAGCATTACCCTCTGTTTTTGTTTTTTTTTTGGGGGGGGATCCTTGGTTCATGAAACGTTGAGAAATTAAAAAAAACAAAATTCACCAGTTTTGAATTGATTACCTTAGTTTCTTTATAGAAACACAGTCCTAGAGCTATGATGCCAGGAAAGTAAAAGGGGGGGAGGCTTCTATGGATCTTAAAGTTTTTATAAATTCTCCTTTTTTCCGTTTTTTAATTCGTAAGTGTTACTGAACAAATTGTAACGAAGTAAATGACGAGGAAAAAGCTCAAATGTTTTTACTAAATATGTACATTTTTTTTAGCATTTATATACTAAATACCCACAAATACTAAATCGAAAGTAAAATTTAGTGAAGAACTTTCTGAACCATTTGAGATGAAAACCGAAATGGACTGTCACCGGTATTATGAAATAGGAATCTAGAAAAATTTGAAATTATGAAATGGGCGCTCTAAAAATGGGAATGAGGGAATGGTTCAAAAATACCCGCAAAAGTAAAATTAGGCAGAAAAAATCAAAACAAACCGTTTTGGTTTCGCCGACGACTTGGCACTGACATCAAAAGACATCGACGAAGTTAAATCACAGCTATTATAACTCCAAAACATTGCAAATAAATCCGCCTCAAAATATCATTCAAAAAGAAAGAAATTATACCCCAAAAACCAACACGATTAAAAGAAGTAAATGTAAACGGTAATAAAATCAAAATATTAACCCAATTTAAATAGCTCGGAGAAATAACAAACAACCTAAATCTCGATCCAAATAAGAAGAAACAAACTAGCTAAATCTCGAAAATTAACCTGGTACACTTAGAAATAACAAGTGCCTATCAATAAACGAGAAAATAAGACACTACAACACAGTTTTAAAATCGGAAGCCACTTACACACCAGAAACAGTCTTCCATCTGAATGAACAATCAAAGAAACTCGAAAAAAACAATTGAAAGAACCTGTATCGATAAAAAGTATCAGAAAGACGGGCAGTGGTGAATTGTCTAAGAGAAGACTTTGGAAGTAACATGAGGATGCAAGATTCCTTCCGAAACAGCTAATACAGTCTCGACTTGAAAACACCAAGACAGGATGCAGATGGATCAGAGAAATAAGATAGGATCTGAAGGAAATCGATCTTACACCAGAAGACACAACAGATAAGATAAAATTAAACAAGACCAAAAACTCTCACAAGAAAAAACTCGCAACATGAAACTTTTTCAACACTAGAAAGGACACAAATGTATGAAAAAATACTGGGAAAGCACGAACAGTCCCATCGAAGACACTTGGGTAATGGACTGGCTAAAGTGATCCTATGCGATCATAAAAGATAATAATTTTTTTTTTTTGCGGAGGGAGATGGAAATGCATTTACGCACTCGAGTGTCGGGCTCCCGCTGATGGTATTATCCAATCACTATCAGCAGACTACCGACTAAAACCACCCCCCTTTCTACCGCGACTCGACCCGAAACCGTTTAACACATTACTTCCGGTCGAGTCCTCCTTTTATTTCTTTCTTTTCCCTGTTTAGCCTCCGGTAACTACCGTTTAGATAATACTTCAGAGGATGAATGAGGATGATATGTATGAGTGTGAATGAAGTGTAGTCTTGTACATTCTCAGTTCGACCATTCCTGAGATGTGTGGTTAATTGAAACCCAACCACCAAAGAACACCGGTATCCACGATATAGTATTCAAGTCCGTGTAAAAATAACTGGCTTTACTAGGACTTGAACGCTGTAACTCTCGACTTCCAAATCAGCTGATTTGGGAAGACGCGTTAACCACTAGACCAACCCGGTGGGTTACGGTCGAACCCTTCTATACTGATTAGGTGTTATCTTATTTTCAGGACTATCCAGGTCAACCTTTTTGATCCTGAGAATGTTGCCGACGAATCGCGCTACACTTTCCCAGTTGCTCAGGTCACGGAGCATCATCGCAACCACGTTGTGGGAGATCCGCCTCTAGTGTCCCTTGATCAGCCGCCCACCGAGCCCATTTGAAAAAGGTGTGCTCAGCGTCGTCCCGTACACCGGGGCAATAGAAGCAGTCGGGGGACGGCGCTTTCTCTGTGACATGGAGGTAAGCGCGGAAGTACCCGTGACCAGTTAAAAATTGGGTCATATAGTACTCCACCTCTCCATGCCGTCCACCGTCAGACCAGAGGGATAAGCATTGCGGTCCATCATCCTCTAGTCTCGTGGTTCCAGGTCTCTTGCCATGCGAGGAACGTGCGAATGCGTTCCTCGTTGGCAATGGTCTCCCGATCTTCGTCTGCCCGACACCACCTGTAGATCACCTGGCTCTCCCTTGCCAAATTAGCAATGGATATGACATCGGCGACCCTAAGAACTTCAGGCTCGGAGACCGTCCGATACGCGGAAGCGACTCGCAAGGCTGTGGTGCGTTGCACCTGCGCGAGCCGCTTCCGGTTTCTTGCAACTCTTAATGCCTGGGCGCACACTTCCGACCCGTATAACAGGATGGAATGCACCGTGGAAATCAACAATCGCCGTCTGCTGGCCTTCGGTCCCCCGACATTCGCCATGAGCCGGCTGAGAGCAGTTACGACCCTCGCAGCTTTGTCGACGGCTCTACGTAGCTGCTCAGCAAAGCTGATTTTCCCGTCAATCATCATACCGAGGAACTTTGCGGCCGGCTTGGTCTTGACAACCTCTACCCCGACCCGCAGGATGAGAAGGGTATCGTACGCTTCTTCGTACCACGATCTTCGTTTTGCTGAGGGCTAGAGATAATCCATGGTCGTCCAACCAGGCACCGACTCTGTGCATGGCTCGACTGAGCCTCAGTTGGGCGCGCTCCACGTCGCGGTCTGCGAATAATAATAATACTAAATACAGTGTAATTTTATTTTAATTTTTAAAACGTCTTTCGGTCAAGCGAGTCAATTGATATTCAACATTTTTAAATATTAAATTTTTATCTTTCACTTATACTTCTAATACTGCAATTTTAATTTTAAGGTAAAAAATGTAATTCGATCAAGAGAGTCAAATCGGACCCAAATTTTTATGTTTATCGCAATTGAATTCTAAGAGTTGTAATATAATTAAATCATTAATATTTTAAAATCTTATTAAAAGTCTGTCATTGGTAAAATCGAGAAAGTTGTTGAACTCGGCCGAATTTTTTTAAACGTTCCTTCCTCCAATTTACTATAAATAAAATCATATTATAATTATTTTTCGGTAAATTAAAAAAAAAAATCTATTTTAATCCTGTACGTTTATGAGCAGAAATTTTTTGTTTTAAAAAAAGTTTAATTTTTAAAAAAAGTCGATTTATTTGACCGGTCCTAGTTACATTAAAAAGAAGAAAAAACTGAATTTTTTTATATTCGTTTATAAAATAATACATTATTACAAATTTGTCTCTATATCAGCAAATTTATCCTATCATACAATAAAATCATTCGTGCATCCCATAATCCCGTTATATAATACAATATAATTTATAGTTCAACATTTATGCTATATTTGGAACCCATCAATTGTAAATTAAATATCTTACTTTTAAACAATAATTAGATAATTTGATGTAATTTTACGCCTCAAAAGTTCTTTTGCTAACAGTCCTGTCATCGTTTTGATTTCTGCTTTTCACAAATCATCAGATTCTGTTTTCAGCCTATCATCATAAAATTACCTCCGTGAAAATTTAACCCACCCGATGATTTCGCGTAGGAGTTTATATCGACACCGGTTAACTGTTTTATTATAGTTCTTTTTTCTTTGATGTTGATGAACTCTGCTTCAAATCTAATTAAAAGTCTTTTTTATACTGATTAATTTTAAATTTACTTTTAAATATTCGTAATATATCTTTTTCCTTTACATTATGCATGAGTCTAATGTATTCAATTATGATTTAATAATAAACTCAGCAGTGCACCTTTATAGACAAAAGAGTCGGAACATCTAAAGGTGGACCAAAGAAATTTAATTAATTTATGATCGATTGTTATTTATTTATTATATATACATTTTTATTCCATCTCTGGTAATATATTTATATATAACACACAAAATATTTTATTTTATATAATTACTAGTGGACCCGAAAACGACTTCGCTATTGCTAGAACATTTACCACAGTTAAAAAATTCACCAATCTCATTACTATATAAACCATGAAAAAAAGCTGACAACAAAGTTGTAGGACTTTCCCATCACGCGGTTTTTTCTGATGCACGGCTTACACACGCGCGCGTGCGCCTCCGTAGCTAGGCTCTTCGGGCAAGTTGCCATGGCGGGCAGCGTCTCGGAAAGGATTATTAGGTGTCCAAAATTGATTACTTCTTGTGTAACATTTTTTTTTTTGAATGATGAAAATTGATATAACGAATGTTAAATTAGAAATTTAACTCTAGAAATTCGTACTAACGAATCGGGATTTTCCGCTAGTGATCGGTACATTCCGGTGCTTACTTTTTGGTTATAGTTCATTATTTTATGAACAGAAACAATCACATAAATAAATATTTTTTTTTTTTTAAATACCACTCTTAAATTAAACGCACTAAAAAGTAAATAATAATTTTAGGACGGTATCTCAGAATGGATTTGAAAATTTGATGGTGAAATGTAAGATTATGTGAAAGTCATAGCTTCAAATTAAAAGTTTAAGGTTTTTGCCGATTTTCTCATATTCGTGATGAATGGCCTAAAGAGTAGGACACGCATAAGAAAAACTTGGCAAAAACATCATATTTTCAATTTAAAGCTATGACTTTTACATAATCTTACATATCACCATCAAAGCTTGTTGTCAAATCCATTCTGAGACACCATCCTAAAATTATTTTTTACCTTTTAGTGCGTTAATAGTGGTGTTTAAAAAATGTTTTTAGATATTTTTTATTTTCTACTTTTCACTCTTCATAAGTTTATACTTCACAGCTGCGCTAGCGCACAGATTTGTGCGTAGTTAGCGAAAGATCGGATCGGTACGTTCTACGGTAGGTGAGAGCGATTAAAGCACAGAGCTAAACGATTTAATCATAGGATAACCAAGATCCGTTCGATCAAGAGTGTACCCGATGCGTTGAACCGTTAACGCTCGACCTGATGATACATACGCCGTTTTAATTGTGAAAATCGGACGAGCGGTTGCCGAGATATTACGGTGGCACCCCATCGCACCCGCTCACAAATTTCCGAACGGTGCCCCGGTGGCAATTAAAAATATTACCATCCGACGGGTACCACTGGTAGCGATTGGTATATTGTCATGGAGGGGGCGAAGAGATTTTTCAAAGCGCTCGGACTGACCGTTTTCGAGATATTTGTGATTTTCGTCCAAAAGTTCGGATCCGGTTAAAAAGTACTTAATTTTTCAAAACTTTCGATGTGTATTTCGCATATATATCGATATATAATAATTTAACAAGTATACACGTGACCACCACGAGACATGTACAAACGAATCGGGATTTTCCGTTAGTGATCGGTAAATTCCGGTGCTAAGCTAAGGAGGACGCACACAGACACACATACAAATTCCGTTTAGTACGGTAGAATAATACTTTTTTCGTTTATTTAATTCAATTATTCTAACTAAATGACGCGCGCATTCCTTATTTAATTCGCGCGGATGAGGTAGTACTAGCGGCCACTTTAAATAATTTTTTACATCTTAAATATTATTCATTTATTTAATTCTACCGCTCACCTGTGACGTCACAACATACCGGACGACTATAACAGCTGTACTTCAGTGCTACACTAGCGCTCCTTGTGGTGAAATAAGGTACTATTGACGCAGTGTACCCACTTAGCCACTAGTTTATTTAGAGCATTTTATTTTTATTATTTATTTTTTTTTTGAGATTGGCTGCCGGATCATCCGATAAAGAGGCTCCCGGCCTGGTTTATCATTACTCGACTTTGCTGCGTCCCGCCATTCACAATGGTTCGTCTAACACTGCGTGAGGCTTCTTCCTTACGCCCTGCGATGTAGGATCCTCTCGCCAGATGTCTCTGAGATGCCGGTGCTCGGACACGGCGGCCCTCTCAAATAGTTTGAGCGCCTGTTCTACGCCCACTTTCGGTACGGTTTTTTATGCCTGCATCTTAGCAAGTATGACGTTTCTGACGAATCACGGTGACCCAAAAATCTTCCTCAACGCGATGTTTTGGACGGCCTGATAATAATCAGTTTTTATTTTTATGCAATATAGCGCTCTGTTCGTCCGTTAAAATTGGGAAATGCATTCACGCTATTTCGATAATACAGTACATTAATAATTAAACTATTGACTTAAATTACTCAAAGCAATACTCCTACTGTTACTTCCACTAATAATAATAAAAATAGATCTTAGTTATTACACTGAAACGTAAAACTTTGTTAGATAATAGACGTGTAGTATTAAATGAGCATTAAGAGTTAATTTACCTAATTTATATAGACCAAATTTCAGAATATAGTATTAGGATAAGTTATTACAAACTAAGTTTGGCTGAGTTTAGTGGATACCAACCGGCCTGCTTCAAAATTCGGAGCACCATTAGGTTAAGTTATTCTCATAAAGGACGATATTAATGATAAGTGATGTTACTAAGTTCACAGCACTGAAAATAACAATATGCGGCTAGAGTGGGATTATAATGAGTAAAATAACCCTTTGAGTACGTGCAAAACTTTAGCAATTTATTATTCTTATGTGTAAAATTCGTCTACGTCTTATATACACTATAATGTAGAGGTACCGTAATGTAAATTATACGTATTCCCTTAATGTTACACTATTAGTTATTCATAATTTAATTCATTAGATTGTCCACAAGTATTTTAATTTTTATATAGCCTGATGTCATTCTGATATTTGCAAAGTATTTTAAATTTAAAATTAGCAAAAATATTATCTGTAAAGGTTAAAGTTAAAAAATAATACTCCTTCACCATAATAGTGTACATGCGTTTCTCTGCATTTATCATCGTAGTTTAATTAAGACACAGATTTCTCATAAATAGTTCGTTTCTTTTAAATTTGAACAAGATTTTTTTGGTAAATTTTCATTTTAAATAAAACTAGATAATTTTATATAAAACATTACACAAAAAAATAATAATACACATTTTAATTTTTACTTTCCCGTCAGAGTTATAGCTCCAGAAGTGAAAGTACTGTAATCGATCCAATTTGGGCATAAGCGATTTTCACCGGATCTTGACGTTTTGACACCTAAGAAACCCAAAAACTAGATCGAAATTTTCCGGATGTTCGTGTGTTCGGTTTCTAAATTACCTTTTATCTCCAGAACTGCAGGACCGATTTTGACCAAGTCAGATTACTTCTATATATAGGGCATTGATGCCATTAAATTTCCAACTTAAAAGGTCAAGGAGGTGAGGCTGTAGAGCAAGGACACCCTAAGTATTTCGACATGTCCCCTAATTAAGGTAATATGTTTCTTAAACACATTTTTTAACGATTAAAAAATAACATTTGCAAAAAAGGTTTTTGCAAAATCAAACCCCACCCCAAAAAATTCTCTAGTGGTTAAGTAGGGATATTCTGTCAATAGTACCTCCTGTCACCACAAGGAGCGCTAGTGTCGTAATCAGCCATCTTAGAATTTTCCTTTTTCCCTGTGGTAAATTCCCTTTTCACTCGTCCTCTTGGACCGGAATATTTGAAATTCCACAGGGTTGCCGACCAAATTATTTTTTATACTTTAAATATTAAATATTTATTTAATTTTATTCTGTTAATATTTCTAAGGTTGGTAGCACTGATGTACAGCTGTTTTAGTCGTTTGTTATGTTGTGACGTAGCAGGTGAGCTGTAGAATTAAATAAATGAATAATATTTAAAGTGTAAAAAAGTAACTAGGTCTGGCAGGGTCTCGAAATCGATCGCCTGGTCGATTAGTTATATGGTACGTTAAGTCTCGCGGCTACACAGTTATGCCCACGGTACAAGCAAAAATTATTCTATGTAAGTTGTGAAATTACATTAATTTAATTATTTCCGACCGCGCGAATTAAATTCGGTATGCGCGTGCGCTTTAGTTAGAATCATTGATTAAATACACGAAAAAATATTATATTTAAATAAAATTATATATATTTTAAATTAGGTTGTGTGTGTAAGCCGTCCATCAGAAACAACCCACCATTTGTAGAACTTTCCCCTTTGTAGGACTTTCTCTCAGGCTGTGGGACTTTCTCGGAACGCGGCTAGTCCTAAAATTCTGTTGTCAGCTTTTTTTTATTTTTATTTAGTAAACAAACTATAATTTGTTTTAGGGTTTTTAAATAATATTAAAACAAATTTGGTCTAGTTAACGAAGGAAATAATTATTCTGATAATGAAAAATAAATTTTTAATCCCAAAAAATCGAGGAAGCTGAATAGGATCTTAAAATTCTTAAGTCGGTTTCTCTTTAGTCCATGCGTCTACATTAATACAAGATACACTTGATTTTCAATTTAAAAAATTAAAGTTTCAAAAAACGATATTTCAAGAACAGGTCTCATTCAAGCTTTAAATGTCTATTTATAGTAGCAGTTATTAATTTCAATAAGTTGGTTCAGTCTGGGAAAATTTTATTCTAAGATGTTAAAAAGATAATAATTTACAAAAAAAAAAAAATGATTATCGTTATGCTCTCAAAAATTAGGCCAAACCTGGACCCATCGGGTTGGTCTAATGGTTAACGCGTCTTCCCAAATCAGCTGTATTGGAAAGTCGAGAGTTACAGCGTTCAAGTTCTAGTAAAGCCAGTTATTTTTACACGGATTTGAATACTAGATCGTGGATACCGGTGTTCTTTGGTGGTTGGATTTCAATTAACCACACATCTCAGGAATGGTCGAACTGAGAATGTACAAGTCTACACTTCATTTACACTCATACATATCATCCTCATTCATCCTCTGAAGAATTATCTAAACGGTAGTTAAAAAAAGAAAAAAAGAAAAAAAATAGAAGGCCAAACCTGAGCTGAGTTATACCAGATGATTCAAAAACAACTTCACATCTTCAAAAAATTTATTTAGATAACTTACAGATTTGGTTGAGGTCTCATAGAAAAACATATCAAGTTTTGACTCACGCAGTTCATTAGTACCGAATTCGGCCATCAGAGCTGTCACCAGTGTTGTTAAAGATGGATACATTTTGGTGAGGAACGTGCTTCCTGTGTGCCTTTTTGGTTTCACGATTTGCAGTCATCAATTGCTGTCAATGTAATTTTTTCAGAGTACGGTAGGGAGTCTCCTAGTAGGCGTACAAGTTACTCTTGGTACCAACCCTTCGTTGAGACAGGTTGCTCTCTTACATACAAAAATATCAGGAAATCGATGCGTCCGTGAAGTTGTTGTTAGAAAAACTCGTAGAAAGCTTTGCACGTAGTCTGAAAAAATCAACTCTATGTGCGCCACGTGGTATTCCAGAAATGACTGTTTGGCACGTATTACGTAAACGATTACTCTTGAAGTCATACAAACTAAACGTGATTCAACACATTATAGATGACGAAAAAGTTTCTCGGCTGCAGTTTTGTGTAGAAATGATGAATAGAATTGCAAACGACGATGCATTTTTAGATGATATAATTTTTTAGTGATGAGTCAACGTTTCACATCAGTGATCAGGTGAACACCCATAACTGCCGAACACAAGATAGCGAAAACTCATAAAATTTTGCAGCGGATTCGTGGCCAATATTTTTGTGCCCTAAGCAAACAAAGACTGTACGGCCCGTTCTTCTTCCGGGAAGCAACCGTAAATGGTATCGTTTATCTGGAAACGGTTCAAAATATTCTAATTCCTCAGTTAGACGATGTCCAACCAAGTTGAACAAGAAGGCAGCTATTACTATCAGCAAGTCGGGGCACCAGCTCACTACATTCTAGACGTCTGAAATTTGTTTGATACTCGATTCCCAGGTCGATGGATCGATAGTGAAGGTCCAATCGCATGGCCGCCTCGCTCCTTAGATTTGATCCCGCTAAATGTTTCTTGTGGAATTTTATTAAAGTTTAAATTTATGTAACATCTTTCCCTGCCGGTCTTGTTCAGCTAAGACTTTACTCCCGTTAAAGCCCATCAGGGAGATGAACGGGGGGGGGGCGACCGGAATCGTCACAAGGTGGGCGTCTTCCCCTACGGGAGTTGGGATGAGCTGACTTCAAATTAACGCCGCAGCTGCAGAGGTAACGCCCGACTTTCTGGCTACAGTTTGAAATGAAATCGACTTCAGGTGGGATGTGTAAGTTGTATTGCAAATGGAAACCATATCGAACCAAAGTGAATATTGGGTGACAAATTTGTCATGTGTTTCTATGAAATAAGACCTCAACGGAATCTGTGAGTTATCTCAATAATTTTTAATACGGTTTTAAAGTTAAGAATTCCTTTTTTAATCACCCGGATATTTAACCGAATATTTTTACTAAATTTTTAACTTTTTTTGGTCAACGAGTTTTTGAGATATGAAGCAAAAACTATTTAGAAATAATGCTGAACATTCCGCTACTCCTGAACCTAACCGTCTTTAACCGATGGAATTTTAATTAATTTATATACTTTCATCGAATTAAAATTCAATTTTTTTATGCCTACACAAAAATTCAAAATAGCGAAATTGACTCTTTTTTTTAAATTTTGTCTAAGATTTAATGCCACCCATCCCTCTTATATCAGAGTCATTTTCGAAGAATTTATGTTGACCCAGTACTGATTTCCCGTTAAAGCCCAACAGAGCAAGGAACGTGTGGGGGGTGTAACGACCAGAACGTCACTAGGCGGGTATCTTCCCCTACGGGGTTGGGATGACCCAGTACTGAGATGTTATTAAAAATACCGGTCGAACATAAATACTTCCACATATATATATATATATATATATATATATATATATATATATATATATATATATATATATATATATATATATATATATATATAAACGTTTTTTTTTTGAGAATCTTCTTGAAACATCGATATTTACAATAAAAAAATCCAATACCCATAATTTAGCCGATCTCTGAACATTCCCTTTTTAGCTATGCTGTTGCACAGCAGTAGAACTAATGCCAGGAACATAAAAAGTAAAAACAGAATATCTTTCTTCTTACATCAGAAGGTTTTTAACCTCCCCTCCCAGTATAATTTACATCATTGAATAATAAATGCAACATCAAAAAACCTGTATTTAATAATGACGTGTTATAATAAAATTTTCGTATTTGCAAATTTATATGTATTATATATGTACATTAATATGCATACTTGATTTTTTACACCAGCAGATGTTTACTTTTGTTAAATCATCGATAATATATTTTTTTTAAAAATGACGACATACATTGCGAAAGACAGTGTTTGACCGCTTGGGCATATGGCCAATTATAGTTAGTCATAGGTTGTATGATTTCCAATTATTCAACACGTCAATTGTTAGTGTGTATGTGTGTGTGTGTTTGTGTGTCGAATGTATGCGTGTAATAAACACATCGGTCAATCATCTCACATTCACATGAATGCAATAATATACAACAATGTTAAGTGTTGTTTCCAACAAACATATGGTGTTATAATGAGAAAAGCTAGGAATGAGGATGGAATTTCAGTGTTAAGCACCCGACTAGACACACCCAGCTATCCTATACAACGCACACAGCACACCCGCTATGAGTCTTTCTTATTTCGTCCTTCCACAAGACACGCACGTACTAAACCGGTATCCTATTTTATTTTATTCAGAACTGTGACAATTATTAAAAATTTTAAAATAATTTAATCGATCCCTGAATCCGTAATATTTATAATAATTTTAGAAAAAAGGACGTGTATACATTAAATTATATTAATTTTAGCTTATATTATAGCAGTAAAAAATTATTTCCTTTTTGTACTAAAAGAAAAAAAGGTTTAAGGAAAGATGCAGTAGATTTACATTTATTAATATAAAAAGGTTCTGATTTGATTACGAAAATGAATTTTTATAACCTTACAAATCGTATGAACATTAAAATCCCAGCTTTATAACTATATTAAAGAACCAAATAGAAAAAACTCAAAAATAATTTTAAAGAAATATTAAATTCTATAATTTAATGCACATTTTGATTGTTAAATATTCATTATCAGTAGTTATAAATTAATGCTGTGGCGGAATAGTAGCCTCTAGGCCTATCATCCGGAGATCGCGGGTTCGAATCCCGGTCATGTAAACTGATTTTGTTCAAGCCAAAAAACAGGCTAACACACATTCATACGTAAACGTACGAACAACCTTCCGGAAATGTTCAATGTTAAAATTGCTGTTTTTTCGTTTGACTGGTCATGATAAAAGAATATCTACAAAATCCACAAAACACAAATTTGGCCCTATTAGTACACTTGCTTTATAATCAAAACATGTACACTTATAACCATTGACAGCTATATAGAATAATTGTGTAGTCGGGAAAATATAATAAAACTGAGACTTAAACAATTGAATAGACAAAAAAGAGAAGCTTGCATGAAAAAAATATCGGGTGGGGTTGTGTCGGGGCGCACGACCGTTGTTTTGACAGGAAACGTTACAGACCGTGGATGAAGTTCCTCCGAGCTTTAGAGCGACCAAGAGTTAAATAGGAGAGCCACCAAAGTATTTTTTGAACGTAACTAAAAGTCTACAATGGAAAATTTTAGTTCCTTCATTTGGCCAACTATACAGATAAATTGGTCGGTCTGTATGTCAGTGAATCACTTTTAGTATATCGGATTGAAATAAAAACGATATATTGACTGCGTACTAAATTTAATTTTGATATAAAATAGACATTAAATGGTACATGATATTTTTTTCGACTAATATTCAACGACAATTTTGTTCAACATCGTTCTGCGATATGAGAAGTAACACATATAAGGCATAATAAGAAACGGTAGAGGTGTTGTTGGCGTCGTTCACTGAGCACGCTGTGCCAGCTTTGCGGCGCTCCCGAAACAGTCTCGCTGGCTCGGCACCGAATATCGGGATACCTGTGCGTGACCCATAACCTCCCCTTTCCTACGATATCCGTAATTTATATTTCCGACTAGCTTTTGCACGAGTTGAGGCTGACGTATTGAATTTTTATACTTTTTTACCCGTTTACTTTAATTTATTACACGTAAATATCATCAAAAATACACTTATTTTTAATACACTTATTACTTAAATCGATCTATCTTGACAAACTCGAAACAGAAACACGCGAATCACCGCACTATCACATTTAAGTCATGAGCTAAATTGAATGGAAATGAGCGAGAGCGCCAGTTTTGGCTGATCTGCGCTGTGCCCCCCTTACTGACAACTCGATCGCCAGCGAAGCAAACTCAAAGTCGTATCGGCGAGCTGACCGTTTAAGTTATAAAATGACACCGCATTTACGTCTCAAAGACTAATAGTTAGGAAATTATTAAGGTACGACGATATAGACCTTTTCGTTACACTACAAATCTCTGTTCTGGTACCCGTATGTTTCGGTGAGATTTTAAAGACGTTTCACGTCAAATGGAAAATAGTCTTCTCAACAGGATGTACAGGAGGCGCAACCAACCTGTGATGCTTGGTGCCATTGCAGTTACAGCCGCAATTTGAATCATTCTACTATCCTTTTGGCATAACATTTGCTTCAATTACTTAACAGCGAATGGGGCTTCGTAAGATGTATTGCGGTGTTAGTAATGGATCGCAGAACCAATTTTTTTGAAATTTTAAACATCTCAATATATAGCTAATATTTTGAACATTATTACATTTTTAAATTTAATCTAATTATATACAGGATCCGGCATATAAACCTGACGATTTTTCAGGGATAATAATTAACCTGTGTTTCGTACTATTAAAATATTTGATATATCAAGTTAAAGATCAATTTTTGCAATTTATAGTGAATTACTTACATAGATTTTTTTTTTGTTTGAATATTATGTTGTCCAAATGTTTTCCATTACTCCTCAAACACTCACTTAACCTCATTCTAAAATTTGACCTTGCTCGCTCAATCATCACTTGTGGAACCGCTTCAATATCTCGTTGAATGGCCTCCTTGAGTTCTGCAATTGACTGTGGTCGATTACTGAAGACTTTATATTTGAGATACCCCCACAGAAAAAAATCACAAACAGCCAGATCAGGTGAACACGCTGACCAAGGAATGTCGCCAAATCGGGAAATCAAACGTCCAGGAAAGGATTCTCGCAGAACATCCATTGCGATTCTCGTCGTAGGGCGGTGGCACCAACCTGTTGAAATCAAATTTCACGTCCTTGAAAGTCATTCAGTTTCGGTCGCAGAAATTCGTTCGATATGTTTACGTATCGATGACATGTTACTGTTACTCTGCGATTTAACTCCTCAAAAAAATACGGGCCGATTATGCCGAACTTTGAAACCGCACACGACACTGTAACATATTGACTGTGAAGTGGTTTTCCAAGAATTTTCCGTGGATTATGCTAAGTCCAATAACGGTAATTTTGTTTATTCACAAATCCTGACAGATGAAAATGCGTCTCGTCACTTAAAAGAATAATGGCATCCCGGTGAACATTTTCGAGGATGACCTCGCAAGCTGCTTTGCGAGACGCCCGATCATTTGCATTAAGTTGCTGCACTGACATCATCTTATAAGGATGGAATTTCAGGTCGGCATGAAGAATTCGTCGTAGACTTCGATCAGAAATGGCTAGCGCAGCAGCGTGTCTTGCTGCTGAACGTCGTGGAGACCGCGTAACAGCTAACCTTACAGCGTTAATGTTTTCAGGCGTTCTCACAGTCCGTTTTCGTCCTTTTGGTTTCATTTTTAAAGCAGATGATGTGTTCCTAAAATTCTTCACCCACAGCAATATCGTATTCCTACTAGGAACACACGCGTGTCGATTTAAATTGAATATACCGATATACCGGCTACTGAAATAGCATGAATAGACCTGTCGATGTATAACACTCCCGCCTTCACATTGACATTGGTGCCAACATAACAATTACTACAAAATCGTCAGATTTATATGCCGCATCCTGTATATGTTACGTTAAATTAAATTGCAAACAATTAGCAAGACATTAAGAAACAATATAGCTATATATTGTTCTTGATATGATTCTAAGAAAGATGACTAATTTCCTTAGTTTTAATACTTGGCTTGACCGTGTTCATTTTTACGATAAATAAAATCATTATAGAATATAAACTATTTTTATACGTATGTCTTCTTTCTTTTTCCTGTTTAGCCTCCGGTAACTACCATTTAGATAATTCTTCAGAGGATGAATAAGGATGATATGTATGAGTGCAAATGAAGTGCAGTCTTGTTCATTCTCAGTTCGACCGTTCCTGAGATGTGTGGTTAATTGAAACCCAACCATCAAAGAACACCGGTATCCAAGATCTAATATTCAAATCCGTGTAAAAATAACTGGCTTTACTAGGACTTGAACTCTGGAACTCTCGATTTCCAAATCAGCTGATCTGGGAAGACGCGTTCACCACTAGACTAACCCGGTGGTTTTTATACGTATGTCAGATACAATAAACCTCCCAATATCGGACACGGCTCGCGAACAACAAACTGTCCGTTATTTAGAGGCGTCCGCTATTTAGAAAAATTTGAATATACTACTATTATGTTTAGTTATTGTATAGAAAAAAAATCGCTTTGAATAGAAGAGGATTGTGTATTTATTTCATGCAAATTAAAATTAAAAAATATATATATAGTTGCTAATTAATATGACTGTAAATACAAGTTTTTTTATTGTTTTTCTGAAAATAAAACAACACTGTCCTCTAAGTTCATATTTGAATGAAAAAAAAGAAAATATTTTACTAATGAAATCGACCGTTAAAATAAGAGAATAAAATTAACTACTTATACAGAATTTCCTTCTACTCAGACACCAAATTTTTCATCTACAGTATCAGCATCACCGCAAAAAAACCAGAGATTATCGAATGAAATTAGTTGTTTTACTTGCTGTGGAGGCGCCTGTGGAGGCGGGATTGGGATGATTAGGTGTTAAAATTGATTACCTCCTGTGTAAAAATATTTTTTTTTGAATGATGAAAATTGATTTAAATTAGAAATTTAACTCTAGAAATTGATACTAACGAGAGAGAGAGTATACTATATAAAACGTGAAGTTAACAGTGTAAGAAATAATTGTATTTGTTCACTTATATCATGAAGTAAGCAAAACAGATTAACATTATAACAATCCCCAGTTTTATTTAAAAAGAAATTCTTAATGATATTTGTACAATTTAACCGATGGTTTTTAACCGTATATGAAGGGGAAAAGTGTGAAATACTCCCACCAAAAGAATGCTCTACCCATTTGATCTGTTATCTCCTACGCTTGCACGCTTAAAGTTATGTATTTTCAGAAGGGAATTTTATTTTCCTGACATCTTAGCTCTATTGCTATGGTGCAAGAAGAAAAACACGGTAATCAGTCATGAAATGGGGTATGGTTTTTTTTTTGCTTTTACTCGACGTTTTATGACCCGGGTATCCCAAAAAACAAAAAAGTGGGGTGGGATAATGTTTGTATCTAGATACGTGCATACGTGTATTGGCGTGTTTGAAGCTTAATAACTTTTAACTGGATAAACAATTTTTCTTAAATTGTCTCAAAAGTACCCCTTTCCAAAAAATCAAAAAGCTATCTTTTTTTCATATTGCATATTTTTTAACAGAATTTTTTACATTTTCTCCTAGTAGTGCAAGTGATCCCAAAAAAATACTTTGAGGGCAATACTGGAGGTGGGGTAGAACCAATCAAAGTTTAAAAATATTGATTTTTTTAATTTTTAAAACTTTTTTGGTTTATTTAAACTTTTAATAATAATATTACAATAACATTTTATCGTAATTTTTCCCACTTCCCAAAAAAAGATAAATCTTAGGTTTGTTTGTGGTACCACAATCAATTAACTCATTTTGTATATCATTTTTCTTTTTTTTAATTTTTCCTTCATTAATCCGTCTAATAGACAAACATAAATTGTTAAATTTAGTTTTAAAAAAAACGGACGGGATTTACAGAATTATTGTTAAATATATGCTACTACTTCAAATAAATAATAGGCTGCAGATTACATTAATTTATTTAAATTAATTATAATAAAGTTTTTTATTTAATTCTAAAAATTACTGAACTAATGCTGTTAAGTTACATTTGGTTAAGGTTACCACGTGGTTGTCGTGTCATCGCTTATGCTGACGACGTGCTGCTACTGATTGAAGGGGATTCGCGTAACGAGGTAGAATTCCGAGCTGCTTGTGCGTGTGAGACACTTCGACTGTTAAGTCTCCAACATAAGATGATTTTCAGCCCGGAGAAAACCACAATGATGTTGCTTAAGGGCCGATTGGCTGCTTCTCGAAGAATCCGGGTTCGGATGTTGGTATCCCCATTCGGCACGTTACGACTCAAAAATACCTGGCTGTTATCCTTGATCAGAATTTTCGCTTCAAGGAACATCTACAGTATGTAGCAATAAAGGTCGCTGATGCTTTTTATGGAATCCGTATTCATTCATCCCGATTGGGGGTTGAATTACCGTACCTTGCGTATCCTTTACAAAGGTGTCAGCGAAGCTATTATGCTGTATGTTGCGCCTGTCTTGGCTCACCGCTTGGCTTTTAGGTATTGTGCGGACATTTTGCTGCGGGTCCAGCGACTCCTCTTGCTGGCTGTTGTAGGATGTTATTGAACAGTCTCGCAGTAGGCAGTCTGTGTTATAGCCGGAGTCAAACCAATAAATATCTTGGCTAATGAGCGTAAGGAATGCTATATTTCAAAGGTAAATAACCTATTGACGTCAGAACGAAAGCAGGAGATTGAAGATCGGGGCCTTGCGTCTTTGCAGGTCAGGTGGAATGAATCCCCCGTAGGTCGCTATACCCATGGTATATTTCCTATAGTGTCTAATTTAGGTGCGATTAAATGAGTCTCCCCAAATCGATATATCACACAGTTTCTCTCCGGGCATGGTGCCTTTTGGGCGAGTTTGGTGGATTCAAGTCAATGCCCGGATTGCGGGACTGATGATACAGTGGACCAGGTCCCTTACGTCTGTTCCCGATACGACGTCGAAAGTTCATGAGCTGTTAGAGAACTTGAGAGTATACATTCCTTTCTGGATCTCCGTACCAACTGAATGATCCGCGAGGAATGGTCTATAGTCTATAGTTTTCTTCGCGCCCTTGCGATGTGTAGGTCTGCAGAGGGAGTTTGATCGAGGTCCTCGGTCGTGGTAGGATCCCAGGTGGCTTAGGGTTTCGGCTTAGGCATTGAATTGTTTGGAGGTAGGCGCGTTGGCATCATGCCACGGTTATAGTGGTATTGTTTGTAATTCGATTTGGGGGTCCCCGCTGGTGGGATATGGTATCCCGTGCGACCGGCAGCATGGCTTCCCTCCGCCGTTGGCGGTCCTGATGTTGACTTGGTAATGCCACGCCAGACACACCATGATGGGACCGGGTGATGGTATGAGGTGTTTGTCCCCGGCTCCTGTGCGGACCGTAATGAGGTTGCGTTCCCCTTGTTAGATGACCTAAACTGGTCGACAAATTTGGGTGTAGGTCTGAATATCTATGTTACGTAAGACATAATTTTGATTGGTATGAGTGTAACACTGATTTAACTTTAAACTCGTTCGTTTTCTGCGGCATTTAAAGTCACGAACGGTGCTGTCAAATCTGTACTAGCCGCGGGATACGCGCTTCCGCGGTTTCGGTTAGTTAGTTTGAGGGAATCATGTTAACTTGGATGTAAAGATGTCCGTTTGAGGCCTACGTGAAGTCGAAATTTGACATGTATTATTTTCTAATGCAAATATCTGCCGAGACATTTACATCGGTGGCATGCCGACCGAGACCGTGCTGATGACTGTGAGATGTAATCAGTTAGAGGGTCTAAAGACAACCTCCGGTAAAGCCCCTCAGGGCTTGGAACGGAGAGGGTGGTGTGGTGACCGGTAACGTCACAAGATGTGTGTCTTCCCCCTTCGAGGTTGGGATGTTAAGTTATATTTAGTTGTAAAGAAAAAATGATCATTTATAAAATGTCAGTAAGTATACGTTAAAAATAACCTTTCTCAAGCAGGGTGTTTTTGTATAACCTCACTCCAGGGTGCTTTAAGAATTCACAGTTGTCAATAACAAATGATTAAGTAATAGCCATGTGTCGAAGCAAAACATATGGACCGTATAAAAGTCTTAGAAACAACAAATAGAAGGTTAAAAATAGAAATTCTCAGAAGAATATTGATAATTAAATACTAAAATAAAATTTTAAATAAAGAAAATTATTAGATATTTGTCATAACAAAATCACTTATTGATATTAAATAACCGGATAAAGGCTTAAACGAATTTACATATTTTGTTTTGTTAAAAATTAACCGTTTTCAAAATAGTTAAATTTTTTATAACTCCTAGATTAGAAGATATTCTATATGATCATGTTTAAAAAAAGAAGATTTTTGAGCTATACGCGAAAACTTCAATTTTGAATGATTTTGAATAAAATTCGAAATTTTTATCCGATTTCCATATGAAATTCGACGTAAAGAAGCTAATTACATCAGTATGTTACACAAAATTTATTCGGATATATGCACATTTGCAATGTTAAAAAGAAGAAAAAATAAAATATTAGGGGTATTTATGTATGTATGTTTCACCGTAGCAGTTCAACGGCTGAACCGATTTAGATATATATGACCTCGCCCTTGGGTAATCCTTACGTTATCGGCAGTGTCATAGGTTATAAATATAAATATATATATATGTACACGCACGTGATTAAAAAAGAAAAGGAAGTCAGCTGATTCTAGAACTTAAAATAAGGAAAAAAGTTCATAAAAACACATATTCGAAAACGCTTTATTATCGAGTTACGGCTAAAAAAACTTTTACGCTAATTTCAGTTCCACCGGGGAAATTGCAGTATATTAGAGGTAAACTTGATAGTCACTTATATGTTTTTGACCTGAAAATCGAATAAAACAAGTTGTAGAACTGTATTTCTCGTAGTTTTCATAATATCCACCGTAAAAAAGGAAAATTCGGTGAAGGGAAACCTTTTTTTTAGGTTTGAAATACAATAACTGTTAAATGACTAATAAATGTGTAAATTTTATAATCAAAACGTGTAGAAAATTATATTCTGAGAAAATTAATCTAATAATGTTTATGAAAAACAATTAAAAAAATCATATTTTATTAAATAAAAAACTTAACAACAAAATCTTGTGAATTTAAAAAAATTCATAACAGCTGTTTTTAGTAAAATTAAATTAGACCTTTGAAATACTAAAATATATTTAATTTACTTTTAAAAAATACTGACTATAGTTTATACTCTAATAATTTATTGTACGACTGCCCATGTATGTTTGTTCCATTGTAGCAGCACAACGGCTGAACCGATTTAGATGTACAACCCCGTTTTTAATCCTTACGTTACTGGGGTTGTCATAGGCTATATAAATATATACGAGGTGCGACAATAAAGTAATGAGACTGATGTGAAAAAAAAATGTTGCTTACCGTTTTAGTCATGTTTAGTGTTGTCTCCTTCAAAGTAGTTCCCCTTTGATTGCACACACTTATTCCAGCGCTTCTGCCATTGATGGTAACATTTCTGGAACTCATCTTCTGTAATATCCTCCAAGACCCTCGTCACAGCTTTTTGGACATCTGTGTTGTTTGAAAATGGTGTCCCTTGACCGCCATTTTGACTCTTGGAAATAGAAAAAAGTCGCACGGAGCGATATCTGGTGAATAAGATGGCTGTGGTAGTACTGAAATTTGTTTTGAGGTTAAAAAATGCTGTACTGACAGAGCAGTATGGGATGGCACATTATCGTGATGCAGAATCCAATTATCAGCAATGTTGGAACGGACACGAAGAACTCTATGAAGTCTTCTAAAATTTCTTTGTAGAAATATCGGTTAACTGTTTGTCTAGGAGGCACCCACTTTTTATGAACAATTCCCTTGGAATCGAAGAAGCACACAAGCATGCATTTCACTTTTGACTTTGACACCCGAGCTTTTTTTGGTCTGGGTGATCCCTTTGAGCACCATTGCAAACTTTAGCGTTTTGTCTCTGGATCGTATTGAAAAAACCAACCTTCATCACCAGTGATAACACGGCTCAACAAATCTGGATTGATCCGTTTGCTCTAACAGATCGGCTGCCACATTTTTCCGTGTTTCTCGCTGTTGTTGTGTAAGATTTTTGGGGACCATTTTTGCACAAATCTTTCTCGTACCAAGATCTTCAGTTAATATTAGACGAACCGTTTCTCGATCGATGTTGAGTTCTTCTGCGATCATTTTCACGGATAATCTTCGATCAGATCGTACGATTTCACGCACCCTGGTCAAGTTGACATCTGTCCGTGAGGTTGATGGTCGTCCACTGTGATCTTCATCTTCAACATTCGTTCTGCCTTCACTAAAAATTTTATGCCGCCGAAAAACTTGAGCTCTTGATGTAACCTCCTCTCCAAAAGCCTTCTGAAGCTTACCGTAAGTTGTCGTAGCGTTTTCACCCGATTTAACGCAAAAATAAATGGCATTTCTATTTGCCATTTACCATTTACCGTTGCGCAATATTTTGCGGTTTCATTTCTGTGACGAGAGACACAAACACGTGTTCACTTTTTACAGCACAACTCACGACTGAGCAGTTGCATCAATGTGCCGCTTGGACTAGAAGTAGCTTATAGACCAAGGTCAAAGGTGGTGTGCCTACGCAAGCTGCAGGGTTGCCATATCTTGCAAAGAAAAATCAGTCTCATTACTTTATTGTCGCACCTCGTAAATATATGTTTAAATACATTTAAAAAAGACTTTATACTATAATAGTGTCATCTGCACGTTGTTTAATAATTAAAAAGCAATATTTTTTACCATTGTTTTTTTTTTTAATAATTCTATTAATGTTTTATTTGTCAGTCGTGTTTTTTTAATTTTTCAAAAAAGTTATTTATGTATATATATAACTTTTGAGTCTGTTTTTAAATCATGTCCGACCACGTTTAGCCAGTTCCCATTCATAATTTAGAACGCATAATGGTCTGACAATATATCCTACTCTTTTATTGGGGTGAGGGTAGAGGGTTGAAATCGCATGCTGGGTCAGGTGCATGAAAATTTGTTTGTGTGCGTGTATATGTCTGTTTAATGTGTTCAGTGAAGCGTATCGTTTTCCATTCCCCTACAGGCTTATAATATTCCCTCTCCTAATTTAACTACAAAACAAAAAAATATGTAACACGATTATATACGTGTGTGTCTAGAAGCGTGTGAACGTTTTTTTTTTGTCTTGCTACATAAGATTACAGATTTTTCGGTTATGTTAATTTTTTTTTTATGAACATTGTTTATAAAAATCTCTCTCCTCAAAAGGTCTTGAATAGGTCTATTTAATTCATTAAAACCTTTCAATAAAAAGATGGATACCTCTTTTAACGCCTGTATAAATTTTCACATGGTAAATTAGCTTGTATAATTTTATGAAACTAGCAAATGCTATTTGTTGCTATAATAATAAATTTTGGTTAAATTACAGATTTACCGTACGAATAAATATTCCTTTTTATATAAAATGTGGGGTGCTGCAGTACCCCACTCTTTAAGCCATTTATCATGCGCATGAAAAAACTGGCAAAAACATAAAATTTTTAATTTAAAGCTATGACTTTCACATAATCTTAAATATCACCATCAAAGCTTGATGATGTCAAATCCATTCGGAGATTTTTTTTTGTCTTCAGTCATTCGACTGGTTTGATGCAGCTCTCCAAGATTCCCTATCTAGTGCTAGTCGTTTCATTTCAGTATACCCTCTACATCCTACATCCCTAACAATTTGTTTTACATATTCCAAACGTGGCCTGCCTACACAATTTTTTCCTTCTACCTGTCCTTCCAATATTAAAGCGACTATTCCAGGATGCCTTAGTATGTGGCCTATAAGTCTGTCTCTTCTTTTAACTATATTTTTCCAAATGCTTCTTTCTTCATCTATTTGCAGCAATACCTCTTCATTTATCACTTTATCCACCCATCTGATTTTTAACATTCTCCTATAGCACCGCATTTCAAAAGCTTCTAATCTTTTCTTCTCAGATACACCGATTATCCAAGCTTCACTTCCATATAAAGCTACACACCAAACATATACTTTCAAAAATTTTTTCCTGACATTTAAATTAATTTTTGATGTAAACAAATCTGATTGAAGGCTCGTTTCGCTTGTGCTATTCGGCATTTTATATCGCTCCTGCTTTGTCCATCTTTAGTAATTCTACTTCCCAAATAACAAAATTCTTCTACCTCCATAATCTTTTCTCCTCCTATTTTCACATTCAGTGGTCCATCTTTGTTATTTCTACTCCATTTCATTACTTTTGTTTTGTTCTTGTTTATTTTCATGCGATAGTTCTTGCGTAGGACTTCATCTATGCCGTTCATTGTTTCTTCTAAATCCTTTTTACTCTCGGCTAGAATTACTATATCGTCAGCAAATCGTAGCATCTTTATATTTTCACCTTGTACTGTTACTCCGAATCTAAATTGTTCTTTAACATCATTAACTGCTAGTTCCATGTAAAGATTAAAAAGTAACGGAGATAGGGAACATCCTTGTCGGACTCCCTTTCTTATTATGGCTTCTTTCTTATGTTCTTCAATTGTTACTGTTGCTGTTTGGTTCCTGTACATGTTGCAATTGTTCTTCTATCTCTGTATTTGAACCCTAATTTTTTTAAAATGCTGAACATTTTATTCCAGTCTACGTTATCGAATGCCTTTTCTAGGTCTATAAACGCCAAGTATATTGGTTTGTTTTTCTTTAATCTTCCTTCTACTATTAATCTGAGGCCTAAAATTGCTTCCCTTGTCCCTATACTTTTCCTGAAACCAAATTGGTCTTCTCCTAACACTTCTTCCACTCTCCTCTCAATTCTTCTGTATAGAATTCTAGTTAAGATTTTTGATGCATGACTAGTTAAACTAATTGTTCTGTATTCTTCACATTTATCTGACCCTGCTTTCTTTGGTATCATGACTATAACACTTTTTTTGAAGTCTGACGGAAATTCCCCTTTTTCATAAATATTACACACCAGTTTGTATAATCTATCAATCGCTTCCTCACCTGCACTGCGCAGTAATTCTACAGGTATTCCGTCTATTCCAGGAGCCTTTCTGCCATTTAAATCTTTTAATCATTTAAATCTTTTAATCATTCAGAGATACCGTCCTAAAATTATGTTTTACCTTTTAGTGCGTTTAATCAAAGAGTGGTGTTTTAAAAATATTTTTATATTTTTTTTTATTTATTTACGTGATTGTTTTTCTTCATAAAATAATGAACCATATAACCAAAAAGTAGGCACCGGAATGTACCGATCACTAGCGGAAAATTCCGATTCATTACTATCAATTTCTAGAGTTAAAATTTGTAATTTAAATCAATTTTCATCGTTCAAAAAAAAAATATTTTTACATAAGAGGTCTTAGACACCTAATAATCCCGATCCCGCTCGGAGGTCCTACGCAGCTAGTAAAACTACTAATTTCGTTCGATAATCTCTGTCCACAGGCTTAGTATAATATTATTTGACCTTTAAAAGAAGAAAAATTTGGGCTTCAATTTACTTCGATGCGTAAAAATTTGAGAAATCCTTTAAATTTGTAAAAAAATGTCTTCGATGTGGTTTCTGAGACAGTCGACTCAAAATCACAAATATCCCCGGGATATTTTTTAGCAGAATGTAATGTTTTTATAGATAGCATAATAATTTCGTACCTAACTCACAGGGTTGTTCTAGTGGTTAACTCGTCATCGCAAATCAGCTGATTTCGAAGTGGAAATCGGTTACTTTTATACGGATTTGATACTAGATCGTGGATATCGGTGTTCATTGGTGGTTGGATTTCAATTAACGATACATCTTAGGAACAGCCGACCTCTCTCTCTTTTTCTGTTTAGGCTCCGGAATCGCCGTAATACATTACTTCAGAGGATGAATGAGGATGATGTGCATAAATGTAAACGAAGTGTTGTCGTGTACAGTCTTCGAGATGTGTGGTTAATTGAAATCTAATTACCAAAGAATACCGGTATCCACGATTTAGTATTCAAATCGTATAAAGTAAATTTACTAGGATTTGAATCTTAGAACTCTCGACAAACTAGATATACTACACTTCATTTGAATTCATACAAATCACCTCCATTTTTTACGGTGATTCCGGAGACTAAAAAAAAATAACTGGTAACTAGGGTTCATCTTTTTGAACCGGATTCCAAATATCAGAGTACAGAATAGAAAAACCGAATTCACCGCCAATACAAAATTCAAATAGTAATAGTATTTTGGTAATATAAAGGCCTAATTTATTATTGAGATTATTTGGAAAAATAAACTACAACAAAAATGAATATTACTGGGACGTGGTAAAAAATAAATTGAAACCAGTAATAAGGAGAAAAAGTCCTGATTCTCTCTCTCAAAAAGTTATTCTTATGAGTGATAATGCCCGTTGCATACCGTTCAAAAGATACGGAAACATATTCATACGAGGTGTGTGAGAAAAGTAATGAGACTGCCTTTTTAATTACCACAGTTTTTATTTTTTTCAAACAATAATATTATCCCCTTCAAAGTAGTTCCCTTTGGCAGCTATACACCGGCAGAGTCATTGTTCCCACTCCTGGTAGCAGCGCTGGAAGGCTTCAACTGGTAGGAGGGCTTTTAACCGGCCGGTCACAGTCTTTTGAATGTTCTCCAGAGTTCCAAAATGATGTCCTTTTAAGACACGTTTCAATTTCGGGAAAAGGAAAAAGTCACAAGGACTCAAATCAGGTGAATAAGGAGGTTGAGGAACAGTAGGAATGCGTTTTGAGGTAAAAAATTCCCTGATGGAAATGGCCGTGTGACATGGGGCATTCTCATGATGAAGCATCCACTTGTCTGCAATGTCTGGTCTCACGCGAATCGTTTTTTTCCTGAGCCTTTCAAGGACACCTTTGTAAAACACTTGGTCGACAGTTTGTCCTGGAGGAACAAATTCTTTATGTACGATACCCCTACTGTCAAAAAAGCAAATCGGCATGGTTTTGATCTTTGATTTGCTCATTCGACATTTTTTTCGGTCGAGGAGATGACGGAGTGTTCCAGTCTTCGCTTTGCGACTTTGTTTCAGGATCGTACTCAAATATCCAGGACTCATCGCCTGTGATCACACGATTGAAGAATTCTTGGTCGTTGTCAATCCTCTCAAGATCAACGCACACGTTTCTTCGATAGTCCTCTGTTCCGTTGTGAGATTTTTCGGCACCAATTTCGCACAAACCTTTTGCATGTCCAAATCGTCTGTCATCAAAATTTGATGTACAGTGAAAGCGTTTAAATTTCAACTGTTCACTCATCATCCTTATTGTTAAACGACAGTCTGATCTCACAAGAACTCTCACACGCTCAACGTTTTCGACAGATTTTGAAGTTGAAGGTCTCCCTGAGCGAGGTTGATCTTCAACGTGTTCTCGGCCTTCCAAAAATGATTTGTGCCAGCGGAAAACTTGTGCTCTTGATAAGCAATGTTCCCCATAGGCCTGTTTTAAGTTTTTAAAGGTTGTTTAACACAAAACTTGATTGCATAAGGTCGCTCTAAATTCCGATGCTCCATTTTCGTAACACACAACAAAAACACAACTTCACTGATGCCGCTGTCAAAAATAATGTGTTGGCTGAACGTTGTTGAAACTCGTACTGAGCATGTGGAAGGGATGAACAAACAGATCTAGCAGAGACCGGTAGACACAACGTTGCCAGATCGCTCGCAGTGTCCAAAAAAATACTGACTGATTACTCTAATCATAATTTATATCAACTAAATTTATTACCCGTTGATTTTTTTAATATAAAATTTATAAAAATCAAGAAATAAAAAAAAAGTGAGGAAAATTTAATAAAATATGTTATGATTAAATATACTTTTAAAATATGTTTTGATTTTTAAATAATGATTAGATTTTTTTCTTATAACGCCAGAAAGTAAAGGTAAATTTACAGGAAGACGACTTCCAGGACATTAAAATACATTATTTTTAAATTCATAGTTAATACTTAAATTTAAAAGAAATGAATTTTAAAAAAAAGAAGACTAAATAAGAAAAGAAAACGTGTGAAAAAAAAAGTTTTATTAAATAAAAAAAAAGAACCGAAGATATAAGACAAATGAGAAGTTCACCCTACTTTTAAAGAAGGAGAAGAAGAAATAAAGTATGATATATAAAAGCAAAAAGAAAGAGAAACGGGAAAAATAAATAGAAATAGAAAAGTGTATTCCAGTTTCAAGTAAAAGGTTAAGAAGAAAGAACTTTCATACGTTCTATAATGTTGAAAATACTTTTGTATTGTATTTTCAGTTCTTCAATTTTATTAAGTACTGTTCTATACAGTGCTCATTTTCACTTCTAACTGTGAATGATACATCTTTATTGTTATTAATTTAATTTTCATTCTTGTTTTTACAATTATTAAGAAAGGAATTTAACATTACTAAAGTAATAGTTGTTTCATTACACTGTCAAAGAGATTTCTCTTCATTAGAAGTGGAAATTTAAGAGCGTTGTAAATGTTATTTTGTTGTTAAGATTTAGATTTTATTTTAAATAAAACTGGAATTTATTATAATTTAAAAACAAATATTTAATAAATATCAGCAAAAAAGTTACATAATTTTCACAGATTTTTTCTTCGTAGAATTATTTTTCAAGTAGGTTCTTTAATATTATTTGCTTAGTAATTCAGTTGATAGATTGGAAAATCGCTTTAATACATCACCTGAACAAAAAAGGAAATAAAAAAAAATCTATATACGAATTTCACTGTTGTCAGTACCATACAAAGTTTTGTCACAAAATATTGTTAAATAAATTATAACCGACAAGGAAATCGGAGAACATCAAGGTGGATTTAGACCTGAAAGAAGTTGTGCAAAGAAAATCTTCAATCTAAAACAAATTTTACTGTACCAAAAAATTAATTACAATTTTTATCGATTTTAAGGAAACCTTCGGACTCCATCAGCAGAAAATCTGTACTTAAAATCCTTGAAGAATTGAAGATAGATCCGAAGACAATAAATATTATTAAAAAAAACATTAAAAAACAACAAAATCAAAAATGAAATTCTTAGGGGAATTATCAAAATCGTAGAAATTAAAATTAGGATTTAGAAGAAACAATGAACGGCATAGATGAAGTCCTACGCAAGAACTATCGCATGAAAATAAACAAAAGTAATGAAATGTAGTAGAAATAACAAAGATGGACCACTGAATGTGAAAATAGGAGGAGAAAAGATTATGGAGGTAGAAGAATTTTGTTATTTGGGAAGTAGAATTACTAAAGATGGACGAAGCAGAAGCGATATAAAATGCCGAATAGCACAAGTGAAACGAGTCTTCAGTAAGAAATATAATTTGTTTACATCAGAAATTAATTTAAATGTCAGGAAAAGATTTTTGAAAGTATTTGTTTGGAGTGTCGCTTTATATGGAAGTGAAACTTGGACGATCGGAGTATCTGAGAAGAAAAGATTAAAAGCTTTTGAAATGCGGTGTTATAGGAGATGTTAAAAATCAGACGGGTGGATAAAGTGACAAATGAAGAGGTATTGCGGCAAATAGATGAAGAAAGAAGCATTTGGAAAAATATAGTTAAAAGAAGAGACAGACTTATAGGCCATATACTAAGGCATCCTGGAATAGTGGCTTTAATATTGGAAGGACAGGTAGAAGGAAAAAATTGTGTAGGCAGGCCACGTTTGGAATATGTAAAACAAATTGTTAGGGATGTAGGATATAGAGGGTATAATACTAAAATGAAACGACTAGCACTAGATAGGGAATCTTGATGAGCTGCATCAAACCAGTCAAATGAATGAAGACAAAAAAAAAAAGAAAAAAAGAAATTAAAACTTGAGTAAGGCAAGACGATGGTATGTCTCAGATCCTCTTTACTTGTCCCCTTGAAAGAGTTATAAGATGGGACAAAGAACTTAAAAAGTTAAACGTACACGAAAACATTAATATTAGCGCTAAGGCTAAATTCATAAAAGCAAACATTCTGGCTTTCGCAGACGATATTGTAATTTTTGCAAGATATATAGACGAAGATAAAATCAAAATCCAAAAACTAAGCGAATGCGCAAGTAAAATCGGTCTTCAAATTTCAAGTGAAAAAACTAACTGGTTTTCCGATAACAAAGAGAACCGAAGTCAAACCCTTAAAATTTTCGACAACAAAGAAATAAGTAGATTTCAAAAATTGAAATATTTGGAAAAAAATCATAACATCGAAATAATGGGATGAAGAATAGACTAAGAAAAATGGAAAGTGCGTATCATCTCCTGAATAATATTAACGGTAAAAAATCCTTGTCATATATGTCCAAATTGCTATAAAAATGTAGTACTACCAGAAGCACTGTATGGGGCAGTTTTTTCAGAACAAGAAATAGCAAAAGTAAAAAAAAAGAATTTAAAAAAATTTATTGACCAAAATATGAAGATGGAATTTACAAATTGAAAAATTAAAAAGAAATTTACAAACATACAGAAAAAAAAGGGTGCTTAGATTACATAAAATTACAGAAATAAAAGGGAAAATAACATTACATTTTTATGGATATTTATACAGAATGAACAAGAAAAGATTGAAAAAAAAAACAAATAATAATTTCTATATAAACAGGGCCGCAAATACCGACCGGTTTAAAGAAATAGAAACAGATATAAAAACATTAAACATTTCTAAGAATCTGTGTAATGACAGGTATATTTAAAAAAGTGATCTGAGAATCTGTTTTCAGAGAACTTTAAACTTTTAAAAAAAGTTGAAAGAAGATAGATCGACGGAATAAAGGCGGCAACAACAAAGCAAAAGAATGAAAATCTTTCGGGAAAAGAAAAAGAAGTGAAAATTATGCAAACGTGATCGGTAGTGGTTGGAACGAAAAAAAAAAATACAATAGAGAGTGTAAATTTGATAACATGAAAATGTTTATTAAAAAAGATTTGGGTCCGATTCGACCCTTTTGATCAAATTACTTTTTTACCTTCAAAATTATGCAGTATTAAAAGTAAAATTTTGAAAAAAATCAAAATTATTAGTAGAAATATTGTCCCGGTTCACCCTCTTTGTCTAATAAATTATCGTCAAAATTATGTTGTACTTTGAGAACAAAATTTAAATCTAAAATCTAACAGCCAAAAAAAAATTAATTTCTTATGTGTTTAAATATACGTATAAACAACACATACTACTACTAACAAATATTAAAAATTAGAAAATATTATTCCCAAAAACAAAAAAACATTGCTTTTTAGTATAGGATAATTACTGATGTAGGATAATTAAGGAGCGTGCGGGTGACAATTTTTTATATGATATAATTTTATCAAGTTTTTTTTAATCTATTTAAACATATATGTACCTATGACACTCCCGGTAACGTAAATATTCCAACTCGTGGTCTTACATCTAAATCGGATCAGCCGTTGAGCTGCTACGATGGTACATACATATAGATATACACCCTAAATATATTACACTCGTTTTTGGGAAAAAATATTTTAACAACACATACAGTTTTATAAATGTCATTAACGTAAATGAAAATATATATCACATTAATAAATTAAAATCGGAAGATTGGTTGCAAAGATATAACAATATTTCTGAATAACCGTGAACTATTACATCAAAATTATACCTGATGCATACAAAAGTTAGCCCTCAACCTTTTAACAAGTACCCCGTTTGAATTTTGAAAATCGGACGATTGTTTGCAGAGATATTATTATAAGAGCATCCCATTGCACCTCCCAAAACGACGCCTCAGGGGTACCCCGTTTGTTACCGCCCAAGAGAGATGCGTCCTGAAGGGCAGCCATAGCAGAAGCGGATGAAGAGCTTCTACACAACCTCTCCTTTTTAAAACTTACAAGTAGAGTAAAATAAACCAGCAATTGCGACTCCTCCGGAGTAGGGGTCGCATTGCTCCCTCCTTACAGTTAGTGCCCCCTTGTGGCGTATTCCTGCTAGCCTATTAAGCGTTAGCACCGAAAGGACTTCAGTGGACGGTCTGAAGGGGAATCACGTCGGGAGGACAGGCTTCATAAGCCTAGCCTTCCGCGGTCGGCCCATAAAATGGGTTCGATAACGCTGGTTCAACAACGGATTGGAATGCAACTAAATCCTTCTTAAAATCACTAAATAATAAACAAAACTTAAAAAAATTAGATCCGCCATTTAAAATAACCCTTTAAAAAAACAAGCCCGATTAGATTCATCAAGGGACTCTGTCCAGGTTCTGCGATAAGTAGGGAGCAATAAACTCCCGCCAACTTTGCATTCCATTCCATTCCGTTTGTTACCTTTCTTTCTTTCTTTCTTTCTTTCCTGTTTAGCCTCCGGTA
Organism: Lycorma delicatula; assembly: GCF_047948215.1. Classification (NCBI taxonomy): domain Eukaryota; kingdom Metazoa; phylum Arthropoda; class Insecta; order Hemiptera; family Fulgoridae; genus Lycorma; species Lycorma delicatula. Next base: position 44,766,682 of record NC_134465.1, read on the forward strand.
ACTACCGTTCAGATAATACTTCAGAGGAAGAATGAGGATGATATGTATGAGTGTAAATGAAGTGTAGTCTTGTACATTCTCAGTTCGACCATTCCTGAGATGTGTGGTTAATTGAAACCCAACCACCAAAGAACCGGTATCCACGATCTAGTATTCAAATCCGTGTAAAAATAGCTGGCTTTACTAGGATTTGAACGCTGGAACTCTCGACTTCCAAATCAGCTGATTTGGGAAGACGCGTTCACCACTAGACCAACCCGGTGGGTCATTCCGTTTGTTACCGGGTGATAGTGATTATCGGTCCAGCCTTGCACAAGGTGCTCGCATCACCTTATTACTCTAGCCTCATACGCAGTTCCCATGGGAAGCCCATTATTATTATTATTAAACATAATTTTTTTTAAATTTATTTAATATTATTTTATTCTATTTAACGTAAATTTCATTTTATTATTTTTATGATATTATCCAATTGATTCGAATCATTCAGTTCAAATCCAGCTCAATTACACAGTGAAACGGGTCACAGTTCATTAAATCAACTCATTAAAGTTTGTGCTTCACCGGCAAATTTCCATTACTATATACAGATATTTATATCTATTACAGATATTTATATAGCCTATGACACTCCCGGTAACGTAAGGTTCCCAATGCAGAATCATACACCTAAATACACAGTAGCAGCTGCTGAGCTGCTAATCTGGAGTAAACATTCATATATACTCTCTAACTACATTATACTCCTTTAGGTAGTACAATATTCTACCCCTGCTAAACAAAGAGTCAGAAAATAAAAATAACGAAAACTACCCGTTCTTTTTTTTAATTTTATCCAAAATTTAATGACATAAATGCTCTTTGTATAGAAGTATTTTTTAAATATTTGCGAAGAATTTATATTGAGTCAATCCGAATATATTGTCGCGAAAAAAAACCAGTACTTATGACTAATAACCTTTCTTTTTCTTGTTTACCCTCTGGTAATTACCGTTTCAGATAATACTTCAGAGGATGAATGAGTGTAAATGAAATGTAGTCTTGTGCAATCTCAGTTCGACCATTTCTGAGATGTATGGTTAATTGAAACGTAACCACCAAAGAACACCGGTATCCACAATCTAGTATTCAAATTCGTGTAAAAATAACTTACTTTACTAGGACTTGAACTCTTGATTTCCAAATCAGCTAATTTGAGAAGGCGCGTTCACCGCTAGACCAACCCAGCAGGTTTATGACTAATAACCTACGGCCACAGAAATGTATTTTTTGAAAAATAAAAAAAATATTCCTTAAAAAATGCGGAATATTTTTTACGAAAAAATTTTCCGTAAAATTTTTCAGTAAAAATTTACGGAATTTACGGGGTGAAAAATACGGTATGCAATTCTCTACATTGGGCATTAATGCCCTTTTGCGAAGTTTACAAAACTCGTCAAGGCTCGTGTTGTAACTTACTTCTTACTTAGCTTACTTATAAGCGCATTATATAATACATTACTTTATAACAAAGTGTTTGTATAACCGTTAAATAATTAAGCACTGACAACCAAAAAATTTTTGTATAAAGCAGTTAATGATTACGTTTCCTTATTTACTACAAAAGATTAAAATGTAATAAGGGTCTATACGGGAAAAAATTGTTGCACTATTATAAAATATTCTGGTCTACCCGTTATACGAGTAAAAACGGGGTGAGTTCATTTTTTTAACCGTAAAACACGGTGAAGCATAGTTTAGAATATTTATTACTATTATAAACGACCGTGAGAATGTCAACCGGTGTAGTAACCGGAACAAAATCATCATAAACAGGCAAGACATGTAACTTATGTCAAGCAAGTTGTAATATTATGCATAATTCATACGCGTATAATACAATAACAATTTAGAGTACATATGGTGGTTACGTCACCATAACATTCGTACGTAATAATCGCACAAATATGTGACTTGTTAATATATGCAACTGCAATATCTGCAACTAATCATCTTGTTAACCTAATTAATTCCCAGTCAAACACACACAAATATAGAGAATTAAACAAACAAGCAATGCGAAATCCATATGCGTATATAATTCCACATGTTCGTATGTGTGATGTATACAGAGTGTGTCACGAAGTTCTCCTGAGACTTTCTAATCGTAAAAAAAAGAAAAAAAGTAAATATAAACATATGTACTAAAATGCTATGTTTGCGAGTTACGGCTAGTGAAAGATTTGGCTGCTCCGATTTCAGCTGTCCCGGTGAAATGAAGTCGTACTGACATTTTTAGGGTTTAATTAAGGGACAGAATTAGTGATTTCTAGTTTTTAACTTGATTTCTGGTTTTTAACCTGAAAAAATCGAATAAAATATATCCCAAACCGTATCTACGGTATATTTTCAGAAATTTGGGGTGAAAAGCAATAAATTGGGGTAAAAAAACCCTGTTTTTTTTTTAATATTTGACATACAATAATTTTCTTAAATGGATAATCTATATATATAAAAATGAATGTTTGTCTGTCTGTATGTCTCTTATACCTTCCTAAACCGTTCATCCGATAGCGATGAAACTTTGGGGAATGGTTGGGTGCATGCCAGGGAAGGTTATTGAATTAGTTTGGACCCACTAGGTGGCGCAGGGGTCGAGATATTTTGAAAAATTGTATTAATGGTTCAATTTGGCTCATATTCAGAATACATATTAGTTACGTGAAAATATATATTTTTGCAAAAAATGGATGCGCTAGATGGTGCTGAGGTCAAGATATTTCAAAAAATTGTATTTATGGTCCAATTTGTTTCATATTCAGAATATGTGTTACTTACATGAAAAGAAATACCTCTGTAAAAAATGGACCCGCTAGATGGCGCTGAAATTAAGATAATTGGAAAAATTGCATTTATGGTCTGATTTAGCTCATATTCAGAATATATATTAGTTACATGAAAAGAAAAACTTTTGCAAAAACTATACCTGTTAGGTGGCGCTGGTGTCGAGATATTTATGAAACAAAAAAGAAATAAACAATTGACTTTCTTCTTCTATATATATAAGGCAATGTTCATATATGTGTCTGTTATAGACTAAAAAACTATTGCACTGATTTACAAACAGGGGAATAAGGTAAAAGGGGAAATGACAAATAAGAAAAGGGAAATAGGGAAAGGAGGAAAGGAAACATAGTAAAAAGGGAAGTAGGGAAAAAGGGAAATAGGGAAAAGAAATAAAGTGAAAGGTTAAATTTTGTTAAGTTCTGTAATGTTCATTTTTTTTATGTTTATCAAACTTTCAACTTTATTCATTTAATCTAGATAAATATACTTAAATCTAGCCATAGCAAAGAATTTCTGGGTCTGCTAGTAAACATATAAAACTTTTAAACAAAACTAGTAGTTAAGAAATACAAAATTTATAAAACAATATTTTAGTTGAGTATATTCAATAATAATTTACACACGTAAAATGAAATAATTATGTAAAAAACAAAGGGACATCTCGGAAGGTGTCGGGTTAGACAGGCTCACGGCTGAGCGCTTTCGGGGTCTCCTGAGCATCTGGAGGTCGATTTGGTGCGATGAAACCGTGGGCACTCCGTTTGTAGTGCCCGATGGCACCTCTTGGTGTTACATCAAAGAAAGATAGTCTCCGTTTGGTCAGTACTGTGTTTTGACAGTATTGTTGGGTGTTTCTTGTAATTTTATTGCATTTCATGTGATGTGTGTGTGTGTTTTGTTGTTCCTTGATCTGTTTGGTGTTTTTGAACATGGTTGTTGATCTTTTTGGCTTAATTTGTTTTCTGTGTGTGACTTTTGAGTTTTGTTTTGTGGTGAGGGCGTGTTTGTTTGGGTGTTCTCTGTGGTCTCTTGCGGTGACTGTGTGTGTGTGTATGGGCATTTTCCCCCTTCCTGAAGTAATGCCATACAAGCAGTTTCCAGGAGGGATGAAGGCTTAGTCAGTAGTGCGTAGAAACATATATGCACTTAATAACATCTTGCGGAATCTGTTAGCAAGCCCAACACTGCCTTGGTACCTTTAAATGGTGTTCCACCATCTCTTTAACAAAAGAGAAAAAAAGAAAAAGTTAGCATGCAGGCATGAACTGAGCTTAACATAAAATGGCATTATGTTTGCAAAATTTTGAGAATATTGACCACAGAAAACTATCTACCCTCAATCCCTAAAGATATTGATCCCAAAATCCTACCAACAAATTGCCTCATGTACACAATTGACTGTACAAAATTTCATCAAAATCTAGTCTAAAGTTATTCAGCTTCAAACATGTCAACATATATACATATGAATATTACCCGAACTTTTTTTTTGTTTTTGCATCATGAAACGATGAGAAATCCTAAAAACCCCATACACCATTTTTTGATTGATTAACACACTTTCCTTCCTCTAGTATAGCTCTAGTATGCCAGAAAAGAAAAATTGAATTAAAATATTCCTGAGAAATTAAAATAAAAACAGTTCAATTCATGTAAATGTATATGTATGTATATATATATATATAATTTTTTAATCAAGATTTAAACATTTTTTTATGCTGAGAACCTCAAAACACCAAGAGATTTATAGGAATAATTTATTTTTACTAAAAACAATAAATTCAATCCATTTCTTGATTAACATGATAAAACACTATCACTATAAAATTAAAATAATTTTTTTCAAAATCTGAAGGAGATTCGAGAAGATTAAATGAATGGACAAGCTGATAAATGAATGCATAATGAAAAGAATGATTAATAAATTGTTAAAACAATGGTTTTGTTTTAAAACGAAAATGCTTTAAAAAGTAGAAAATAATTCTTCAGTGATTATAAGATAATCAAAATAATTTTCAACATTTATAAAAAGAAAACCATTGTGCGCTCATAAAATATTACTTTGTCTAATCATTTTAATTTATATTCACATTTTTACCTTTATTAATTTTCATTAATTTAAATGTCAGGAAAAGAATTTTGAAAGTATATGTTTGGAGCATCGCTTTATATGGAAGTGAAACTTGGACGATCGGAGTATCTGAGAAGAAAAGATTATAAGTTTTTGAAATGTGGTGCTATAGGAGAATGTTAAAAATCAGATAGGTGGATAAAGTGACAAATGAAGAGGTATTGCGATAAATAGATGAAGAAAGAAGCATTTGGAAAAATATAGTTAAAAGAAGAGACAGACTTATAGGCCACATACTAAGGCATCCTGGAATAGTCGCTTTAATATTGGAGGGACAGGTAAAAGGAAAAAATTGTAGGTAGGCAACGTTTGGAATATGTAAAAGAAATTGTTAGGTATGTACGATGTAGGGAGTATATCGAAATGAAACGACTAGCACTAGATAGGGAATCTTGGAGAGCTGCATCAAACCAGTCAAATGACTGAAGACAAAAAAAAGATTAATTTTCACAGAACACCTATTTGAATTCTTCACTAATATTTTATGGACGCACAATGGTTTTCTTTTTACAGTTGTTGTAAATTACTTTGCTTACCTTATAATCACTGAAAAATTATTTTCTACTTTTTAGAGCAATTTCATTTTAAATGAAAACCATTGTTTTAACAATTTTTTTAAAAATTTATTTATTTTTTTACTTTTTAGTCTTCCACCTGCACTAAAATTCACAAAATTAAAAAAAAAAATTCAAAATCATAAAATTCATTTACTTACGATAACAAATTGGTTCGCCATCGTAACAAAATCAGATATTTACAGTAACAAATCAGTAACAATAGATTACAATAACAAATCCATTTTGTTATCATAAGAAAATTGTTTTGCTGCCTGAAACATGTGATTTGTTATCCAAATGTAAACAAAGAAATATGTTTTCATAATGTCTGCCATATTGGATTTAGAACAATATTAAATATGATATATTGTATTGTCATCAGAACCAAAGCTATGTGCAAAATTTCGGCTTGATTGGATAATGGGAAGTGTGTACAACTTCAATTACTAAATTTGATCTATAAAGGATTTAAAACGTAAGAAAACTGTTGAAAAATGAAGCTTAATTGGAACAGAAACGTTTATGGAAAGAGAAGGACTAATTAAAACAGTGTTAAAAGGATCAGTAGAAGGTTCAAAGAAGAAAATTAAAAGATGAATGGCTGACTATAGATGACCTCAAAGGATAAGGAAGCTATTAGAATCCTAAAAGTTTAGCCAGGAATAGAGAAACTAGAAAGGGACATGATGCAAGGTACCTGCCTCAGAAGAGAAGGCAGATAATCCTATGACGATGATTGTAATATACTATAATAGATGGAACTGTAGTAATTTGTAGTAAATATTTATTTTTACACATAAATTAAAATGTATGTGTCATCAGTTAAAACTCATCAACCACTAGGCCGATGTAAATGTATTTATTTAACTTTAAGAAGGGTTTTAAGGGTAAATTAATGTACCTTTATAATTGATTGAGCAGTGTGGTTTAAATCACAAGAGAATACCATATTTTATAGTATTATTTTTCATACAATAATATCTTGAATACTTAAATAGTTACAACTGATTTCTGTTCAATAAATTTAGAGAATAAAATGAAATACATTTTTTTTTAATTTATCAAAATTGGGGATCCTTTTCTTTAAATAAAATAGAACAATTTATTTTTTTTGCAATTTGTAAGGAGATGAAGACATCTTTTTTTTTTTTAATGAACTCATTGCAATATGAAAACAAACTGCTTATAACTTAACGAAAGACATATTTTATAATGAGGAAATGTTTTATATATTTTCTGTTTTACTCTTAAAAAAAAAATGTTACATTACTTTAAGAAAGAAAGTGCTAAAATTTTGTTCTCATCAAAAGATCCACCAGACAATGAGAATTATCAATAAATAACAGGAAGGCTGCCTACCTACACGCAAAATTCGTCACAAAGTTTCATTATCTTAAGTTAAGCCATTCCTAAGATTAAAGCAAAATATTTGTTAATGCATATACTTTCATCAAAGCAGTATGAAATATCAAAATCCACATTCTTTTAATCTGATGCAATACATTTTCTTTTGTGTTATATATTAAATAAAATAATGTAATTAATAAAATAACCTGGTCAAAATTATATATATACTTTTTTTTTTTTAACCTCCAGATCTACCGTTAGGCATTCATCAGTGGATGAAGATGAATGATTTGTAGCATATGTGAAAATGCCGTGCCTGAACAGGATTTGAACCCGGGACCTCCGGATGAAAGGCCAAGACGCTACCACTCGTGCCACGGAGGCCGGCATATATATATTAGTATATTTAGAAAGCTTATTGAAATCTTTGAAAGGCTAGGCTGGCCAGATGTAATGGCCACTATATTGAAGTTAAACAACTAGTAATGAGTTAACTCCTGTTAGGGCTTTCACATTTTTTACCTATTGTTTTATTGCTCACCTTTCTCATTAATATATATATGTATTAACAATAAATTTCTCTTTTAATAAATTTTTCTTTCTTCTCAAGTATTTGGATCTCTCAATCGGCTTTTGCACTTTTATTATTGATCTATCTATCTCCTTACACAATATTTCTTTTATCTAGTTTAAGTTCTCTATACCCTATTAAATTTACCTATTTTAAGTTTATAACTTAAAATGTAAGTAAAAAATTGCTTATCATTCATCTCAACATTTGATGTAATCATTTTTTCCTGATTTCTTGAAAGTGAAATTGGACAAGGTAAATATTTAGTAGACTTCTCATATTACTGGTTTCATTACCTTCTAAATATTCCAATAACTGACAAAACCTCAACAAAATATTTGAATTTTGATAATTTGTATAGAAGTATTGTTTCACCACATATAATTCTACAAAAAAAAAATTGGCAACTTATTGAATGACTTTTTTCAGCTATGGTGCTCAAAAAGTGGTATTGTAAAATTGTAAAACATTCTACAAAATTGTAAAATAAAATAACCTTAAAAGGTCTTAAACAATTTTGAGCAAGAATAACTAATATAATTAAAATACCTTATGATCGTTCCAGAGGCTAAACAGAAAAAATAAAAAATAAAAATATTTATATATAATTCTTAATCTTACACTATTATTTTAAATGTTGCGATTGGAAAACTAAAAAAAAGATTTTCTCAATTTTTTTTAAATTTGGAAGCCCATATATCAAGAGGTATCCCTTTTTATTTTATTGAGTATGATAATTACTAAAATAATATTTAAGCATCAAAATTCCAAAATTTTTTATAAAAGGTTTTTTTATTTTAAAAGCTTTCTTAGTCTGTGAAAAAAAATTAGGAAAAATTTATTTATAAAGAAATGAACTGTAAAAAAAATAGTTTAAAAGAGAATTGTTAAAAAGATAAACTTTTGTTATAAAAGTAATGAAAAAACCGCTTTTTTTTTTTGGTCAAAAATATAACATACATGCCAAAGCTACTTTAACTTTAATAGCTCTTTAAAAGCAAAATAGAAAAAAAATTTTTGAGACTTAGAACTGAAAGAAGAGTTAGGGCCCGCTCAAAAAAAAAAAAAAACAAAAAAAACAGAATATATTTTTTTAGAGGTGGGAAATAATTTTAAGAAAATTTTTCTAGATTAAACTTAACAAATTTGCTTAAGTTAAGTTTTGTCTAAATCTAACTTCCCTTCAGTAAAGGCTAAAATAAGAAAAAGAATATATCTTCAAAAACTTTTTTCTTAAGATTTTCTCTAATTTAAAAAAAATTGTAGATATTTCTTAATAATTCTATATATATATATAAACTTTCAAATAATTTTTGAAAAATATTTAAACTGAAGAAAGATCGAGAAAAAGAACTAAAAATATATATTTCAATTTTAAGAGACAGGGATGGATTTTCTGAATTTTTTTTTTAAATTATTTATATATGCATTGTAGGAAAGAAATCTGATAAAATTTTCTTTAAAATGCCTCTGAAAAAATCAAAATTGATATTTTTGCAATATCCCCCACTCCCTTAACGAATTTTGAAAAAAAATTAATATTAACAATGCCACTTATATAGAAATATTTCAGCAAAATTTGAAGAAAATTGATTTGGTCAATCCTAAGATAAAAGGCTAAAATAAATGTGATGACAGATACATACACACACAGATTTTTTTTGTCTAGATGAACTAGTTACATCCTAAAACATATAGATTTGTAAAAACTCATGATCATCATACTTTCCCTTTAACATAGCTAATCAAACTATATTTGCCAGGAAAGTAAAACTTATTATAATATTAAGAAATAAAATTTTTTTTAAATGTATAAACAAGGAGACCTTACCTGTTATTAGACGGTAATCGTATTACATCAAAACGTACTGGTAACAGTTTATTATATGAACAATCATTCTTATAATTGAAGACTTCAACTTCACTCTCTTCTTCAGAGTCATTATCATCATTTCTGTTATCATTGTTACTAATATCATTACGTTGTAAACAATGTTCCAAACAACACGAGAAAAGTCTCTTCATTATGTTAATTGTCTTCTTTTCTTTTTTTCAATAAGAGTAACAAATAAAAATTAAGTAGACAGTAATGTTTAAGCAAAATATAAGAAATTTACTAATACTTTTTTGTATTAAGATATAATTTCAAATACTTAATTGTATATGGTGGTTGGTTGACAATTATTTTAAAACCAGATTTCTAAGAATGGAGGGTTTTTACTAATCTTAAATTTTTTTATTAAGTACAGATACCTAAGTATATGAGCTGTGTCAATTAAATAAAGACTGTTTTTACCTCTTAGAGAAAGCGATGAGAATTGATTGTGAGCTCTTTAGCAGAGATCTTCAACATGTTTAAACCTAAATGAAAAGCATCAACACTGTTGACTCTTCACATGATTGTGAGTCATCATTTAGTGCAGTTCTGTTTTCTGTTGTGTGCCAGAATAATGCTAAGTTAAAAAGTTTAAAAATATTCGATTTGAAATTTTTAGTAAAAAAACACAAAACTTCAATGGAATGTTTTCACATATATATCAATACTTAAGGGAAAGACTGCATGTCTTGTGGCATATATGTTGTGAGCGGCATGAAAGACTCAGAGAAGGACATCAGAATGAGGAAGAAAATGAATACTTAGGATGACCTTTTCGCTTCAAGAACCAAAGAAAATGTAGATAAAATCAGCCAGATCATTCAAGATTACTTACTCACTGTCCAAATTATAGCTCAAACCATGAACATTGGTTTTTGTTCTCAACATGAAAAATGTTTGTGCCAAGGATGGTCCCTAAAGTTCTCTCATCAGAACAAAATGAACAGCATAAGGAAATTTGCGCTGACATGCTTCAGCAACTTGGCCGACCCTAACCTTTTAAAAAAATCATTTGTGACAAAATGTGAATCTTCCAGTAAGTACAATCTTGAAACAAAATGACGGTGCCTGAAATTGCATAAACGTTTTATATTCTTTTGTTGAATAAAACCTTATCAAAGAAAGTCAAAATTCAATTTTATGTTCTATTTTATGTCAAGGGCATAATTTTACAAGAATGGGTTCCAGAAGATACAAAATTGAACCAATATTATTTTAAGAAACTTTTGACAAAGTTGAAAGAAACCATCAGAAAAAAAATAATCAAAACTGAAAAAATGATTTCATTCTTCATCATGTCAATGCTTCCATTTGTACAGTAATTTCTGTGAAGCAGTCTCTGGTCAGCAAAGATATTACTGAACTGGAATATCCTCCATATTCACCAGGTTTGTCATCATTTGACTTTTTTCCCCTAATGTGAAATTAGTTCTTAAAGAGAACATTTTTACTCAGTTAATGCAGTAAAGAAAAAACACTGTATGTTTTAAAATGACTAACAGAAATTGATCTGCTACTCGCCTTTGATCTGTGAAAAACAAAAATGCCTTAATGTGCAAATGTGAATGGGGGCTTTATTGAAGAAACAAGTATTAGAAATGTAATAAATAAATAAAATATATATTATTTTATATATGTATATATATAACTCATCTTTATATATGTATATATATAACTCATCTTTATATATATATTTAAATTCTATTAAATAAATCACCTAGTACAAAATATTGAGATAAAATATATCTTATTTTAATTTTTTCATGAAAGTTCTTTCGTGGCAAAATAATTCATTAAATTATTTCAATCATGACTGAGAATGTGGGACTCTGTGAAAGTACTTTCATGAAAAATTAATTTAAGATAAGTCTTATCTCAATATTCTGTACTAGGTGGTTTATTTAATAGAATTTAACTGTAATTTAACAGTACAGAGGAATAATATGAATCTTAAACATTAATTTGTGAAAAAATATATATATGTATATATATATATATATATATATATATATATATATATATGCAGTAGTAAATTTGTTGTTTATATATATATGAAATACAGATATATATATATATACACACACTGAAATACAGTAACAGAAAAACCTAAAAAAACTAATAAGTCAACTTTCACGGATCCCGTATTGTCAGTCATGTGGTCAATTTTGTAGTTACATGGAGTCAGTTCTGTAATTACATCAAACACTTAATAAAAACTTAAAAATTTAGAAAAAATAAACACATTAATAATCAAAAAATTTGTAATAATGACACAACTTCATTACCAATAATGGCATCTATTGATATTAGTTTTTTAGGTCTTTCTGTTACTGTGTTTCGGTGGTTAAGTTGTATTAACTATTTTAATATTTTAAGTTGTATTAAATTGTTAACAAGTATTAACAACATATACTTCAAAAAAATAGTACTTTGTAAAAATAGTATATATACTATTTTTTATATATGTATATATATATATATATAAAGATGAGTTATTTTATCAATCTCATTATTTAATGTATACTTTTCATATTTCTCTTACTGCAAAATGAAACTTTGCAGTAAGATTAAATATATATAATTTAACTATATTAATGAATAGTATATATATATATATATATAATATATATATATACTATTTTTTTCTTTATGACAGTCAGGAATGATAATAATAATTCGAAAAATAAACTTTTCTAAAGACAAACTGAACCAAATTTTATGAAACTTATACATGTATAGTAAGTATGATTTTATGATTTAAAAACATTTTTTTCCAAACATTTATAGTTTTGTTATTTGTATTTTTTGTTTACTCGACATTTTTTAGAGAACATAATCATATGAGCAGCAAAGGATTAGTGAATATAAGTAAAAAAAATGGAGAACGAGAAATATTCAGTAATAAGAAACATGAAGTCTTAACAAAAGGAAATAGTATATAATGATTAAAGATTTTTTAAAGGATTGGGGCGGATTATGTGTATTGGACAGAGGAAAAGAGAATGCCAAAAATTATTTTTAAAGAGAGACTCTTTGAAAGTTAAAAGTGAAGAAGAAGATCAAGTAGGAGCTAGGAAAAGATGTAACAAAATAAACTTAAAACATGTTTTTAAACATATATATATATATATATATATATATATATATATATATATATATATATATACGTTTGGAAGGAAATTTTTTATTTAGTATTCAATCAATGATTCTGGATATAATAAACTAACCTAATAAATAAGTAATTATTTTTATTTATTCTGATTGGTACATAATAATACATTATACAGATCACATCAGATATGAGTAAACATGCTACTTCATGAGTAAAAAAAGAAACTGCCCAAGCATTTGCCTGGATGAATCAAGGGAAACTATGGTAAACTTTGGTAGCATCACAAAATACATAATTAATTATAAAACAAAATATAGATATGATTAAAATTCATATTAATTATTTAAAATAATATTAAGGTAAATTCATGAAGATACTAAAAATTAACTACAAAATAAATTACAATTCAGGAAGCATTAATGAAAATTGCTATGCATGTGCTCACATTGAACAGAATGCAGAAAATTCAGTTTTTTTTAAATTGTTTAATTAGTACTAAATTAATTAAGTAATTTTTGTAAAAATTACTTCAAAACATTTTTAGTGTTCTTGTGTTTTCAGTAGCTGTTTGTACTGTTTTCTCACTGCTTCAGCTGATGCAAAAGGTAATGTATTAAAAATGAAGTTATAAAATATGTTATAAATGAAGTATTAAAAATATGTTATAAATATAAATATGAACTGTTCATGTAATATAATTGTTGATATTTGTATGTTTATACATTACAAAACATTGAAGTGTGTTAAGATCCTTGTTTTGCATTTGTAGAATATTAAGGTTATTGTCATTGCTGGTAGATTAGTGATTTGCATCTAAGAGCTGGTTAACAAAAAGTCTTTTAAGTATTCATCATGTCTTTATTTAAAATTGCATCCCTTCATAGGTCAAATGGGATAAAATTTACTTCACTTAATATGCTCTATATAAGTTTAAAGTTCAAATAAATATCACTGCTGACTGTCACGGACAGGAAAATAGCAAATATATCTGATATTTAATGGTTCTGAATTTTAATGTTTAAAAACATGTAACACATCAATACTACGGGCAAGAGTATTGTTTTTAAAAAGTATGATTTACCAAAAAAAAGAATAACTGCTACCAATATGTTAGTACTGTCTTTTACTTTTCCTAATATATTATATTATTTACGCAATGAAACAAGAAAAAAATTAATTCATAAAAAATTGTAACAGATTAGTTTAAAATTGAACATAATAATATGTTTTCCTTATAATAAAATATAAACAGAAATTCTGTCTGAAAGGTGTATAGAATTTCTTAGGAAAAAACCTAGCAAAATTTGAAAAAACAATTTTAAGAAATATCTATGGCCCAAAGATCAAAATTTACTAAAATTTTGAAAAACAGACTGCACAATGAGAAAAAAACACTCAAATTTTATAGGGAGATATCGTAGAATGGATGAAACTATATTAACAAACAAATACGTAACAGTTTCACAAAAAAACGAAAAACCAAAATAAACTGCTTCACAGAAATTGAAAAAATCTGAAGTTATTATATATTTCCTAAGAAATCATTTTTGAGACAATTTTTCAGAAAACTGGTAAATGAATCTAAATTTCCAGAGCAACAGAAAAGGAAAAAAAGTGCATCAACCAAAAAAATGAGAGAAAAGTTTAAAGTGAAGGAATGAAAGACCTTTAGAAAAAAAAGAACTGCATGCGTGACCCTTAGGAGGTCTGAATGCAAAAAAAATTTAATTAAATAATATTTAAAAAGCTAATTAAAAATTTACATTTAAAAAATTGTTTCTTTGTTCCTTTTTTAAATTTTATTCTTGAATTAAATATAACATAAAAACTGAAAAAAAGATATTTTCTAAAATCTGATTAACGTAAGAAATCTTATAATGTGAGATAAGAGGACTAAAAACTATAATTTTATGCTTATATAATTTTAAGCTGCTCACATCTAATTTATTTTTTAATGAGTTCTGTAGGTGTCAGAAAAATAAACACTTTTAGCTCTGCTAAATTCTATTATAGAATGGCTTTTCTAAACAAATGTAAAAAACTAAAACACACACACATTTACTTAACATTATATACTCCAAAATTATTTTTGATAATAGAAAACTTTTTATTGTTAAACTACATAAACACTAAATAAAAACTTCCAGCGCTTTAGTGCGACAAAAACCACCAACTTAACACTGTAACATTAGTTCTAACTAAACAAACCAGTGCAGTAATAGTGATTATAATAATTTAAAAAGTTCCTCTTTGAAACGGATGTTATGTAAAGCATGTGGACCATATGATGAACAGTTCCCCTTTATACCAAACTAATTTCACACCCCCACTACCATTACCACACCCCCAACCATCCTCATCATTTCTCTTTACTTTTCACTAACATTGACACTGTTATTTACATACACATGTGCTAGCATGTATATGGCTTTTGTTTGTAGAATATATATATATATATATATAAAAGATGAAGGATGATAGCTTATTAAGTTACGGCTGACCGAGGCCAAGCCCTATTTGTTTAGTTTAGTCACAGCATAAATGAAATGCATACACTGAATAATACGTTTTATATTATTATTACTACTATTATATACATATACATATAAAACACATACATATGAAATGGCTTACAATAATATAATAACAATAATACTCTTTGTAATAAATATGCACAGTGTGTGTGTACTCATTTCCTGAACATTTAAAATGACCTAACATTACAATCGATATATAATGTAACATAATTATCATGGGAGTGATCCACAGAATTATAGCCCCACCCAGTATAATTTATTTATTTAATTTTAAATTTTAAATAAATTTGTATTTGAATTACTACAATCAGTTTGTAATAAATTGATAATAAAATAAGTGAATGCAGTTATCTCATCATTTTTTTTTTGAAAGAAAAAGTAAACAAGTAGGATTTAAAAAACCAGCATGGGTTGCATAATTTTTCCGACATTGCTTTTGATAGATGTTTATTTCAAATAAACCATAGGATTTAAAGAAAATATGCCATAGGATTTAAAAATATCATTGACTTAATTATCAAGTTGTAATATATATGTAATTGTGTTAAAATATAACACAATAATTTATATAATTGTGAAAATGATGAAAATTTGTAATAACAATATTTTGAATATGATTTCACTCCCTTTTCAAATGATGTTTTTACCTTATATTATGCAGTATTAAAAATATAATTAAGGAAAAATAAAAAAATTCTTAGTAAACATTTTTGGTTCCATCAATTTTCTCTATCAAATGACATTTTTTTTTTTTATATACTCCCCCAAGACGACCAGCCCACGCTAAAAAGTTTAACACAGTCGTCTCAGGGTTTCATGGCAGCGCAGTTTGCCCTCCCTCACTCTTTCTCTTTTTTCCTGTTTATCCTCCGGTAACTACCGTTTAGATAATTCTTCAGAGGATGAATGAGGATGATATGTATGAGTGTAAATGAAGTGTAGTCTTGTACATTCTCAGTTCGACCATTCCTGAGATGTGTGGTTAATTGAAACCCAACCACCAAAGAACACCGGTATCCACGATCTAATATTCAAATTCATGTAAAAATAACTGGCTTTACTAGGACTTGAACGCTGTAACTCTCGACTTTCCAAATCAGCTGATTTGGGAAGATGTGTTAACCACTAGACCAACCCGATGGGTAGTCTGCCCTCCCTAGCTCATCCGAACTCGGACATCCCATTGGGGTTTCCCGTACCTCCTTGAAAACATACTAATCACCTCTTCCGGTGATCAGAATTTTTCTCCGCAGGAGAGCACCCTTCCAGTCCCTATTGTACCTGATCAAGACACACATTTCGTTTGCCCTTCACAGTTACGCATCCCCCCATGCACACCTCGAGGGTCCCCCATGCCATATCGGGGAGCTCCGACCCACCCACTCTTGCGCGTGAGTAGGCCCGAACACCCTAGGCATAGAGGCTGCCTCCCTGGCCCCTACAGGCATCAAGATGGACTTGTACCTGTCCTCGAACCCCCACGTATTCCCATAACCCCTCATTACTTGTTGCACCATGTCTCCCTCGGTGTCAGTGGTAGAGCACCGCACACAATATCCCCCCCACTCCATGTCCATCGATATATCCAGCAGCACAATCCAACAACAACATGAGGAAAGACACATAATACAATCATAAATTCCTAACCTATTAAAGTACATTAACAACTACAAAAATAAAACACATTTCGACGCCTCTTTCGACATCGAGGGCCGTGTACACGTCAAGGGGGTTCCTCCTCCCTCTTCGCTATTAATACGAGATGAGCCATTCTCTCTACCTCCCTCCATCCATTCTCACTCTGGAGCATGTGTCTGACGATGTTATCTGGTGTTACGGCCCGGAATCTGACGTCTCTCATTCTCCCACCTGACACAGTCGAACCAGGTGTGTTCAGCTGTGTCAGATGTCGCACAGTACCTGCAACCCGCCATTCTATCAAATGACATTTATATCATTAAAACTATACTGTATTTACAGTATAATTACACAAAAAAGATTTTAATAAAAACTTTTGGTAACATTAGATCCTAGCTGCTACCTCATGTAATATTTTAATAACAACCATAATTTTAAAAACGGATAAAATATCAGAAATTTTAAATTCAAAAAAAATTTTAATTCTTAATTGGCTCCTATGGTTTTTAAAAGTTCCCTTGTCGTCTACATTAATAATCTTGAAAATAAAGTTAATAACTTTAATCTTGAAAATTAAAGTTTACAAAATTTATATTTTAAGTATGTATCCTTTTTATCCCCTTGTTTTTTGTGACTTAAAATTGTATTCATTGTAGTAACTACTAACATAAATAAGTCAGCCCAATTTGATGCAATGTTATTCAACAAGGATAAAAAAAATTATGATTTATAAAAAAAAAAAAAAAAAAAAAAAAAAAAAAACCAAACAAAAAACAAAATGATGTCTCCTCCAATGGAATAAAAAATCGGCTAGAAACTAGGATATATTTAGTCAAATTTCAAATTTTTTGGTCAACGGATTTTTTTGAGATATGAGGAAAAGATTGTCTATAAGTAATATTGAACATCCTCCACCAATAAATCCATATGACTTAAGAATTTTGAATCTTAAATAACTTAATAGGAATTTTAATCATTCTAAAGCTCAATTTTCTATACCATTACACAAAAATTAAAAATAAAGTAAACTACCATCCCTTTCATTTGGGGGAACTGCCTCTACCCATTGTATTAAAAAACCTTGATACCAAATTTTAGCCAATCTCTATACTTTCTCTTTATTACTATGCTGCTGAAGTATCATAGACTATGCAGTTCTGGTTTAGTCTAAGCAGCATTATTTATAATCTGAGGGTTTCATAATACCTGGCATATCTATGGATTAATGTGATTAAAGCTATGTTTAGGAACTGGTTTCTATAGATCACTGACATTAAGAACAGTGAGAACAATTTATTATATGTCTTACCATCTTTTATAAGCAATCAATATCTCTTTAAATAAAAAAAGGAATAAAATTTTAAAAAAATATTTTTAAAAATTCTCTCATTGTTGATCTTCATAAAATAATTTCAATTCACTTAAATAAGTAAATAAATAAAATAAATAAATCATTTTCATTATGAAAGAAAATGAAAAAGAGAATTATATGATTATTTAAAAATTAATAACTTAATTTCAAAATTATGTGAAACAAGATATTCTTTTTTGAAGAACATGCTGCATAAATAGCTCCAAATTTTCTTCTGTTAATGTTACTTTGAACTGATTTATTAGAATCTTTTTAAAAATTAAAAAAAAGTAAGTTTGCTACATTCCACAGAAATATTTTCAAGAATTTCTCATGATTGTATTTATTTTCTGTATTAAAACTCTGCTAGCTCGTGTCAGTGTTCTTTTAATGTTTGTATTACTTCATTCACTCTGTAATTTTCCTAATTAAAAAACAAAATTCTGTAGCTTTTGATGTATTGTTACCATATCTTAAAAATTAATTCCTCATTAACTTCCCTTACACTGCATTTCATTACCTTTGCTTCACTCTTGTTTTCAGACTGAAGTTGTCTTCTAATAATAAATCCATGTCATTCAATATTTCTGAGAAGTCATTTAATAAATGGCTTCTCTTGTGCCCAAGTTCTGACTTCAGTCAGAGCATGAAAATGAACTAGTTTCTGAAACTGAAACAATCAGTCACTGAATTTGAAATGGTTAGATGAAGCCTGAACCAGCTTTTTTTCTAATACACCTATTTACCTGTAAACCTACATTACATATTTTTATGTTAACCTTTTTTTAACTTTAGCAAATTATTTTCTAACTGGTGTTAAAGGAGTAGATGGGCGTTCCCACCCATCAATTTGGGTAGTACTCCCCACCACACTTTTATGATGAACAGGTTTCCTACACCTTTTTCCGATCTTCCTTCTTACTCCTTTGAAGTAGGTTTCCAATGGTCAATGGCTTTGATGATGGTTGGGGAGAAATTCCCAACTATGGGACAGGCAGAAGAACCTAGGTGGTGGGACTCCAAATTTTAGTCTCAGAGCAAGATCAGAGGCTTTAAGATGGCAGCTCCATCACTGGATTACCCTACAAGGCATTGGTAGCGCCTTCAGGGTACTAAGAATTACTCGCAAATTTCAAAAGGAAAATAAACCAGAGAGGATTATGGATAAACATAAATCTGGTGCGAAAAAGAATAATGGTTTTGGATTAAAGGACAGACTTATTTTGGGGACGTGGAATGTTAGAGGCTTGAATAACAAAGAAGTTGGAAGAAGGAATTGGTTCATCAACTGAGGGAATGCAAGGTGAACATTGCAGTTGTAACAGAAACAAAGAATAAGTTCAAGGGCACAAAGGATCTGGAGGGTTATACATTGATATATAGTGGCGTTGAGCAAGGGAAAAGAGCTTGTTGTGGTGTTGCAATGCTTGTGGATACGAAGTGGAAGAAACATATTCAAAGTTATACCTTTATTAATGAAAGAATAATCACTGTATGCTTGAAAATAGATTGAGGTTACCTGACAGTAACTGGCATATAAGCGCCTGAAGAGAGGAAGAAGGAGGAAAAGGAAGAATATTATGAACACCTTCAAATTCAGGTGAATAAATATCATTCAGATTTTTTGATAATAGTGGGAGACCTGAATGCTAGAGTAGGTAACCAACAAGTTCCAAATGTCTGAGGATGTTTTGGTGAGCCTTGCTTGAATGAAAATGAGAAACAGCTAAGAGATTTTACAATATACAATGAACTGAAGATCACTAATACATTTTTTAGGAAAAAGATATATGTAAATAAACGTGGTGACAAGCGACTATAGATCCTTAATTGATTATGTCATCGCCAATAAGAAAATAGCTCCACAGGTATGTGACACTAGGGTGTATAGAGGAAGTGATATTAATAATGATGATTACCTGGTTATTTCTGAGATAGAGCTACTGGCAAGGCGGAGGAGAAGATTGGCAGCGAGGACAGATATTCCAAATGAGATCTTAAAAGTGTGTTTGCTCCAGGAAGAAAGTATTCGTTTTATGTATCAGCAAAGGTTAACACAACTGCTTGCAGAAAACCCAACAATGAATGATCTAGATGAAGAATGGAAAAATTTAAGGAATGCAGTGAGGGAGATAGCCTATGAAACAGTAAGGAAAACCAAAAAATATAGATTTAAGAAGGGTTTGAAGTTGTGGGACAAGATACAAGAGGCAATAGGAGGTAAAAGGAAGGTGTATAAAGTTATGATACAAAATCCTTCAGACAGCACATGAGAACAGTATAGAATTAAAAGAAATTATGCTAAAATCATAGTGAGAAGAACTCATCAGAAATCGTGGGACAGGTTGATATCTATGGTGGAGAAGGATGTACATGGTAGATAAACAATTGGCTATAAACTCATGAAACAGCTAAATAGCTCAGAGAAAGATACAGTGAGACTGGATATTGTGGGTAAGGAAGAATGGATAGAACATTACAAAGACTTGTGGTATGAGAGATCTATAATAGAAGACTCACTGAATAAAGATTTGATATTGATTTGATAGAAATGAAAGAATTGGAAAATGTTTTGAAAACAACAAAAAACAGAAAGGCAGTAGTAGTAGATGGTATTAACTGTGTACTCTTGAAGTGTGGAGGTAATTATTTAAGCTGCGCCTTTTACACTTACTTAATATGTGTTGGATGAGTTCAAAAATCCCTAAGGAGTGGAAGATAGCCAAGGTGATATCTCTTTTTAAGGGAAGGAATAGAAGTTTGGTGAAAAATTACAGAGTGATAATTTTGTTGTGCACCTGCTATAAATTATACAGCAGTATTGTCAATCATAGACTGCAAAGTATTTTGGAGGTAGTTTTAATGAAGGATCAGGTGGGTTTTCGGAGAAGCTGGTCGTGCATGGACGGTGTTTTTTCTCTTCAACAGATCATTGCAGAAAGAGTAGAGTTTAATTTGGAGACACATCTCTCCTTTGTAGACTATGAGAGGGCCTTCAATAGGGTACTCAGAGGAAAATTATGGTACATCGATGAAAAGAGCGATTCCACAACATTTAATAAATGTGTTTAAAAGTATGTATG
Source organism: Lycorma delicatula (assembly GCF_047948215.1). Taxonomy (NCBI): domain Eukaryota; kingdom Metazoa; phylum Arthropoda; class Insecta; order Hemiptera; family Fulgoridae; genus Lycorma; species Lycorma delicatula. The sequence goes on from NC_134465.1 coordinate 44,787,711, forward strand.
CAAAGACATCAGTAGTAATCATCTGTGACAGGAGGATTACTGAGGAGGTTGTGATAAATAGAGGTGTACAGAAGGTTTGTCCTATTTCACCCTCTCTGTTTAAGACAATATATATATATATATATAATATATATAGATGAAGTGTGTAGAGAATGGAAAAGTGTAGTGAGCTAAGGGATACAAATAAACCCTGATGTATCCATCAATAACATCTTATTTGTAGATGATCAGGTAATCCTTCAAAGAACGGAATATGGTTTGCAGTGGACTGTGTTCTATCTGATTGGTTTAAGCTCTCAATATAATATGAAGATATCCCTGACAAAGACAAAAGTCATGAAATTTCTGGGAAAGTTTCCTGTTAGATCAAAAATCATTCTAAGAGATAAAATTCTTGAACAGGTGTCTCATTTTAATTACCTAGGCTGTCATATTACTTACGAGAATGATAGAGATTGCGATAAGAAGATCTCTAGATTTCAAGCCATTTGTGGAACAATAAGGAGAACACTACACAGGAAGGTGCTGAATGAGACTCAAATGAAGTTTTATATAATGATGGCTGTTCCTACTCCGTTGTATGACTTTGAGGGTTGGTTCTTTAAAAGAGACAGCTCAGTAAAATTCAGGCAGCGGAAATGAGATATCTGTGTTTCGTAAAGGGGTGCAATAGACAAGATCGTTTTAGATGAATATCAGAAGAGAGTTAAATGTTCTACCCTTGTGCAACACAATAGTAGAGAACAGAGAGAAGTGGAAGAACCGTTAATAGGATGGTAAACGGAAGGTTACCCAAGGAACGATAAAAAAAGGACGATAAAAAAAGCACTGGTAATCCAGGTAAGTGTGGTAAGTGTGGGACGATAAAAAAAGCACTGGTAATCCTTTGAAACTGGAACAGGTGAATTGCCTATACTGTGATGGAAGAAGAGGAAGAAGAAGATTTTCTAACTGAATCATCTGTTGTAGTAACTTCAAGATCTGAACTGTATGACTTTTCTTTTGTTCATGTTTTAATTTAACACCGTTTTCTTTTACACTATTTGTATCCCATCTCTTTGATCTTATTTCTTTCTTAAATTTCTTAAACTTTATTTTAAAAAGGGTTATAAAGTTGTAACATACTGAATATTGAAAACTATATGATTTATAGCACCAGGTTTCTTTCATCTGAATATGGCTCTAAAAGATTGACAAGTAATATTTTAGAAATTTTTTTCAAAACGCCCAGTAGATGAAAAAAGAACACATAATATCTTAATTGAGGTAACAGTAAGATATCTTGATTCCTGGCAAGAATCTGATATTTTTACCTATAATTTTTGTCCATCTCATGTTAATTGTTAAAATGTATGAAAAAGCATATTTGATATCATAAAAATAAAAATGGGAAATTATTTTAAAGACTGTAAATTAAAACTGAATCATATTTCTTTTTTGTCCTTATTTTTTTCACAATTTCAAACTATTTTAACAAAGAATTTCTAGCAACCAATTTAACTCCACTTACAGCTGAAGTTGCGGTAATGCAACGTAATTTGTTTTGCATTATTATTACATGAAATAATATTTGTTTACTGTTTGTAAGTAGCCTGCTTTAATAGCAATCGTGCATATAATTAAATAATAGCAAAATGTTTTTGTTGGTAATAAGTATTTATGTTATTTTTCACTAAATTTAATCATTCTTTACTTCTGAGATGACCTATTAATAATTTATATAAGAATAAACTCTGATGTACAATATTATTTCATCTGATTACTACATACTCAAAGATAGCAATAGTTTTTCTATGTAAACTTATCTTATCGTCAATTATTTATTATTTCTATATCTAGACAGAAAAGAATTAATGTTGCACTTGTGCAACTTCAGTAGCAATGAATATTCAGAATGGCTCATTGTTATTGACATGTTTATTCATCACATAAACACAGTGCAGCCTTACATTGATCTTCTGAATAAAAACTTCGGCAATACAGTGTTTCTGTTCACTACCTTTCAACAAACGAACAGATGATAATGTATTTTGGTCACCATTCTTGTAAAACATTTATGAAAGGAAGACCTGCATGCTTTGGCTACAAGGTGTAGTGTTCATTTTCTTCACAAGGATAACTTTTTAACTTTTCTCTTTATGAAGAAAAAGAAGCAGAAGAAGATTTTATCCTTGGATTAAGTACTTCAGTTGTTCAAAATTTATTGTGTGTTGTAGACAATCTTGGAAAGCACAGCATTTATTTTGACAGATTTTTAGTTTGTATAAATTGTTAAATTTACTGAAGAAGGAAGGCTTTTTTGCAACTGGAACAGTTTATGAAAAGAGATTTCAAAACTGCCCTTTGGAAGATTCTCATTCTTTGTGTAAGGAACTTGTAAGATGTACGATTATCAATTTGACACCACCAATTCAATTTTTTTACAAAATAGAATGACAACTCTCCTGTTATTCTAATTACAAATTTTCAATTCTCTGAACCTCTGAATAATATCAAAAGATATTCTAAAAAGAATGAAAATTACAATCCAACAGCCAGATCTCATCAAAATGTTTTATTGATTACCGTAAAAAGTAAACTTGATATTTTCATTGTATATTGTGAAATAAATTGTAAACATTTCATTTATACTTTATCCAAATTTCTGTGTTGTTTCGTTTTTATTTAGAGTCATAAAAATATTAAGCTAAATCAGTTTGTATTAATTAATACATTCTTTCCTGTTGAAGTTGTGTTTCCGCAACATTACATAAAACAACAAATAAACATACCTGAGGGTCAAAAATCACGTATATGATTCAGAAGCATCTATAAACCTAAAAAATCATTTTACAACCAGTGCATCAAAGGGTGGCAAAATATGGATTAAAAGTTTGTCAGTAGTATAATATTGTTTCTGTAAAAGAGGATTCTTTTTATTATATTATAAGTATATTGGTGGGAAGATCTTTTAAATGGTTAAGTAATTTATTACAATGGCAACTGAACATAATAAAACAGTTTCTTATAAGTCAATACTATGTTGAGCTGCATGAAAATAATGCAGTTGCCTGGTCTGAATAAAGGTGGATATTGTTATTTTACTTTCCCAGCTATCGCAATATAAGCTGCTACAGCAGATTATAACATGAAACTAGGTGAAAAAAAATCTAACCCACCGGGTTGGTCTAGTGGTTAACGCGTCTTCCCAAATCAGCTGATTTGGAAGTCGAGAGTTACAGCGTTCAAGTCCTAGTAAAGCCAGATATTTTTACATGGATTTGAATACTAGATCGTGGATACAGGTGTTCTTTGGTGGTTGGGTTTCAATTAACCACACATCTCAGGTACGGTCGAACTGAGAATGTACAAGACTACACTTCATTTACACTCATACATATCATCCTCATTCATCCTCTGAAGAATTATCTAAACGGTAGTTACCGGAGGCTAGACAGGAAAAAGAAAGGTGAAAAAAATCTAAAAAATTGTTTTTTTTTTTTTTTTTTAAGTTTTATTCCTTAAGGACAAATTTTTCTAAATTTCTTCTAATTACATTAAATTTATATAGACATCAGTTACCAAGGAGAATTAGTGGTTTTAAGAAGTACTCTGACTTAAAGAAATTAAAAAAGCTGGGTCCAAAAGTTATAAATAACTATCCATTATTATTAAACAATTACATATATATATATATATATATATATATATATATATATATATATATATATACATTTAAACTTGATAAACAACTATAAAAAAATATTCCTTTTATGTCTTAAAAAAAATTAATTTTTTGAAATTGTCTTAAATTAAAAAAAAAACTTAATAAAATGTATAAAAAATTTTATTTTTAGCAAATTCATATAAATGAAAATGTTAAAAAATCAATTTTTTTTTGAAAAGGAGAAAGTAAAGAAAGTTAATAAAAACTATAAACTTAATAAAAACTATACTAATAGACATTTAAGATAATTCAAAATTATTTAATTCAATGTATCACGAAGATGTTCAAGATATTTCCCTTGATTACTTGTGCAAAACCTAATAGAACATCGACAACAATTAATTGATTGTTGCCAGTATATAACTGATTAGTTGTTGACATTATTAGTTTGATACTAATAATGTCATAGTTGTTCTTAAATGCTCAAATGTATTCAAGATTCTGCACAAAGTTATGTTTTTAAATAAATAAATAAAAATAAACAAATAGATACTATCTCTAAAGTTAAATTTATGGGAAATCTTTCCAAACCTTTCAAAATTAAAACTGAAGTTAGACAAGAAGGTGGACTATCTCCACTTCTTTTCAATTATGCTTTAAAATAAGTTATTAGAAAATTGAAAAAGTTTGAAGAAGAACATAGTGTCAATAAATATAAAATAACTGAGAAGAACTAAAGAATCTATAGGCTGCCTAGCTTTTGCAGATGATTCAGTTACAATAGTATATATTTAGAAATGGATAAAGTGAGATTAGAATTAAAAAAAAAAAATGGCAGGAAAAGTAAGTCTACAGATTTCATGTGAAAAAACAGAATATATGTCTGATGATAAAAGTGCACCAGAAGTATTCAAAACAAGTTATGGAAATATTAAAAAACTGATAACTTTATACATAAAAATAAATATCACTCTCAGAAACAAAAAAGAGAGTAATGATAAGAGAAGAAAATTGAAAAAACTTATTTGAAAGTTAGGAGTTTATGTAACAAAAAAAGTAACCAAAAAATGTTACATTAAGACTATATAATGGTCAAAAACCTGTCTGTGTTATACAGCACAGTACTTTAGTGCTAGATACTCTCTTTTCTCTGTTTAACCTCTGGAACCACCGCAAGGTATTACTAAAGAGGTTGAATATATATGAAGTGTCTTGTACAATCACAGGTCAACCGTTCTTGAAATGTGTGGTTAATTGAAACCCAACCACCTAAGAATATTGTTAGCCATTATCTAATATTCAAATCCATATGAAAGTAACTGCTTTTACTATAGATTTGAACCTTAGAACAGATGACTTTGAAATCAGCTGATTTGCGATGACGAATTCACCACTAGACCAACCCGGTGGGTTTTGATACTAGGTACTAGGTGTGCTTGTGTGAACTGTAAATTTTATTGTGTTGAGTTCTTTCAGTGGAATCAAACTTCAATTAGAACTGTGAATCATACTTCTAAAAGCAGATAATTAATGTGAGGTTGGGTCATTTGAGGTATTGTGAATGAAAATATCTATCATTATGGTTTTTATAGGTTTTTAAACTGATTTTGTCAGTTGTTTTTTTGAGATGGTGAGGTCAAGAAAGCCTAGGTCTTAGAAAGGTCTAAGATAAGTACATACAATGTGGATTGTTTCTATTAATATTTTCTAGATTACAAAAAAAATTATTAACAAAATAACATAGTGGAAATAATTTGAAAATATTGGTGAAATAATGAAATTGTTGGTAATGAACTATAGCAAAGTAATAACATTTATAAAATAGTTAATTTTTTTATATTTTTTAAGGAAGTATTGTGATCGCAAAACATTTCAGTTTTCAGATTTCAATGGAAATATCCATTTTTAACATAACTTACCTGAATCCATTTTAGCTATTTTTGGAATGACATCTGTACGTACGTAAGAGTTCTATTTTCTAATCAAATCGAATCATTTTTTTAATACACCAGCACTTTGGGTAGTTTTTATTTAATTTATGTTAATTTTAAAATTAATAACATAAAAAAAATCAAATTATAAAAAACAACTTACGCTGATTTATAATTACTATTTTTTTAAATCGATAATGACATTGTGAGTTTCGTCTTTTTTATATTTATTTAATTTTCTTTGTGTTTTTACGCGAGGAAGCAACATAATTCAGTAGTAAAAAGTTCATTTATTACGTTTTCCAACCTGATAAACGCGGTGTGGTGATGTACGTGTCAGATTCAGTGATTGACTACCGGAGTGTATTTTGTTATTTGTTGTGAGCGAATTCTGTGTAACATTTTAGTACGTATTTCTATATTTATTTAATAACTTTTAGGTTGTTATTTTGTGCTAACTTTTAATTACCATGAAAAAAGTATACGTACATAAATACATAGAGTTTCATGTAGTATGTAACCTAACTTGTCGGAATTTTTATAATTTATTTTAGTAAACTGTATTTTGGTTTGAGTAGCATTATTTATTGAATCATCGATATCTTAGATTTCTTTTACCCAACTTTCCTATTATTCTGTGATTATTTCTGTAATTACTTCTAATTACAGATTTTTCACAAACTGGGTATATGTATTGCTTAGAGTTAACTTGTAAAATAATTTTCTAATTACTGTTAAATATTTAGGACTGTCATTAAATTCTATAATATATTTATTATAAAACTCGCGCTTGTGTGTGTATGATATGTATATATGTGATGTTAACGTTTTATGAAATGATACAATAAATTTGTATAATATATTTTGTTTCATGGTATGATTAACCATTCTTCTATTAAATTACAATTTTTAGTTGTATTTTTTGTATTCTGCAATTTTTTTGTATTCTGCGTGTTTACTATCCAATATTCACATTATGTGTATTTACTGAATAATTTCTACTACTTCCCAAAAGATAAGTACTAATCTGTTCAGAATGTTCATTTTATTGTAATGTTTTTCTATTTTTATATCTTGGAATGAATTCAATTATTATACTTTACTTAACTTTTGCGGTCAGATTTGAGTACTTTATGATTGTGTAGGCAAGCAGGATTGAAATGGTTGTTTTAATATGATTTTGGTTGTAATTTTTAACCCTAATTCATATTTTATGCCATCCCAACCTAATCTGTTTTCCCAAATGAAGTGGTTTATTGCTTGTTTTCCATTTTTTTACTTATTACATTAAATTTCTACATTGAAACTTTTTTTTAGGTCAAAATGACATTGGTCGAGCAACCTTGTTATACTTTAATAAACTTCCCTTCGGATTCAGAACAGCCAAATGAAATGCAGCTGAAAATGGATCTTGGTAAGTGAATTAAAAATTGATTTTGATATAATAGATCTATAATAATTTATGTTAATTTACATAATCAAATTGTGTCTTTACTTGAAACTTACACCAGACTTTTAATGCATGTGGCTTAGCAGTATCATATAGAGTAATGATGTTATAAAAAATCATAGTATTTGATACTGCATTAATTTGACTTGGTAATTTTTTATTTTAGAGGAAAGAATATTCAAATTTCTAAAGGGCCATTTATCTGAATTTTATCTTTAATCCAATGTGATAAGTTTATATACAAGGATTATTTAATAATTATAGATAAATGATTAGAAAAATAATTAGTTATTTATGCAATGAAACTAAAGCTACTTTTCAACATAATCCTCAGCTACATTTAGGAATCTTTGTGTGAGAACTCTTATTCCAGAATTGTTCTCGGCGGTGTACGAGCCATTCTTTTTCTGCATTCTCATCACATTGTTGCCAAATTCTGTATCACATAAAAATTTGGTTTGCATTAATGAATAGTAAATATTATTTTGTATGTAAATGTTTTGAAAAATAATGTGTATTTCTCAATGAGGTGGCTGCTTTAAATTATGGTATTAAATAATATGCATCAGCATATAAAATTTTATGGTTCTTACGTATTAACGCCACCGCAGCTACAGCTTTATTTAAAAACAAAGTAGTCAATCGGATTTTGGTGGAAAATGAACAGTTTCCTTATTAATTTTAATAAATGGTTATTTATATTTATTTTTTTTATAAATATAGTTTAACCAAACTTTAACCTACGCTCGCTTCACTCGCTAACCTTGACTAATTAACACCATAATTTTTAGAGTATTTTTGTAATAAATTCAGTAATTATTGCAATTATTTATTATTTAAATAATCAAAACACTCCTGTTAATTAGTCAAGGTTAGCGAGCGAAGCGAGCGTAGGTTAAGTTTGGTTAAATTATATTTATAAAATAAATAAATATAATAACCATTTATTAAAATTAATAAAGAGACTGTTTTGAATCTATGTTTTTAACTTTATATCCGCCTATTTTCCACCGACATCCGATTGACTACTTTGTTTTTAAATAAAGCTGTAGCTGCGGTGGCGTTAATACATAAGTACCAATTTTATTCCCGTATTTTTATATTTATTTGTACAATGTATGTACTTAATTGAGTTGGGCAATTTAAAAAATTAATGAACAGGAAATTTTTTCATTTATATGATTTTTTATAAATGAACAAATTTTATATTTATAAACATTTAAATTACCACAAAACTGTCCTATTATTTAAAAAAAAAAACATTTTTCTGGTATAAGGAAGGCTTTCTATAATTGAATGTAGCAGTATACTCCAGTGACAATCATAAGCTTAACAAAGTGGCAGTATGCTGAATGTCATGAATTCTCTTCACTGGCTTCTTTCATTGCCATTGCATTTTTGAATGTGTAGACAAATTTTATGTCTTATACCTTACCGTGTGGAGTTAAAATAATTCAGCTGTATGTAGTTTTTTTACTCTGCTATCTGTTGTTTTTATTGTGTAGCCAGCAGCTCAAAAGTTCAAACCGTTAGTGTAAGTAGGATGTATAATGGAATAGGACAATCTAGGAAGATCACCAAGGTCAATTTGTGTAAAAGGATTTCACATAGAAAGGGTGTCCGGTCTACACTTGATGACTTATTGCTACTAAATGCTTTACAGTAAGGTGTGAGTAATTGCGTCTTTTTCTCCACTATAGTAGTATTGCCGATATTAATTGTATTTAAATCTATACTGGGACCTCGTTTGGTATGTGGGTATCGCTTTCTTTTTTCTTCAAATCAGTGGGTATTTGCAGAGAATTATAAATATAATCTAACCAAACTTAATCTTTGCTCGCTAATCAATATTTTTATATTCAGGGTCCATCTGCATTATTTCTACTACATTTCATTACTTTCGTTTTGTTCTTGTTTATTTTCATGCGGTAGTTCTTATGTAGGACTTCATCCATGCTGTTCACTGTTCTAAATCTTTTTTACTTTTAGCAAGAATTACTATTTCATCAGCAAATCGTAACATCTTTATCTTTTCATCTTGCCCTGTTACTCTGGATCTAAATTGTTCTTTAACATTATTAATTGCAAATTCTATATAAAGATGTTCAGCAAGTATGTTCAGCATTATAAAATTCTGAACAATTTATTCCAGTTATCAAATAAATGCCTTTTGTAAGTCTATAAATGCCAAGTATGTTGGTTTATTTTTTTTAAGCTTCCTTCTACTATTAATCTGAGGGCTAAAATTGCTGTTTATAACATTTCAAATGTTTCCAAATAATTTTCCTGGTTTAATACAAAATTGTATGTTCATTGTTAATGAAAATTACTTATTTTAAATGCATTCAAAATTGCACAGCCACGTAATACTATTGCACACAAATGTAGTATGATGACTAAGCAGACATCCAGTGTGCCTGATGACTCAACTCTTTTTTTGTTTTCTCCGACCAGTTTTCCAGCTTTTGCTGGGTCTGAGTGAGTGAGTGCACATGCGCGCGCGTGTGTGTGTATAAGCAAATGGAATTACTGCTGCAGGTGTAGTGCAATGTAAGTGTATGTGTACCGGTAAACATGTAGTCTGGAACAAACTCATGTTGACGACTCCTGAAGTGTGTGGTTAATGGAAACCCAACCACCAAACTATAACACTATTATCCACAGTATCCACTGACTAGCATTGAAATTCTTATAAAAGCAACTGCCTTTACTTGGACTTGAACCTTAGAAAACTCTCAACTTTGAAAATCAGCTGATTTTATGATAAGTTTAACCACCAGACTAACTTAAAGGTTGAACAGTAAGTTATGAGACTCTCTTTGTCTGTTTAACCTCCAGAACTACTGGAAGGTATCACTTCAGATGATGAATGAGGATGGTATGAATGTAAATGAATTGTAGTCTTGTGCAGTCTCGGATTGACTATTCCTGAGTTGTGTGGTTAATTGAAACTTACCTAAGAACAGTTGTATCAATGATTTAGAATTCAAATCTGCATAAAAGTAACTGCCTTTACTAAGATTTGAACCTGGACTTTAGAACTCTTGACTTCGAAATCAGCTGATTGATTTGCGATGACAAGTTCACCACTGGATCAACCAGATGGGTTAAGTTATTAGAATAGTCATTAGCTTCTATAATATATGGTCTACTCAATACTTATCTGTCTTTGTCCCTCAAATGTTTTTTTTACTTCCCTTTCAGTCAGTAATTTAATAAATGTTCTCTTTTGAATCGTGTAAAGATCTCTTTTTTTATCATCCTTTCTCTTTGCATCATCTTCTATGTTTGCTTCTCTTCTCTTATTAAATTTTTTTTCTTTTCGTTTTTCTAGAAAAAGGTGATATAAAGACTAAGATTGAAGCATTGAAGAAAACCATTCATATGATTGCAAATGGTGAAAGATTGCCAAATCTTCTTATGATTATTATTAGATTTGTGCTTCCTCTTCAAGATCATACTATTAAAAAATTACTGTTAATATTCTGGGAAATTGTACCTAAAACGTCACCAGATGGAAAATTGTTACAAGAAATGATATTAGTTTGCGATGCTTATCGTAAGGTAAGTAAATCATTTTATTTATTGTTATTTTATTATAATAGATTATCTTGAAATTAGCAATAAAATAATGTTAATTTTTCTGAAAATTGCTCAATTTTAAAGCTTATCAAAGTTCAGTTATTTGGGTTCAGAAAAAAAGACAGTATTGAACATTGCAATATAAGATCAAAAGTATTATCTCCCTTTATATAAAAATGAAGGTCCTAGTAGGTTTGTGTTAGAGTTTCATTCTATATTTTATCGACCTACTTAATCTTCATCATTTTTGTGCAACATTGTGTTTCAAAGGCCTTTTATATTTTTTTCTTTCTGCTTTTGTTATCATCCTTGTTTTATTAGCATAAAGTGGCGCCGTACTCCACACAAGTGTATCTTTGTGATTCTTAGATTTGTATTTGATAGTAACAGGCTATATCACTTACTATATGTAATCTTAACTTATGATACCAGGTATCATTACCTACTTAGTTACAGACTGGTACTGTTCTCTTCTTTTTTTCTCTTTTTGTGGCATGTTTCTAAATATCATCAGTCTCCAAGGTAATAATTACGCTTTTTAACAGAGAATCATACTTGTAAATGATCTTTCAAAGCCTGCTACTCTTCTTTCAGTCACTGCTTAACGGCATTAAGGAGTTTCTGCCATCCACTTTTTGATCTCTACCACCATATGTTGTCCATTTTTATAATTTTTCCTAGATAGGAAAATTCTGTTATATATGTTCCTCTATTTTAATATTTAATTCCTCATTCATTATCGTGTGTTTTGGTTTTGTCACACTTCATTATCTTTGTTTTACTGTTTATTAAATTGAATTGATTTCCTAATATTAAATTCATGTTGTTCTGTATTTATCCACTTATATTTGGTTTCTGTCCAAAAACTGATCAGAGAATCTTAAAATTTGAGGATGATATTGTTCTTTTAACAGAAAATAAAATCGAGTTAAAAGAAATACTTAAGAGCGTGAATTCATTGGTTGAGGTAGAATTGTGCCAATCTGCCTTTAATTATCCTTTTTCTATCCTTTCCAAATTTCCTACCTACGTAACAGAACTGATTTAAATAGTGTGTATCATCAGGGTTATCTATTAAAACAGGTGTAAATATTTACTGGAATTTTTTTCTGTAATACTTTCTTTGGCCATCAGTTTCTGTATTATTTTTGTTTATTTCTGATTTCTTGTGCTTTTTTCTAATTAAACATATTCAATTCCTTTAAAAATTTATTGGTTCCATTCTTATTCTTGTATGTTTATGTCATCATGTGGTATTCTGCTTGTTTGCAGGTCCCTGGCACTATCGTCTCCATCTCTTTCTGCCCCATGCATTTTTTTCGTCTCATTAAAACCTTTAGCCTCTTCCTTCCTCTTCTTTTTTCACTTTCAACGGAGTCTCCAAGAACTGTATTTATTATCCCTTTTTCTCCAATTATAAGCTTGATCCAGTTTCCTTTCTTCCTTCTGATGGTTGCCAGTATTGTTCTTTCTTCATTTATTCTTCTATGTTACTTACTCTCTCTACCCATTTTATATTTTCCATCCTTCTCTAGATTCATATCTCAAAAACTTCTATCTTTTCCTTTCTCCTTGATCTCTCATGTTTCAGAACTGTAAAAAAGTATACTCCATACATAGCGTTTTACCAGTCTCTCTCAGGTTCAGATCCAAGTTGCTGCGGAGTATATTTTTCTTCCAAAAAAAAGTTTTCCTTTGCCATTGCAGTTATTTTCTTGATCCCTTCTTTACTTTTCCAGTCTTCAATTACTCCTGTCTCGAGATATCTTATTTTGTACTTGCCTGATTTTTTTTCTTCTGCTATTACAACATCTTTATCTGCCCTTTCATTTACCTTAACTTTTGTATTCCTCATCTTTATTTTCATCCCTTATTCCTTCATCCCTGCTTCCAATAAAATTTCTTGTAATGTCTGAGTGTCAGCTGCAGTCAATAGATTGTCAGAAAATCTGATACAATTTATATTTATTTCATTTATGCTTACTCCTTTTTGCCCATCCAATATTTCTTACAGCATTTTGTTGATGTAAAGGATGAACAGTGTTGGAAACAGCAGCCTTGCCTCACTCCTTTGACTAATTCTAATCAATTTGTGAGATTCTCGTTTATTTTCACAGCTGCTTTTTGCATCATATACACTTTTCTGATCAGTTTCCTATCCTTCCAATCCATGCTCTTTTCTTTCAAAACCTCAAATAACTTTTTCCATTATACTCTATCAAATACCTTTAACATAACATATGCTCAATCCTCTTCCTCTTTCAAAATATTTCTCTCCATTCATTCTGACCAATCCTACAGTTTCTATTGTTCCTTTTCGTTTTCTACATTCAAATTGTTCTTCCCCAGCATTCTTCTCTATTTTTGTAATCAACTTTCTATTTATAACTCTCGGCATTATTTTTGCAGCATGTATATTAAGCTGATAGTTGTATGTTCTTTACATTTTTTGGTTCCAACTTTTTATGTATCACTATCGTTATTGTTTTAACAAAATCTTCTGGCCATACCTCAGTATTTATAAATTGTATTGTATATTGACTTCAATATACAATACAATTTATTTCAAATACATTTGTATTTCATCTATTCCTTCATCTTCTAAACATTTAAAGAGGTCTATTGAAAGTTCATTTACTCCTGTTCTTCATGTCTTTAGCAGCTTGTATAATTTGAGATCTCAAAATTGGTGGGTCTTTCTCCTCTTCCATAATTTCTTCTTCCATCTCAGCTTCCTGTGTTTCCCACTTCCTTCTGTTTACATACTAGTCCTCTATATAGTCTTCCCATCATTTTTTTATCTCATCTTCTTTATAAATGCTTTTACTACCTTCTCAATTTCTCTCATTTTATAAGTAGGATTTTTTCTATCCTGTGTGATGTTTTTTACCTTCTTATACAACATGTCATACGTTTCCTTTTCTAAATCTTCTATGTCTTTAGGTTCTTCTTTTAGCCACCTTTCCCTAGCTTTATGTGTTTCTTTAATTCGTTACTCAATCTTTGATAGATTGCTCTGCTGCTTTCTTTATTTTATTTTCTTCTTTCTTCCACTTTCATGTCATTTCTTGTGTTAATCAAGGCTTCTTTGCCCAGATGCCTTTGCAGAAACTTATTCCTTTCTCTGCAGATTCCCTCATCGATGATTCTATCCTTGACCACATTTTCTGTGCTGGTTCATTTTCCCTTTTACCTTGAGTCAGCCTTTTGCCTTTATTAGCATTTCACCCACTTATATTCTCCCTATGTCCTCTAGTCCCTCTATATTCCATTTTTTATCCTTCATTGCACGTTGAGTTCTTTTTAATCTTATTTTCATTTCAGTCATTAACAGAATCTGATTATCTAATTTGTCGGCTACTGGAACACCATTTGCCTTCTTAACAGAATTCCTCTATCTTATTTTCAACGAAAAAATGATATATCTGAAAAAAAAGATCTATTAGTTTATCCTGTCCAAATATATCTTCATTTATGATTCTTAAAAAACTTAGTTGAAATTCAACCACAGCCTGTCTCCTCTCATTTTGTTTCCAATCCAAACTTGCCCACTGTCTTTCCAACTTCACCTCCCACCACTGCATTCCAGTCCCCCATAATTATTTTACACCAATCTTGTTCATTTTCTAATAAATTCTCATGTTATTATATATCTTTTTAATATCTTCATCCTTATACTCCAATATTGGCATGTATACCTGAACTATTACTGGATCTTTTGGCAGCATCCAATCCTTAAAGCCATTACTCTATCATCCAGATAAATTACTTTTTGTACTATTCTTGATACATTACTTTTTATAGCTACTGTAACTCCGTTTTTTCCTCTTTCAATTCCTGAGTAACATAAGGTAACTTCACCACTTAACTCTCCTCTTCCCTCCTATCTAACCTAGCTTATCTGTATTTTATCCATTTTATTTATTTTTATCTCTAAGTTTTCCAACTTACCTGATGACAATAATGTTCTCACATTCAATGTACCTGTTCTCACTGCTTTGTCTTTTCTGTGACATTTCTCCTGCTTCCGCTGGAGATCCAAATGGAGGTTATTTTACCTCCGGAATATGTAACAAAAGAAGACTTAACCGTGGTCCCTGACTAGGAATAAGTAATACAATGAGTGGTTTTCTGTTGTTTTCTGCATCCTAATGGTGTTAACTTTTGATAGAAGTTTCTTCCACCTTTGAGCAGAACACAATAGAGTGCCCCAAACCCCTACTGCTCATCCGCCTTCCGAAAAAGCCGTTGGGATTTGTAGGGGCAGAGTAACTTATCTTGGGAGCTGTTCAGTCCCTTCATTCATTAATCACTTTTAATATTTATAAATATATACAATCATTGCCCCCTCTACTTGCTGGGAGGTGAATTTCAGGATTTTCTCTTCATGAAATCTAAGACGTAATTGGCATTTCTTTAATTGTTTAGTACTACTTTTAGAGAGGATGTTTTTATATATATATTTAAAAGTAATTTTGTATGTCTGGTTATATGTATGCTAACCAATAAACAACCAAACAAAATTTGATGGTCTGTTAAATCTTAGAAGACTAAAATATAAGTAGATTTATTTAAGTTAATAGTTCATTCTGTCCCTGGTTATTTTAAGATGTAGATTTATTTTTGACAAGGTGGATTATTTTAACATACATAATATTAATTTTTTTTTTTTTTTGAGTAACAACAAATACCCTGGTGATAGTCATCATTTTACTGTCTTGGTAATTGTTTTAAATTATTAATTTTTCTAAATTATATAAATGTATACATAATTATTCAGCTGCAATTATTTATTTAGTTATGTTTTTATTTTAAATTAAATTTTATTTAAAAGATTTTTCTTGTGTAATATTATGTGATGTCTGTTCTCTGGAATAATTGGTACTTGCTGAATGTAAAATAGTCCTGTTTTGGAATCTCTGGGTGGTGACTACTCAAGAGATCTTAAGGAATTTAAGAATCATGATTAAAATATTCTGGGTATTTAATAAATATTAAAATTATACTATAAAAGGTGATAAAAACTAAAATATAGATGAGAATGTCATCAAGGATCTAGAATGTAACAAATTTACTAAGGTAAGAAGAAGGCAAAATATAAAAGTAACAGAGAAATGCATCTAATAAGTCTAATCACTAATAATAATAATAAAATATATAATAATTTTTCTATTCTGTTTTTTCTAGGATTTGCAGCATCCAAATGAATTTCTTCGTGGCTCAACGTTAAGGTTCTTATGTAAGTTAAAAGAACCAGAATTATTAGAACCTTTAATGCCAGCTATACGTGCTTGTCTTGAACATAGACATTCTTATGTTCGTAGAAATGCTGTACTTGCTATTTTTACCATTTACAGGTTAGTTTTATTGTAAATTTAGTTTTAATCTTAAGATTTTTGAAATTGTAAGGTTAATTTTAATTTTAAAAAATTATACTTATTTTGTACTAGTTTTGAGTTGATAATTTTTTTTTTGTTTTTTTCCACCCCAGAAACTTTGAGTTTTTGATTCCTGATGCACCAGAGTTAATTGCAAATTTTTTGGAAGGTGAACAAGATATGTCTTGTAAACGAAATGCATTCCTTATGTTGTTGCATGCCGATCAGGATAGAGCTTTAACATACTTAGCATCCTGTCTTGATCAAGTCACTTCGTTTGGTGATATACTTCAGCTTGTTATTGTCGAATTAATTTATAAGGTAAGTCTAAATTTTGTTTTACTAATAACAAGTATGTTTTTGATAATAACATGATTCCCTAATGTATGTGCTTCCTGTTTATTTTTTTATCTTCGGGGTGACTTATTGTACCAAGAATATGCATAATTTATAGAATAAATCATTATCAAAAATTAAAAAAATTAACTGAAATTGAATTTACATGAAATTTTTTTTTTTGTATAGGTTTGCCATGCTAATCCAACAGAAAGATCACGATTTATTAGGTGTATTTACAATTTATTGAACTCAAACAGTCCAGCTGTCCGTTATGAAGCTGCCGGAACTTTAGTTACATTATCGAGTGCTCCTACAGCAATTAAGGTAAGAAATTGTTTTTTTAAATTAAAAAGAAATGAATAAATTGAACGACTTCAAGAAAAAAAATGAACTGTCAATATCAACATTTAAAAATATTACTAAACTTTTTCGGCAACGACAACATTAATTTGCCGTTGATATGATACAACAATATAATATTTTTATTGGCATAAATAAAAATCATAAAGTGTAATTTCTTCAGTCTACCACTATCATATGTTTTTGAGCTGCACCTACCACTACTTCTGTATGGATACAATTTACTTTATCTTTTGACTGAATGCTACTGACATCTCCGTAACATTTTAAATTAAATATCTATCTGTATATCAATAGATTATATGTATTGGTTTTGACATCATTCTTTCACATGCTATACAGTTTGTACACATTCATGTGTATGTAAGTGGGCAGTACAAGTTGTGTGTAAACTTTAAAAAGAATATGTTTTAGCTTAAAATTAATATTTTGTTTCAATAGTTATTTTTCTTTTTAATTTCAATTTTATTACAACTGACATAATGGAAGAGTAAAAAGTTGAAGTGTGGCTGTTTTTGTGGTGTTTGCCTACTAGTTTATCCAGATAAATAAATAACTTTGTCGGATAATAATTCTTATATAATATCCTAATAAATAAAAGTAAAGAACTATATTACATTTTCCTAAATATTTGTGAGGTATAGTGATGGTGCACCTTAAACAGTCTATAATTTATTAAATGTTATTGTTTCTAAAAATTCAGTACTCATGGGGTGAAAAATGACCAACAGAGAAAAATTTTAAATACTTGAAAAGTAGATAAAACATTTTATTATATTTTGACATTAAATTTTCATATATCTCTTAATAGTGTCATGAAACGTTAAAATATTACTTCTAGGAAATTTATGAAAAGGGTACTTCTAATATATATATATATATATATATATATATATTTTTTTTTTTTTCAAATAATTCATTAACATTTTGACCATTCTATTAATAAAATTTAATATTATATGAAATATAAACCACCAAAACACAGTAATTAGATAGGTTAAACGTACCACATTAATTTCTAATAAATAAAGAGGTCTGTTATTTTCATTTTCTTTTTGAAAATAACCCCTCAACCATTTTATAAATACTTGACTTTCGGATTTAAAAGCTGAGCCCTGACCAGGCTTTGTTTATTCTGCCACTCTTACCCATAACACAACAGCAATATTTTTTTGTGATGATAAAAAATATATCGTAAAAGTTTGCAGTACTGATTCGATTCGTTACTCTGTAAATCAAGTCAAGCAATGAGAGAGGGAGCACTTCAAGCGAGTCTACATAGGAAGCTTACGAGTGGTTGCTAAGTAATGGAGAGGAGAAAGATAAACCCTTCAGCTGTGGTTAACCCTACACCTTGAATTAAGAGACAGTGCGAGCAGGAAAGAGAATTTGTGTGGGGCAAGTTAGGATAAAAGTATGGTAGTTAAAATAATTGACAAATTTGTTGAGGATTCAGCCTATCAATCACGGTCCTACCTAGTTAAATCTTTGTTTTGCTGAACGTTACTTTTTGAATTATTTTATCTTTATATTGTTTTATCATATTAAGTTACAAAGAATGGTTAGTCAGGTGTTCCTTGTGCATCCAAATCAAATTTAATATTTTTTTAATGTATTCGTTATTTCACTATTCTTTAATTATTTTTGTTTTAGGCTGCTGCGTCATGCTATATCGACTTAATTGTTAAAGAGAGCGATAACAATGTTAAATTAATTGTGTTAGATAGATTAATTGCTCTGAAAGAGCATCCAGCTCATGAACGTGTTCTACAGGATCTTGTCATGGATATATTGCGTGTTTTGGCTAGTCCTGATCTGGAAGTTAGGAAGAAAACACTTAATCTTGGTTAGTAAAAAAAAATAGTTGTCCATTTGTTTTTTGTTATATTTTTGTCTTACTATTCTAATATGTTTGAGTAGTATGTTGTTTTCAGTTTTATAAGTTTAAAACATTTTCTTTTATTATTTGGTAATATAAATACATTAATTTTATTTTTAAACTGTTTGTTATAGCGATGGAATTGGTTTCCTCACGTAATATTGAAGAAATGGTACTCGTTTTAAAGAAAGAAGTCGCTAAAACACATAATGTCGGTGAACATGAAGATACTGGAAAGTACAGACAGTTGCTTGTGAGAACTTTACATTCATGCTGTATTAAGGTAAAATAAATAACTAATATCATTTATTTTTATTTAATAACTAAATTTTTACCATAGAATCCTATCAATTTATTATTTAAACTAACTAAATTTCCTTTTGCTTCTCTGGTTTTAAATTCTTAGCTAATTTAAGATGGAACTTTTTGGTTAAAATTTCAAAAACACTATTTTTTAGTTTTTTCAAATTTTATTTGTTCCAATTCTCCCTTGAGTTTTTATGTTAATAAATTATTTGTTAAATAATTCAAAAAAGTTAAGTTTTACAGAAACGAAAAAGGGTAGTTAGTGGAGCTCCTGTTTGAAATTTCAAAATTATTTTTTGTATTAGTTACAAAAAATGTTCTCTTAACGCTTTGATCCTGCTAGGTTAACTTTTTACGATTGCAGGAGGAAGACAAGATCCTTTATTTAATGTTATAGGTAAGAGAATAATATGTATTGGTCAGGGTTAACCCTTCAATAGAGGATTTGTACAGAAATATGTGCAACTTTCAGAGAAAAAATTATAATATTTGTATTTGTTAAGTTTTAAGTTGGATTTCTTTATCAATCTTTCTTTTTTACCATTAAAATAAAATTGCCATCATTTGAATGAACTACATATTTCAAACCATTAAAAGAAAAGTTTTTATGAAAGACTTTCAGCTTTCCTTCTGTTGTAGCATAATAGAGTATCAAAAGTAATAAGTTAAACTAAATATAGTAGTTTATGAAAGTTGTAAAAACAACTTGAGTACACCCAGCAAAGGCCTGCTTGCTAGGTTTTCAATGTCATGAAAATGATTGATTTTACTACGAGGAATAAATTTTAATTTTAAACATATTGCCAGTAGATAACATCACACAAATATCACAATGATAAGCTAAAACAAATTGAAATCAGTGTGTTCATTGACAGTTAATTTAAAAATGAGTATACAGGATTGCTCTTTGTAAATTGATAGAACCCAAATACAAGAATGCTATTTAAAAAATTTAAGAAAACTCTGCATTTTGCAAGGCTTATAAACAAGACTCTAATGGAGGTAATTAGTTGTATATTTATAATATATTTAATTTTTTTAATGAAATAAAAATAACATCTCGTCTAAGCTACTCGTGCACAAAATTTTGAAGTTATGTTGTAACGTTGAAATTTACAAATCTTAAGAAGTTTTTTGCACATTATTATCTTATAGATGGTTTTTATAATTTTTATTAATAAAATTTTATATTTAATCTCTCAACTCCGAGGAGACATAGACTCGGATCACTATGTAGTCAAAATTAAAATTAAATTTACTCCCCAAAGAAAGTAACAAAACCAAGCCCCTAAAACTAAAAGAAAAGTGGAAGGAACCTACCCAACTAACCAAAAATGAATATTAACAAAAAGCAATCAAAAAAAAAAAAAAATCACGGATAAAGTAGTAGATCTAGTCAACAACCTTAAACAAATTGCTGAAGAATTAGCCCCTGTAAAATCTCATAAAAAAACATCAGTGGTGGAACAGCGAATGTGACGAAGAAGTGGAAGAAAGACAAAGCATAGTTATTTCACCAATCCCAAAAATCAAAAGCATCCTTCCAAAATCTAGTAAAACAAAGAAAAGAAACTACCTAAACCCTAAAGAAAATAAAAAGACAACACCATAAAGATGCACTGAAATCAGTAGAAGAAGAATTCAATAAAACACAGTCGAGAGACAAAAATTTCAAAAATGAACTCCCAACTCTGTTAATAAAGACTGAAAATGGTGAATTGGGTCATAAGACAACGCAGAAATTCTGGGTTAATATTTCAACAAACTCTTAAATTGCAAAGAACTGACAGAACTCCAAAACTTCAACATCAACACTCCAATAACAATACTACCAGAAAACATCAACCCTGTCACAATAGAAGAAGTCTATGAAGCACTGGGTGAGATGAATTACAATGCAGCAGCAGAAGATCAGACTTTTGTAGAGATCTGGAAACGTGCAGGAAGATCAGCAAAAATTTCCCTTCATCAACATCTGGATCGAAGAACTACCAGAACACTGGATGACAGCCCTCATCCATCTGCTACAAAACAGACAAAAAAGGGACAAAACAGACCCTAACAATTACAAGGGAATCTCACTCCTAGGCACAAAATTCTTTCAAGAATCATCTTCAACAGGATTAGTTTACAACTTGAGAAAGAACTAGGAGAATACCAGGGAGGTTTCAGACCCTGGAGGAGCTGTCCAGACCAGATTGTGAGTCTCAGGCTAATAATGGATTACAACAGGAAAAGAAACAGACATAGTTGTAACATTTGTAGATTTCAAGAAAGCTTATGACTGCATCCATGGAGAATCCCTACTAAAAATTTTAAGACACCTTGGACTACATACCAGACTAAAAAAAAAGATAAAATTGACCCTTACAAACACTAAGTTGCAGGTAAATTTCAGAGGCAATCTCTCTGAACCATTTGAGATTAAAATAGGACTGCGCCAAGGTGATGGGTTCTCACTGCTATTATTGAACTGCGCTCTAGAAATGATAATAAGAGAACGGCTCAAAAAATTCTCCCAGAAAGTAAAAATAGGCTGAAAAATCAAACTGTTTTGTTTTCACCAACGAGTGGACTGCTAACAAATGACATCAACAAAGCTAAATCACAGATATTAGAACTTCAAAATATTACAAATAAAATTGGTCTCAAAATTAATTAAAAAAGACAGAGATTATGCCTAAAAAACTAACACGATTAAAAGAAATAAACATAAATGGTAGTAAAATCAAAGTTGTTACCCAATTTAATTACCTCTGAGAAGTAATAACAAACAACCTAATTGAAAAAAACCTCAATCCAAATAAGAAGAAGCAAACATTTTTGAAGCTCAAAAATTAACCTGGTACACTTACAATAAAAAATTCCTATCAGTAAACACAAAATTAAGATACTGCAACACAGTTATAAAACCAGAAGTCACTTATGTAGCAGAAACACTCTTCTGCGTGAGTAAACAATCAAGACAAGACAGATAGACTCCAGAAAATCAAAAGAAGAATTGGAAGAACCTGCATCAATAAAAAGCACCAGAAATATGGGCAGTGAGAGATTGTGCGTACAGTCGTGTACAAAGAGTTAGAACTACTCATCACTGATATCATGCATAAGAGGAGACTAGGATTCTTTGGATATATCATGAGGATGCAAGATTTAAGACTTCTGAAACAGCTATAGTATAGTGCGATCTCAACGAAAAACACCAAGACATGATGCAGATTAGAGAAATAAGAGAGGATCTGAAGGAAATTGTCCTTATACCAAAAGACACTACAGATAAGATAAAATTAAACAAGAAAATCAAGAACAAAAACACTCACAAGAAACTCAACACAGACATTTTCAGCACCAGAAAGGGCACAAACGCATGAAAAAGTACTGGGAGGGACCACAAGGCACTAACAGTCCCATAGAAGAGACTTGGATAATGGATTGGCTAAAGTGATCCCATGCGGTCATAAAAGATAATAGTATTAATATATAAAATACTTTACAAGGAACATAAATTGTTATACAATATCTTTATTGTTTTCTTTTCTTTGGGTTTAAAAATTCCTTGTATGTAGTTAAGATTGTACAAGTTTAACGTTATTGTTAAATCAACCTTTTTTTTTTTTTTTTGTTATCCTTTCATATAAAAAATATTTTGTAAACAATTGTATGAATTAGATGTGAATTTCCTTAATTTAAGGGGTCACTTGTAAATTAATAAAATTGACTGTACTTTGAAAATTGTGTTATACATTTTTAAGAATATTTTCCATTTAAATCTTGTTGCTCTTCTAATTCCTTTTACCCAGTTTTCTATTAGGCAGGCTGCATCAAAAACAATTTTCATGTAATTTTATATTTCAATAACTCTTCCTGTAAACATCAATAAAAATCCTCCTATGTCCTCTATTACATTGTGTGTACAGCTATTAATGTTTTCACTGGTTTTTTCTACAGCATTAGGACATCTCATTTTTTTATTTCATATAATCTGTTAGCTACTGTTGTATTTTTCATCGTCATTTCATGCTCATTGCAACTTAGTATTTCTTGTTAAATTCTTTCATTTAGATTTCCCATTCCAATAATTTGCCTAACTATGTCAGTTCTCATTCTGTCTTTCTTTGTCTATCATTTGAGGCTTTCAATTTTTGTTTAATCTTTGTTGGCTGTGTGTGTGTGTCTGCATCAAACAGTTAAACTAAAATTATGCCAATTTTCAAACTCATTCTTCCAAATATCTCTACCTCCCTCACTGGATGTTTGGAACTTCGTACTAAATTCATCTCCTCTGCGTCTGTCTTGAGAATAATTCTTAACATTTTTAATTACCTTTTGAATCATAATTATGGTATTGTTTTTCCTCTGTTCATTCTTTTCCAGTTTTTTCAAATTCCACATTTCAGATATTAACTAACTGGAGACTTAACGGTTTCTGTCCTGTAAAGCTCACTCATAGGGGGTTTCTTTTATGTTTACCTTGTTTGAATTATTAATGATGTAATTCCTACAATATAATGACAAACAAGATAATTTTTATATTTGTATTTTTTTTTTTAGTTTCCAGATGTAGCAGCAACTGTTATTCCAGTTTTAATGGAATTCCTTTCGGATACAAATGAAATGGCAGCATCTGATGTTCTTATATTTGTTCGTGAAGCAATACAAAAATTTGAACCACTCCGTTCACAAATAATTGAGGTATATATTATGTAATTTAACTGAAAATGTTTTTAATTAGTATAAATTATACTAATTAAAAACATTTTATTATATAAATTTTTTTGTGTGACTAATTATTTTATTTCTCATTATTTTATCTTGCATTAGATAGCTTTACTTAATTTTTTTAAATATCACAAATGTTGCTGTTTTTAGGTCATTAGTATTTTTCTTTATCTCCTTCCTTATTCATGATAAAGGTGTAACAATAATTTTTCATTATATAAATTAATGAATAATTATTTAATTAGTCTGTAATCAGCATCTAAAATATAAATGTAATTAGAATTTTATTATAAGAACAAAAAAGGTATTGAAAATTTGTATTGTTTATTTTCATATTATACCTGCAGTTACCAAGCCGTTTTATCAGTTTTTTCATTATTGTATTTTGTTATATCAATGTTTTAATTAATGTATTGGAGATCATTTTGTTCTCTAATACCTCTAAAAATATTTACTTTCATCTTTTGAAGGTACTGCAAATGTAGAGATACCATTAATAATTAGTTACCACAATCAAATCAGATTTATACACCTTTTAAAGCATAAAGGTATAACAGTAATGTTTCATAATATAAATTAATGAATAATTATTTAACTAGCCTATAAACACCATTTAAAATATAAATATAAATTGAATTTTATTATAAGAACAAATGGTATTAAAAAGTTTTATTATCTATTTTCACAATGATAAAATGGATTATTTCTGTTATATACTACTTGAAAATATGTAGAAAAATATGCAGTTTAATTTTTCTTTTGTGGAAGTACACTCTGGTAATTAGTAATTGATGCTTATAACAAATGAGAAAGAGAAAATATGAGGTGGATGTATGATTAATATGCTTAGCACTAGTGATGTGTCAGAAGATATCAAACAGTTTGACTACACTGTTGTTTCTCACAAAAAAACTTAACTGATTTTTCCACTTCGGTACAAACTGTTTTTTCCTGGGAAATACTGCATAGCAAACGCATGGAATTACCAGAGTTGTCAGCTCACTCTAATGAAAAGTTAGAGTTAAGGTATGAAAAACAGGTAAAGTGAATTAACTGTTTTCCCCTTTTGCTGAGAACAGATCATTTAACCAGTGAACTGTTTTATCAATATTAAATACATTGTGGGCTAACTTTGCTAAGATTAAACAGTTTCAAAACCAAATAAATCTTGTGTGAAAATACTGTAATAATAAACTGCAGAATAAGTCATAAAACTGTTAAATCTTGTGATAAAATGTTAAATGATATTTGCCGGCACAACCGAAACTACCTGGAACCAATGTGTTGAGAAAAATATTAAAATGAAACTGTAATTTTTAAATGCAAAAAACAAGCAGTTTAGCAATCTGATAGAAAAAATTAATCTTGTATATTAACAGATTAATAATTCAGCCTGTTTTTTCCCAAAATTTTTAGAAACAGTTGCTTTTTTTTAACGAACAGTTCATTTTTGTTTGTTTAGAGGAAATAACAGAAATGCCCATCTCTACTTAAGCACTATTACAAACTACTCTCTTGTACATCTACATCGACATCCACTATTTAAGTGCACATATTTTGTTCTGAACTTAACTTGTTGAAAAAAAATCATTACATCAGAAGAATCTTTTTCTCTAAAATTTATTTTTATCATTTTTTAAATTATAAAAATTAAAGTTTTGAGTTATATTTTTTTGTAATATTTAGCATCTGTTGTACCTAATATTAAAATTGATCATTATTTTTAAGATTTATTTATACTTATAAAAATTTGTAAAATATTTAATTATAAGGGGCATTCATGTCAACCCAGAACTATTAATTTTTAATACATGTAGAACATACTTATCATAGTAAGAAATACTTTTATTTCCTGATGTAATCTCCTGCTACATTTATACATTTATCCCTGCGTTTCACTAATGCCTGGATACCCGCAGCGTAGAAAGATTCATTATTATGTCAAAATCAGACTGCTTCACCTCATCATTGCTGTTAAAATGCTAGCCTTCCAGAAACAACCTCAAGGGCCCGAACAGGTGAAAATCGCCTGGTGGTGAGGTCTGGACTGTGGCGATGGGGGGCAATAACTTCCAACCAATATTGTGTAGCATGAATGTCATGTGGTAGGGTGTATGCAGTCGTGCATTATGTGTAGAAACAGAACGCCTTTAATGATTGCACCAGGCCATTTTTTCTTGAGAGCAACTTCAGATGGCCATGAATGATTTTCTTTACAGTTCCCATAGGCGCATTTATTGGTTCTGCAATTTGCTGATAAGTTATTTATAGATTATTAATGATCAGTTCTTCCACTTGCTGAATGTTCATGGGAATGACTGCAGTAGGCTCTAAACCACTTGAACTGGATTCGTCACTTGCTTATGTGTGGCCTTCTTTAAAATGTTTTCACCATTCAAATGTTTTACTGCAACTAAGTCTCATAATGTACTGTATAAGGAGTCGCAAATAAATTTTACCAGGTTTTACACCTTCATTCACTAGAACATTTTTACAATGGGCTGTTCCGTAATTTCTATTCACTGCATTGGACGCCATGTTCTTTATGACTGACTGTTGTTGTTTAACATTGCTTCACGCCAGTGCATCATGTGGTAACAGCTGACACTTGTACCTTATGTGTACAACCAGCAGAATGTGCAGGAATCTCCATTTACACTCCAGTATAACAAAAGTCCCAGATTGACGTGAACGCCCCTCATAAGTTTCTTCTTCTTTCATTATGGTTTACTTAATGACCACATAATATTTCATTACCATCTCATTGCTGTTTCCTTATTTTTCAGTACTCTTACATCTTTTGCTATGTGTTTTTTTTTCTTTTTCTCAGACCACTTTGTTTCTGTTTCTCTTATACATCTTTTTCTTTTTACTACACATATTAATTATGTTTGTTAATTACTTTTACTTTTCTTTTTTTTTTTTTTAATTTCCATTCACTAGGATTGTTTGTCATTAATGTAATCAGAACGTAGTAACTTTACGTACTATGACAACTGGTTTATTAAACTTGGCTTTACTGTTGAAAATCTTTTTTAAAATTCATTTTCCCAGGTTTTTTCCACATATAATGAAAGTATCAGGTAGAAAGAGATAAAGTTCACTGTTTTACTTAGAATCTATTTATTTCTTGTGTTTTTAATGAGTGCCATAGTTCCCCTTCCATTTAGATTACATTACTTAAGTCAGAACATAAAATATTAACAGAAGAGGTAGCCCTGTGATCGATGCTTGATATTGCTGTTAAAAAATAATCGTGACAGATTTATTGGTATTGACACATTCAAACTGATAGAATGAAAATGTAATATTGCCTCTCATTGGCATTAATGAGAAGTAAATTATTGTGGTAGAAAATGTTATTAGTGGCACTCAGGTGAAATTTGTTACGTGATAATTACTTATCATTGACCGGGCATAAAAATAGGTTTTTTACGTTTGATATAAAGTAGTTTAATAAAAAATGATTCATTAAATACGTTAATAAATTTTTTATTTTGTTTTTATTTAGTGTCTTCTAGATGCTTTTCCCACAATTAAATCGGTTAAAGTACACAGAGCAGCTTTATGGATACTTGGTGAGTATACAACTACACCGGATGATGTACAGTCTGTTATGAATCAGATTAGACAAGCTCTCGGAGAGGTAATTTTATGGAATTATTAATTTAATTTTAGTTTATAAACTTAAACTGTTATCATATGAAACCGTGCAGAAGATTTAAATATGAATTCAGCATGTATGAATAATATCTTAGTAATTGAGACCGAGTCATCTGTCATTCTCATATGCACATCCAATTATTATTTTATGCATATATGTAAGCTGTCACTTGTCTGACACAGTAGCATGCCAATGATAAGTAATTAAAAATTTTGTTGTCTTTGTTATTGATGTTTAATAACGATAACATCATTCGTAATGCTCCCCACCATTATTCAGTCCAGCGAAAGAAAGTATTTGTATCTATATTTTCATGTTACTCTCTGTGGTATGATAAAGTTTTTTAGTTCACTTTTATAACAGTTTTATTCAGTGTTATTTTCATTAATTGTAATTTACCCTATGTTTTTGTGCCAATTGGGTTTTAACAATAAGTGAAACATAACCTGGCAAAACCCTTAAGTAGCTCCAAAAAAAATAATCAGCAACATATATATACTCTAAAGAAAATAATCCTGAAACTGCAGTCAGAGACACTGCTCAGAAAGCATCTACGGCAGGAGGTGTTAGTGAAAGAATTTTAATATAACAAAAAACACAAAATTGGTGCTAAACATGTTAGCACTAAAAAGACTCAAAAGCATGTGAAAACAATTTTAAAAATGATTGGAACAATTTTATTAAGACTGGTATCAGAAAAAATTAATTTTATTTTAATAATGAGCTTTAAGACCGAACAAAATATTAAATGCCGTGCACACCAGTCACAGTTCTTGTTTCATGCCCAGGAAAAATAATTTTTTATTGATTGAACATGAAGATAATACTTTATACCGTAGGGGATATTTAAAAGGAATGTAGCAACCTTGTGAAGAGGTTAAGACAATTTATTATATAGATGAAACTTGGGTTAATGCAGGGCATGTATGGGAAAAGATATGGTTGGATAAGAAATAGAGAGTAAAAGTTGCTTTTATGAAAGTTTTGTCAAGTGGAGTGAAAACCCCGGCTGGAAAAAGTAAATGATTAATAGGAAATGAAAGCGGGTATTTAAACAGTTTATAAGCATTTGAATCTAGATATTCCCAAAAGCATCATGATGAAAATTTTATGCAATGGTTTAAAAAAAATTGTTGCTGAAGGATCCATCATATTAATGGATAATATTCCATACCATTGCCTGAAAACTGAAAAAAATTCCAAACACTTAGACCGAAAATCGGAAATTGCTGAATGGTTGAAATCAAAGAAAGTCTTGTACACCAAAAACATGTTAAAGTAGAACTTTTTTTAAAAATAGTAAAATCAGTTATAAAAACGTATTCATTAAAAAGTAGATGAAATTGTAAAATCAAAAAATTATATCATTTTGGATCTTCCTCCATATCGTTGCAATTTTAATCTGATAGAATTGATATGGGCACAAGTCAAAGGATACATTGGGAGAAATAACACAACATTTTAAGTTAAATGATGTAAAAAATTTATTGATGAAAGGTATTAATAGAGTAGATGTAAGTACTTGGAAAAATTGTTTTCAACATGTTATTAAAGAATAACATGTGAAAAATTTGGGTAAGTATAACATTAAAGAAAGTATGGAAAGCAGATAGTTTATATGAAAATATTAATGAAGATATTGTGATAAATTTGTACACACAGCAGCGTAAAAGGTATTGAAGAAATAAATTGAGATAACAAATATCTTTTTCGGTTTTACTTGAAGAAATTATTTTAACATAGCGGTAATATACTTTCTCAAAAATTTTTATTTTTAAGATAAATATATCATCACAGTTTTTTAATTTTTGTATCACAAGTTACTTTTACATCATTTTTATGTTACATGTAAAGAGAAGTATTTTTTCTCAGATTAATTGCGCTAAATTAAATTAAAATCATCGAACTGTTTTGTTTTGGTTTGATGCAAGGTTTTGTGAGAGTTTACTATACTTTCCTCTTTGCTTGAAGATTAATGTAACATTAGTTAATTATTATTATTATTAGTAATAATTAGTTATTTTTTTTTACTACCCCTTCTCTTTGATCTTTTCCTGCTAGGTGTCTTTTGCTGTTATTTTCTTAACTGGTCTGTTTAGAAAGCTACAAAAGTGTCTAAATGTATATTAGTTGCTGTTTAACTCCTGCTAGATTGTTGTTAAATTTTTGAAGACCTAAGGATCACATCCTTAGTTTTTATAATTTATTGGAATAATTAAAGGCAATAAAGAAGCATATATAGAATGGGTGTATTAAAAAAAATGCCAATTGATACGTTACAGATTTACAGTTTATTATTTATATAGTTCTGTGTTTATCTTAAATATTAATTATTGTATTAAAATTTTTATAATTTAGATACCAATTGTTGAAGATGAATTGAAAAAAGCAAACAGTGATAAAACGGAAGACAGTGATGCCATTATGGGAACAGGGACTGTTGCTAAATTGGTTACAAGTGATGGAACATATGCTACACAATCTGCATTTAATACAACTTTGTAAGAATTTAATTTATTGTAATAATTTTTTTTTATGTGTTCATTTATAACTAAAAAAAAGTTCAAAACGTAACAACATATTTCAAATCTGCCCAACATGAATTGTTGTTTGAGGTTTCTCAACTAAATGTTATGGTTTGGATATGTGAATCTTCTTGTGTCAAATAACTGATCTCGGTAAAAGTTTATCAGTTCAGAATGATAACATGTCAAATTGATTGTGCCCTTGTTAGTTTATTTCTCATGAAGAGTTTTGTTCTTTACTTTTTCAGATCATGTAGCTTTGGAACTGGTTATGTACGGCGTCAGTTTTAAAACGCTGTTACAAAATCATTTTATATGTCATCTAAGTCTGTTATTTTGTTTTATATTCACAAAGGAATCAGTTTTATTACACAATTTGAACGACGTTTATACGATGTAAAATGTTTTATTTAGACTAGAAAGAATATGACCATTTTTTTCTCAGAAATGTGCTTGTGTGTGTGTGTGTGTGTGCATGTGTGTGTGTGTGACTTATGTATTATAATTGCAGATTACAGATTTATTTATTATTTACAAAAATAGCTTATCTTACTAGCAACATATTGATGTATTGAAACACATAATAAATTATGATATACGGCACACAAAAAAAAAGGAATTTGTGGTCATAAATACGTCACTTTTACTTGAGGTCTATAAATATCTTTTCTGACAAATGATATGTGTAAACATGTAACACATATAGATTCATAATGAGTTAGAGTATACATTAAAAAGGTTTTTATTGTCAATCTGAATAGCCTTTTGAGTGGTGGGAATTTTTATAAAACGTAGTTTTCGGAATCTACTTTCATTTATACTATCATATGTTACTAATCTGTGAATTATGACACGGGTTTTTCATCATATTTTGCCCAATTTTCAACCGATTTGCTTGAAAGTATTATTTTTAAAATCGGCAAACTATGTTTCATAAACTCAAAGCAAAAAAAAAAAATTTCACTAATAAAAAACGCGGTAGAAATGCGCAAAACAATTCTGCAATTAAATTATCATAATTTTTGTACCGTTTCAATTTTTTTGTTGTTACAGGCATAAAAAATATCCAATCGTAATGGTTTTTTTTTTGTCAGAATCTGTTAAATCTCTTTAATATAGTGTAATTTTTTGAAATTTTTTTCACAAGAGGGTACCATAAGACTATGAAGGGATGCAATCAGATACCAACATATTTTCGCGGAGTGCTAATCAACCGCAGATCATTGTGATGGGAAAAGGTTAAGAGGCAAAACTGTAAAACTTCATGAAGTTTGCAAACTTAGAGACCAGATTGACAATATGAACGAACATTCATCACTGTAAAAGTTTCGGTAATTACATATCATCTGGATTAAAACTACTATAAACGGTTACATGGGTTACTTGCACCGTAGCTGCTACATGTAGATTAATTACTTCTGGACAATATTAGCTGGCAAATGAATATTATTATATTGATTATTGTGTTTCATAATTATCTCTGAGCATTATTTGGATTTTAATTGTTGATCATTAGGTTTAATTTCCAAAATTATTTAATTGATCTTTACTTGTAGGGTTCAAGTTCCTAATGAGTGTAGTTCAAGATGAGTTTACTTGGCAGTAGTTTAACTGGAAGCACTGACCTTAACCTCACTTAGTAAATGTAATCTCACTTGAATGAAAATATAATCCGATAGGAGATTGATCTGCTAAAAAAATACATTTTCTATAACTTCAAACTTTTTTTACAGTAAATAAAAAAGTATTGTCATTAAAATTTTATATAAAATATACAGTTTTATTTAGATTACTGGTGACAGATTGGTTAATATATCTATGGAATGAAAATAACTTGGTCCAAATGCAAGCAATGTGTCTTAGATTGACGTGTAAATAAAACTAAATTTTTTTAACATTATTTCTGATTATTTTCTATGGTTAGTGAAATATATTATGCACATTTCCATTAATGGGCTTCTGGATTTAATTTGTGTTTGATAATATGATGTAAATTAAAAAAACTTCCAAAATAATTTGTACTTTACTTTCTCTAAAAAAAATTCTACATTCAGTGAGGTGATTTCCGTACCAGTGATTGGTATTTTGTTTATGGATCATAAAAAAAGTCTTGTCCCCTGCAACTGTATTGTTCACAAAGATTTTGTCCTGACCAGCCCAGCCATAGTGATATCATTTATGTTTATTTTTTATCTACTGAGAATATTTCTAGAACTACTCTATGTGGTGTTGATCAACATGATGCATTTTGAGATTATTATGGAGAATGCTGTATTAATTTATTAATATTATCACACTGATTCATCAGTATTTATTCATAAATCACTTTAAACATACTCTATGTTTTTGTCTTTTTTCCCAGTAGAAGTTTGCTCCCTATAAATATCATTATCGGCATTAATATAACCCTCTTGAAAATATTTACATTGTTTGTATTCGTTTTCTCATAACGTTTCACTGTATGCATTTTCATACATTATCTCTTTTGAATGCAATTTTTGAAGAAAATAAAGTATCAGAAATTTTTTATAGTTTAATAATAGAAATTTTGAGCTGAGGTGGTATCACTTGCACATTACAGAGAAAAGATAGAACTACTATACTGTGCATATTAATTGGGAGAAGCTATTTTTTTCTCAAAATTGTTATATGATTGCTAGTTATGTCTGAAAGTTTCCAAGTGATCTTATATACAAATTTCCACCTTGATTTAATAATAGTCTTATTTTAAAGAAAGATTAATGATCTTTGAAATTTCCAAAGTTTTCTCTTTGATTTTATTAGTATTTTGAAAAACAATAAAAGTTTTTTCCTTTTGGTTGTTATGAAGTCTGATAACCTCTTTAAAGTTAGAAAATGTATTAAATAATTGAAATAGTTTTATTTATATTTATTTTTTATAGTGTATCAAAAAAGAATGAAAACCGACCACCTTTGCGCAGTTACTTAATGGAAGGTGATTTCTTTATCGGAGCAGCACTAGGTACAACATTAGCAAAATTAGCCTTACGTTATAGTAATTTGTTACATGATACTGTAAGACAGAATCAGTTTACATCGGAAGCTATGTTAATTATTACTTCTATCTTAAATTTAGGAAGATCTGGTAAGATTTTTTCATTACACTATTTTGTTATTCTTGATTTTTCATTAACTAATTATTTTATTTATACACTTGTCTGTAGTTGAACTTGTTTTATTAACTCATTGACAATCATTTTATGCCGTTGACTTTTATCCCAGCTGCATGTAAAGACATTGGCAGAAAATACACATTCCCTTCAAGTAAAAGATAGTAAAGAAAAAAGTGAAACAATAAAACTTTAGCAAACATTGCTTGTGAATATTTGTTGATGTTATGAATTTATTTAAAAATCATTCTGTAAATAATGGGTTTTTTGTTTTACATGCAGTTATATAGTAAGTGACTAAGAAAGCAAAGCAGCTTTGTTGTGCTATGGGTCATCCAGAAAGTAAGAACCGTTTGCACATCACATGCGCACAGCTTCACTCACAGCAGTGGGTCTAGGCCAGTTGGTCTCAATTTCAATTATTGCCAAATTATTGCAATTATATTCTGCCACTGCTATAAGAATTTTTGTAGCTATACTGTGGCATAGAGTAATTTTGCTTGTGTTTATAATGATTAAAAAAATTGAGAATTTCTCCAACTGCGAGGTATGATCATTTATTCATTTTTTTAATACATAAATTGTCCTGTGGAAATTCATCTTCAAATTTCTGCATATATGATAATGTAATGAATGAAGGAAACATAGGTCGGTCTGGTCTTTTGACTTGTGGAGTGAGTTTCTTCATGACAATGCATGTCGATGTACGGCAAAAAAAACTTGTGAAATTTCCTAAGGTTTTGGATGGGTTGTTTTTTATCATTTGCTATACAGTCCAGATCTTACTCCAAGCGATTTCTAACTTTTTACAAAATTGAAAGACTTTCTTGATAGGAACCACAATGAAAATGACAATGTCAAGACAACTGTTCATGAGTAGCATAATGGATTGGTGGCAGATTTCTTTGATGACGGTATACAAAAACTTATACCATGATTTAACAAATGCTTGTACGTAGGAGGTGGTTATGTGGAAAATTAGCTGAAAAATGTAAATGATGATGCATATATTAACCCTTTTAGTGCTAACCATTTTTATGGTTACTTTACAAAAATTACAGGGGGGTTGTTTTTATATGAAATACATATTTAAACAATAATAATCATATCTTGAGTTAATTTTAAGATTTAACTTTCAGCTGTATGTTAATTTATTCTGAGTAGACCAAAGAATACACATATTTTGCTGAACGCATCTATTTTCAAAGAAAAATTTATAAGAAATGAAAAATATTCTACTTAGGGAAAAGTTGGTTTTTTTTTTACCATTTTCAGTCCCTTCAGAGTGGTAAAAAAAAATATTTAGTGTCAAGTAGCCCACTAGAAAGAAAAATACGTATTTTTAAAAAAAATTTTAAATCCTAATTGAAACACTTGATTAACGGTCTGAAGCGCAGAGATTTTGGAAATGTTCTAAAATTCATATGAATGCACTATTTAATTGAGTTCTATTGCCCTGTCTTACCTCTGAATAAATGATATATTGTCCATAAAAAAATTACGATAAAAAACAAAACGCACAGTTAAAATAAACAGAACACAAATGACAGCACGACTAAACAAACAAGCAAGGCTGCCAACACAATAGATTAGCCAACATGGGATTTAATTATGTTTTATTTAACTAAACTGCGTATATATGCTTGTGAAATTAGATTTATCTTTTACAAAAAAAATATTTTTTACAACATAAGGCTGTATTTCTAAAGTCAGTTTGTATTTTTAATGTAAAAAAGAAGAGCATTTTTGAAATGTCGTTCAAACAGACACTCAATTTTCACAAAATTTACAGACTTCCATTTGATTGGATGTTGGTACTAAGGATTAAAGTTAAAATAAATATATTAAATTTGTTATTAAACTAAAACAAATTTTGCTTTCTGGACGACCCTAATACATTGGTATAAGTGCATTTGGCACTGTTTTGATGTTATTCCAAGAATATTGTTAATTATCAAACAAAATTAAACAGTATCATTTGCTATCAAATTAATAAAATATTTATTAAGCATAATCTAAAGTAGTATTGTTTATTCTCTTCGCTAAACTTGACAATTACGTCACTAGTTTTCAGTATGTTCTAACATGTCGAAAACTTATTACTTCAATTTTAAATTATAATATGTGTTTGAAAAGATTTGTTTATAAATTTAAGATTTATTTTACTTGAAGTTTTTATATAAAAAATACAGAATGAAGGAAGAAATTAATAGACACAAATCCTTAAAATTTGTGAAGAATATATTTCTATAGATTGGTATTCCTACATTTATTTTTATCATGCTTTCACCATTTTTAATTTAATTTTTTTTTAGCTTAGTACTTGGAAATCTCGTACTGTATAATTATATTAAAACATGTATTATTTATAATTATAGGACAAAAGATTGTGGTAAGATGAAATGACAAGTCTCCTGAAAGTGATAGTGTCAGCCATGTGTATTAGATTATGTTGCTTACTCATAAAGGATAAATACGATTATTAATTTTTTTATTTTTATTTTAACACATTTTTAAAATTCTTTTGTTTTATTTTTAGGATTACCAGAAAAAGCTATTACAAATGATGATCAAGATAGGTTATTCCTTTGTTTGAGAGTATTGTCCGAACAGGTACCAGAAGTAACAAAAATCTTTACACAAAATTGCAGACAGGCATTATCTGCTATGTTAACGGCTAAAGCTGAAGAAGATGCTTCATCTCAAAAGGTATGAATTGTTATTATTTAATTTTTATAGCACTTACTTCACATTCAAGACTGTTGCAATCTAAGAAAAGATCATTTCCTTACATGATTTTGTGTGTTTAAAGTCATTCACGATGTTTCTTAATTATCATTTGCCAACTGCACCAGGCACAGGCATATATTTTCTTCCTATCCCCAGTGGTTTATACACATTTAATAACTATAATGTTCATATTAATACAGTCAAACTTTTATCAAATATTAATTCTCTTGTATAAAATGTATAAGTTGGATAATTCTTTCAATATTCATCCTTCGTATAAAAATTCCCTTATGCCTGCACTAGTGATAAGATCCAAAAACTATTATGAATAGTAGGAAACTATATATAGGATTATATAGGCTGTTTTTACATTTGAGGGCGGTTCAGAAAGTAACCTAACCTCTGTTTGGCTACAAATAAAAAACCTGTGTAGATTAAAATATGTTATACATAATTAAAACTGCAGCTTTTAACTATTTTTCAAGATAGTCACCATTTAAATTCAAACATTTGTCATAGAATTCACTAATTTACAAATACCTTCACAAAATTCATGTGCTTGGATATATAGTCACCCTTTCATGGCATTTTGAAGTTCATCGTCGTCATCAAAGTGTTGTGATGCAAGCCATTTCTTCGTGTGAGTGAAAAGATGAAAATCACTTGGCGCCAAATCCAGGTTGTAAGGGGATGATCAAAAATGTTCCAATGTGGAATTGATGCAGAAGTTATTGTTGAGTGTTCAAACACTATGAAGATGACCATTGTCATGCAAAAAACAATACCAGATGATAGCATAGTGTGGCATTTATTCTGAATGCCTTGCCAAAGTTTCACAGTAGACTGCTGCAGTAATCGTCATACCACGTTCTATAAAATCGACTAGAAATTCCTTGGTATCCCAAAAAACTTCCTCAACCTTGTCAACCTTCCTCGTTGATAACATTTGGTAGGCTTACTTTGGCTTGCATGGACAACTGGTATGGTCCTGGGCCATCAATTCCTGTTACATTTCGTCTTTCATGTAGGCCATGCAAGTTTCATCCCCACCCACAATTCTCTTCAATAAGCTTCCTTCTACATCATAGCGTGAAAGGAAGTCTAAGACAGAGCCCATTCATTTGATTCAATGGAGCTATGTGAGTGTTTTTGTAATCCAGCGAGAACAGAACTTCTGGTAGCCTAATTTACCGGTGGCAGTCTCATACAAAATCGTACGAGAAATTGTTTGGAAAGTTTAGAGATGGTGAATCTTCTGTTTTCATGCACTTTTTTGACAATTTCACTTATAAGATCATTATTCACAAAAGAAGAAGGCCTACTACTCTTCTCTTCTTCATGGATGTTTGTCTTTCCAATGCTGCACCACACCATCATTCATTACGTTTGGGCCATACAGAATTATCTGCTGCCGCAACATTTTGCACCAAAAGAAATCTTACGAGAGAATGCACCTTGTATTTTATGGAATTTTATATTGCAGTGCTCATATTTTTAGATTATAACAAGTGAACAAGCTAAAGTATGTGGCTCATACTGACAAGCTGGAAGCGCACTGATTCAGAGAATACACTGATGTGTCAATGACAGCGCCACTAACACTACCACTAGCAACAAAGATTACTTTCCGAACTGCCCTTGTATATATCTGTAATAAAGTTTAATTGATAAATTAAAATCAGCTAAATAATACAAGATTATTTAACATCAAATTACAATAATAATGTAATTTTGTCAATTTATTATTTTTTTTACAGACTTACCAACATATTTAAACAATTTATTATTAATTAAGTGATTTATTTTGTTTTGTTACCTAACATTGTTTTACCGTTATAATTTAATTGTATCAAAAGAATTTTCCTATATATTTGGAAATAAATAATTAAAGTTACCATTCAATGAAATAATCACTTATCATAAAATATTAAAAGCACTTTGCACTGATTTATTATTAAATTTTTTTCCAAATGTAAAATTAATAAACTACGT
Source organism: Lycorma delicatula (assembly GCF_047948215.1). Classification (NCBI taxonomy): domain Eukaryota; kingdom Metazoa; phylum Arthropoda; class Insecta; order Hemiptera; family Fulgoridae; genus Lycorma; species Lycorma delicatula. The sequence continues at coordinate 44,825,343 of NC_134465.1, forward strand.
TAAAAATAAAATGTTAAGAGATTTTTTACATTGCCACTGTTGTCTGTACTAGTTCCTTTCTTATGGCTTCAGCTTTAAGCAGTTTATAATTTTCAAACGTACTGTTTGGTGGTTCATACTTGTGATTGGTTTAATGACTGCTGTGTGACCTCGGATGTATATTTTATAAATTTATTACATTATAAAAGAAAGAAAAAGATATTCAGTAAAAGAAGTATCTAACGATACTAATAAAGGTTTTTAATTTTTTTTCTACACAGTATCTATTGTTGATTGAAAAATGTATATTTTTATTAATTTAGGCTAAGGAGAAACCAGGTCACAAAGTACAAGCCGATGATCCGATATCATTTTTACAATTGTCTGCGTTGAGAGGTTCTGAATTTGGTGCGGCAGAGAATGTTTTTGAATTGAGTCTTAATCAAGCAGTTATTGGAGGTGGTAGCGGTACGTCTGGTGCTCCACCACCATTGGCGTCGACCAAACTTAATAAAGTTACACAACTTACTGGTTTCTCTGATCCAGTTTACGCTGAAGCTTACGTTCATGTTAATCAATATGACATTGTACTCGATGTTCTTATTGTTAACCAAACAGGTAATCACTGTATTTTATTAAATTATTTTATTTAGAAATTCTTTCATAAAAGATTTGCTAGTGAACAGTTTTTTTAATGCCATAAATTAAATTAGATTTTTTAATTAAACTTTGAAATCATTTCTAGTTTGTTTATTACTATCTATTGCTTTAGATGTTAAATTATATGGGATCGCTAAAAAAATATCGAATTTTTGAAGATACAAAAAAATGTTTTCAGATCACCATCTGAACCCATAAATGTAATATTTATATTTAATAAATAAAGATTTTAACTCATATTTTATGAATGTTTTATTGATGTGTAATCTTTACTAAAAAGAATAGTCACTTATTCTTTAAAAATAACTACATCACAACTGTATTGTTTTTGTGTAACTCGACACAATACTTCGACTTATGAGAAAGGGCTCATTATGCTTTCGTTGCCATTTTTAATAAATTATCAAACTGCTTGAAAAATCTTTCCGCCGATTAGATATAATAAAAAGATTTTTTTTTTTTTACAGATAGTATTACTTATTCCATAAAAGAATTAAAAAAATGATTTTTCTCGTTTTTGAATGTGTTCATAAATATTTGCTCAAAATAATTTTCAATATCACTTTTTGGATTGTTAATTACTTTATGGTAATATTTTCTTTACATTTAATGTATTTACCTTAACAGTATTTCATGTGTTTGTATTTAAATAATAGGAACTTTAAATGCATCTGTTTAATTTATTTTTATACTTATAATCTTATAATGACATGATGCATAATATATCTTGCTGCCCAGAATAAAATATTTATAAACCAGAAAAGATGATGTTTATTCATATTGCTACAATTGTGTCTTCAAACGTACAAATTATGATTTGAGAATGTGGATAATTTCTTTTAGGTGCTCAGCCAACCATCTTGTTCAGTAGGGTTAAATGAAGTTAGCATTCAATACTTTTTTTTTGGAGCTGTTTGTTGTGACCATACAGTTTTGATCTATTTTCACATTCCTTCTCTTAGTCTACAATCAGAAGAAACATGCTGGGCTACAGTTTAAGTAGGTTGTTTTTTTCACCAATGATAATTAATGAAGTTGAGGGTTTTTTTTATCATAGTTATCCCTCTTGTAGCCAATTCAACTGCTACAATATTGTGTACTAGATCTCTCTGTGAGGATATCCATTATATTACATTATAGTTATTTTTTTTTAACTACCTAAAAAATTATATATGATAACTGGTGAATAATATGAATTTGTTAATTTTTATGTTGTTATTATCATAACTTTTTCATAAGTTTAATTCTTTTCAGTTGTATATACTTCATTACCATAAACATAAAGTTATATAGGTGATCCTAATGAGTAACAAGTATTCCATACCAAGCTTATTTGAGAAGGTGATGAACAAAGCGGTCACCTATCGCTTATTCATTAAGCTAAATCAATTATTTCACATGAGAATGCTGAGTTTCCAAAGTATAGGTTATAGTAAGCCCTTTATTCCTTTCACGATAGAAATTTCTGTGCAGTGTACATACATCATTACTGTCAGATGAAACAACGAATTCAATTAATTAATTAATTCTTCATTAATTCTTCTTATATCTTCGTGCTTTAATTGCATTTTACAGTCATGAAAATGACAGGGACAAAAGCGTAAAGTGGCAGATTTCCTAGATTATTGTTTACATGCTGCATAAAACACAAATATATCTGATGTGTGCTTACATTCAGTCATCTAAACTCTGCAATTATTCTAGGTAGTGTTGTTTACTGTTATGTTTTTATTTTCTCTTCTAGGTAGCACTATAGCTGTAGAAGGGAAAGTATTGCAATCAGTTCAATTTTGGTATATACAGTTTTTACTGGATCTTGACATTTTGACTCTTAAGGAACCCAAAAAAGAAATACCAAATTGAAATATTCCGATATTTATGTGGTGTGTTCGGTGTTGGCCAATAAATCACCTTTTTTCACCGGAACTACCGTTTCAATTTTTACCAAATTGGTCAGATTACTTCTATATATGGAACATTGATGCCATTAAATGTTCAACTTAAAAGGTTAAGGGGGTGAGGCTGTAGAGCAAGGTCACACTCAATATCTCTAGGTTTTGCCTAATTAATATCATATTTTTCTTAGATACATTTGTTTAACGATTAAAAAATATCAATATTTGCAAAAAAATGTTTTTTGCACAATCGCACACCACACCAAAATGCTCTAAACTAAGGCTAAGTGTGCAAACTGCATCAATAGTACTCCCTGTCACCACAAGAAGCGCTAATGTCACAGTCTGCCATCTTGGAATTTCCTTTTTGCCATGTGGGAAATTCCCCCTCCCATGGCCCTTTTGGACCAGGAAATTTAAAATTCCACAGGGTTGCCAACCAAATTATTTTTTACGTTCTAAATATTATTTTTTAATTTTATTTATTTAATATTTCAAAGGTTGGTAGTACTGACGGTATTGTAATCATCTGCAATGTTGTGACATCACAGATGAGCGATAGAATTAAGTAAATAAATAATAATAATAATAATAATAATAAAATAATAATAGCAAAAAAGTAAGTCTGGCTGGGTCTCAAACTTGATCGTCTGGTTTAATTGGTACGTTAAGCCTTGCGGCTGTAGCAGTTTGCTGATCTTACACGCAAAATTTGTTCTATGCAAGTCATGAAATTACATTAGTTTAGTTACTGCCGACTGACACCACTAGTACTGTCCGTCCCACCCATGCGAATTTGATATAGTATGTATGCATGCTTTAGTAGTCATTGAATTAAATAAACAAAAAAATAAAATGATAAATATTTTAATTTAAATTGTGTGTGTAAGACATGCATCAAACAACCTGCAGTTGTAGGACTTTCCCAGAACGCAACTAAAAAGCCATATTATGGGACAGTCCTAAGCTGACAACACAAGTTGTTGTCTACATCAAGTTAAAATCATTTTCTTGTGTTTTTGTTAAGAAATTATGAAAAATTTCTGGCTCAAAATCAGATTTTTGATTTTTGGATTAAGAGTTGTTTGTTCTACCAAGATGATTTGGTTGTGATGTTTATCTCAGAAGTCTATATGTTTTATAAGTGAAAAAAAAAATTGTTAATGTTTCATAATCTGTATGTTTATTATTTATTTACAGTGATTTTTTTATTTCAGGTGATACATTACAAAACTGTACACTTGAGTTGGCAACATTAGGTGATCTAAAATTAGTTGAAAAGCCACAGCCATGTGTTTTAGCTCCACATGATTTTTGCAATATAAAAGCTAACGTTAAAGTTGCATCAACTGAAAACGGAATTATATTTGGTAATATTGGTGAGTATATTATTTTTCAACTTTATTTTATTAATTGTCAGGGATAATTATTCAGAATTGTTTAATATATTATTCACTTATCCTGTGATTTTTACATTTTTTAATAAAGTGTTTTGTTTTATTTTTTTACTGGTAGTGTATGATGTAAGTGGTGCAGCATCAGATCGCAATGTTGTTGTTTTAAATGACATTCATATTGACATAATGGATTACATTGTACCAGCATCATGTACTGACACAGAATTTCGTCAGATGTGGGCTGAATTTGAATGGGAAAATAAGGTAAGATTACCTTAAATAAGGTAGATATTATTTGATTATATTACACTGTTTTGTTAATTAGAATAGTATTTTTTTTTATTGATGTAGCTAAGGTTTATTTTTCAAAACATTAAGAAAATTCTGTATAAACGGAATCTTGGAAACAGAATTATGTTTCCCTAAAAAAATCTGAAAATATTAATTTAAAAACAAGATGTTTTATTCATAATTTTGAACAAAATATTTTTCTATTGTTCACTTTACATTGCTTTGTTTGTATGAGTTCTTAATTTGGTGTGTACTCAAATTTTTATAAAAAAATTAATTTTAACTGGTGAGTTCATTCCCTTAAAACATGTACATAGATAGTATGATTTTAAGAATTATTTGTTTATAGCTGCAGTGACATAAAACGAATATTTATAAGTAAAAAGAAAAAAGTTCAAAGAAAGTATAAATATTACGTGAATTGTCTCCTAACAATAAAAGAAATTGCAATAGGATTAATTTAATTGGAATCTAAAACCTGGGATTAACCTGTTACTGAAAAATAATTTTTTTATTAGCTAATAAATATTTCTGTCAACTTATGTTTCAAAAACACTCAAGCTTCCCTTAAGAACACCTTGACTCATCCTTATTACAGTAATACACAAAACATAGGCCAGGTTTTAAAACATAGGCCAACATAAAACTAGGCCAGGTTTCTTATAAATCTAAGATACCTGTGAAAGTACTAAACATGGAATGAAGAAAGAAAGAAATCGGTAAGAAAAAATTAATTTTATGGATGAGTGTTTGTTGTAGTTTACATCAAACTGGTGGAGGTGCAGTTATACAGTTATGGAACATGCAAATAAAAAATTAAGTATAATGAGTTTACTTGAGTTAGTTCATTGATGACATGAACTGAATCATCTCATGAACAGTATGCGATTTTCTTGAAAATATCTCATGTTTAATAACCCCCCAAAAGAAGAAATCCATTGAGGCAAGATCAGGAGATCTTGACGGCTTTTCAATTGATCCTCATCAACCCATCCATGTCCTGGGAAATTCTTGGTTGAGCAAGTTGCACATGCTTAAGGCAGCATGGTGGGCAGAAGCCCTGTCTTGCTGAAAGAACTACTCAATATATTTTTATCATATATGTAGTATAATAATATTCAGAATGTTAAGATATGTTTGTTCGTTTATACAGTTGCAATGAGAATGACAGGTCTGACAATTTGTTTTCATGAAAAACCTGTAACCTCCAGTTCAATACAATTGTCATGAGAGAGAATTATTGTTGAATAAGACTCAGTTGTGTCTATTAATGGCATTTGAGAGTTTAAAGTTTGCCTCGTTGGACCAAAAAAATTTTTGAATAGTTCTATATCACCTTGCTTTAACATTTAACCTTACAGAATTGGAAACAACAGTCCAGATCATTCTCTAATAATCCGTGCATTAATCTTGGCCAATACATTTCCATATCCAATTGTATCGGACGATTTGTTCAATGCACAACTCACTAGACTTTTTTTTCAGGCTTTGAATAAATACCTGATTAATTATTATTTTAGTCTAAGGAGTGTTAAAAGTGACCAGGCCACTCTCGCATATTACAGATGGATCCTGTCCAATCAAATTTATCAGATATTCTATAAATGGTTAGCTTAAATCACCTATGTCCCAATGCGGCCCAGTTGTTCCTTTTCCTTTCTTTTTCCAATTTAGCCTCCGGTAACTACCGTTCAGATAATACTCTTCAGATGATATGTATGAGTGTAAATGAAGTGTAGTCTTGTACAGTCTCAGTTTGACCATTCCTGAGATGTGTGGTTGATTGAAACCCAACCACCAAAGAACACCAGTATCCACGATCTAGTATTCCTTTTTTTTTAAATAAGTTGTTTTTGATTTTACGTAGATACTTTTTTATGCTTTAAAAATCTAATAAAAATTCTAGTATATTTTATACAAGTAATTGAACATCTATGTGTATTGGCTATGAATGCTTAAAGGCCTAATAGAGTTTTCATGAATATTTTTTATATTAAACTATTTGCAACATTCATAGATTACTCTTATAGTGTTAAGTTTTACTTTTCTGTCTGTGTAGCAGATGTAGCTATATAGAAGGGTAAGTGTGGTGATTAGTTAAGATTGGGGATATCCGGTTTTCACCAGATCTTGACGAAGTGACCTCTAGGGACTCCAGAAAACCAAAAAATGCCATTGAAATTTCCACAACATAATGTATGTATGTATGTCTGTTGGTGTGTAAATCGCCTGAACTACTTGACCGATTTTCACCAAGCTTGGCTATAATATTTCTATAATAGGGGCATTGATGCTATTAAATTTTCAACTCAAAAGATCAAGGGGGTTACAGGTGGTATGAATGATGAAATTGACTCAGATTTTGCATAATTAAGGTTTTTTTTTGTGAGTAAACAACTTTAGTAAAAATAAATTTTTGCTAAAATTCACACCCACCCCTAAAAATGGCTTTAATTTTGAAGAGTTGTAGAAGGCAGTATGAGGGGTGATTTTCATTACATTTTTTTTTAAATATTTTTTTGAACAATTATAAAAAAATAAATATCTTTGTGTATAACATTTTTTTGGTAAATTGCACCTCCACTCCAAAAAATGGTAATAATTTTGAAACGTAGAAGGCAGTACAGTGAGTCTTTTTCATTGCAGTTTTTTCTAATAGCATCTTGTTGGGTCCACAAATTTGTTCCCCATCAAAGCGGGGGTCTTAATCCAACCACAATCCTCCCTACACACCCCCACATCCCACTTAGCAGCCAGATTGCTGCTTTAGTCATCTGCTCTGTTGTGATGTCACAGGTGAGTGGTAGAATCAAATAAATGAATAATATTTAAAGTGGCCGCTAGTACGTCCATACATGTGCAAATGAAATACGACATGCCCGCATACTTTAGTTAGAATCATTGAATTTAATAAACAAAAAATATTCTATTTAAATAAATGATAAATATTTTTAATTAAGTTGTGTGCGTGTAAGCCGTGCATCAGAAAAAATCCGCATGATGGAAAAGTCCTATCACTGTGTTGTCAGTTTTTTTAACTTATGACACACTAAAGATACACTATAAAAGATTTTTTTTTTTTTTAAATAATGTGATTTAAAAATAATAAAACATGCTTTAAATAAAAATGATAAACAAAATATAAATAAATTTAGTTAGATTTGGGGAATTTGATAGAACACCTTTATAGAGTATTATATTAAAAAATAAAAACTTTTTCATTTTTGAAAACTATTATTTTAATACACTGAAAACTATATAATAAAATTATAATAGGCGACCGGCCCTTTATACCTCTTGTCTATGCGGTATGCGGCTAACTTGTATTTTATTGGCCTGGTAACAATTTTGGGTTGGATATAGCCATAGTCTTTTCAGAATTCTCTGTCTTCCAGTACTCTTTTAAAGTCCTTTTGTTAGTTAAATTATAATTGCAGAAAAAACCATTAAACTCACTGTTACAAACAACATAAAAAATGTAAATGATATGGAATATATTATTTGAAATAATGGACAGCTGACAGAGTTATTCCTTGATAAGTTAACTAAAGTAATATAAATATATATTTACATACTAATTCATGAATACCCTTCCTAAATGTGAACATTTCCCTTCACGGGTATATGTACCCCATCAGGTATATATATACGTTGGTTGTATATTTCCTGATATATATATACACACACACACACACACACATACACCTGTGGTGTGGGTGGGCAGATAAACAGCTAGTTGTATTCTTTTTTTTTTTTTTTACTTGTATATGTATGTAAAATGTTAATTTTTATCAAAATGGATCATCAGTATATATTAATTTAATTGTTCTGGATTAGAATAGTTTAATTTAATATGTAACGTATTATCTCTGTGTTATTCCGTTAATAATTACTTTTTCAGGTTTCTGTTAATACAAACCTGACCGACCTTCGTGCATACTTACAACATTTAGTGAGCAGTACAAATATGAAATGTTTAACACCAGAGAAAGCTTTATCAGGACAATGTGGTTTTATGGCTGCAAATATGTACGCTAGATCGATTTTTGGTGAAGATGCTTTAGCTAATCTTAGCATCGAAAAACCATTCAATAAGCCTGAGGCACCTGTCACTGGTCATATACGTATTCGAGCTAAGAGTCAGGTACGTTTAATTTTTAAAAATTATTTTTATTTTATTTTCAGTTAGAATAATTCTCTTGATTACTTCAGTCTTTAATTTGAAATCATAAACGAATAATTAAAATAATTTGAATGGAAAATAAGTAGGATTTTATTTAACCATCTCTGAATTTTTGGAAAATATTCTTCTTTCTTAAAATTTACTATTAATTAATTTGTAAATATCCCAAACTTATACGTATACATTACCGATGAAAAAAGAAACATTTTTTTTTTGCTACTTTTTTCTCTCTACATTCTCTTGAGAAATGTACAACTGCTATTGATGTGAAACCTCTTTAAAATCACACCGAAACATACAGGTGCCAGAAGTGAAATTAGTAGCATAAAAAAAGATCTATATTGTCCTACCTTAATAACTTCCTAACTATTAATCTCAGAGATGTAAATGCAGTATCATTTTATAACTTTACATGGTCAGCTCGCTAATAACGACTTTGAGTTTGGCACTGGTGAGCAGGTTGACAGGGAGGGGCACAGTGCAGATCGGCCAAAACTGGCACTCTTGTTCATTTCCATTCAACATAGCTCATGACATAGACATGATAGCACGTGATTCGTGTGCTTGTGTTAAGAGTTTGTTGAGATAAATCGATTTAAGTAATAATAAGTGTATTTTGGACAATATTTATATGTAAAAAATTAAAGTAAACATGTTAAAAAGTATAAAAATTCAATATGTCAGCCTCAGCCAAAAGCTAGGCGGAAAGATAAATTACACAAATCCTTGGAAAGTGGAGGTTATGGCCATGCACAGGTACCCCAGTACCAATGCAGATCAAGCAAGACTGTTTCGGGAGCATCACAAAGCTGGCGTGGTGCACTCAGTGAACAACACAGATGGCACGAGCACCCCTCTGCTACTTATGCCTTATGTCTCTTACTTCTCATATCATAACCAGTGATGAACAAAATTGTCATCAAATATTAGTCAAAATGCAAGGTCTCTAAATAAAGTAATGGGACTGGTTCAGAAAAACTTTTTATTTACAATTCAATTATACATGGACTCTATCACCTTCAAAATAGTTCCCTTGGGAAGTCATGCAATTCTTCAAACGGTTTTCCCACTCTTCAGAGTAGCATTGGAACACAGAAACCAGAATATCCTTTAGGTGGTTGGTTGCATTTTTTTTTTATGTTACTACTGTTCCAAAATGGTGTCCTTTGAGGTGTTTTTTAGTTGGTAACAGGAAAAAGTCACAGGGACTCAGGTCAGGTGAATAAAGTGGTTGAGGAACTACAGGAATTTTATTTTTGCCAAAAACTCATTAATTGAGAGTGCAGTATGACAAGGTGCATTGTCATGATGCAGCATCCAGTTGTCTTTAATGGCTGGTCTCACACGGGCAACTCTTTTTTGCAGTCTTTCAAGAATTTCTCCGGAAACATATTGATATACAGTTTGTCCTGCAGGCAAAAATATCAACAAAACAAATTAGTAGCATGGTTTTGATTTTTGATTTGCTCATTTTTGCTTTTTTGGGACATAATGAGTTTAAGTGTGCCACTCCTTGCTCTGGTATTTCATTTATGGGTCATACTCAAATATCCAAGATTCATCACCAGTAATAATAATTTTTTAGAAAATCAGGATAAGATTCAATTCGCCCAAGAAGATTGCGGCACACTTTCACTCTTGTTTTTCTGTTAAACAGTGAGGTATTTTGAGACCAATTTTGCACAAACTTTTTTCTTGTCCAATTCATTTGTCAAAATTTGATGGACTGTGGTATGGTTCAAATTCAGTTTTGCAATCATTCTGACAGTTAATTACTGGTCGTACTGTATCAAGTCTCTGATTTGCTCATCATTGTTATCACTTTTTGACGTCAATGGTGTTCCAGAGTGTGGATCATCTATAACTGATTCCCAACCATCTGAAAATGCTTTAAAGCACCTAAAAACTTGGGCTCGTGACAGAGCGTCATCTCCGTACTCCTTTTCAATTTTGAAAAAGTTTCAGTAGCATTTTCACAGAGTTTAACACAAAACTTGATTGCACAACGTTGCTCATAATTAGTATCGCTCATTTTTGTAACGTACGACAAAAATTTGTTTCATGAAAAGTTTTTTTTACGTCTAACGTGGCAACAATAGAGTAAAATTATTAATCCTAATATAATAAATCAGCTGTTCTTATAACCATATGTTTACTAGTAACTTTACAGTGTTGCCACTTTGGCTGCCAAAAAAACCTAGTCTCATTACTTTATTTACAGCCCTAGCCCTTGTAAATATCATGTAATATTTAGTGTCTGTTTTATCTTGAAATTAAATTTTTATACACAGTCAATGTCTCATTTTTATTTCAATCCAATATACTAAAAGTGATTTGCTGACATGCAGACCAACCAATTTATCTGTAGAGTTGGGCAAATGAAGGAACTAAAATTTTCCATTGGAGACTCAGTTTTGTTCAAAAAAAAATACAGTGGTGGCTCTCTTATTTAACTCTACATGTAAGTTGGTCTGTTTATAGCTTGGAGGAACTTCTTCCTGGTCTGTAACGTTTCATGTTAAACCAATCCCACACAGCCCCGACACCCCCCCCCCCAATACCTGATTTCTTTCAATGTTTTTGGTGTTGAATATAGGAACATTTTGTTTTTTTGGAGAATCCCTCTTCCAAGTTTAATTTCAACCTCATTCTTATACTGCAGTAAATCAGTTTCGCTAGTAATTATGTCATCAACTTTGGTATAAAATAAAAAAATTTTATAATGCAAATTTAATTTTATTTTGTTAATTTACTTCTGTTACATTCCTTCCAGAATTTTCAACTTTGTGCTTGTAAATTTGTTCTACAACTTTAATAGTGATCGTGTTAATAGAGCTAATATAATTCTTTCACCGAGAATTACTGCACTTTATTGGCTTTAAAATGATCTATTTTCACTATCGATAGGTTGCAACTAACAGGTGGAAACAGAAAGAATAAAATAATATTACCAGCTTTCTATAACTAGGTTCTGTAAGTTTATTGAACTGTGTTAGTAAACGTGGCCGATTCATCGCATTCATATCTAGGTTTTATTTCTTCTTGTTAAAGCTCTAATAACACTTGAAATTATTGAACATATAATTAATGAAACAAACAAATAGTATACCCAAACCGAACTTGCTCATTCTAATTTACAACGATGGAAACCGATTGAGATAGATGAACTGTTTAAATTTTTGAATTCACCATTATTTTCTGAAACGATGACTGGAGACTGATGTATGAACATTCTTAGTGTGCTTCATTTTGCCATTAATAAAGATCAATCACCTGGGCTTGCGTTTTTTTCAAAATTCAAGAATTATTAGATAAATTGAAACAAATTTCTCAGATGTGTTTTATCCTTTTCAAATCACAGAGTAATTGATGATTCCTTAATTTTATTCAAAGAAAGACTTAATTTTATTTATGTTTATAATAAAAATTGTGTTTTAAAATTTGTTTACAAAATTAAAAAGTTTTAAATTTTAAATGAATTAAAATAATATTCATTCCTAGTGATTGTGAAGTGATAAATCATGCGGAGAATGACTACTTAAAGATGAGTAACTTTAATAAACTAGTCTGAGCATGAACTAGGATTTACAGTATCTTAGTCCTGAAAACATTAAATACTAGTTCACGGCAGTGGAAACACACCGTGTACTAGCATTTAAAACAAATAATACTAGAATAGTATTTTTTCGTATAATTTCTATATATTTAATGGTATGTTTTGTTCACTGGAACAAAAAGATCACTGTACTGTGATATGTCAAATCATTGCAATGATAACAAAACATTATTAAAGATATAACATGTGATGAAAGGTTTACAGGTAGGATGTTAAAAGTGAAGTTCAATCTTTGTAATGGGTTGGGAAAAACGGCTCATTTAGTCTAAACATCAAGATCATGAACGATGACAATCTGTGTTTTAACAGTAAAAATACCATGTGCTTGAAAAATTTCAAAATTGATTTTAGTATAAAAATGTTTTATTGCATCTTCTGAATTAGGATAGGAATACATGCTGTTCAATTTAGCTGGTGATCTTTGATTTATTTTATTATTTTAAATCTGTATGGTTTTTTTTTTATAAAGTAACTTTAATGTTTTCTTGTTTTTTTTTTATTGTCTAGGGAATGGCTTTAAGTCTTGGTGATAAAATTAATTCAACACAGAAGCGAAATCAAAAAACAAGTGGTGCATAATGTTATAAACAAAATTATAAGTTAAAAAAAATCCCAAACAAGTACTGCTTGATCGAAAAAGGCTCTGTTAATTAACTATTAAAACTTTAAATGGCTATCACCTGAAATAATTTTATATAAAATATTCATAAAATGTATTTTTTCAACTGTATTATGAATGTATGTTATTCTAAAAATAGAGTTCTGTGTTTTTTAAATTAAAAAAAAAACATATGTATTCAGGTAATAAGGTATTTAAATCTTTTTGATAGTAATTACACTAAGAAAATATGCTGTAAGGTGGTTTATTTGAATAAGTAGCTGTACACACTGACTAAGTCTATGATAGTTTTCTTTATATTATTTATTGTTTATTATTATTATAGTAAATATATTTTATATATGTTTAAAACTATTATTATTATATTATTATATTATGATAGTTTGTAAAATAAATGATTCATGATGGATAATGATTTGTTTTGTTTATTATATTGTTTTTTACTTCCTTGTAAGAAGTAAAGGAAGTACTGTGATGACAAAAAATTTTGGTCTTCAGATTTCATTTCCTTTTTTCTTTTTTTTAACTTTTTTTACTTCCTTCCAAGTAATGCGATCGTGAAACACTTCGGTTTTCATATTTCAACAGAAAAATCCATTTTGACCATCTCTGAATAATTTTGACTAGTTTTGGCGTGACATCTGTACGTATGTATATATCCTGCATAACTCAAAAACAATTAGCCGAAGGATGTAGAAATTTTGGATTTAGCAATCTTGCAACATTTAATTGTGCACCTCCCTTTTTGATTGTAGTTGAAATTAAAATTAAAATTTTAATTAATGAAAATATTTAATTAAGGAAGGCACATCGGTTCGAAACACACTTCATCTCCTTTTGTTTTTTTTTTATTTATTTTTTTTAACTTCTTTTTTTTTTTAATTTAAATATATTGATTTAAGAATTATTAACCTGTGATTGTAAAAAAATTGTTAGTGAAATAAAATTAGAAGTAAAATAAAATAAAAGTAATAGATTTAGTGAAACGCTGATTATTTAATATTGAAAATTATAATTTAAATCTTATTATTTTTGGATTTTTTCTGGTTAAGCAAGGAATGCACCGCTTCTTTCACTGTTTCGTTCGAGGTAAATCGACAGCCCCTTAATGCCTCTTTGAGTGGGCCAAACAAATGTTAGTCAGAAGGGGCAAGATCAGGACTATACAGAGGAAGAGCCAGTACTTCAAAGTTGAGTTTCTGGAGTGTTTCAGCAATGTGGGCAGCAGTATGTGGACGGACATTGTCGTGCAACAACACAACACCTTTCGACAGCAGTCCTCGGTGTTTGCATCGAATTGCAGGCTTCAGCTTGGCAGTAAGCATCACTGTAACATACACTGTTTATTGTCATGCCCTTTTCCTCATAATTTTCCAGTACTGGGCCTTGCGAGTCCCAAAAAACCATAAGCGTCAGTTTACCTGCGGATGGTTGCATCTTGAACTTTTTTTTGCAGAGCGAATTTGGATGTTTCCATTCCATACTCTGTCGTTTACTCTCCGGCTCGTAATGTTGGATCCATGTTTCGTCACCAGTGATGATTATATCTAAGAAGATATCCCATTCATTACCATAGCGATCCAAATGTTTTTGGCAGCTGTCCAAGTGTGTTTGTTTATGCAACTGTGAGTTGTTTTGGGACCTATTGCACAGACTTTTTATGAAACCCAAGTCTGTTGTGGATGATTTTGTAGGCAGAACCGTGACTAATTTGCAGATGATGTGCCACTTCATCAATAGTTACTCGTCTATCTAAGAAATCCATGTCACGTGCACTCTCAATCATTTCCTCATTTGTGGTGGTAAATGGTCGTCCGGCTCCTTCATTGTGCGTAACACTTGTGCGACCATTTTTGAATCTTTCAATCCATTCGTTGACACTCCATTGCGGCAACCCACACTCTTCCTGTACTGCACCGAAAGTCTTCGATGAATTTCGGTCCCTGATACACCTTCCAACCACAAAAAATGGATCACTGAAAATTACTCTTCTTTGGTGCAAACAAAAAGCGGAGCAGCCATGGTTAACGGCAGGGCAGCGATAATGGAACTAACCTAGTAGCATCAAACCTACACAGACATAACAATTAAACCACGCATACGTCATCTACGCAACACGACAGTATTATCAACATAAACAATAATATAACTAATAATTGACTTACCCTCGAAGAAAAGAAAAATAATAACATGAGGTAAGAGCTCTTATTGATTCTGTACTTTGGTGGATTGTGCTGAATTTTATTTATGTTTTTGGAGTTAATTAGTAAAGAGGAAGATAAGACAAAAAAAGATTTTATTTTACATACACAAACACACACACACATATATATATATATATATAAACAAACATAAAACAAATTGTATTATGTACAATACTGTCATCTGCACGCTCTTTAATTATATTAAAGTGCAATATTTTTTTGGAAATTGTGTTTTTTAATTTTTAATATTTATCTCTTGTTACAATTATGTATTCTGTTATTTTTTGTAATCGTGGTCGCATTCCTGATAGATAACAGACAGTCTACTAATGTTGATTTTACATTTGATTCACCCTAATAAAATTTTAGGCAATTAAAAAAAATTCTTGTAAAAAACTGAATATACCTTTCTGAGATTGTTTTTAATTTTCAGGTCAAATATTATACATAACCATTTTCCTTGATATTCCATATCGCCTAAATTTCAATATAGTAACATTTTACCTTTGGTGTAAAAATCAGGATAAAATATTTCATGAGTTTTATCTAAAATATGAAGCATTTTCAAACATATATTCAAATAAAATTTCTGCTCAGCTGAAAACAGATCCAACCTACATTATTTTGATTAAACAGGGTTTTACTGTTTATAAATTTATACACAAAAACAATTGATGTCTGTTTTATGACAGTAATGTTCTTGACATCACCAAGTTAAAAGAAATAATAATACAAAATAAATAAAAAGAAGTTTGTCCTTCATTACTCCCGATCATTTGTACAGATTAGAAAATAGTCTACTCAAACACACAGTTAAATAAATGAATAAATAGAATAGTAAATAGGGTTCAAGGCTGACATCAATAGAAGCATAATAATAATAAAAGTCAGAAGGATCTGAACAAGGTCCTTCTGCTTTACATAACAGCTGGACTGGCTATGATGCTACCTGCTTACTCACAATTGATTTTTGTTTATTTGGTCATAACTTCAGTAACTTTTGATATTATTAACTGATAATAAGCATAAAAAATAAATAAATTAGATGATTTGTAGTAAAAGCTTAACATAAAACATAACAAGTTCAGCAATAAAAACATTATAAAATAATTTCTTCAACTTTGTATTTGTGATCTATAAGTATATAAATAATAATTTTATTATTTCAGAATTATTAATAAAACCGCGTTAATAAAAGTAGCAGCATATAATATGAGTGTGTTAGAAATGTCACTCTTAATTTGTTGTAATGTCAAATCGTAATAACATAAATCATCAGTAAATATGTCATCAACTTGTCATATTTATTGGGATAATTATGTTGTTATTCTACAGTCCAAAAAGATCAGTGAATATTGTCCCTTTTTTATTTAGTCATCATTTAACAAAGATGCTCTCAACATTTATAATAGCATCTATTGAAATCATTTTCAATTCCAAGTTATACAAAATAATTAAAGCATTTTTATTAGCAATGGTGAATCGTTAAAGAAAATTTTATTGCATAATATGAACAATGTGGCCTGCATTTAAATCCAAATATCTTACCAGTAAGAAATAAAAAAAATTGGATTCATTTCTAGTTCTTTTCTTAATTAATGAATGTGAAATAACTGAATTAATAACTTACAATGCCAATTTTCCTGTTAACAAATTAAAAAAAAATGAATCCAACTTTTTAAAAAATTCTCACATAAATCAACTTCGACATAATATAGTCTCTGTAGTTTAAAAAATAGAAATTCCTTCAAAACAGATATGCTTGTGTATGTTTATAGTCATCATAGTATGACTATAAACATACTATAGCATAGTATGTTTATAGTAAAAGTTTAGTACAGTTGTGCAAAGATTTCAGGAATTAATGATTTTTAAAATAATTGTTATTTTCAATAGTTCATTTTTATTTTAATAAAGAAATAAACTGGACAAAATTTTTCATCTACTCATTAATTTTTCCATAAATGTGTGTTATATATGGAGAACAAAGATTTTTTAAAATATTTTACTAAAAGGTAGAACATTGCTCTCAATGTAAATATCAGGTGTACTTCAGTGTTCAAAAACTGACACGACCTTATGGAAGAATGTTTCCTTCTTTTGTTGCATGTTTAACTGAAGAAAAACAAGTTACACAATGCAGCAGAAAATATTCATTGTCTTCTAATATATTAGATGTGCCAGTTATGCCCAGACAAAGAATGTTTTCACAGAAAAGTATGGTATGGACGCACCAAACAAGTTTTCCTTCAAGCATCTATATGGCAAGTTCCAAGAGATATGAAATGCGGCAGATGCAGCCAAAAGTGGTTGACTAAGAGCGCTAATACCAGAAAAATTGATCAACATGCAAGCTGCATATTCTGTTTGTCCCAAGAAGTCACAAGGTGTGGTATTTATGTTCTGCACAAGGATATACCTTTTCAGCTTTTCTCTTTATCAAGGAAAAGAAGCATAAGAAGATTCTAACCTTAAATTATGTGCTTCAGTTGTTCAAAACTTATTGCAAATTGTAGACAGTCCTGCAAAGCACAGCATTTATTTTGATAAATCTTTTGGTTCATATAGATTGTTAACTCTACTGAAGAGGCCTTTTTTGCAACTGGAACAGTTAATGAAAATCAAAACTGCTCTTTGGAAGATTCTCATTCTTTATGTAAGAAACCTCGTGGGATATAAAATTATCAATTTGACATCACCAATTTAATTTTTATTACAAAATGGAATGGTACTCTAATTAAAAACTAAGTACTCTAAGTTTTGAACAACTGAAGCACCTAATTTAAGGTTAGAATCTTCTTATGCTTCTTTTCCTTGATAAAGAGAAAAGCTGAAAAGGTATCCTTGTGAAGAACATAAAATGGTCCTGTTACTCTAATTACAAATTTTCAGTACACTGAACTTCTGAATGTCAAAAGGTATTCAAGGTGAAAAAAATGAAAATTTCAATCCAACAAGCAATTCAATCGCTATACAGGTGGGGGTTGATTCACTGGGCAATGGTATCAGCAACTATCAAATAACAATGAAAGGAAAAAATGGATGTGGCTCTTGTTTTCAAACTTTCTTGATGTAAATTCATGGAAGCTTTATCTATATATTCACAAAGATGTTGAGCAACTGAAATCTCTACAACTTATAGTTCTCATTATTACCATCAAAGGCAAAACACAGAAGAAACTGCTATTCCACAAATGCAGAGTCTTGGACGATTAACAGTGTTTTCAATTGCAACAACTCAGTGATACTTGTTTGACAGGCATTTTCCTGAAAAAAAATGCAAAGAATAGAGGAATCCACTGCTGATAATGTAAAAGTACAATGGTATTTTCATGTTATAATTGTAAAGTTGGACCTCAGCTAAAATGTTTTATTGATTACCATAAAATATAAACTTGATATATTCATTACATATTGAAATAAACTATAAACATTTCATTTATGCTTTATCCTAATTTCTGTCCTGTTGAGTTTTTTTTTAGATGATAAATCAGTTTGTGTTAATTTACACATCCTTTCCTGCTTAAGTTGCATTTTTGCAACATTTCATAAATTGATAAATAAACATACATGAGGGCAGTATAATCAAAAATTAAAAATGGCAAAAGCTACCTCCCTTATTTTTTATTTTATCCAAAATTTAATTCTATCATGCCCTAAATATATATAATGAAATTTTTTTTTGAAAAATTTATGTTGAGCTTGTCTGAATATATTATCTACATACTTATATCATCTGGAAATCTTTTGTGTTTTTTTAATAAGGTCGTTAACTGCAAAAATCATTATACCTAATATTTTAGGCTACCACTATATTTTTCTTTTATAGCTAAATTGCTGCAGCAACAATAAAACTGTAGCCATAAGAGTAAAAATAAAAATTTTTATTCTGGTTAGAAGGTGATATGATTTATGATGATGATGATGATTCTAACTTCAAGATTATGTTAGGTAATACAAGATTGTTATGATAATAGTTACCAGTATCATACAAGTATACAATATTGTCATATATCTACTTAAAATTATCTTAGGCCATTACCTTACAATAACAGAAAATTTAAACTGATTTTGATTAATCATTTACAGATAATAAAATTTTAATAAAGTCACAATATTTTATTTTGAAAACGTCATAGATTTTTTTATGCAAGTTACTTAAATATTTGGTATAATATATTTAAAAGAACTTTATGATAATCCAAATAATGAATAAAAGTCATATGTTTATAAAGAACATAAAATTGTAAAGTAATTTTTTACAATATCTCAGAAAGGTAGAAGAATACTAGGAACAAACTGAGAAATGATGAGAATTCATTAAAAAAATTCCATACATATGCTACTAATTACAAACAAAATTATGCTCAAAGATCATTTACATCAATTTTAAATTAAAATCTAAAATTAAAAAGTCACTTCAATTGTTAAAAAAACCATCAGTAGAAACTGAGGGAAACAAGAAAAAAAAATATAATAAATATTAATTGGCAAATAAATAATACTAATGAATCATGTATTTTTAAATTATGTTTTTAGAAAAATAGTAAAACAGCTGAGAACACAATTGTTTCTGATGCATGGCTTACCACATACAACTTAATTTAAATTTATAATATTATTTAAATGTAATATTTTTCATTTATTAATTTAATGATTTTAACTAAAGAGCGCATGCACACAACATTTAATTCGTGTGGGTGTGGTGATACTAGCGACAACGATCAGCACTAACTAAACTAATATAACTTCACAATTTATACAGAACAAATTCTGCTTGCACAATTGGCAGACTGGTATAGCTGTGAGGCTTAACGGACCGAGTACCGTGTCGACCAGGCAATTGAATTCAAGACCCAGCCAGCCAGCATTACTTTTTTACTTATTAAATATTATTCATTTATTTAATTCTACTGCTTACCTGTGACATCACAACAGATGACTACAATAGCATTTTTTGGGGTGGGGATGATTTTTCAAAATTTTTTTGCATATAGTTAATTTTTATTTTTTAACAAATGTCCCTAAAAATAGTGTGACATTAATTAGTTAAAACCTCAGGATACTGAGAGTAACCTAGCGCTTCACTTTCACCTCCTTGATCTTTTAAGTTGAAAATTTAATGGCATCAATTTTGACCAAGTTTGGTCAAAATCAGTCCAGTAGTTCTGAAAATATAAAGTGATTTATAGGGTAACATTGAACACACATACATACGAACATTAACATCCAGAAAATTTCCATCCGATTTTCTGGGTTACTTAGGTGTCAAAATGTCAAGATCCGATGAAAACCGCATATGCCCAAACTGGATTGATTACAATACTTTTCCTTCTAGAGCTACAGTGCTATATAGATAGGAAAGCATTAGTTGCATATGTATATAACTAATTACAAAAAAATTACGCTCAAAGACCATTTACAAAAATTTTTTAGTTAAAATCTAAAGCTAAAAAGCCACTTCAATTGTTAAACAACCATCAGTAGAAACTGAGAAAAAAGTTATAATAAATATTATTTGGCAAATAAATAATACTAATGAATTCATATATTTTTAGAAAAAGAGTAAAATTAATATTAACTGTTGTCATTTTACGAAATCCCAAAAGTGAATGTTTAACTTAAAAATAACCGATAAAAAACCTACACTTCAGGTTTTCCAGTGCAACCTAATGCATATTGCTTATATAGTTCGTATAGATAAAATTTTATTCCAGGAGATAAAGATAAAATATATATTAGTTCGATCAGAGATATTTCTACCCCTTAAAAAAATTTAAAGGTTTGGTAACCGTTAAAGTTAAAACATTGAAAACTTTTACACAAGAATATTTATTAAATTAAAAAAGCTATTTTATATCTGTTCCATATATTCCTTGAAAAACAAAGTTTCTACATCATTATCAATAAAATAAATTTTCAAACTATCAACTTCCTGATTACCTAACACATTTAAAAAATTATCCTTCTAATTTCATATATTTACATCCAATGTTGGGTTACAGTGGAATTTCTTTGGTCTTCTATACTTATTACAAGTATAACGCAACTTTACGACAGTTTCAATTTTTCTTTTACCTTTGCTTTATATATCCTAAATTATATTTGTTGTTTTTACACATAATTTCAATAGATTAATTTTATTTTTAAAATTTTTAGGGGCAGAAACCAATTTCCTACAGGTAATGTAAAAGTTGTTTTTTTTAAATATTTTTTATTTTGTTGCTACATTCAATTTCTGATCATGTTTTTCTCCATTCCTGTTTCTTTATTATTTTAAAAAGGTTGGCTTTAATGTATTTGCTTATTTTTTTATAAATTCTTTTCCATACACTCCCAATAATCTACTAGTACAAACCAACTCAGCTGTAAATTTAAATAAAATTCATATCTCTACGATAAACCTTCTGATCAAGTGACACCAAGTTTGTTTTGTTTACAATCACATTAAAAAGCCACCATCGTTATTAGCAGGATGAAAATATTCAATGGTACATACATAACTATGAATGTGCATACCTTTTTTGTGTGTGTATACACAGAATTTCTGAAAAGTTCCTGAACTAAATTCAATAAAAATACAGATTTAAAGATAGACAAATTTACTCATAACAGCCCTCTGCATAGAACTCTTCTCTAGTTATACATTCGTTGCAGAGCTGGTAGAACCCGTAAAACGTGCTGGAGAAATCACTTTGTAGGATCGTCTTCAACTGCTCAGTGCAAGCCCATTGGATGGCCAGAATGTCATCGAAAAAACGGCCTTTCATCTTCAACTTGAGTAAATAATGCAGTTGGGATAAGATGGTGATTTGATTTGCAGCATAATGTGTTAAAACTGTTGACATGTGTGCCGAGTCACACGTGGCATTTTGATTGGTATGAGTGTAGCACTGATTTAACTTAAACTTGTTCATTTTCTGAGGCATTCACAGTCACAAACGGTGTTGTCAAATCTTTACTAGGCGCAGGGTTCACACTTCCGGTCAGTTAGTTTGAGGGAATCATGTTAGGTTGGATGTGAAGATGTCCGTTTGAGGCTTACATTAAGGCAAAATTTGATTTGTATTTTACTGATGCAAATATCTGCCAAGGCATTTACATCGGTGGCATCCCGACTGAGGCCTGGCTGATGACTGTGAGATGTCATCAGTTAGAGGGTCTAAAAACAACTTCTGGTAAAGCCTCTCAGGGCTTGGAACGGAGGGGGTGGTGTGGCGACCGATAACGTCACAAGGTGGGTGGATGTCTTCCCCCTACAGGGCTGGGATGTGCCGAAGCATTGTCGTGCAACAGAGTTAAACTGCCTGAATCCCGGTAACTAAGCCAGATTCGATGAATGCGATGCATCAGGCTTTTCATTACTTCCAAATAGAATTTAGAATTCACGTTTGACCAGTTGTGCACGCACTTTTGCAACGTTTTCGTCGTGAACAGCTGTTGACGGCCTCCCGCTTCATTCTTCGTCATCCAACAACTCTCTACCGTCTTTAAACCACCATGTGTGTTTTGTAGTACGAGATGCAGCTTATCACCGAATGCTTGTTGCATCATAGAATAAGTTTCAACAAAAGATTTATGAAGTCAAACACAAAATTTTATCATGCTTCTCTGTTCCAGAGAGATGTCGCAAGTTCGCACAAGGTTACATGAACACAACATAACAGCCAAATATAACTCGACTGGAGAGACGAAACGTGACAAAATTTTGTAAACATACTTGTCAGACATCGTACTACATAGTTCCTTGGTTGTCCGAAAGATGGCGCTACTTGTATTGACTACAGAAATTTAGTTCAGGAACTCTTCAGACATACTATGTATATATATTTTATTTAAAAATCAATTCTTTTAACAATCATACTCCTCCATACTATTTGCAAATGTATTTATTTTATTAGATCAACCTAAGTACAGAATAAATGAATAAAGTAGGATGATTTACCTTATTCCACCATATATGCAAGAGGACTTTTGTGATTTACTCGCAATATCAGCAGCATTTCAATTCACATATTCATCTCAAATTACATTAAAAAGTCCACAAAATATAATAACATATTCATTTATTTAAAATTTAAAACCTTTAAACTTTTTACTTTAAGAATACTTTTTTTATTCAGTTAATTTAAAAATATGAAAAATTAATTAAAATTATCAAAAGTTAAATTAAAATTAAATTGTAAAAATATGACAACAAAGCATAAAACCAAATGATTTGAATTTTTTATTATATTATACTAGAACAGTAAAGCAAGTTCAGTTAAATATACAAAAATTCATATTTGCTTTACTTAAAATTATTTTTATTTGAATTTCTAATTTTAATTTGATTTTATGCTTTGACGTCATATTTTTACAACGTAAATATTTTTTTAAATTTAATTTTAATTTAACTTTTCATGTTAATTAATTTTTCATATTTAAATTTTTTTTTTTTAATTTAAGTTTTAATTTAACTTAATAAAAGTTTAAATTCTTAAAATAAAAATAAATAAAATGATTAAAGGTTTTAAATTTTAAATAAAATTTATAAATGAATGATATGTTATTATATTTTGTAAAGTTTGTAATGTAATTTCAGATGAATATATGAATATGAAATACTGCTGATGATGCGAGTAAATTGTGAAAGTGCTCCTGCATATATGGTGGAATAAGGTAAGTCATCCTACTTTATTCATTTATTCTGTGCATAAATTGATCTAATAAAATAATGTGTGTGTGTGTGTGTGTATATATATATATATATATATATATATATCAAACTGTTTTTATTACCTTTATGAAATAATTTTAAATCCAACAATAACACCAGTTACTTTTAGTTTCACAGATGCATTGATGTTTTTTGTTCATTTGGTTTAATTTTTTAACAAAATTTTCAAAATAATAAATATTAAAAATGACAAAAATGTCACTTACGACTATGAAAAAAAAACTTGTAAAATTCTCTTTTAGCTTTCATTTCTATATTACCCATAAAAAGATTAGGTAGAAACCAACAGCAAGTTACAGATTACTGTTCTATAAAAATCATTATTAAATAGAAAAGTAAACATAATTAAATATAAATTCAATATGGACCAATCCTTTAAAATCGCAATTCTTTCCTTCATGGGAATCAATTTTTTTCATAATCTTCTCTCTATGCAGATATGCTGCCTAACGTATATGTTGTCAAACACATTTTATCTTTTTTTTACTGAATAAAATATTGAATATAATTTCACACAGGGAAAAATAATGAATTTTTATCACTTATTAATATTTAGAAAGCATAGATATAAATGTGTGCTGGGCACTGCTAACAATATAGCAGAGAGGTTAATGTATTTCAACAGGATGTTATAGATAATAAGAAATCAGTCACCAGTCTATCCCTTCCTAACATGCATTTTGACTGAGCTTTCTAAACCATGATGAGTAATACATTATTTTAATAAAATAAAAAAAAAAATAAATTCTGTAAATAGGACATCATCACAAAGAAATTAGGATATACCATACCTTAATTTCTAACTTAAAAAAAAAATTTAATGTGACACATGACTTCCTTGTAATTAAATATACATACATATTTTTGCTTCACTTCATTTAAACTTATTTCATTTGTAAGTGAGGTTAGATCCTCCAATTCTTTGATAAAAGTGGACAGTTGCACAATTGCAAAAATATTAGTTATTAACATGAAATATTTATACAATTATTAATTCAACAATCTTACCTGAAATATTACGTTAGACTAAAAGTCTCTTGATTACTCTTTAAACTATTTACCAAATAATCCAATAATAAAAACTAATTATTCTCTAACATAAGGTCACAATTAATATTTGTAACTGGTATACATGAGTTCACTAAACAGAATAGTTTTATTAATATCTTTTATACGAAACACCAGAAATCTTGCGCATTACGCACAAGTGAAAAAAATTTTCAACATTCACTTTTAATTGAATACAATTCAAAAATGTATTTTATTTTTGTATCAAATAATTAAATAAAATGAGTTTTTTAAAAATAAATATACAATTTTTATAAATAATGTAATAATAAACAATAAAAAAAAGGCGTGGACAGTTGTGGATGGTAGAGGCTGAAAAAAAATAATAACTTATGCATATATTTTTCAGAATAAATGGCAATAGCATAACATTACGAGAATCAGGAAATTTTTACTAAATTGGTCAGTAAAAGTCAGGAAAAATGAATTTTAAAATTAGGTGTGATCTCTGGTTTTAATTATGTATATACAGTATATAGAAAGGTGGACATTATAAAAAAATTAACTGTACCACATTTTCCTTAGGTAGGCATCATGCATTTTATATTTAAAAAGTAAATAGATGATATCCTGTTTTCAGAAATAAAATAAAGTTTAATTTTTTCCCCCCATTATTTACTGACAAGAACCGGGTAGCTTTCTCTTAGAGAATATGAATTAGACAGCTACTTGAAATGTTACTATAACATGCCAGCTGTTTAAGCTTCACTGTTTCCTTGTCACCTGAATAAATTTACATCCAAAACTGTTATAAAATTTTTTATAAACATTCGTAAAAGAATCATTCAAATTGGCTCTGAGTTTCTTGAGATTTTAAATGGACATTTTGTAATTAACAGTAAAATACACATATAGTTATTTTCATCTAAAAAATGTAAAACCTTGGCCGGTCGGCTAGAAATGGATAAACATACTTGTTTAGTATAGTAGTATTTATCTTTTATATAAACAGTATATCGTTCACTTAATATGTTATATTATTTGCTTTTTCTTGTACATATTTTGATGTACAGTTGATTGATTTCTAGATGATTACAGTTCATATTATATGTATGTGTGTAGTAGAAATAATTATGGTTACTGTTGGATTACATAACATGTAAAAATTTAACTCTGTAGTAGTATAAGGTCTTTTACATTTACAGAATAACACTTGTGAATTTCATAACAAAAACAGGCTATCTAATGATACAACATATCAACTGAATGAATGAGTGAGATATGACATGTCACTTCATCAGTCTGATGTTTATCATTTTGTTTTACTTTGGAGAGGAGTAACAGTCATTACTTACCGTCTTTTATTAATAAAACTATATATCCTTGACTTTATCAACATGTTTTACATGTGTCTTTTTTTTTGTATAACTATTTTTAAGTAGTACTTAAGACCAGATGATTCTGTTTACATAAATGATTAGCTTGTAACAGTGTTAAATTATAGTTAATAGTGACTGTAATAGATATTATGTTTGTGAATTTTTCTTCCACCATGACATTTTTACTGTTTAGTGTGTATGTCATATAAAATTTTATATGTCTTCTTGATGTAGTTTAGGCTTTTAACTTTACGTTTAACAAACTTAACCTGCCAGCACATGCGACTCCCTCCAGAAAGGGAAGCTCATTGCATCCTTTAAATACTAGGCACATTCCTGCTAGGCCAGAAGGCTCTAACACCGAAAGGATTTCAGAGGATAGACTGAAATGGAATCACACCATGAGCCAGGAGAACATAGCTCATACATAGCTAGTCTCCCATGGTTAGCGTCGATCAACAATTTCTCCGTAGTTTAAAGGATCAGAATGCAGCAAATTATTTCATCCATAAATAGAACAAAATAAATATAACTGCCACTAAATAAGTAATTACCTGCCTGATAAAAGAAAGACACAACAGCAAGGGACTTTTGTCCAGGTTCTGCGATTAGTAGGGAGATACAAATTCTCGCGCTATCCTTACGTTCCATTCCATTCCAACAAACTTATTTACTTTTACTTTTTAACAAAGTAAAACAAGGATTAGTTTTACTATATTCTGCTGTTACTGGGTAAACAACTTAAAACTGATCTGAGCCAACTTGAACTGCATTTATATGAGTATTTACCTTTAACACTGCTGTTACTAGATCCACTATTGTTTACTGTTATCAGTTGTAAACTGTTCATGCTTCAGAGCAGTTTAGTTTTGTTCTTTGCAGGTTTTGTTTTTTCTAAAATTACCCTATTCAGTCGAGGAAAGGGTTGCTATAGTAGAAAATTAAATGAATTCTGTATCCTTTTAAGAAACACATCAGATATTTGTGTAAAAATTTCTGAATACCAGTACCCAGAAGAGTAGTATAGACAATTTGATTAAAAAAATTGGCATACAATGGAGTCTGTTTTAAATGCAAAATGAGCCTGATTTAGGCGACCTTCCTTTAGGATACCGCAAGTCATTCCTGATACTCAAAGAAGAATTTCTGCTGGCCTGAAAAAAATTTATATATAAGTTATCACAGCAAAGTGTTGTTACATATCATGCAGTAAAATTCTTCAGTGTTTGAAATTCAAACCGTGTTGTGTAATAACTTAAGAAGTCTGAGCTTCACAAAAACACGTCGATGTACAGTTACACTATTTCACGTAGACAAGGCATGGTTTCATTAATTTAAGCATGTTAATTTGCACAACACCAGGTTTTGGATGACTTAAAATCGTCACCAGATAGTTGAATGTCCATTTCACGATAAGAAAACCAATATAGGTGTGCTTTTTCTGTTATTTTGTTTTACTTTGAGAGATTGTAACAGTCATTAATTATTATCTTTTATTAATTAAGCTATATATCCTTGACTTTGAAAACACTTTCTTCTACGTGTGTCTTTGAAGGCTAAAACAATCTGAAAAAATGTTTTTGATAGGGTTCAAATTTAAGTTGTAAACCAGTTTAAATATCTGTGTATTAACTTTACACTTAAACTGTCACAGAATCATGTAGTAGGATTAATGTTTTTTGATAGATTGTTAATACCGAAATACAATTTTCAAACAATTCTATACTCAGTTAACAGATTATGAAAAACAGTACAACTTCTTCTTCTTCTAAGATGGAACATGTTACACATAAAACGATTCGCTATCATGCATTCATATGGTTTTTATAGAAGAACAAACAGTCAGCAGAGAGTGGTGACCTCTGCATTCCCAGATTTGTCTAGTTGCAATTCTTTCCTTTGGGCTATTTGAAGGATAGAGTCTATAAATTGAATTCTCACGCTATTGATGGACTGAAAATGGATATTCAACAGGAAATTGATGACACTGACAACAACATTTTGCATCAGGTTAATTCTCAATATGTTCATTGGAGCACAGAAGTCCTTTGCTACACAGGACGCTCACTTTGAACACTTTTGTAAAAATATGGTATACAAAATTAAATTTTTATTTATGTTTTCATTTCATTCATAAAATGTTTCATGTTGTAACTGGGTTTAGTCTGTAGTGGTGTTTAGTGTTGCAGTCTTCATTTATTAGACCTAGTTCTTATGCTTTTAATTGTAGGTTTTTTTTAAATTTAGTGTTCAGGTAAAAATTTATGAACATTCTCAGTTATGTATGTACACTAGGTGCAGAGTTAATAAATAAAACTTTATATTTGGAGGAATATTGAAAATTTTGTTAGTAATAAATAAATAATAAAACAAAGAAATATAAAAAAAAAATCTTAGATATATTTTATTACTATACTGTTTATCTACAGCTAGTATCACATTATCACATTACATTACCAATTCACATCACATTTATTTATAAATGTAAGTAGATTAATTTAAAAAAAGAACTACCATTATAAATGGTATATAAATTACTTCTGTAATATATATGTTACATATTATACGTATATTTATTTTTTTAATTTTTATACAATGATGTTTAGTTTAAAAATAAATAAAAATATAACATGGTCTCTGTTGTATGTTTTACAATATTTATAACATTTTCATAATACATTGTAAACTTCAAATATCCTGATTTCTTGATAATTGAAATTACTTTTTCTCAAAAATTTAAAAATAACAATATTTTGTTCTTTTTCTTTAAAGTACTGTTACACACCTACTTACCAACTCTTATACTATGTAAAAGACATTAATAATTTTAATTTGTTTTTGTTAGTGGAATCTAGTAGTAAATTTGTATAAACTGAAAATTACAGTTTTTAAATTACGAGGAAGATTAAAAGAATCTGAAAAACTGTTTTTAATGGACTAGAATTTAAGTCATAAACCAGTTTAAATATCTCTGTTAACTTTACACTTAAACCGTCAATTGTTATGTATGTTTTTTAACACTTCTCATGTTAAAAAACATATGTTGTGCTCAGTAGCATGTGAAAGAAAATTATGGGAAGAAATGATCTGTCATTTTTATCTAAGATGAAATTCTGTTGAGCACATGTAAGGTGTGCCAACATTCGGGACTGATGTTATGAGATGTATGAAGGCAGAGTAACTTTAAAACATGTGACAATAGATACCAAAATAATAATAGGAGCAATGAGATATATACCAAAATATATTTTATATTTAGAGACTGTTTACCAGAAGAAAAGCTGCTGCATTGATTTCAGAAGATTCAATAACAAAATGAATCGACCAGTATAAGGTTCGGAAAGGATTTGAAAAATATAATTTTTGGAAAGGTAACTTTTGAAAGCAGGTAAAACAAACTGGTCAGTTGTTAAGCACGATTAAGAAACAAATTGGGCAGAAATGGATAGTAACTATAAACCTCAAGAAAGAAATAATTTTATAGCTGATATAATAGTGATTTTCATAGTATGATATTTAAAATGAATGCTCAGTTTTGCCAGCAAATATAAGACCAAAAAGAAAGGGTGACTCACAGTTATTTTTGTTAAGTAATGAGAGAAGGAAAATATTCATTTTATGGTATATGCTTTGGGGATTTAGAAAAAGTTGATCAGGCAATTTTATTTTAAGCGAGAGATAAGTTATTTATTTCTTGAATGGGGATAAACAGAGTAACTAATTGGGTAACAATTACAGCTACCTTGCTTGGTTTTTATGTTAAGAAATGAATTCTGTAATATGTAAACAATACCAAGCCCAATCAGGAGTCAAACACAGAAATCTTTGGATGAAAGACACATTACTAATCCCTCAAAGGTTAGAAATTTACGTGGAAATTAATTAGAGAATTTACATTTATATATTGTAAACAGTAATATTTAAGATGATATAAATATATATAAAATACTGAAATCTAGACATTTTTGTAATATGAACTAATTCTCGTTTTATAAAATTTGTAACATTTTTGAAGAAAAAATGAACTAGAACATAAAAAGTCATTCTAGATTAATCAGAATTTTTCCCAGACAAGTATAATTCTATTTAATCTAGATCATAAAATTTCTATTGTATTTTATAAATTAACAGATTATACAAATAAGTTTTTAATCATATCACTTTCAAGTATATTTAATGTGGATAAATGAAGTTTTAGATTTAATTTTATTTTAATTAGTTTTAAAATACGTAATTCTGATTAAACTGAAATTTCAATAAAAATATTGTTTAAAAAAAAAATGATTTATTTAATTGTCAACAATAATGCATTACTTTTATAAAAAAGTAATGTAAAGTAATAAGTATATTTTTTATCATAAAAAATATAAAAGATACGTTACGTTAATTTTATTTTCTTTTAATGTTGTAGAGGTGTATTAATATGGTATATTTTACGATATTTGATATATGATAACTGGTATCTTTCTTGTATCAATTATTATTTTAATACTTCAGATAAAAAAAAAAATTGTAACTGGTATTTCAAAAACAATACTATTTTTAGAAAATATGTTATGCCCATTTAAATTCTACTTTATTTGGTATTTAAAGGTTTTTACATTGCAATCCAAGACTGAAATAACCTACCGTATCGGTGCAGTAATGCTACTTAAGTATTTATTCCTTTGTGTTGTATAAACTATGTTATTTTTAAAATATAAACACATATTTATTGTAGAAAGATAGCTCACTACAATAAATAAATTAAAACATTGGAATTTAAGTTTTAAATTTTCCTGGTATGCAGTCAACAATACCATTTCTGAGAATTAAAATACATGAAACTGTAATTTTAAAGAATAAAATGGGGTTTTAAACCTACCATCTCGGATAAGAATAAAATGGGTTAAAACCTACCATCTCAGATAACTCATTTCAGATAAATTATTAATGATGTTAAAGAGTATTTAACTTGCTATACAAAAAATTTCTTTGAAAGTTTTCCTCACAGATTAAAATCACTATTGATTTTGAAAAATGTTTATTGTACAGGTATTAGTTTTATAAGTATGGGATTTCATTTAGTTTAGTGACAAAGCTTGATTTCACTAGGACAATAAAAAATGGAGTGATAAATATGCTTAGATATTTCACAAATTATATATGCATAAAATTGGTATTTAAACTGCTACCACTAAAGTAACGAGTCTTTTATTTTTTCTATAAAACATAAGATTAGGAAATCATCATGGCTTAAGCTAAAATTATTGGTTTTAACAAGATGACGCTATTTGTTATACCAATAATAAAATAATTGCAGTGTTGCAATAATACTTTTTGTCAATCGCATGATCTCTTAAAGATTTGTGGCCACCAATATTTTATCTTTTACCTTAAGATGTTTTCTTTGGAGAATTTTATAAAAATTATTATAGTTTTCCAGAAAAACCTTAAATTAAAAACCAAAACATGTTAGATCTTATTTCATCACAGTTACATGAAATCACTTTAAACATTATTATAAAATTAAGAATATATAGTTTTAATATTCTCATAATTTGATCTTTACATTGTGAATAAATAATTCTCTATATGTTATCAAAATTAAGATAATAAATATCCTTTTTAAATATCATACAAGTATACTTATTTTTAAACACTACCATTACTATTATGTTTTTACAAACATATAGTTAAATTTTAACAAATTTTATTTAATTGTATTTACAAACAAAACATTAAGTTTTTCATATTAAAAAAATAATTTATCCAAAAAAATAACAGTTCTCAGACGTCATAGCAAACATTGCAAAATACACCTCCATAACTATACTATGCTTTATATAAAATATTTTAACTAATTATTTTATCAGTGTAGCAATTAATTTTTTTTGGTTTTAAAACAGAAATCATGTTTTTTTAAAAATATAGTTAAAAAGAATTTTTTGTGAAAAATTATTTTCATAGTTTAAGGATAACTATGGTATAGAAAGGAATCTTACAAGCTTATCCCCATACTTAAAAGAAGTTAAATATAAAAATTTGGGATGAGATAACCAAAAATCCAGGGATAAAAAACTTGAAATACTATAATTATGATAACATCAGCATAATTATTAGAAAATTAATAAATAGTAATTTTTGAAAGATGAGGGAATTTTGTTTAAAAAATAAGATTAGGGACAATATCTATACATTCTGGAAGAGAAAAAGTCACATTCTAAAATCACCAGGCATGGTGGTACTGCCTGGTAATGAGGGAGTCTTATTCAATAAAAAAACCCTCTTTTACCTACATTTTTGACAGGCTAAGACCACTTTCACATTACTTTTGTTGGGTGTGTTTTCTGTTCCTTACTTAAAGCAACTTTCCTATTCCATCAACCTTCCTAGACATCTTACATCTCAGGACCTGTTTCACATAAATCAACACAAGGTCTCATCTCTTCATCCGTCAGCAGATACTTCCCCGAATGCTGAAGACAGTGCCCTTCACTCTGGGGTAATATGAACACAGCCATAAAACAAAGGGCGTGAGAGAAGCAATATATTAATGCATCTTAAATTACAGTTATTAATTTGGTTAAAGAAAGACATGTAAAAGGTAAAAACAATAAAGAAAAACATAAATTGAATGAAATAGGTTTTTTTAAATAATTATGAAATATTGCCATAAGAGACCAATAAAAAAAATACTTTTTTATAAATTTGAATATTAAATAAATTTATCACAATAGCTTTGATTAATAAATAATCATAATAATACATACATAATAAGAGATAAATATCTCTAAATATTACAAAAATTATATTAATTTATAAAATTATTTTCAATTCACAGATTTTTTAATAGATCTCTCTTTTTTATTTTTACATTTTTTAAAAAAATGGTTTATGTTAATACAGGTTTATATATAATTAAACAATTTTTATTACTAATAAATAACATATTTTTTTTATAGTTAAATAAGATTTTCAAAAAATGTGAAATAAATTACTTAATTTTATTAAGATATGCAAATTTACTATATTTTCATTATTTATAATTAATTAATTTTTTTTTCAATATAAATATATAATTTCTTAACTTTTCCTTCATTAACTTATAAATAAATTGTACTATTGATTACAAAAACATTTACCCTTTATTAAAATTTAAAAAATAAATAAAAATTTCAATATATTCATTTCTACTTTTCCCCTCTAATGAACATGAAATTTATTTGTTTCTAATCATTTATTATAACATATGCATTGAGAGTTTTGAAATTAAAATTATAAAATAAATTATAGGTTATTCCAATTGTAAATTATATTTTAAAAATTGTTTTACCTAATTATTTAATATTATATATATATATATATATATATATATATATATTTTTTTTTTTTTTTTTTTAACAAATAACCGTTTACATAATACTGTATAAGATATTTTAAAAACAATTTACACAGTTTGTCTAGAAAGTTATGTATTAAAAACATATTTGAAACTAATTTCCATACCACATTTTTAGAAGCTGTCAGAAATTTGTCTACTATTGTTATAAAAAAAAGTCAAATAAATTATATATCTAGTCAGTTGTTCATTTTCATTTGGTATGTTTATAATTTATAAATCCACTAATATGGTATACAGCTGATTATGAGATAAGTTGTATTCACCTTTCACGCAATATTACATCAGTTAATGATGATGAATTTTTGGGTTATGAACCGTAGCACAGCATGGTTTTTTGTTTAATGTAGGGCTAATTAGCATCTAAATTTTGATGGATATTTCAACTCACAGATGATAATAATAGGAAACCATTTCACTTCTCATGTTCCTGAGTTAGCTTGTCGTATGATGTGGGTTTTCCAAAAGATGGATTTCTTATTTCTTACATATCAGTCACTTACAAGTACTGTGTAATAATAATAGTATGTTTATATATAAAAATATATAGTTGAAATTTATATATTCAATAATAAAAATAAATATTTTATTTAATAATTGGTTGGTTTTGTTTATAACCTTCCTCACAAACTGTGTGTAATGAGTAGAATCTTTGATATGGTAAGGGGTACAATGTTTTTTTAACCACACAAAAAATATTTAAGTCATTTAAAAAGACATACATTTAAGTAACTATTATTATTAGTATAAAAAAAAGTTTTTAGTACTTGACACTAAACAATCATAACCCTAATTGTTGTTGGACAAAAATAATAATAGTTTTATAATCTAAATTCTATATAATAATAGAAAGTAATTGACATTTGAGACTGCATAGAGATATAGTTGTCTGTTTACAATGTAGTAGAGTGAGACACAATGGAGTTATATAACTTAAAAAGTTATATGTGAGAAGGACTGATTCAATAATAACTTGACACATTTTATTTTTGATTAATTTTAATTTTTTGACACATTCTTATGAAAAATATTTTAAGGACAGTAAATTTTGTTAACCGTTAAAATAATATTACAGGGGCTTTTACAATAATATTACAGGGGCAGGGGGTTTTTATTGTTTTAACTTGATTATTTGATAATACAACATTGGTGCATCAACATAATAATGAGTTCTCGGACAACAAAAACCAACAATCATATTTATCACTTCTGCTATTTTCATTCACAAATGTCAATCACATTCTTACATTACATAATTTATAGTAACATAATATATTTTGTACAGTAAGCAAAAAAATTACTTATTTTTGAATGAATAGTGATTTTCTACTTTTATTTTTTATTTTTTTGCAATTTTAATTATTTTTTTATCCTTCAAAAAAATTATCTAATACTGTGTTGCTATTTAATTATTTTAATGATTTATCTTTTTAAATAATGTTTCATTTAAAAAAAAATCCATTAAGACATAAATCTAAATTTAAAAAAAAAAATTAATATTTTATTTATTTATGTATTTTAAATAAATGTAATTAATTTTTTTTTAAATGTACAAAAATATTATTTAAAGAAAATTGTTTCACAAGGATTATTTATATTGAATTTTTATAATCTTCAATCATTTTTTTAATCATTTTTTAATCGTTATAAACATATTTTTTTTGCAATTTTGTTGTTTTATAAATAACTTAGAAATTGAATGTCTAATTATAGTAATAATAATAATAATTATCATAAATTAAAACTAATTAAGTTTATATCACAGTTGGACTGCACCGATTCCCTCTCGAAGTTAAAAAAAAAATTAATAAAAACTAAATTAATTATAAATAAAAGTTCAAGAAAATTTATTATTGTCATTTAGGTCTATATCACCAATAAATTGTTTTTATTTTTTATAATCACCATTGTGTCTTTAGTTTTTTATACTATTGGAGATCACATAACAATTTCTTAAATTATCATGCAACTCAACCGAAGCACCGTAGTAAAAAAAAATACACAAAATAGTAATTTTTTTTAAAACGCACAATTATTTAACAGAAGGTTTCTTTTAACGTTTTCTTAATGGTGCATGTTGTCTTAAATTCACTGTAAAGTTAACTGATGGTCTTACATTTGGATGTACCAATCCTTTTTCGTAGAAATAAGGATTCACAATACCAACTCTACTAAATACTGATCTATTATTATTGTTATCTTGCTTTTGTTGTGAATCTTCTTTCTGCAAAAAAAAAAATTAAATAGTATACTTACGAATATGAAACAAATGATTTTTGATTGTAATTTGTCTGAAATCAAGTAGTTTATTAATCTAATAATACTGTTAATAAAGTTATAACTGATTAAACAAAATAATACTATTTCTAATTCAAGCGCAAGTATTTGGTTGAAGTAAGATAACTGTTGCCGGATTTTCAAACTTATATCTATAATATTTTATGACAAAATAAGATCAGAATGGCACATTGTCCTTGCAATTTATGTACTGCAGTATAATTTACATAAATGCAATGAACTAATAATCTGACTGTTTTAAAGTATTTATGAATGAAAAAATTAAATTCTTAGAGAAATATAATAATGATGGAATTAACATAATAATATCCAAGTATATAAATAATTTAATATTAATGTCTACCGTTAGTTTATTAATAACCGTTTTGATGTTAAATTAATAGTATCAACTTAGATAGCTGCTGTAAAACATTTTTTGTACAGTAAATTTTCATTTCTTCTCTCCCACTTATATATTTATTGAAACATCAAAAACAGCCTGATGCTCGATAATAATAGTTACTATGATAGATGATAATGTGGTCGTTTGGATTTGAACCCAGAACCATTTAGATGAAATAAAAAGATTCCACTATTCTGCCACAAAGATAGAAAAGTTACTAACAATATAAGGTTTTGTGTATGCATATATCACTTAATACAAACACCTCATGTAATACAGAAATTCTTGGAATTTACTCCAGATAAATCTTGAACTAAGTTATGATATAATGATAATATATTTTTGTATCTAAAGTATAATTATTAAAAAAAGAAGACAAAGAATATTTAAATACATTCCCAAATTACACTTTATCCCATAATAGAAGACAAAGGGCTAACATAAATTTCAATTTATTTTCTTTAAATTAAATATACATATGATGTACATTTAAATAGATATGACTGAATAACATAACAATGTAGCAACAATTGGTGGCCAGTGGGTGTTATTAAGTGCAATGGTTATTGTAACTGGCACCAAAAGGATTTATTACAATATCATTAATCCATTTACACAATTAATTTGTTATTCATAACTACAATTTATACTTGTAGAAACTTCAAGAAGAAATTCTGAAGAGAGAAGTATATTCAAATCGAACGCTAATTTGTTGTTTTAAAAATTTTATCTTTTCATTTCAAGTAATTTATAATTTTCTTTAATTTGAATATATATGTTTCCCATACTTAAATGCACTTGGTTTAAAAAAAATCTAATATGTATAAAATAAAAATAAGTTTATATTATAACGATTAGTACATAATTTGAATAAACCCTTAAAAGTGAATGCAATATAATCTATAACATTAAAAATATTAATCTGATATATATTGTCATTATTAGTTTTTTTAATTTGGATTATATCTTAATTTTTTAATCAGATTTCATGGTTTTTTTTTTTTAATTATTTACAGTTTTCTGTCATAATGAAACATTAAGAAAATAAATATACAGAGTGCACCAGAAGGTGATGACAGAAGAAATTGATTCAGGACATCAACATAGACAAATAAGTTCAAAACATAAACCTATTTATTTTGTAGAGCATATAGTTAAAATATAGAACGACAGATTTCATTAAAATATTTTAATCTATTTTTAAGAAATACATTTTTATTGAAAAAATACAAAATATCAGACAGAGGAATCAGGAGCAAAGCATTTATCCTCGTGAACCTTTTTGTTTGTTTTGATGTCTCGAATAAAAAAAAAAAAAAAAGTCAATAATCCCTTAAGTATGGCCTACATCTTCCAGGACACCTGTATGTGTGTGTGTGTGTGTGTATATATATATAATATATACATAACTTTCGGAAAAGTCAAATAATTCATCAATATACTGCTGACTATTGTGCCAATTAAACTCAAAAAACAACAACCTAATCCCCAAACACAGTAAGAGAAAACAAAAAAAAAACTAATACCAATAGTCGACTTTCACAGGATCCCACATCATCAGTCGATACGTAATTCTACAATTACCTCAATAAATAACAAAAACAAAAAAAAGAAATAAAAATTTAGAATTTTAGAAACATAAACCCTAATAACCACAATCAACTCTTCATTCCAGAACAGATTAAGATATATATATATATATATATATATATATATATATATATATAAAATGCTCAATGAAAAACTTACAGACAAAACATAACATACCCTACTGTATTAAAGATTATAATCCCGTATAAAAATAACACAACACAATATCATTTCTTATAGTTAGCAAAAACTAAACCCCCAAATTACACTTTATCTCAAAATAGAACATAAGAATCAAATTCATAGATGTTATTTTATCTGAAACAAAACAGAAATCGCATCTTCAAAATGAAGCAATCTTGAGGACTGAGGCTTTAAAAAGCAGGGCACAATCCTGAGGATGAGGTTGTAACTTGTTGAGAAAAGACTTATGTACAACATAAACAAAGCAGATGAAATTTAGTGTAGAGGTTTGAGTTGTAAATCTCTTTTGTGATGGTATTTTCATGTCTAACGTCGGATTTTTAAAAAAAGGACCAGTGTGTGAATTTCATTTTGTTTTTCACTCAGAAAAAATGCTAATGAAACGTTTGAAAACAAGTAGATGGGGATGAAGCTATATCTCGTTTGCATGTGTTTAAGTGGTTTGTTTGTTTTTTTGTTGGTTGGGTGTCATTAGAAGATGATGGTAAAGGAGGGAGGCTGATAACCTGCTGTAGTGATGAAAAAATCATTCGCATACATGATTTACTGAATGTTCTCTACTGTATGTAAATTACTGCTGTTGTCTACCAAGATGTTCTGAAACATTTATTGGACTAGACTGAATTTACCACATGAGTCTGCATTTTCATAAAACTAAGGAATGGTTCCTCTCTCTTTTTCTGTTTAGCCTCCAGAACCACCTTAAGGTATTACTTCAGAGGATGATATGTATGAATGTAAATTAAGTGTAAAGGAATGGTTCCTGCTTCATGACAACACGCCAGCTCACACAGTCATCACTGTGTGCCAGTTTTTGGCCAAACTACATTTTACAGTGCTGGATCACTCTTTATACCCACAAGTGTGGCCACTGCATACTATTTTCTATTCTCTTTAAGTCAAGATAACCATGAAGGTGGAGCGATACAGGTCTACAGAGGTCATAGAAGAAAGTGTTGTAAGCATCCTAGAGGCAATTACAAAAGAAGATTTCTCTAGGGTTTTTGATGACCTTTGTATAACAAATTTAAACATTGTATTGTGTTGAAGGAAGACTATATAGATCCTTAAATATGAATCCTTTTTTTCCAGATTTTTATTGCTGTTATATAGCCTCAGCCCTGGAACGTCTTGTACAGAATATATATAACACACAGTTTCTTTACACATTTAGTGTTCCATACACACAATATTTCTTCTGTATTACACGCATGTCAAATGACATGTGTGGAATACATGACACACACATGACACATCTCACACATGACACATTTTTGAAGAACACTACACAATCCAGATATCCAGCATTCGTAACAGTTATATAACCATACTTAAGGTAATAAAATACCTTACTGAATTCCATCCTAGCAATAAAACATAATTATTTTATTAAAATTAATTTTTTTCACAAACTCCTTTTTTCGGTTCGTGCGGTTTTGTTTTTTCAGATCATTACTTTTACTGAAGAAATTTTTATAAAAAATTATTTCCAAAGAACAGCTCACTGTGAAAGAATTTAATAGAGTTAACAGAAAGAGCATTAAATGAAAGCAATCAATTTTTATTTATTCAATTTAGTTTAGTTAATTTATCAATTAAGTTCAACTTAACAAAATTTAATAGAAAATTTACAGACAAATTGAATTTCATAAAAATGACACGCTAAACAAACCAACACAATACAGAACAAACACTATTTGACTACGTATTGAAACAAGCTTTTTTAACCAGTTTTAAGCCAAGCATTATGTGAGGCACCACTGAGAAAAGAAGTACTTCATTGTTTTGAAAAGATCTTGTGAAAGCATATTTCCAAATAAGTTGTATGTTCAAGATAAAGATAATTTAACCAGACATTATTTTAGAATAGATGAGTTCCTTTTTACTTGCTTGAATGAGGTAAAGGAAGTATTGTGATTGTGAAAAATGTTGGTTTTCATATGTCAATGAAAATACCCATTTTGACCATCCTTGAATCCATTCTGACTAGTATTGGCATCAGGTCTGTGTGTACGTACATATGTATATATGTATCTCGCATAACTCAAAAACTACTAGCCGTAGTATGTTGAAATTTTGGATTTAGGACTGTTGTAACATCTAATTGTGCACCTCCCCTTTTGATTGCAATCGACTGAACCAAAAGTGTCCAAAAATCTCAAAATTCAAAAACATTTGGACTTTTTGTTAACTGCAGTAATAAGCCCTCTTTGAGAGCTTTTCAACAATGGTATCATAAGTGGTACTCTTAATCTTTTTATTCTTTCCTCAGTGTTAACGTTTTCTTCTTTATATTTATAATCTCATCTTAATTTTTTTATTCTTTCTTTGGTTTTAACATTTTCTTGCTCTTCTTATTTATCTACTTGCCATTTTTTTGAGATACATTTCTTCATCTCATCTTTCTTTTTCCTACATCATTGTTTCTTTTTCATTTTAATTATTCACCAAATAATCCAATAATAAAAACTGAATATTTTACACCGTAATATAGAAATTAACATTTGTAACCAGTATAAAGTAATTCACTAAACGGAATAGTTTAATTATTAACTTTAACCTTTAACGTTTAACTTTTATTTATACGACACACCAGAAATCTGCAACTTTTGTTAATCAGCATCTCAAGAAGATGTGAATAATACCGATTTAGTAATAAGAGTAATAAAGGGACTTTTACTCTATCCTAATATTTCATGTAAGATTTTTGAATTAATAATTAAATAAATATTTGATGTTAATAAAAACTAATATTTCAGCAATTGCATAAATGTCCACTAAAGAATTGAATGATCGTATCTCACTTTCAAATGAAATAAATTTAAATGAAGTGCATCAAATTTGTGTATATACAATTTAATAGGCATACAAGGAAGTCATGTAGTATTCACATCACAGTTTTATATTCCACAGTCAAATTAATTTGTGGTTAATTGTAATAAAATGTTACATTTTTTTTCATTAAAATTTATAATCTTTTAATGAATTTGCATTGATGTGATCTATAAAATGTATTCAACAGTATTGGTAAATAATTTAGAGAAATGTTACTGTGCTTTAAATATTTTTTTAATACTAATGAATGCTACATGATACCAGTATTCAAGGATTGAATTATCATTAACTAATCTGCCATGTCAAAGTTTAAAAATAATTTTCAGTTTTATTATAATTAAGTTAATTTTAAGCTCCACGAAAATACTAAAACCGTTTATCAATATTTACAGTCGCCACACAATCTTATTAATATGAAATACCTTTATATTATATTACCTTTTCATTTTTATTTGCATAGATTGAATTAGTTTTACATATTGTTCATGAATTTTTTTTCTGAAACCATATACAGATTGTATTGTTAATCATTTTCTACTTTATCATATGATCTACATTCCTCATTTCTCTCTTACATATGGCCACCCACCAAAAGAATTGAGATCAGACAAGTTTCATAGCCAGTCTAAGAAACAGATATTATTACCACCACTCATGAACTTCTTTGCTGCTTTTGAAGACTGACAGGATGGTCTTGCTGGAACACCTAATTTTTTCACTTCACAAGAGGCAGATTTCTGTTCTTGAAAATCACCAAGTATTTTTTTTTTCATTATTATGGATCTTCAATAGAAAAAACATACCTAAAACATTTTTTTTTTACTGGATACTTCACTGACTGAATGATGTGTTTGCGTGAGATTCTCCACCTGTCCTTCCTTAGAATAAAATGCAAACGTTTCCTTTCCATGCTGAAATCTGTTTCATCAAAGATCACTTTTGATAAATTGTCAAAAATCCAATTTATACATCTTTTAGCTTGTTGTAGTCTCTTTTTCTTCATGTTGTTTGTTAAGAGCTCCTTTTTCTATGGATGTTGTATTTTCTAATCTTTTAGTAGAATTGAATCTTAAATGTTAATACCAAAGCAACTATTTTCCTTTAACGATCTGAATTTGATTTTTTAAGTATCAACTTTAAATAATCTAGCTGGCAAGAAATAACTCTTGCAGTAGCCGTCCTTTTTCTACTACTTTCTCTTTCTTTATAACTTAACTGAACTGGTCTCTTTTTTCAGATGGTTAATGGAACAGGTAGTGTTTAAACTCTTAACGTAGTGCATTGCAGTTTGATGTGACATTAAAAAATATTCAGGTAGCTATGATTTTAATTTATTTATTAACTTTAAATAACAGTGCATATGTAACCTCACACTAGATTATAAAAGAAAAACAACTATGACCTTAGTTGTAACCAAAAAAAAGATAATAACAAAAAAAAATTGTTTCCAAAGAGTTGACAGATCAATTTAACTGATATTTTTCTCTACAATGGAATATTTTCATTTATTTGCACAACTGTACATATAAAATATTAATCCATAAAAACTGTTAAGTGATCAGCATGCATTATAAAAAGAAAGTATAGATATTTTGGTATATAGAATGTAATATATTGAAAACATATAGTGACCATAAACACATTTAATAGATTCTATTTTACAATACAAGTTATAAAAACCACGTGTATCTGAGCTAACTTACACTTGTAATCAATTTTGACAAAATATAACTGGGAAAGCTTAGTGTTGTGTCATTAGATGCAGTGTTGATGTTTGGATTAATTTTGAAGAATCTTTATTCATGATGTAATAACAATGTATCCTTATGTGTGATTTAAATTGTGTTTGTTTATTTAGTATGTTGTTTTTATATATTTATATTTTCAGTAAATTGTAGTTTGGTTTTATGTCACGTTTTTATAATTTTTAACTTATAATATAGTATCCTGTAATCAATTTAGAAACTGTTCTAATTATAATTAAAAAACGGATAACAAATATTATAAATGGAATTTATAATAATTATTATATATAAAATCAAACAAGGAAAAAATCTTACTTTTTGATTATAGAATTTTATATTTTAAATCTATTTTGCACATAAATAAGCACATCGGCATCCCATAAAAAATAAAAAAATAAATAACTTACATTTGAATGATAATTGTTTCTTCTTGAAGTCAAATTGTTTCTGTGATGTTTTTCTCCACTATGTCTAACTCTTTCTACTTTTTCAATATTTTCAGGTAATTTTCTATGTCGAACATCAATAAATGAATTTAATTCACTACTGTTCATCATTTCTTCTGTTATTAATTTATTTTTATCATTATCATTACTTAATTTTTTTTCATCTGAATTTGGAATGTCACGATTTAAATTTTCAGAACTATGTTTTAATCTCAAAAACATTAGTAAATTTCTTATTGGGTCATTGACATCATAATTATTACTAACACTATTGTTATTATTATTATCACTGAAATCAGAAGCTTGATTTTTATTCTCATCTTTTTTATCTTCTGACTGTTCATTATTTTCATTTCTTGAAAATATTAAATTT
This sequence comes from Lycorma delicatula, assembly GCF_047948215.1. Lineage (NCBI taxonomy): Eukaryota > Metazoa > Arthropoda > Insecta > Hemiptera > Fulgoridae > Lycorma > Lycorma delicatula. Next base: position 44,868,547 of record NC_134465.1, read on the forward strand.
GAAAATAAATCTTTTTCATTATTGTATGCTAAAGTAGGATCTTTTTGTTCCTTATTATTACTATTATTATTATCATTATTGTTGTTACTACCCATTAAAAATTCCTGTAAATTTTTATTATCATATTGTTGTGTTTTTTTAAAATTATATCTATGATGAAAATTTGTGAATAAATTTTTCATGATGCCTGTTTTATCTGCTGTCATATCCGGGTGTAGTTGCCAACTCTTGTCATTATCACTTCTTTTTCTGAAAAAAAAAAAAATTGTAAATACAAAGTACATATACAAATTTAAACTGTTACCACTCTCAGAATAAGGCACTAATTCATTTTCAATAAAAATAATCCACAATTTTGTTTTTAATAAATTTTGCTTACATAGATCACAGAAAAGAAAGGGTAGTGAAATATGATATATAGGAAGGTGAACATGGTATAAATAGAAAGGGAATGGTAAAATAAGAGAAATTAAGGATAAGGATGGTAAAATACTTCATGACAAGAAAGAAATAAGAAAAAGATGAAAGGAATTTGTGGAGGATCTGTATGTGAGAGAAATCTGAGGAACTAACACAGAAAAGGATTGGGAAGTATTTGAAGAAGATAAAGGGCTTTTGATATTAAAATGTGAAGTACAGAAAGTAATTAAAGAAATGAAGAATTAAAAAATTGACTGGAGTATGTGAACTTTCCATAGAATTTTATAAATACTCAAATGTGGAAGGAGTAGAAGAAATAGCTAAACATTGTAATGGGCTAGTACACCATATGGAAGAATGGCCTGAAGACTTTGTGAAAACAGTATCGATATCATTACTGTTTTCACAAAGTCTTTAAACTGGCACTGAAAATATTCAGAACACAGAATAACTTCAATAATCCTGCTGCTAAAATAAAATATTGTGAAGAATCTTAAATTGGAGGTAGCTAAGAGTAAAATACAGGAGAGGAACAATTTGACTTCAGAATAGGGAAAAGAACAAAGATGCCATAGGGCTACTAAGTATGGTTGCAGAAACGTATTTAGAGATAGAGAGAAAAAGAGAATGAGAAATGAGGGTGTTTCATGGCATTTGGTAGTAAAATGGAAAAAATAAGAGAAGTTCTTACAGACAAAAAAGTATAAAGGAAAGACAGAAGGTTAAAAAGTTATGCATAAGACAAATGACATCGTTCTAAGTATGTAGAATGCAGACTGGGAGGATCTAGGTTAAGTTGTTAGGCACGGATACCTAACAACCTCTCTGACAATGTTCAACATTTACATTGAAGATATGATAAAGAATACATTAGAAAAGAAGAAGTATGAAAAATAAGATGCATAAAGTTTGGAAATGGTATGGTAATTCCAGCTGATGGTGCACACGTATTTCAAAGATTTTTACAGCCCTGGAGGGAGGAACAAAAACGTATGAAATGAACATAAATATAGAAAAACTAATGGAGTTAAACAACAAAAAGAATTTAGTCAAATGAAGGAAGAATAAAAAAAGAGTAAGAAATTAGATATTTTAGGATTATGGTGACAAGAGAACTAGAAGAGTGCAAAGGAAATAAGAGGAAGGATAATAAATGCAAATGATTTCTTCATTAAGAAGAATCAATTACTGTGAAATAAAAGTTTGGACTTAAAGAGTTAAGGTTGAGGTTAGCTGAATAATACAAATGAAATGTCTTGTTACATGGAAATGAAATTTGGATGATGAGAGAGAGGGACTGGATTGATGCTTTTGAAATGTGATATGAAGAATGTAAGATGAACAGATAAAGTGAGGAATGAAACAGTAATGAACAGGATTAAAAAATAAAGAGCACTTATGCGGAAAGTAGACGAAAGAAAAGGAAACCAAGCAAGTATACTGAAGAAAACAAGAAAAAACTGGCTAGGACATATTATAAAGAGGGAGGGAGTGGAATCTTGACAACTGTGTTGGAAGGGTCAGCAGAAGGAGAAAAGAGATGAGGAATGAAGTTAGTAATTAGATGACGTAAAGATTGGAACTACAAGGTGATGAAGGAGGAGACTTGGGACAGAAACGATTTTTGATGGTAGGAACGTTTTGGGACTTACCACCAAGCAACACTAGATAATGACTGATCACAAGGTGGATTTTTGGATAAAATTTTAATTTAAAAAAAAAATAAAATATAAAGCTATAAATCACGACTTTTAGTACAAACCGAATGGATGTTGTGATTTATACATAATGACATTCAAAATAAAAAAAGGTTCAAGCAAATCCTTTAATTTGAATAAAACATGAAAAAGTTTTCATTAAACTTTGGAGTAATTTATTTGTGGAATTATTCGTACTGGGCAATATTTTACACCTCAAACGATATCGGGAGAACTGTACGTATAATACGCAATTACATAGCAAAACAAATTACCTACCAACAAAATAATATTTATTATAACAATCAGTTGTTTATATAAAGTCTAAATTTATTCAGATTTACATTCTTAGATGATTAAATTAATTTTAAAAATCAGTATTATATTACTTAACCAAATTTATAAAGGAAAATCACTTAATTCTATTATGAAATTTTGAAGGTAGGATGGTAAACCATCCTCTGAATTTTAATATTTCAGTTTTTTAAATGATCTAAACATGTGTATATAATTTATTTTTCATAGATGTACTGATAATTTTATTTATAACTTTTGAGTTAACAGTACTCGTACACGATGGAATTAATAGAATGATGATAAATGATATCATAATGGCAGTACACAGTTCAAAGTAGTTTTACGTATTAGCTTTTCAAAGTACTGTAATGACATGTATTTTTATAAAGTTTTATTCGATGTAACGAAAAAAGAAAGCCTTCGTTTATAAATCAAGCGTATGTATGAGAACATTTTACTAATGTCTAGTTTTAATTAATTTTTTATATTTTTCTTTCAAATATCTGGCTAAACTAACCATGCCTTCATTAATGAAAATCTTAATATGGAATCCGATTTTACCTAAACGATTCTTACAATCAGCGAATTGTTACTGTGTATTTAATATTAATGGGGATACGCAAACAGAACAATATGCTACAAAAATTTCTATGGCTTTTGATATTATATCATGTCTTGTGATGTATCGCGCCGTTTGCTAGCACTATGTAACCTGTCTTCCATTTTCTAGCATTGCTACCGCGTGAACATACTTCTAATTAACGATCACCAAATATTAATTTTAATAAAAAGATTTGATAATATATATGAATATGAAACCAAAAATGTATATATTTAAATATCAATTGCTTTTATTTAACGATAAAATCAAGTGTAACCAAGCGTCTGAAAACGAAACTAATCGCTTCTAGTTGATATAGATGCCATTGAAATGAAATAAATGATACAATGCATTGTTTGTTATTAAAAATTTTTGTATCTGTAAAAATTTCTTATAATATAAGTTAAATATAAGTTAGAATTTTTTGTTAAAAACAAATAACTGTTTTTAACACATCTATTATAGGATCAGTATCGTACACTTTGGAAGTTTGTTAAAAAGTAACATACTTTATTAATAACTGAACAATTTATAATACATCCTTTTTTTTACACCACATATAAATCTTTTCTTAGTTTCCATCTCCTTTCTGTACTTTTTAAGTCACTTTTTTCTGTTTAGCCTCCGGAACCATTGTAAGTTATAACTTCAGAGGATGATATGTATAAATGTAAATGAAATGTTGTAGTTTTGTACAGTCTCAGGTCAACTGTTCCTGATATGTGTGGTTAATTGAAACCCACCCATCAAAGAACACTTGTATCCATGATCTAGTATTCAAATTCATATAAAAATAACTACCTTTACTAGAATTTGAACCTTAGAACTCTCGACTTTGAAATCAACTGATTTGCAACATGTTCATCACTAAACCAGCTGAGTGGGTTACTTTTTACATTTGCTGTAGTTTATTTTTGTAGATAAAACAGGATGATTTTTTGGGAATTTTATTATCTCTTATTCTAAAAATGTGGTATATGAAAGCCAAATTCCTCTCCTGAACTATTTATATAATATTCTCTGATATAATATTTTGTGGAGGGAGAGTTTAGTGTGTACTAAGTGTGACATCCTTTACAGGAATAAATATCTTTCTTAAAAAATTTTTTTGTGTCCTTTGGATTTCCTTTAAAAGGTGTATGTTGATTCAACCATTCTGCAGCATACAATGCGTCATAATTAATTCTGTAATTTTATATTTATTATAAAAAGAAACAATATTTTAAAATATTTACCTTATTTGAGAATTATCTGGCGTCTCTGTTGTTATTGGCTTGCAGTACTGTTCAAGTGTGTGGTAACTACACCCATTATGACAGCATTCTTCAACAATACCTCTCTTGTAACGCCTTTCTGTTACATAACTATCTGTGAACAATAATTAAACATAAATTTAAATTTTACAAATTTTTAAGTAATCAATTCATTAAGAATAAATCGCCTAACAAAGCGTTATAAACTCAAAGTCAAATATAAAAACAAAGATCAAATTTTAAATCAAGAATATTTTTAAAGGAACTTAATAAAATTAATTCCAAATTTCATAATAAATAATAGATATTCAAGAAAGGGCTTCCCCCAATGTTTGTTTTGTTTTTAGGTGGATTTCATTTAAATCTTTAAATAATAACAATTTAAATTATTTAAATATATTTATTTAAATAATAAATAATTACTGAATTTATTAAATAAATACTCAAAAAATCACGGTTTTAATTAGTCAAGGTTAGGGAGCGAAGCTAGCATAGGTTAAGTTTGGTTAAATTATATTTATAAAATAAATAAGTATAAATAACCATTTATTAAAATTAATAAAGAGACTCAATAAAATAAATACTCAATTTTAAATAAAGTGTAGCTGCGGTGGCGTTAATACGTAAGTACCTATATTTTATTCCTCTGTCGTACTTTGTTCCAAAACTATGATCGTTTGAAACTCCATCATTATTTTTACAGACATACTGTGTGTATAAACATACTCTTTCTGCTACATAGGCTGTATTCAACCGATGATGTAAGTTAAACAATCTAACTGGACATTTAGGATTAGATCTTGAGTAAGATTTTTGTAAATATTTTTCGAGTATTTTGTTATTTTACAATTTATTTTGATAATTGTCTTAGCATTGCTATTTTATTTATGTTTGGAAGTAGGCGATGACAAACAATGTGTTGGACAAGATAATTGATCATGCTGGTTTTTATGTATGTGGTTAGATTCAACTACAAAACATCAAGATATAGGTCGATGAATAACCAAATGCCTTTTACTAAACTTAAACGTAACTTTCTCAGACTGATTGTCTTATCATGCTCTTATGTTTGATAAGATGCTATGAAATGTTAAGTGATTATGTCATGTAACTGTATAAATATGCTGTGAATTATATGTGTCTTAAATTGTAGAAACAAGAGGTAGTGCGACTATGTTTACGTTATTGTAAGTTTATTTATATTAAAATTTTTTAATTGTAATATTACAGTTTTTATATTATGTTGCTAGTGCTGGTTATTAAGGGGAAGCAGAAAGCATGCCCACCTTGTCGACTGGATTTTTATCTTAATTAGTTTTTAAAACTAATACTGAAGCATTTGCATAAAAAATATTGAGCACCCAGCACACTTCATTATACGTGACAAGAGCCGAATTATTTTTTAAATGTTTACAGGATAAACAGAAATATATCTTTTATTTAGGATATAATTTATTTGATTATAAAAATAAATATTTCTAAAACACCACTATAAATTTATGGCCAATTTATATGTTATAATAAAATGTAACTGTTAACTTTTTATACTTTATAATCTAATCTAACAATAACACATAACCTTGAACCGATTGAAACATTATAATTTTTAAGGCCTAATTTATTTTATTATAACAAACCAAAGATAATAAGGGACTGATAATTTAAAATATTTGGCAAATTTACAAGAAATAAAATTATAATATATTAAAATGTTTTCAAATATTTTCTATTGTTTAAAATATCCTGTGAAGTAATAATTGAAATATCATAATGATATTAATAACTAAGTTAATTTAAATTAGTTGTAATTACATAATCATCAAATTAACTTTTTATAATAATATTAATTAAAGTTTGAAATTACTCTTTTGATGGCATGTTATTTCATCGACCTTATTTAGGCAAAAATTATAAGATAATATGTACAAAGTCCTGCTAGTATAATCTATTTATTTTCCAATCAAAATGAAAAAAAAAAAACAAATACATTAATTGTTATATCTTTTGCCAACATTCATTTCATTGGTTTTGTTTTATTCTATATCTGTTCTGCCGGGTGTAGAAAAAAGATATCAAGAGTTTTAAAGCTATTTAATATTTCTTAGCTTACAATAATGAACCGCAAATAAAATTAAAGAGTAACTCTTTCAGTTTTCCCTACAAGTGTTCAATGCAAGCACCTTTCGTCATGAGGCAGACATCCAACCACGTTCCTTAAATTTAACTGGCATGTCTGGAGTAATGGAAGCGACTGCTCTTTTGATCCTTGCCTTAATTCAGATAGACTATAAATCTACATTAGGTACAAACAAATCTTTCTCGATAAAAACTCTCCTTACTTGTATTACTGATTTAATCTTTCATCATATGGTGTTCTGTCTGTTGACAGGTCCCTAGCACCATTGTCATCTTCATCTGTTTCTGTTCTGTGCTTTTCTCTGCAGTTAATATGAATTTGATTTCTCTGAGAGTAAAGGTGTTCATTATATATAGCTAGTTCATGCAGTGAACGGGTTGAAAGTATCACTTTTACTTAGGGCTGAATATCTCCTGGAATTTTGGAGAACTTGTGCTGTTGTGTTAATGTAAATATTTGGTTCAATGAAGATAACAGTTGGAAATCATTTGCTGTCAAGTTTGGCACGGGATGTTTGTTATTCCTAACCGACTGGCTATGCTGTTTCATGTTCAGTTATGTACAACCATTACAGTTATGACATCTAACATGTATATTTTCAAAGACTTAAAATACAAATAAATAATCTCATAACATTACTGTAATCTAACATTGTATATATTTTATGCTAATTATGCCATATTAAATAATAAATTTATCATAAAGCAGTAGTATCTCAGCCTTTCATCTGTAAGATTCTGGGTTCAAATCGCAGACAAGTAAGGCATTCTTTCATACTCTATAAAAAATCATGCTTCAGTAAAAAACTGTAATCGGATGTGAATCTGTTAATATCGGAGGAAATAAATAAAACACATGAAAAATTATTAGTATATATGCAGAATTTATTTTAATAATTACTTATTACATAAGCTCGAAATTTGTGCTGTGGGAATAGGAGATGGAAATTTTATGACATAGGAAAAGTACTGTGCCTGACTGGGGATTCTAACCTGAGACTTCCAGAAGAAAGATTGGCGTGCTACCACTTGGCATTAATTTTGCTACCAGATTGGAGTTAATACTGATAATTTTATTTTTGTAATTTCATTATGTATCATTTAAAATTTTTGCATAATATTTTAATAACGATATACAACATTTATCATCCACTATTATTAATACCACTCTGGTAATTCTTTTTTTTTAACCTTACATCAAAGATTGATTTACAATTCAGGAAAACATTTAAAAAAATACTTTCGGTGGTGTATAGTACTCTACATCAGAGAAACACTGATAACAGAAGAAAAATCATAATCGGAAGGAATAGTAAGGTTTAGAAATGTAGTACAGGTTGATTCAAAGAAACGGGAAATTAAAAAAATTAAATAACGTTAATGAAAAATTTTTTTTAGAAAATGAATTTTATTTCATGTAATTGTACAAATGTTGCCATTTTAGGATACATACATTTTAGTTTATTTTTTAAAGATGACATCTTCCAGATGGCCTCCTCTTCTACGTAAACACTCACGAAGTCTCTTCGTTAAATTGTTCACGGTTTGGCGTAACATCTCAACTGGAATTTCCGCAATTGCTTCTCGGATCTTTGCCTTCAGTTCTTCCGTTGTAGCAGGTCTACTGCGGAACACTTTGCTTTTAAGGTGACCCCACAAAAAGTAATCGCAAGCTGAGAGATCAGGCGATCTGGGAGGCCATCTAATGTCACAATTTCATGAAATGACAAGTTGTCCAAACAATCGGTGTACAGCTGCCATTGATATTCATGCAGTATGTGACGTTGCTCCGTCTTGTTGAAACCAGGCTGTGTTAAGAATCGGTGGAAATCTCTTTTGTTGTACACAACAAAGGTTTCAAGCACGGCTATGTAATGAGCCGACGTCACTGTAATCGCAAGATTGTTGTCATCCTCAAAAAAATAAGGGCTTATAACACTGTAAAATGACATAGCACACCACACGGTCACTTTCTGGCTGTGCAACGGACGCTGGTGTAGCTGTGTAGGATTTTCTTGTGCCCAGTGTATGAAATTTTGCTTGTTAACAAATCCACTGAGGTGGAAATGCGCTTCGTCTGACATCCACAGTTCGTGAACAAACTCTTTGTTATCTTCTGAAGCATTACATTACAGAATTGTGCTCGCAACAACTGCACCGTTCGGTTTAAGTTCCTGGACGATCTGCAACTTGTATGGATTGTATTGCAAGTCCTTCACTAACATTCTTCGAACACTTGAACTATGCGATTGTAAAGGTGCTGAGAGACGACGGATTGACCGATGTGGACTTCATGTGACAGCATCTTGTAAAGCTTGAACATTCTGTGGTGTATGGACGGTTCACTCATGGCCTGGAGGTTTCTTTTTCATTGCCGAACCAGTTTCCTCAAAATTAGATATCCGTGTTTTAATTGCATGTGCTGATGGAACACGGTCTTGCCGTCCCAGATTAAAATGACAGTGAAATTCTCTACGCGCTCCCTCCACACTGTCATTGTTTTTGTAAAACGCTTTGATAGCAGATGCACGTTGCGCACCACTCCAAGGATCCATAACAACTAAATGGCAGGTTAGGTTAGAGAGGCTAGCACAACTTATCAAGTGGTACCAATCGCCCACGGCTACCAACACAACTTTCAGAATTTCCCATTTCTTTGAATCACCCTGTATTATAGAAGAATATTGAAAAATAGATGGATCGATCAATTTAAAAAAAAGTTTTAAGATGAAATGGTGCAGAAAGAAGTCCGCAGATGATTCTTACTAGATGAATAACTGGGCGGGGTTGGTCAGGTACGGGAATGAAGGATCAGTTCATTTAACTCACCAAGTTGGTCTAGTGGTGAACTTGTTATTGCAAATCAGCTGATTTTTGAAGTTGAGAGTTCTAAGGTTCAAATCGTAGAAGGCAGTTTCTTTTATACAGATTTGAATACCAGATCATGGATACTGGTGTTCTTTAGTGGTTGGGTTTCAATTAACCACACATCTCAGGAATTGACCTGAGACTGAACAAGACTACACTTCATTTACACTGATACATATCATCCTCATTCATCCTCTGAAGTAACACCTGAACGATGATTCCCGGAGGCTAAACAGGATAAAGTAAGTAAAGGACAGAAGAATCTAAAGAAAAAATTAAAGATAATATTTAAAGCCAATAATTAAAGGATTCATAGGATTTAATAAATATACTACAACTAAAAATGTAATGCAAAAGAAGGGAATGAGATGTGCATCAAACCAGTCTCAGTTGATAAAAAAAACACAAATTAAAAAAAAATTATTTAGGGATGAAACACACATCAATATTTGTAAATTAACATTGTACCTCATTGGTTCTCAATTGGCATAGTTGGTTAACACATTGGATCAGGTAATCTTGGGTTCAGTTTCTGACTAAAATCTTAACTTATTTATCCTATTACTTTGTTCTCTGTAAACATTTTCAGGACTGGTGTCACTTATGTGACTGCAGTAAACAGACTACTGTAGCATCGACTCGTTTAAAACTTTTATCATTTGAGTACAATGATCATGTTAACATGACTAATGTAATTCTTTCACTGACAAGTACTTATTGGCATTAAAATGATCTATTTTCACTGTCGGTAGATTGCAGTTTACAGTTGAAAACAGAGAGAATAAAATCATGATACCAGAGTTCTAAAACTAGGTTCTGTAAGTTTTGTTGAAGTCTATAAACATGGCCGATTTGTAACGAGGGTTTATTTCTTCTTGTTAAAGCTGTAATAATGCCCAAAATAATTGAAAATATAGTGAATGAAACAAATAAATAGTATTCCCAAGCCTCTGAACAAACTTATCTTGCTCATTTAAATTTACAGCGTTGGAAATCGATCGACGTAGATCTGTTTACATTTGTGAATTTGACCATGCTTATGCCAAGAAATAAGAAAACTTCTATAAAAGAGTACTACTGGTCAACAGACAAGCTATTTACAATCCCCAATATTTTTAAAAATGATGGCTAGAGACAGATTTTGAACATTCTTATTATGCTTCCTTTTGCCATTAATAAAGATCAAGTACTCAGCTTCCATCTTTTCAAGATTCAAGAATTATTAGATAAATTGAAAAAAATTTCAGAAATTTGTTTTATCCTTTTCAAATTACAGTATTTCTTAGTTTTGTTCAAAGAATGAATTAATTTTGTTTATGTTTATAATAAAAATTGTGTTTTAAAATTTATTTACAAAAAAAAAAGTTTTAAATGAATTAAAATAATTTTCATTCATAATGATTGTGAAGTGATAAATCATACAGAGAGTAACTACATCATAAAGATGTGTAACTTTAACAAAATAACCTAGTCTGAGCATGAACTTGAATTTACAGTATTATATGTTAGTCTCAAAAAGGGTAACTGTATCTTTAAAATATGTATAACTGACATAATTGGATATCAGAGGCTTTCAGCCTGACACAGTTGAGAAAGGTGTATGAATTATTTATTTAACTGTGTACAAATAAAGGAAGAGATGTCCTGATTCGCTTTTTTTATTTTTGGACCACCATTAGGGATTGATTCAGAGGATGAGATGAATTATTTGTAGCGTGTGTGAAAATGCCATGCCTGACCGGGATTTGAACCTGGGACCTCCAGATGAAAGGCCGAGGTGCTCCCACTTGCGCCACGGAGGCCGTTAATCTGTTTATATTGGATTTGTTTTAATGTTATCATCTAGCCTTACTCTTCAGTGAACAGATCGAATTAATGTTTTTTTTTGTTTTTTTTAAATTTTATATCTCCATTGGTCCATTTGTAAGTTTTTGCAGATAACTTAGTGAAAAAGGTTTTAATTAAATCATTTATTTTGTCATCACTATTGTTTAAAATAGGATTATTATAACTAAATGATATCTAAAGTATTTTCATGTGAAAATTCAAAAACATTTTCTAGAAAATTTAGGGCAAAAGAGTTATATATACTATATTAACATACTGCTGGAGCAATAGTTCATATTCTGTAACATTTTGTTTTTGTAGTTTCTCTTAATTCCTTTTATTATTTTTATCAAAACGCAGTAAAAATGTACATATTCCTGCATTATAGAGAGCCTAAATTCGTGCTTAACAACAGTCTTACATAATTTTTCTGAATTTTTGAACATATGTTCAGTAGGTTTCTTGTAACTAGTTTGTTTTCTTCATATGTTAAAATTAAAAAAAAAAATCAAAGAAAAAAAGTCTTTTCTTTTACTATTAAAAAAAAAAAAAAAAAAAAAAAATGGAACTAGAAACTGGAAAACTAATTCTTGTTTTTAGTCTTTAAATTTTTTTCAGTTTATTTCTGTTTTAGGAGTTTTAAGTAGTTGGCAGTTGATTATATTTAATATGAAATCAATTTTTGTGAGTCAAAATTTAAAGAATTTTGTTTTTAGTAGTACTTTACATATTTTAAGTTTTAATTACAAAAAAAAATTATATATATATATATTATATGTTTTTATTTTATATTATATTATATTTATATATATATATATATCGCTTTAGTTGGTTTAGAAGACGGTGAAAAGGTAGTTTAAAACTTATTAAAAGCCAGGTTCTGTCTGTTAATTGAATCCTGAACCTTCTTTCTAGCATCAACGTATCAATAAAGCCACACCGAGGTATTATTTATAAATCACCAGATATGTAAATCGACTCGTGGGATTTTCACAACCTAAGTAATGTTCGCTTTTCTTAACAGTTAATATGTAACTATAATTCAAAGTAACAATCAATTGCAGTACACTAATATTACAAATAGATAAGTCATGATCTGAAGTGAATTTAAATTAAAAAAAAAAAAATAGAACTTCTAATAAAAAAATCATTAATTTTTTAATAGTGTACATTGTAAAATAATTATTATCACTTACATATGTAAATGGCTACATTAGTTAAAATAAATATATATTTAGAAATATTATCAATATTAATAATGGGCCAAATGATATAAAATTTACTTAATGTTTAAATATGTGTCTAGCATCATGTAACGAATATTTTATAATGAGGGCTTCTGAGATAACTATAGACTACATTTCACTGATGATGATCCAGTTTTGTACAGATAGCAGTTTTAAACTTCCTTTCATCACTTTTACAATGCACACATACACACACATGCACATGCTTGAGAAAGAGGGAGAGAGAGAGTGAGAAAGAGGAAGCTTACTAAAAAAAGGCTTCCTATTAAAAAAGCATAATTATCACATTCAAATTCATGAAACTAACCTGTATGTTTTTACATATATATATAAAATGACTGAAAAACATTCATTCATTTTTACAAATGTGCAAGTAAATACACAGTTGTTATTTATAAAGAATAACTTTAATTAGAAAAATGTTATTACTGTATTATTCTTAAACATAAGTTATCAATATTTCTTCCTTTAGACAGCAACTCAAGCAATTTTTCTTATAAGAGTTCAATGTGAGTACTATTTGTTACACAGCACACATCCAACCGATGGTAGAGCTCATCACGTTCCCTAATCAGCAAGTCTGGAGTAATTGATGTGACAGCTGCTTCAATCCTGTGTCTTAAGTCGGGTCGGTCAGCCGGTAACTGTGGTACATACACTTGATCCTTTATAAAATCAAAAATAAAAAATCGCTCAGGGTCAGATCAGGCGAACGTGGAGGCCACAGCAAACAAGTCTTGTCATCTTGTCCTTGGGGACCGATCCAGCGGTAGGGGAGAATTTCATTCAATCGATCACGTACAGCATTATGCCTGCGAGGAGGCACACCATCTTGTTTCCAAATCAAGTTCTGTGATTAGTATTGCAGTTAAGAAAAGAACCATAGTTGTAGCATATCCAAGATAGCTCTTCCAGATACACTTGGTTCCGTTAAAAAAGAACGACCCGTCGACGTAACGACATAAAAAACATTCAGTTCTGGGGAGTATCGTTCACATTACAATATTTAGTGACGATTTTCTGATCTCCAGATAGCAATTATGAGTGTTTACCTTTACATTAATATGGAATGTTGATTCTCCAATGAATACGACACAATAAGTAAAGTCTTCATTGTCACAATGCACGATTTCATTTGGGGTTGTTGTATTTGCTACTAGCGCTTTCAAACGGAAGGTACAGGAAATAGTATATGACCTAGTGCACAGCTAAAACCATTCGAATTGCTCTTTCATTTCACGTATAATTAATAAGTGTACATAAATATTACATAGCTTTAAAACCTTGATATTCATTTTTAAACACCTTGCATAGATGTTTAAAACTTTTTAATAATGCTTTCAAGTCATTTTTGTGGCCACAATCAGTTACTGCTAATGATGAGTTTTCATCTTGGTATTAATTGATATTACTATTTAGAGTTAAATATTTATTTAAATTGTTTTTTTTTTTTTCTGTTGGCCTCCAGAACTACCTTCAGAGGATGAATGAGGATGATATATACGTGTGAGTGTAAATGAAGTGAAATGTTGTACAGTCTCAGGTCAACCATTCCTGAGATGTGTGGTTAATTGAAACCCAACCACCAAAGAACACTGGTATCCACGATCTAGTATTCAAATATGTATAAAAGTAACTGCATTTACTAGGATTTAAATTTTGTCCGTTCATTTAGTATATTTTTGTGCGTTTACACTTATTATAAAACTACCGGAAGAGACATCATTTGACAGAATAAGAAACGCAGCACCAGTAGCTGAAGATGACTGCAAGAATGACTAAAATTAAATTTTTATTATTTTTGTTGGAGATAGCATCACTGTCGTATTAGTGGTGGGAGGCATTCAGACGAGCGAGCGGTGATTTGCATATTAACCATGATCCGGGTTGCCGGCTCTGCATGATGCAGTTAAATAGATATTCGTCGTTAATCATTATCAATACATCATACTTTTTTATAACAGTGCGTTTATTCCCTTTACCTCGTAATTACAAACCCGGCAGGATTGAAACAGTACCTATTACACATAATTAACGATAGTCCACTTTTATCTTTTTATTCAATACTTTTTTGATAATTAACTGCAGCTGTTATGATCGAGAGAGTTGCTTAGCCTCTTAGATGTTTCTTATGACGATATTTTCAGTTATTTGGCAAGATTAATGCTAAATCTTGTCAGAATACTCTTGTTTGCTTGCAGAAATATTTCTTCAAATTGTTTTGACAATTTTGCTTGTTGAATCTTACTATTTTTATCTCTTTTAAATGTACCATCTACCGGCATAAATATAAAATAATCCTAAATTATAATGTTTTATTGGTATTTAAATAACTGTTTGGTATCAATCTGTAACATTTAAAAAAATTTCTTTCTAATGGTTACATTTCTTTTCTCCTGCACTTAAATTCATTAGAATACATAACATTATTATCTTTAATCGAGTTTACATCTGATTAATCATTTTCTTGAACGTAATTGGTGTTTGTGTTAAGAGATTTTTCTTCACCGGTTTCTTAAAGTAATAAAACTTATAAATATTTGATATAAAGTAGTGCAAGAAGCATTATTAGTAGTAATTTTAGCGAAGGCATAACTAGTAGGACAAAATACACATATTATATGTACGTTTTGGTACGCTTATTATTCTGATATGTAACTTTATATTTGATCAAAAATAAAAAAAGGCACTAAAAATCACATCATTCTTATTGTTTTAGCTTCATTTTTTTTTTTTTTTTTAGGAAGCCTGGCATAGGATGCTTGTAATATTAGAGAACAAACAGCTCATTTTAAAGATTGATTTGTATATCGCATACATGTGCAAGTAAGTATGAACTGATATCTTTGACCTTAGATTAATAGGTCAAAGATATTATTATTATTATATGTAGGCTTATGATGATAAATTTTAATGGAACACAAGTGTGTTGCGATGCTTTATCCTTCTACATATCGTAGAACCTGAAGAGTTGTTCCTTGCCACTGTGGATCTTTGTAATTAAATAGTGAGTATTTATGTTTATGTTGTTTTTAAGATTAAATCGAGTTTAGGATTGCGTTACAGTTGTTTTACTGGGGGTTATTTCCTGGGAGATTTGTAAAACATTTTTTCATCCTTCTGAATAGATTCCCTTTCAATCCATCCTCTGATCTTTCGGTGCTAGTGCCTTTTGATGATCGACAACAACTGATGGATTGTTAATTTCTCATATCTGTTTTTCTAATTGCTCTCTCTGGTGATTATTATGTAACCAAAATTTTGAAAACCTTTCTTAGAAAACCAAAGAAAGCTATTTATTATAAGGCAGTGTTACAAAAAATGAATTTATAAGTAATTTTTCAAAGAACATTGTTTACTTACGATGCAATAATGAATTGTAGATGGACTGATTTTAAAATAAATTCCTAAGTTTGTAATTTATTACGATAAAAGAAATGGAACAAGTAGGTTTGTGGAGGTCGATAGAATATTATTTGGTTATAAAATTGTCTTACTGACTAAATCCAAGCTCTAAAGGAATGCAGTGTGTTAATAATGCAGCGGGGAAGTGAATTTGTATTAGTAATATTTTACTAGTACTTTCTTTGTAGTGGGAGCTGCTGCTGCTAAGATTAATAGACTGAAATGCTCCACTGATATGCAGTTAATCAAAAGTTAAGAAATTTTTATAACATGAATAGTACTAGTTTATTACCACACTTACATTCCTTAACTTTCATATTGCAATTACACGGTGCTCCGTACAGAAGGTCATAGGTCATGGAGAGATATGCCAAATGACATTATAGTAATAAAAACACTGAGCAGTTTTTAATCCAAAATTGTTTTTATCCTTTTTCTTCCTAATTATCTCTGCGTTTAGTTTTAAATCTAATTTTAATTTTTGACTCATTTTATTATACGTCACCGTGAAATAATAAAAGAAAAATTCCTAATAAAGTCTGATATTGCTATTTACTGTGAGGGCTGAAGGTAGATTGCACTATCCTGGAGTTAGGTGTTCAATCATGTAGTTTAGATTACCATTAGAGAAAAATCTATACCAAATTCTACTTTCCCGCCTAGCGCTATAGCATTAGAAGGGAAGTATTGTAATCGGTCCAGTTTGGGTTTATGCGGTTTACACTGGATCTTACGTTTTGACAACTAAGGAATCCAAAAAACAAAAATGTTGTATGGAAATGTTCCCATGTGTGTGTTCGGTGTTTCATATCTTATATCTGCAGAACTATCCGACCGATTTTGATCAAACTCTGTCAGATTACTTATATGTATGGGGCATTGATACCATTAAATTTTTAACTTAAGAGGTCAAGCGTTAAGAGGTGGGTTAAGGCTATAGAGCAAGGTCACATCCTGATTATCTCGAGATTTCGCTTAATTAAACTCATATTTTTCTTACGCACATATGTTAACCCACCGGGTTGGTCTAGTGGTTAGTGGGAAGACAAGACGCGTTAACCACTAGACCAACCCGGTGGGAAAAGTTACTTCCTGTTTTTCCAATGTAGAACTTATTAAAGTTTGTGTATAGATTTAAAGCGAGTTTTTTTTCTGATAATGTGCATATTGTTTTGTGTATTTTTATGTACTACTTCGTTTAATCTATTTCGTTTGAATTTGTGGGCGTTTGTTTTTTCTATTGTAAATGAGTGTTATGTAGGTATTGGTTTGCTTTTGTATTTTTTGGTTAAATATTTTATTATATTGTATTTTTGTGTGAAAGTAGATTGTCATGTAATATTACGAAGCGTGATTCTAAAAGGTGTATCCTCTTGTTTTTTTTTCATCTTAAATTAAGTGAATAGTTGGCGATATAAATAAAATTTCAATCGATAATTATTGTTATGTGCTGAAATTTAAAAAAAAATATATGAATTTGACACGTTTATTATTTATTTTTCGATTGATTTATCACAAAATCTGATAGGGAATCCTGACAGTGATAAAATGGAATTTTGTAGCGTATGAAATGTGCCATTATTAATACTAAGGATTAGGAAATATTCTATGTATATATATCTGATGTTATTTTTCTTGTTATTTGAAAATAATTTTTTGTTTATTTAAAATTCTATTCAGACTTTAAACGATAATGTAATTAATTCTGTTCACGTGTCTAAGGCCTAACTTTTACGCACGGTTCAATGTACAAGGTTTTCTTTTTATTTTTTATTATTATTTTGTTGTTTATTTATATTAATTTTAGTAAATACGCCTATCAGTTATTATATCTTCGGCCTGATGTTATTTTATTATTTATTATTAGATCTTTGAACTTGATCTAATCTGGTTAATTGTAGGTTCCATATTAGATATCTTTATTTCTTTTTTCTGTTTAGCCTCTGGAAACACCGTAAGGTATTACGTGTGAGGATATGTATAAGAATGTAAGTGAAGTGTAGTCTTGTTCAGTCTCAGGTCGACCGTTACTAGATCGTGGATACCGGTGTTCTTTGGTGGTTGGGTTTCAATTACACTCATTTACATATTACATTTCATTTACACTCATACATATCATCCTCATTCATCCTCCGAAGTATTATCTGAACGGTAGTTACCGGAGGCTAAACAGGAAAAGACAGGTCGACCGTTACAAAAATGTATGGTTAATTTAAACCCATCCACCAAATACTTGATCGTTGATACCGGTGTTCTTTGGTGTTTGGATTTCAATTAACCTCACGTTTCAGGAACGATCGGCCTAAATCTGTACACGATTACACTTCAACCCACCGGGTTGGTCTAGTGGTGTACTCGTCATCGCAAATCAGCCGATTTCGAAGTCGAGAGTTCTAATGTTCAAATTCTAGTAAAAGCAGTTACTTTTATACGGATTTAAATACTAGATTGTGGATACCGGTGTTCTTTGGTGTTTGGATTTCAATTAACTTCACGTTTCAGGAACGATCGGCCTTTCTTTCTTTCCTGTTTAGCCTCCGGTGACTACCGTTTAGATAATTCTTAAGAGGATGAATGAGGATGATATGTATGAGTGTAGTCTTATACATTCTCAGTTCGACCATTCCTGAGATGTGTGGTTAATTGAAACCCAACCACCAAAGAACACCGGTATCCACGATCTAGTATTCAAATCCGTGTAAAAATAACTGGCTTTACTAGGACTTGAACGCTGGAACTCTCGACTTCCAAATCAGATGATTTGGGAAGACGCGTTAACCACTAGACCAACCCGGTGGGTCAGGAACGATCGGCCTGAATTTGTACAAGATTACACTTCAACCCACCGGGTTGATCTAGTGGTGAACGCGTATTCGCAAATAAGCTGATTTAGAAGTCGAGAGTTCTAAGGTTTAAATCATAGTAAAGGAAGTTACTTTTATACGGATTTGAATAATAGATCGTGGATACCGGTGTTCTTTGGTGGTCGGGTTTCAATTAACCACACATGTCAGGAATGGTCGACCTGAGAATGTGTAAGACTACATTTCATTTACATTCATACATATCCTCATTCATCCACTTAAGTAATTAATACGTTACGGTGGTTCCGGAGGATTAGCAGACAAACAAAGAACCACCAAAGAACACCGGTATCCACGATCTAGTATTCAAATCCATATAAAATTAACTGTCTTTACTAGGATTTAAACCTTAGAACTCTCGACTACGAAATCCAATCTGCTTTCAGGTAATCACGTCTTAAGCATATTTTTAACCGATGTCGTTGCCGATGAATTATGTAATCATAAAGTGTTGGAAGGGTTTATTAACTCTTCAACAGCATAGAGATACAGGTATTATCCGAGATCTCTGGTAAAAATTTTTAGATTAACTTTTTTTTAGACTTTAAAAACCGAATTGAAATAAAGCTACTCTATTTAAGAGCTTTATAACATGTTTATTATTATAAAATAAATCGATAAAAAAGTTTCTATCGATAAAAAAAAAAGGCAATGAATTGCTTAACTTTCCCGGCTAAGTATACGATTCAGTTTTGAAAATTGAAATTTTGAAGGGCAAGTTGCTCAACAAAATAAAGCGTAACCAAAATTTTTAATATTTTTTTAATATTAGCGTTCCAGTTTTGGAAAATTTAGGGGTTCGTGAATCAGGGGACTTTTTTTTAATGATTTAAATAATCACTGAAATTGATATTAAATCGATATTTTTTTTTTAAATTCGGAGTACTCACATCAGGGAAGGGGTATAATGTTATTTTAATGACTTTATTGTTTAAAAAAATACGTTTTGAGCATTAAAAATTTGAAACTGCGAAACATTTTTTTTTTCGTTTTGGGGACTCTCATATTCAAGAAAAAACATTCGGGTAAAATTAATCTTTAAGAAAATAATTTCGAAGTGGTGATAATAAATTAAAAAAATAACTTTGTAAAATTGTTTAAAAAATACAAAGATACAACAGTAATTATAGATAAATAAACTTATAATTTTCTATGAAGGGGTAAAAATTATTGGCTAATTTTTAATCTACTTCGAAAAAGGAGGTTATGTTTTCGACCCGTACATATATATTATTATGCTTTTACGGCCAACATGGGACCACTTAAGTCAATTTTAGTTGGATCTTTTCTGAGAAAAGCGTGTTATTTTACTCTTTCGAGCTGCCCAGTATTTCTTCATCCGTTCAGATCTTGCTTTCTTTTCTTCATCTGTAAACAACCTCTTCGTTGTATTTTGTCGTTTGTCTTTTGTTTAAATCTAATGTTTTTGTCTTTTAGCTTTATAATTTTTCCAGTTTTATTCTGTTGGTCAGTCAGGGAAATTCCCAATTCTTTCATATCTTCTCTAATTTCTTTGATCCATCCTATTTCTAGCTTTTGGAACCGGAGCTTTTCAACGATATTTCTTGACAGTCTTGTTTCCGGTGTCCTTATGAGATGACCAAAGAAAGAGATTCTTTTTTTCCGCATAGTATCAGTAACAGGCTCTATTTCTCGATAGACCACCTCATTCGGCACAATCCACCATCGGCCTTATTTTTGGTGTTTTTTATTGATACACGTTCTGACAATTCTCCTCTCTATTTTCAGAATTTTTTCAATTCGGTTTTTCTGAGTGATTATGAAAAAGGGTATCGCTTCCGTAGGTGACTTCTGGCTGAACTACAGTTTTATAATGTTTAAGTTTTGTTTTAGTCGAAAGGCAATTTTGTTATATGTTGACCAAGTTAATTTTTGGGATTTAATCATTTTATTTGTCCTGTTTTACCATGTCACTTTTTCATATATATATATGTTTTTTATCTTTGTTTGCGCGTAACGTTTCCCTCGTTAATCCGATTGAAATAAAGCTTGTTACAATCAAAGCAGCTGCTTTTCGCTGGTGTACCGTGATGTTGAAAAAATCAGTTTGAAAATTGATAAAAAAATTTTTTCTCCGACAGTTA
Organism: Lycorma delicatula; assembly: GCF_047948215.1. Lineage (NCBI taxonomy): Eukaryota > Metazoa > Arthropoda > Insecta > Hemiptera > Fulgoridae > Lycorma > Lycorma delicatula. Next base: position 44,889,267 of record NC_134465.1, read on the forward strand.
GGGACACTGAGAATCCTGGATGTTCCATATGTATGCGTCACATTAGGTGATGTTATATGGTCTTCTGTAGGGTAGATAATGTGAGGGTCTACACAAGATATATAGCACCGTTAATAAAATCATCAAAAAACGAGGTAAATCGTTTTAAACCTCTCATATCCGATATAAATTATATATAATATACAGAATCTGTAGGGGCAGTGGGAATTCTATATACGCGCATCGCATTATTTGGTTTTCAACGTCGGTTTCATTTTTTAAAAACTTTCTTAGTTAAAGATTAAAGGATATAAAAAATTAAAATTTTTACTCGGGTCAATGCAACGGGTAAGTTGCGAGATGAAATAATTTATCTGGAAACTGATTCTTCAACTTTAAATAAGGAAAAAGATTCATACAGAAAAAGATTTCATATGTATGAAATTGTTTTATTATCGAGTTATGCCTAGCGAAAACTTTTGCGTTGATTCCAGTTCTGTCGGTAAAATTTTAGTATATTAGGGATAAGCTTAATGGTTTCCTATGTTTTTTGATCTGAAAAATCGAATAAAACAACTGCCAGAACTGTATTTTCCGCAGTTCTCATTATTCAACCCAAAAAACTCAAACCGCTAAAAAATCTTTTTGCCCGTCCCAATCCAAAGGTCCTGTGGTAATATGTAATCTTACATATTATTATCGATATGAAGTATTGGTTATTCAGCGAGTTGGGAAGGGTGTATAGAAATGGATGTTTGTGTAACACGGGTGGCTGGGGTCGTTTGAGCGTTTAAGTTGCCATCATAGGCATGTTTGACATTTTGTTTGGTGTTAATTGTTTTGCGGTGTTGTTCGTTTAATTTTCTTTTATTGTAGGGCATTTTTCTCAAAATCTATAATTTTTCAACTCGGTGGCATTTGCATCGCTGGCATTGTTACAGAGACCAACATGATGACCTCGTCTTGTAGATCAGTCTGGGATCTAAAAGATGACCACGGGTAAAGCCGATCAGGGCTAGGTACGGAGGGGGTCACCCACCGGTTTGGTCTAGTGGTGAACGCGTCTTCCCAAATCAGTTGATTTGGAAGTCGAGGGTTCCAGCGTTCAAGTCAGTTTATTTTTACACGGATTTGAATACTAGATGTGGATACCGGTGTTCTTTGGTGGTTGGCTTTCAATTAACCACACATCTCAGGAATGGTGGAAGTGAAACACTTTATTTGCACTCATACATATCATCCTCTGAAGTATTATCTGAAAGGTAATTACCGGAGGCTAAACAGGAAAAAAAAAATGGTACGGAGGGGGTGGTGTGGCTTCTGGAATCGTCACACGGCGGCATCTTTTCCTTCGGTGTAAACGGTTACCATTTCGGTGAGCGTTGTCATCGTCCGATGATTCTCTCCTTATTTCATCCCCCTGAATCGGTAGGCAATATGGTCATTTCATATTGAAAAATAGATCGTTTCAAGGTTTTTTTTTTTTTTTTTTAGTCTTCGGGAGACCATCTTTACGTATTGCTTCAGAGGATGACATTGATGGCGATTTTTGTTGCGCGTGAAAATGCCACGCCTGACCCGGTTTCGAACCTGAGACCTCCGGATGAAATTCTGAGACGCTACCAGTCGTGCTACAAAGGCCGACAGGGTTTTTCATTTTAATTATTTTTATTTTTCAACGTAGATAAAGTTGTGATTATCATTTTACGTTAATTGAACGAATCGATAGAGAATAAATTATCCGCGACGCATATTAAGATAATTCGCCTTGATCTCACCCTTTGGGGGCCTTACCTAGAATCGGTTAATAATATTAAAAAAGAAACGCATTATAAAATAATAATTATAAATACGCAAAAAAAGAAGAATTAACAAAAAAGGCAATTATTTAATAATGAAATTGTACGACTTTTTTCCCCTTTATGCTATAAATGCGTACAATGCCGTTGTCTGTTCTCTTGAGTCGAATCCTTTGTTGTATGAAGGTCGTAATATGCTTTAGCTTACGGCTGTCACTCATTTTGTTCGTTGTAAATTCTTTGAATTAATTTTTAATAGCCGCATATAACGTATTTGCGGTTGTAATTTTAAAAACATCAATTTCTCGTTCACGCCATTCCGGCTCGTCTCGTTTTGTCTGGATATAATCGTAAATAAAAGTACGTATTTGTTGAAAATTTAATGGTTTCTGAGAACTTGACCTTTGTAGTACTAAATTTACTTATCTTTAAATATTACGTTTATTTATTTATTTATTTATGGCGAATGTTTATTTGATACAAATAGGTTTGAGACAGCCTCCCCCCCTCCCTACAGTAACCTCATCTGTTTATAATGACGGGAGTCTTTTGTTTCCTGCATTTGCATCTTTGAAACTATATAAAACATCTTTTTAGAGATTATTTTATAGATCTTAATTTATTGTTACGACTGAACCGCTAAGAAAAAACATTAGCATACTCGTCAGTGTTTTTAGAGCCGTTTTTAAACAATTTATGGTATTGAGTTAATAAAAAAATATTGAACTCCAGAAATTTCCTTTTAAATAAAAAAAATAAATTAAAAATAGTAAATTAACAATAAAAACATTTAACATTTTCAAAATGGGTATTTTACTGAATTTTATAATTTTTGTTCAATTCCTGTAAATAATTTACAAACATATTCCGAAATCGTTTTATATGTAACGATTTATATGTAATTAATTTAAATTTTTATTATTTTCAAGGTTTTATATTTATAAATGTACTAGCATAGAAAAAAAATATTCCTAAAAAATAAAAATATGCATTTCATCAAAAAAAGTATTTTTGTCTAATAAAACAATACGAGAAAGTTCCATTGTCATTTGTGATAAATTAGCTATTGAAATTATTTCCAATTATTTTATTATTTTTTTTATTTATTTAATCGTATCAACAGTTAAAGTCATTAGCGACTACTAGTGTAACTGTACCGGTGAATTAGTCTTGAACAAATTCAGGCCGACCATTCCTGAGACGTAAATGACATTCAGACCATTCGTGATCGTGGCTTAGTTGAAACCCGACTATCAAAGAACAGCGGTATCCACGATCTAATATTGAAATCTAATTAAAAGTAACTTCCTTTAGTAGGATTTGAACATGAAAACTCTCGACTTCGAAATCAGTTGATTTTGAAGTCAAATCCTAGTAAAGGTATTACTGTTACACGGATTTGAATACTAGATCGTGAATACCGGTGTTCTTTGGTGGTCGGGTTTCAATTAACTACACATTTCAGGAATGGTCGACCTGAGGCTTTACAAGGTTACACTTCATTTAAATTCATACATATCATCCTCTAAAGTAATACCTTACGGTGGTTCCTAAGGCTAAACAGGAAAAGAGAGATCATCCGGTGGGTATACAAATTTTTATTAAATTACTTTAAAAAAAAAATACTTTTTTTTAAAAAACCAATAAAACTTGGTTAATTTAAAAAAATAAAATAATCAAATAAACTGGAATGTTTGTATGTGTACTTAAATACATATTCAAATAAATTAATGACTTCCAAAATTATTATTTAATCCTGTTCTGGCTTTATAAGTATTTAATTAATTTTTTTTTGTTATTTCTACAGTTTCTTAACTACTGAGATCGTTATAAATTTTTCAGGCTCTATCTAGGAATTGAAACCAGGACCTTCGGTATAACAAGCGACCACATTACCTTCTTTAGGCACTGTTTAGGGTACCCCACACATATAAAAAAATTTACAAAAACATGAAATTTTTAATCTGAACCTATGACTTTCACATAATCTTACATACCACCATCAAAAGCTTGTCAAATCCTTTCTGAAATACCGTCCTAAAATTATTTTTTACCTTTTAGTGAGTTTACCTTTTAGTGAGTGGTTTTTAAAAAGTTTTTTTGTATATTTTTTATTTTCTACTTTTTAGTATTTTTCTAGCTGAGAGTAAAAAGGATTTAGAAGAAACAATGAATGGCATGGATGAAGTCCTACGCATAAACTACCGCATGAAAATAAACAAGAACAAAACAAAAGTAATGAAATGTAATAGAAATAACAAATATGGACCACTGAATGTGAAAATAGGAGGAGAAAAGATTATGGAGGTAGAAGAATTTTGTTATTTCGGAAGTAGAATTATTAAAGATGGACGAAGCAAGAGCGATATAAAATGCCGAATAGCACAGGCGAAACGAGCCTTCAGTCAGAAATATAATTTGTTTACATCAAAAATTAATTTAAATGTCAGGAAAAGATTTTTGAAAGTATATGTTTGGAATGTCGCTTTATATGGAAGTGAAACTTGAACGATCGGAGTATCTGAGAAGAAAAGATTAAAAGCTTTTGAAATGCGGTGTTATAGGAGATGTTAAAAATCAGACGGGTGGATAAGGTGACAAATGAAGAGGTGTTGCGGCAAATAGATGAAGAAAGAAGCATTTGGAAAAATATATTTAAAAGAAGAGACAGACTTATAGGCCACATATTAAGGCATCCTGGAATAGTCGCTTTAATATTGGAGGGACAGGTAGAAGGAAAAAATTGTGTAGGCAGGCCACGTTTGGAATATGTAAAGCAAATTGTTAGGGATCTAGGATGTAGGAGGTATACCGAAATGAAACTACTAGCACTAGATAGGGAATCTTGGAGAGCTGCATCAAACCAGTCAAATGACTGAAAACAAAAAAAACTTTTAGTATTCATAAGTTTATACTTTGCAGCTGCGCTGGCGCATAGGTTTGAGCAATCTTTCGAAGTTTTCATGCCTCCAATTTTCAATACAGCATACTAAACTAAAGGCAGCTGTAAAAGTTCATATATCTTTAAATATTATTTTATATACTAATATACATTTCAAATATCACACGAATATTAGATCTCTAGTCTCACATTTTAAAATATCTCGTGCATTTATACGCTGAAGTAGTCAGTAATGTCTACAATGGATACACCAAAGGAAATTCTGGGTTTCCATACTCCAGCCATAATTTAATAAAAGTTACGGGACATTTTTTTCACTTGCGTGCGGTCGTGTGTTCAAGTTCTGTCGGCAGCAAAATTACTTTTTTAATTTTTTTTTTGTTGCAGCTTGTAAGGTGATTTTGATCTTAGTTTGTAATCTACGCGGGGCAAATGCGCACTTCTCATTTACGATCGAAGAGGAGTAATGACTTTTATTTACTAGCTCATTATCACGAATCATCGAACATAAATATCGAATGTAACGGTTGTATGAAATTTGAATTATTGCTTCGGTCGTAGAAAAAATACTTTCGTTTTATTTAATTGATTAAAACGATAATATCATATTCACGGATAATTCTTTCACTAAGAAAATGTATGTAAACGAAAATATATAAATTCAAGGGGCATGTTTTATACTAATTAACGCATCTTAGCGACTTGAAAATGTTGCTAAAATGTGTTGTCATCAGGAGTAAATCAATATGCAAAATTTCAGAGCGAATGGATAAGCGGAAGTGCTTCAAAATTCGACTGAAAGGTTCCGTACCATGAATATCCCTTATTTATTCCAACAGCGAATTAATATAAGAGTGATTAAAAAAAAAATTAACATCAATATGCGGAATAAAAATGGTATCCTTCTAAATTGCGAAAAAATTCTAATTTTTTATGTTAACATGGTTTGGAGTTAGGAAAATTTAACCAAGTTTCGTTAAACCTCCTCTCTCTGTTAAAAAATTCATCAGAATTAAGCAAATATGTTTTACACAAATATTTAACTAAAAGACAATTTTTCGAAAAAAAAACAAATTTTTAAAATATTATTATTAGTATCGAAAGGTTAATAAAAAGAAATAAATTAATCTTTAGATATTTTCATTGAGATATGAAAAGTTCTACCTTCATACCTTCTCGCCTTCGCGTGGATTATTTAGATTATTTAATAGAAAACATTACTTCATTAATCAAAGTAATCTTAACAAAATCTCTAGTTTTACGTCAACCAGTTCCTTAAATGTTATACTAAATAGAGGCCAACACACAAACATTACTGTAGGCGGATGTTTCGCCATGTGATTTTCAAGGTCTTTTGAATCAGAATGTCCTCGTATATATTTATTTGTTGGTATTTCATTTTTGACACGCTATTAATCCTTACCTTTTATTTTATCCTACAATGATAAGGAATGTTAACAAATAAAACATTGAAATCAACTATTGTAATTTTCAAGTTATGTAACTACAAAATATTCTAATATAAAACGATCCTTTTTGTATCTATAATAATTAATCTCGATCAACCAGTATTTATTAAAATTAGTTTTTAATACAGTTAACTCCAAATAGCATGACGACATCTTCCTCGCTTCTTTAATATTTAAAAGTAAATGTAATAACGATTTAAAAGCAGTGATTTAAAAGTAACGTTTATTACAATAATTGCAAATAAATCGTACTGTTTTTTAATTATGTTTATAATCGATTTTATACTTACCGTCTGGTGAAAAGTAAAAATTATAACCCCTGTCTTTACAGACTAAAGCGAGTACATCTGCTAAGTGATCTCCGCACGCTCTGGCAGGTTCGTTGGAAGAATAGCCGTAGATGGTGTTGAGGAATTCAGTTGCGATAAAGAAAATTGTTAACAAGTAGCTCTCCATTTTTCTTGCTTATTTTTATCTTTTTGTTTTACTTTAAATCTGGAAAATAAATTATAATATTTATTATTGATTTTTATATTAAATACCTATATTAAAATAGTTATATAATAAAAGGTGAAATTGTTAACAAAAAACTAATTTTGAAATTGTTATCAAAAAACTAATTTTTAACAATTTCAAATGAAAGAAATTAATTCTCATCTAAATCTGTATATTAATTTTTATTGTATATTCAGAACTTATTAATTTTTATATTTCTACCAAAATTCATTAGTTTCGATGATTATTTGTCGAGGAAATTTTTCTTGTGATCCGTTATGTGTTACCATATAAATAAACAAAAATAAAATTATTAAATGAAAAACTACATTAGTTACATATACATAAACTACAGAGTGATTTTTTTTAGTCCTGTTACCCAATTTTAAATGTAATTTAAGAAAGGGAAATTTAGGTGGAATAAAAAAATGTATTTCTTACTTACAAAAGAGATTTAATAAAAAGCTATTACTTACATAATTGTTAAAGAATATGCTCAAAATGCCCACCACTTGCGGTTATACAAGCACGGACTCTTTTCAGCGTATTAGCAGAAACCTTTTTAAGAGTTGCATTGGAAATATTCGTGAGTCTGTAATATTGACTTTAAGTTCATCAATAGTGTAAGGATTGTTTTTGAAGGCCTCGGACTTAATATGGCCTCACAAAAAGTAGCCAGGAGATGTGAGGTCTGGGGACCTTGGAGGCGATAAGCCGTTGCTTATTATTCGATCATCAAAGAACTCTTGCGGAAAATCCACGGTTTCTCGAGACGTGTGCCATGTAGCGTCGTCTTGCTGAAACCAGCAATACCGTTCTTGAGGTTCCAGGAGGGACACAAATTGGCGCACAATATTCCTGTATACTTCACCGTTTACTGTCTGTTCGAAGATTATGGGTCCGACTATACGATGATTAGATATCGCACATCACACACCAATTTTTTCAGGATGCGAAGATTTGTGTTGTAAACTGTTAGGAAATTCTACCGCCCAAATTCGACAGTTTTGACTGTTTGACTAAGGTCTTGGACTAATCGTTCGGGATACGGTTACAATTTTAATTTTTTAGCGGCTTCCTGAACACTTGAATATGACAAACCGACTTGCCTGGAAAGTTTTTGTAAACTTTTCCGAGGAGAATTCAGCAATCTTCTTTTCACATTCTCTAAAACGTCATCTGTCAAGCGAGTTGGTCGACCGCTACGTTTTCTGTCGTAATTACTACCTGTTTCTCGAAATCGGTTTACTAGCCTAGAAATTGACATTTTTTCTGGCGGAGGAACACCAACAAATTTAATTTTTAATGATTACACTCGCGTACGGTTTCGTAGCTAAATATTGTTCAAGAATGAACTACTCGTTGTTCTATGGTAAAAGACATTCTGTTCGTAACAAGACCGGAAACGGCACAGAAGTTTACACAGCTCAAAGAGAATCAACTCACACTGCCGTATGTATACCGGTTGAGTAGCACTACCAACTTCGTGTCACAAAACAAAATTTCCCTTTCTTAGAAAAAAATTACCTGACATTAATAATTGGGTAACAGGACTAAAAAATCACTCTGTATTTTAAAATATTACTTTCCCGTTTAGATAGCGCTGTAGCTCTAGAAGGGAAAGTATTGTAATCGGTCCAATTTGGGCATGTGCGGTTTTCACCGAATCTTGACGTTTTGACATCTTTAAGAACACAAAAAAACAGATGGAAATTGGACCAGATTGGAAACCGGATGTTAATGTTTGTATGTACGTGTATTCGGTATAGACCTCTAAATCACCTTTATCATCTTCAGAACTATTGGACTAATTTTAAGCAAACGCGGTCAAATTACTTCTATATATGTGGCATTGATGCCATTTAATTTTCAATTTAAAAAGTCAAGGAGGTGAGGCTGTGGAGTAAGGTTACTCTCACTATCTCGAGATTTTGCCTTATTAAGGTCGTATTTTTCTTAGGCACATTTGATAACGATTAAAAAATAACAATATTTGAAAAAAAAAGTTTTGCAAAATCGCGCCTCCACCCCAAAAAAATGCTCTTAACTACTACTATGTTGTGACGTCACAGGTAAGCGGTAGAATTAAGTAACCATATTTAAAATGTCAAAAAGTAACTCGGTTTTGCTGGGTCTCGAACTAGATCGTCCGTTTGACTCGGTACATGATACGTTAAGTCTCGCGGCTACACCGGTCTGCCTACTGTACAAGCGAAATTTGTTCTATATAACCTGTGAAATTACACTAGTTTAGTTAGTGTCGACCATCGCCACTAGTACCGCCACACTGCGCGAATTGAATACGGTATGCGCGCGCGCGCGCTTTAGTTAAAATCATCCAATTAAATAAACGAAAAAAAAATTTTTTTAAATCATAAAGATTTTTAATTAAGTTGTGTGTATAAACCGTGCATCAGAAACAACCCACAGTCATAAGACTTTCCCGGAACGCGACTTTAGCCGCGTGATAGGAATTTCCTACAGCTGTGTTGTCCACTTTATTTATTTTTATTCGTTTCGGTCAATTATGGACCACGTTTCCTAGCATTCCTGTCATTTCTTTCCTTCGTTAAAGAGACTTTTTAAGGCTATTATTGGTCTTTTTCCTTAATTCTTTTTTTCCTGTATTTAGAAGCTTCTTCTTCGTAGAAAAGGGAAGATTTTCTTGAAAATTCTATTATAACTGCCCTTCTGGTCAGTGCGAGCTAACTTGTTTTCACGTATTATTTAGTTACATTTTTGATGAAGTAATTTTTTTTTTGGGGACGCAGTTTTTACGTATTAAATTTTTTACTTCACAGGACTAAATATTTTCCTTAAAAAAATCTTCTTTTTTTATTTCTTTTAAAAGGTTCAAAGAAAGATTAAACGGGCAAATCACAATATTGAAGACCTTAATTTTGAATTTACAGAATAGATTTTTCTTGTACGTGTTTGTTTTGGTCGATCGGCCGATTCCATTTTGTTCACCAGACTTTTTAGGGTTATTTTTTTTTGGACGTTCCATTCTGTAGTTTCTCCGAGGCATTTAGCCTTTTTACTTTTTCTATTTTTTCATAACTTTTTTTTTGTATGAGATATGTGGGCATCGACTGCTGTGGTCATTTAGATCAAATGGAAATTTGTAGCGTATGAAAAATGCCTTGCCTGTCCGGGATTCGAACTCAGAACCACCGGATGAAAGGCTGAGACGCTACCACTCGCGCCACGGTGACCGGAAATGTATTTGTCATACACTGTGTTTTTCCAACATATATTTGTTTTCCTGTTCTTTCTATTGGTTTATTGTAATATTTTCTCGTTTTGTTGCTACTTTGGAGTCTTCCTACAAGATTCCTTCCTACAAGATCATTTGTGAAGGCAAGATAATTAGTTTAATAACCATGCGGCGTTTTGCTCTGCCGATTTTGAAGGAATAGGTGTTTTAGTTTTCATAAATTTTCTTTCTCCACTCGTGAATAACTTTTTTTAAGACTCGATTGGAAAGTATTGGTGAAACCAGTCATTCCTATTTTCGTTGAAAAGGATTAGAAATTTCGCCTAAAGATTTAACTGTAGAAATAATATTTGTTGGTGTTTCTTTGATTATATTTCTGATTACACGACTGCCCATAAAGGAGTTTTAATATATTTAGGAGGTGTGTATATGTGTTTGTTCTACCATAGCAGCTCAACAACCGAACGCGAACGGATTTAGATGTATGACACCGCGTTAAAAACCGTGAGTTATCGGGAATGTCATAAGTTATATATGTAGCCTTTCTTTTTTCTTTTAGGCTCTGGAACCAACGTAAGATATTACTTAAGAGGATGATGTGTATGAGTGTACTCTTGTATTGTCTCAGATGAATCGTTTCTGAGATGTGTGGGTAATTGAAACCCAATCACTAAAAAATACCGGTATCCACGATCTAGTTTTCAAATCCGTATTAAAGTTTTTACTAGGATTTGAACCTTAGAACTCTCGACTTCGAAATCAGTTGATTTACGATGACGAGTTCTTTACTATACCAACCCGGTGGGTTATATGTATGTAGTAGTGGAGATTTTCCGGTTGAAGTATAAACTGTAACGAAATTAATAAACTGTGAACTGTGAGCGTTTATCTTTGTGCGAGTTGGGTTTGAAGTGAATGATTCGATTGAATAATATTACAAAAATAATAGAATTAAATTTAATTTAAATAAATTGAAATAATATTAAATAAATTAAAAAATATTTCCGTTTAACAATGATGGGCTTCCCGTGGGAACTGAATGTGAGGCTAGACTGGTGAGACGATGCGAGTACCTCGTGTCAGGCTAGACCGATTGTCGCCATCAACCGGTAATAAACTTTAAATAAATAAGGGAGTTCCCTTATAATATCTCTGCAACCAATCGCCCGATTTTCAAAATTCAAACTGGATATTTGTTGTGACACCACTGTCCAAAAACACATACACAGTATGTATGTATGTATATGTTTTTTTCCACCATAGCAGCTCTACGTCAGAACCGATTTAGATGTACGACCCCGCGTTGGAATCCTTATATTACCGGGATTGTCATAGGATATATATATGTTCAAATAAATTAAAAAAATTAAAAAAAAAAATTTACTACATACAAATTTATGTATGTAAAAATGAATGTTTGTCTCTCTGTATGTGTCTTATGCCTTCCTAAACTGTTCATCCGATTGCGATGAAACTTTGTTGAGTTGTTGTGCGAACGCCCGCGAAGGTTTCTGAATTAGTTTGTACCCGCTAGGTGGCGTTGGGGTCTAGATATTTGAAAAAATTGCATTTATGGTCCGATTTGGTTCATATTCAGATTGTATATTAGTTACGTGAAAAGAAATATCTTTGCAAAAAATGGACTCGCTAGGTGGCGCTGGGGTTGAGATATTTACGAAATATACAAACAGACTTTTTTATTCTATGTATATATATATATATATATATATATATATATATATATATATATATATATATAGACAAAAGGCATGTTCGTATGTGTGTCCACTGTAGACTAAAAAACAACTGGACCGATTTTGCGCGGGAAAAAGGGTACAGGGAAAGGGAGAAAGGAAAAATTGGAAAGTATTCTTAATATATAATGTATAAATAAAAATGTAAATGTTCGTTTGTTAAAAATCTTTTAAATCTCGAAAGTTCTTCATCGATTGCTTTGAAATTTTGATACAACGTTGCATTCGAATTCGCGCGTGTTTTTATATACCTACTATTTATATACCTAAAATGTCACACCTGTGATAGGTAAAAACATGCCTTTTTTTTTAAAATCAGCTCTATCTGTTGGACGAAAAAGCAACACACACTAAATTAAATATTTTACGATTTCATTTCAATGTTTCCGATATGTGTTGTCCGCTGTAGACTAAAAAACTAATGGACCGATTTACGCGTGGGGGGAAAAAGGGAGAAAGGGAAAAATCGAAAAAGTTAAAAGGGAAGAAAGGGAAAATGGGAAAAAGAAGAAAACGGGAAAGGGAAATAAGAGAAAGAGAAATGGAGGAAGGAATGGGAAAATGGGTGGAAGGGAAAGGGAATATAGTAAAAATGAAAATCGGAAAAGGTAAAGGGAAAAAGGGAAAGGTTAAATTTTACGAAGTTCCATAATGTTCATTTTGTTAATGTTTTACCAAACTTTCAATTATATTCATTTAATATAATCAAATCTAGCAATAGCGAAGCATTGCCGGGTCTGCTAGTACTTTATACAAAATTGTCACCCGCACGCTCTTTAACTGTCCTATATTAAAGAACAGCGGTTTTTGGCAGTCGTTTTTAAATTTTTTAATATTTATCTCTTATTCTATCATCCGTTTTCAGTTCTTGTATTACTTAAAAAGGATTGAAAATAAAAAAAAAAAATTTTTCCAATAAGCCCTTGAAGCAATCTTTGAAATCTATTTTTTGAAGTCTGTAGTAAATTTTAAATGAGTGCACGAGATACGAGTTACATAATTTGTATGAATGCACTGCATTTGAAAACTAAGTTTCAGATTGTATTGTGTGTGAGCGTAGTGGAATATTTTTTTCATTTCAGGGCAATTTTTTCTTCTTTTTTGTCTTGGTTCAATTTAAAAAAAAATGTTTATGTAATTATGTTTATGACCTATTTAATTTTACATTAATTTGATGGATAATAAAGATATTATCGTTATCTATTCGTATTTAATTCTATTTTATGTAGATGCACACATATTTTGTTCATTATGCGTTTGTAATTTTGTTTATTTACGCCGATCTAGTTAATAATGAATTAAATTAGCCGTGTTATATTTATATTTAGCTTCTTTATATTTTTATTTATTATATTTATTGATATTAATAGCTATGTAATTTTATCAAAATGCATTCAAATTTTTTGATATGAAATATTATGGTTTTTTTTTTGTTTTTTATTACGTACTTTTCTTTTGAGGATAATGGCCTTTATTTTTTATCTTCCTTGTTTTATTATTAAATGCATGTTTGCGATAATTTATGTAAATATTTTTGTTTTATAACGTAAATATTTCAATTAAATCGGTTGGTTTTTTTTGGCTGATGATTTATAAAATACACATTAAGAGAAGAATCTATTTATAAATTTTAATTCTAATAAATTTTATAATGATTAAAAATGGTTAATTTTTAATAACCGAAGAAAACATAAAAAGTATTATAAAAAAATTTAATTTCATTTTATTTAAAAAATAAATTTATCTAATGATAATGACTACTTAGTAATCGAAATGTGCATCTATATTTAGATCGTAAATAGTATTTTTTACATACGATTTTTTTCCAATTTATTTCAATTATTGTTCAGCATATTTATTTTTTTTTTATTTTTAGGAAATGTTAATTTTATGTTAAAAATTTTTTCTATTCTGAAAATTATTACATTAGTTTTTTGTTTCTGCAAGTACAGAGTGATTCAAAGAAACGGGAAGTTTTTAAAGTTGTGTTGGCAGCCGTGGGCGATTGGTACCACTTGATAAGTGGCGCTAGCCTCTCTAACCTAACCTGCCATTTAATTGTCATGGATCCTTGGAGTGGTGCGCAACATGCATTTGCTATCAAAGCATTTTACAAAAACAATGACAGTGTGGAGGGAGCGCGCAGAGAATTTCGCCGTCATTTTACTGGGACGGTACACCCGTGTTCCATCAGCACATGCAATTAAAACATGGATGGATATCTAATTTTGAGGAAACCGGTTCGGCAATGAAAAAGAAACCTCCAGGCCGTGAGCGAACCGTCCGTACACCACAGAATGTTCAAGCTTTACAAGATGCTGTCACACGTGGTCCACATCGGTCAATCCGTCGTCTCTCAGCATCTTTACAATTGCATAGTTCAAGTGTTCGAAGAATGTTAGTGAAGGACTTACAATTCCATCCGTACAAGTTGCAGATCGTCCAGGAACTTAAACCGAACGGTGCAGTTGTTGCGAGCACAATTCTGTAATGTAATGCTTCAGAAGATAACGAAGAGTTTGTTCACGAACTGTGGATGTCAGACGAAGCGCATTTTCACCTCGGTGGATTTGTTAACAAGCAAAATTTCAGATACCGGGCACAAGAAAATCCTACGCAGCTACACCAGCGTCCGTTGCACAGCCAGAAAGTGACCGTGTGGTGTGCTATGTTATCTTACGGTGTTATAGGCCCTTATTTTTTTGAGGATGACAACGGTCTTGCGATTACAGTGACGTCGGCTCGTTACGTAGCCGTGCTTGAAACCTTTGTTGTGGAACAACAAAAGAGATTTCCACCTGGTTTCAACACAGCCTGGTTTCAACAAGACGGAGCAACGTCACATACTGCATGAATATCAATGGGAGCTGTACACCGATTGTTTAGACAACGTGTCATTTCACGAAATGGTGACATTAGATGGCCTCCCAGATCGCCTGATCTCTCAGCTTGCGATTACTTTTTGTGGGGTCACCTTAAAAGCAAAGTGTTCCGCAGTAGACCCGCTAAAACGGAAGAACTGAAGGCAAAGATCCGAGAAGCAATTGCGGAAATTCCAGTTGAGATGTTACGTCAAACCATGAACAATTTAACGAAGAGACTTCGTGAGTGTTTACGTAGAAGAAGAGGTCACCTGGAAGATGTCATCTTTACAAAATAAACTAAAATGTATGTATCCTAAAATGGCAACATTTGTACAATTACATGAAATAAAATTCATTTTCTAAAAAAAAATTTTCATTAACGTTAATTAATTTTTAAAATTTCCCGTTTCTTTGAATCACTTTGTATTTTATAAAATTCATCTTAGCATGAATTTTTTTGTAGAGAATGCCCTGATACAAAAAAAAATACATTTTTCTGAAATGTATACGGAGTATTCGCCAAAATGAGCAAAAAAGTTCATATCGATATTATTCCTATTTTGCTTAGTTTCCCTTCTGGACGCAATTTTCGGCAAAAAAACAATTTCTCAGGAAAGGGTAAACCTACTTTAATTAAATTTGTCAAATCTAAGACTAGTGTATTGTCCTATAAAATAAAACATTTTGAAAACGATACATTCAAAAATTTCAAAATGGTGGTCTTGTTACTTTTATAATCTTCAGTTCCTTTTTAATTATTTATTTAATCAAATTTTTCTTATCGCAAAATTTATTAGGGAATTTATTTTTTACAAAATGATATCTCATTTGTAAAAATCCGTTGACAAATAGTCGAGTTGTTGCAGACCCGGCAGTAAGCATGCGTATCATAATGCAAGCTAATAATTATTATTAATTTCCTATTTTTATTTATTATAAATAATTTTTATTACATTTAGT
Source organism: Lycorma delicatula (assembly GCF_047948215.1). Classification (NCBI taxonomy): domain Eukaryota; kingdom Metazoa; phylum Arthropoda; class Insecta; order Hemiptera; family Fulgoridae; genus Lycorma; species Lycorma delicatula. The sequence continues at coordinate 44,904,706 of NC_134465.1, forward strand.
GGAAGAAATAAAAACAAGCAAAAATTTCTCAAATAATTACAAAGCTATTGCAGATAAAAAAATTGAGATGGCCTCCATTTTGAAATCGTAGCTCTATAATAGAAGGGCTCTATAATAGAGCCCTCTATAATAGATAGCTCTGTAATTCTAGAAGGGAAAAAGTATTGTAATCTGTCCAATTCGGGCATATGAGGTTATTTCCGGAATTTGCCGTTTTGACATCTAAGGAACTCAAAAAACCGGTTTGAAATTTTCCGGATGTTCGTATGTACGTGTGTTCGGTGTTGGCCTACATATCACCTTATATGTAGAACTACTGGACCGATTTTAACCAAACTTGGTCAGATTACTTCTTTATACGGGGCGTTGATACCATTAGATTTTCAACTTAAACGTTCAAGGAGATGCGGTTGTAGAGCAATTTACAAAAAAAAAGTTTTTACAAAATCGCAGCCCACCACAAGAATGCTGTTGTATTCCTTTGCTATTTTGTGACGTCACAGGTGAGTGTTAGTCAAATAAATGCGTAATAAAATGTACTCTGTCTGGTCGGGTCTCGAACTCGATCGTCCAGTCGACTCGATACCCGGTGCGTTAAGCATCGCGGCTTCTCTTTTTTCTGTTTAGCCTCCGGTAACTACCGTTTAGATAATTCTTCAGAGGATGAATGAGGATGATATGTACGAGTGTAAATGAAGTTTAGTCTTTGTACATTCTCAGTTCGACCAATCCTGAGATGTGTGGTTAATTGAAACCCAACCACCAAAGAACACCGGTATCCACGATCTAGTATTCAAATCCGTGTAAAAATAACTGGCTTTACTAGGACTTGAACGCTGTAACTGTCGACTTCCAAATCAGCTGATTTGGGAAGACGCGTTAACCACTAGACCAACTCGGTGGGTTAAGCATCGCGGCTACACTGGTGTATCGACCGTACCATCGAGATTTGTTCTATGTAAGTCGTGACGTCACAGGTGAGCGTTAGTTAAATAAATGAGTAATAAAATGTAAAAAAGTAACCCGGTCTGGCCGGGTCTCGAACTCGATCGCCCGGTCGACTCGGTACCCGGTGGGTTAAGGATCGCGGCTACACCGGTGTGTCAACCGTACAATCCACATTTGTTCTATGTAAGTCGTGAAATTACGTTAATTTATTTAGTACCCAACGTCGCCGTCATTATTTCCACATCCGCGCGAATTAAATACGGTATGCGCGCACGGTTTAGTTATATATATCTTCGTATTATATTAACGAAAGAATATTATGTTTCAATAAATTGATATATTTATATTTTTAATTAAGTTGGTGTATAAACCGTGTAGAAACAACTGTGTTAATTTTTTTTTTTTAACTGTTAAAATTTTAATTTTCTGAAATTAAGATGTAGTGATAGGTCACATGGATATACAATTGATGAATACATTTAAACGATCGGTTGTAAAATTTCGTTGTAGGCTCGCTAGCAATTGCCGGATTTTTTTTCAGGCGTTAAAGAATTCAAATGAAAAATTCATCGCGAAATTAGTGAATTTTTTTTATCTCAATCGTTTGGTGGAAAAAACTGGAATTTAATTTAAGTTTAAAAAAAAATGTAATTGATTTTCAGGATATAGTGATCAGAATTTAGAAAGTTGTAATGCAGTTAAATTCTGTTTAATTAAAAATATAGATTTATAGAAAATATTTTTTTTTAAATGTACAAATAAATAAAAAAATATTTAATTTTTAACTACTTCTTTTATTCATTCATCCGTTATTTTATTTAAATAAAATAAAAATGAATGAATTAACAGTATAATATTTTATGAATGTTTAACTGATATACACGAATGTGTATTTTAATGATCGACTGCTTTGTCGAGAGGTTTACTCATAGTTGGTGGGGGGGGAGGTGTTAATTTAACATTATACTTGTTTTGTTAAATTGCCTTAATAGTTTTTAATTAATCGTTAAATAACTTATGACTTTATTAGAACTGTATATTTTGTTGAATAAATAATTATATATATATATATACTAAACAAACAAAAAAACACAAAATATAACATCGTAGTTAATTGGCTGAACGATTTTGTTCATTTAGCTCTAATTTATATAACAGAACAACTGTACGTTTAGTGCACATAAAGAAACATTTGCTATCTGTTACATGTACTAATAATAATTACATACACATTATATATGTGTGTTAATATGTCATATATTTATAAAATACAAAAATAATATCCTAGTTGTTTATTATAAATACACCATTATATTAATGAAACAATAGGCTAGCCTAGTTTAGAGTCCGTTTCTTGGTAAACTCCTTTTCGGTTAAAATATTTTTTTTAACTGTCAGCTTTAGTTACCATTTTTTTAATCGGTTTGGTCTAGACGAATGCTTTATTTACTCCCTCGCACAATTTCTCCTTTATCTTACGCATTTATATAATCCTTCGTTAACAGACGCGCTTTGGTATAAAAATAGTTCGACTTCAAAAAGAGGTCGGTGGAAGATTTTCTTAATTTCTTCTTGTTTATAAAGAAATCATTTATTTAAATTATTATTAATTTCCCAGTTACAGCTTTATTGCTTTTGCAGCAGCGTAGCTGTAAATGGAAAAAAGTATCGTTCGGCCAAAATTTTGGGTAGCGGGTTATGCAAATATTGAAGCTTCAAGATCGATTAATAATAAATTAATACGATTATATTAAACATCCATAAATATTATACTGTTAATTCATTCATTTTTATTTCATTAAAGTATAAATAAAGGATGAACTAATAATACAGGTCATTTAAAAGTAAAAAAAAATTACAAAGTAAATTTAGTAGAAATTTCCGGAAGATGTATTTATGTGTGTATTTGTGTGTATTTGAGGCTCTTATAAAGGGGATGTTCCTTGCCTAATAACTCCTTCCCTGACCAATATTTTCCAAAATCCTCTCGGATCTATCCGATCCGAGACTAATACCTTCCATAGACCCCTCGATCCCCCTCCCAATTTTTTGGGGGGCACTTTTGGTCGGATACATATTCGACCCTCCCGACCCCCGAATTTTTCTGAGGACAGATTCCAGATCATACATTTTCCGACCCCCCCTCAACTCCCCCCCGCATACCACCACCCAAACCCCCACAGAAGGACTGTGGTCCATATTAAGGACCTCGACGTAGACACAACCGAATAGGAGGTGAGAGAAGCGGTTTCCAGAGTTGTCGGCGCGGGGAAGACATTCCAGGTCACCTCCCTCAGGAAAGCATATGGTGACACTAAAAACGCCACCGTCATCACGACACATAGAGGCGCCACAAAGCTGGTGGCATCAAGACTACGAGTTGGCTGGGTCCATTGTAGGACCTATATTCGTGTAGAAGGAGAGCGCTGCTACCGTTGTTGGGGCACCGGACATGGTAGCAGAGACTGTAACGGCCCGGACAGAACCAATCCCTGTTATAACTCCGGTGGCGCTGGACACCGTATCCGGGAATGCAGAGAGGCATCCAAATGTCTTGATTGCCGTAGCCTAAACCACCGCACCGGGGGCACTGAATGCGGACTGAAGCGCGATGCCTAAAGTCTTACTAATCAATAACCATCGAAGCCTCCTATCCCATGACTTGGTGGAGGAGACAGCTAATACTGGAGAGTACAACTTTGTTGTTGCCACCGAGCCTAACGTATACTCTTTCTAATTTGTTTCCTTTTTTCATTAAAAAATAATTGTTTATATGTAATCAAATATATTTTTTTTGTATTTTTTATTATTTTATCTACGGAATAACGTATCTATCCGTTCCTAACGTGATCTATGTAATGTATTAATAATATTCATCGATCATAATCAAATATTTATTTATGTACATAAATTTTATATTTATGGTTACCCTACAATTAACTCCCGATAGGCTGATTAAAATAAATATGTTGCCATAACAACTTGGCGCATGCGCAGTATAAAACTCTTTATACGGACGTCTATCGGTCCTTTTTGTCTCATGTCGGTAAAGTAGTGGTCGATGAAACAATAAAGCTATTTTTGGTTGCCCCCTTCGTCTGGAAGTTTAGTGATTAAGTTGATAATGTGAGCGCTAGTAGACATCGTTGCCGGGCGGTTGATGGTACGTTTCTTAACCTCCATCTTTTGTGTAAATATATTGTTGGAAAGGAATGTCGTCAGGGTATTCGTATATTATAGTAGTTTATATTATCCCGTATAATTCAGTTTAATAGGTCATTTAGTAATAGATCTTTATTTTCCCATATAATCTTAAATGTTAATTGCATAATATGACATATTTATTTCTATTTGTACAATGTCGACAGTGCATTAATGAGGGACGCTAATTGGTGTGAAAATGTTTTTTTTTTAATATATATATATATATATATATAATATGAACTACATTTCTTTAAATGGTAAGTCATGTCTGGCTGTATAATATAGTATTAAGTCTGTATGTACACAGCTCATTAAATTTGTTTGTTTTGTTAATAGTATTAATAATATATGTACTAGTAATGTATATCGAATAAAGAAATGTATGATTTTATCTTTAAAGACTGTAGTTTGTATTTTTATCATTGTATTATTATATTAAACGATCAATATTCGTGATTGATAAATGCTGCTCTTCAATATATCACGACATATTCAATTTGTTTTAAATATTTTTTTACTTATTTTATTAAATCATTTTATAAATATTTTTATAAATCAGTATTTTCTTATTCTTTTTTCACTCTTCTGAATGAATGTAAAATAAAGTCGGCAACGAAGTTGTAATATTTTTATGGTATTGGTTATTTTTTTTTTTTGTCTTCAGTCATTTGACTGGTTTGATGCAGCTCTCCAAGATTCCCTATCTAGTGCTAGTCGTTTCATTTCAGTATACACTCTACATCCTACATCCCTAACAATTTGTTTTACATATTCCAAACGTGGCCTGCCTACACAATTTTTTCCTTCTACCTGTCCTTCCAATATTAAAGCGACTATTCCAGGATGTCTTATTATGTGGCCTATAAGTCTGTCTCTTCTTTTAACTATATTTTTCCAAATGTTTCTTTCTTCATCTATTTGCCGCAATACCTCTTCATTTGTCACTTTATCCACCCGTCTGATTTTTAACATCTCCTATAACACCGCATTTCAAAAGCTTTTAATCTTTTCTTCTCAGATACTCCGATCGTCCAAGTTTCACATCCATATAAAGCGACGCTCCAAACAAATACTTTCAAAAATCTTTTCCTGACATTTAAATTAATTTTTGATGTAAACAAATTATATTTCTTACTGAAGGCTCGTTTCGGTTGTGCTATTCGGCATTTTATATCGCTCCTGCTTCGTCCATCTTTAGTAATTCTACTTCCCAAATAACAAAATTCTTCTACCTCCATAATCTTTTCTCCTCCTATTTTCACATTCAGTGGTCCATCTTTGTTATTTCTACTACATTTCATTACTTTTGTTTTCTTCTTGTTTATTTTCATGCGGTAGTTCTTGCGTAGGACTTCATCTATGCCATTCATTGTTTCTTCTAAATCCTTTTTACTCTCGGCTAGAATTACTATATCGTCAGAAAATCGTAGCATCTTTATCTTTTCACCTTGTACTGTTACTCCGGATCTAAATTGTTCTTTAACATCATTAACTGCTAGTTCCATGTAAAGATTAAAAAGCAACGGAGATAGGCAACATCCTTGTCGGACTCCCTTTCTTATTACGGCTTCTTTCTTATGTTCTTCAATTATTACTGTTGCCGTTTGGTTCCTGTACATGTTAGCAATTGTTCTTCAATCTCTGTATTTGAACCCTAATTTTTTTAAAATGCTGAACATTTTATTCCAGTCTACGTTATCGAATGCCTTTTCTAGGTCTATAAACGCCAAGTATGTCGGTTTGTTTTTCTTTAATCTTCCTTCTACTATTAATCTGAGGCCTAAAATTGTTTCCCTTGTCCCTATACGTTCCCTGAAACCAAGTCGGTCTTCTCCTAACACTTCTTCCACTCTCCTCTCAATTCTTCTGTATAGAATTCTAGTTAAGATCTTTGATGCAGGACTAGTTAAACTAATTGTTCTGTATTCTTCACATTTATCTGCCCCTGCTTTCTTTGGCATCATAACTATAACACTTTTTTTGAAGTCTGACGGAAATTCCCCTTTTTCATAAATATTACACACCAGTTTGTATAATCTATCAATCGCTTCCTCACCCGCACTGCGCAGTAATTCTACAGGTATTCCGTCTATTCCAGGAGCCTTTCTGCCATTTAAATCTTTTAATGCTCTCTTAAATTCAGATCTCATTATTGTTTCTCCCATTTCATCCTCCTCATCTTCCTCTTCTTCCTCTATAACACTATTTTCTAACTCATTTCCTTCGTATAACTCTTCAATATATTCCACCCATCTATCAACTTTAACTGTCGTATTATATATTGGTGTACCATCTTTTTTAACACATTATTAGATTTTAATTTATGTACCCCAAAATTTTCCTTAACTTTCCTGTATGATCCGTCTATTTTACCAATGTTCATCGGTTATTTATTCTTATATAATTATACATCGAACAAAAGATTCTGAATATATCGGTTAATTGTTCTTCTGGTTTGATTCCATCGTGATTTTTTATTATACTAGGAAATACCCTGTTTAAATTTTGAAAATCGGACGATTGTTTTTAGTGATATAAGAGCACCCCATTGCACTTCCCGAAACAGCGCTCCACCGGCACTCCGTTTGCTATCGCTTGATGATGATGTTCGGATCACGAGGTACTCGCATCATCTGACCAGTATACAGTCATACGTGGTCCACGGGAAGCCCATTGTTATTAAATAGACATTTTTTTAATTTATGTGATATTATTTTATTTTATTTAACGTAAATTTAATTGTATTATTTTTGTGATATTATTCATTCGATTGATTCGAATCATTAGGTTCAAACCCAGCTCAAACAGTGATAGATACTCACAGTTCATTATTAATTCAATTCATTAATGTTTGTGCTTCAACCGGTAAATCACTACTATATATATTTACATAGCCTATGACACTCCCAGTAATGTAAGGATTCCAGCGCGGAGGTCATACATTTAAATCGGCTCAGCCGTTCAACTGCGTGGTGGAATACGCACGCGTGGTGGAATGTATGTTTATACATACACCCCAAATACATTACACTCCTTTTTGGTCAGTTTTTGAACAGTTATTAATACAGTGAATTTTTCGTAATTACTTTTAAGTTTGGTCAGTAAAAATATTTATCAATTTCAAGTGCTCTCAACTCAAGTATTTTTGGAATGGAATGGAACGCAAAGTTGGCGGGAGTTTCACGAATTCTCCCTTCGAATCGCAGAGCCTGGACAGTTTCCCTTGCTGCTGTATGATTCTGTAATCGGGCGTGTTTAAGGTTTTATTTTAATGGCGGGTCTAAGTTTTAATGTTTTATTATATTTAATGGACGGATTTGTGAATAGCGTTCCGTATCCGATTGGACCAGCGTTCTCAAACCCATTTCTGGGTCCGACCGCGGGAGACTAAGCTTTTAAAACCTGTGCTCCCGACGTAATTCCTCTTCAGACCGTCCACTGAAGTCCTTTCGGTACCAACGCTTTACAGGCCAGCAGGAATACGCCACAACGGAGCACTAATTGTTTGGAGGGAGCAATGCGCCCCTTTCTCCGGAGGGAGACGCAATTGCTGATTTAATTAAATTAATTGTAAGTATAAAGGTATTTTAAGGAATGGATAGTGAGAAGATCTTCATCCACTTCTTTAATGGCTGCCCTTCATGAGTATTTTTAAAACAATTCATTGCAATTACTGAAACTGTATACTTCATAAGGTATTATTTTATAGGAATTTTTCAGATATACAATTGAATTTTATTATTATTTTTAAACTTATGCATATTTAAATAGATCTAAGTTTCAGTTATTTAAATTAAAAAAATCATTCTGTCGCTTTACATATAGAAAGTTACGAACGGTAAGATAATTTTAAGTTGAAGTTTTTTTTATCTGTTTTCAGTAAAATATTACATCAAATCTCAATAGGCTTAGAGTTCTATTTCATTTCATCATCGGCTCTGGCCAGTATTCTGCCGAAATTTTACGAGACAGTGTCGTTAATTTAAATAAAACAATAATTTAATTCCAATTACAATCATTTATCTAAACGATACGGTAATGAAATGCAACCAAATTTTCCTTTTATTATTATTACTAGCTGCAGGGCGTATTTACGGTGCGCCTCCGCAGGTAGGCCCTCCGGGCCCTGGCGGGCGGCGCCTCAGAATGCTATAATTAGGTATCCAAAATTGATAACCTCTTGCGCAAAAATGGTTTTTTTTTCTTTGAATGATGAAAATTGATCAGGAAGAGCGAAAAAAGGGTTCGTTCACTTAAGCACCCTTCTTTATTAGGAGATAAGTTTATGTAAGTTAAATAATCTGCCGGCCTCCGTGGCGCGTGTGGTAGTGTCTCGGCCTTTCATCCGAAGGTACCGGGTTCGAATTTCAGTCAGGCATGGCATTTTCACACGCTACTTGTCATTGATTTCATCCTCTGAAGTAATACCTAACGGTAGTCTCGGAGGAAGTTAATGTATATGGATAATCGATAGTATCGATTTATTCGTATCGTAAATAGTTGTGTTAGAAGATCTGCAACGATATTGAATGAATGAATTACGATAATAAAATTTATTAATTTATTTTATAATTCTTATTACTGTTGTTATTTTACTGTTTATATACGTTTAAGCAAATTGTTGGGGATGTAGGATGTAGAGGGTATACTGAAATGAAACGACTAGCACTAGATAGGGAATCTTGGAGAGCTGCATCAAACCAGTCAAATGACTGAAGACAAAAAAAAAAAAAAATACGTTTAAGAAAAAATCTTACGATTTTTTGACGGGCAGTATGTTCGTTTATGTAAGCATGTTTTCAGCTAAGACGGACGCACACCCAGACAGATATACAAATATCCTTTAGTAGGGTAGGATTAAATCCCTTTTACAGAACGGGAAAAGTTTCCTTTATTCAAAATTGAAATATATATACATCTTACCAGTTTTACGTTGTTAAAAGTTTTTACCTTCTTTATTTTTGGATTGTTAATAAACTGTTTGTCCAATGTACGAATGTGTGAAAAATCGGTCTAAAATTTCATATATATATATATATATATATACATTCATAAGTAGTTTAGAATTTATTTTATTTTTTTTTTTCTAAAGGTTAAATTACCAACGTATCGGAACTGATAATTACGAAAAATAATTTTTTTTTATTCGTTCCTCCGGTCGGGTTGTATAATGTTTTCCGTAAAACTAGTTTTAAATTGTGTTTTTTATTTTTTTGCTTGATAATATTGCCTCATAAGCTTGAAGCTTGTGCATGGCATATGGAAGTAATTTTTTAGCGTACGAAAAATGCCATGCCTGACCGGGATTCGAAACTCGGACCTCCGGATGATAGGGAGAGACGCTACCAGTCGCGCCACCTCAAGGTTATTTCTAATAGAGGTACTAATAAAGAATTTAAACTTTTAGATAACTTTTTAAATTATTAAAGATAGAAAAATAAAACTGTAACAACTCTTCCTACGTCGAATCGATCTAATAATAATGATCGCTAAAAACCGATCGTTACAATCAACTTGTAACAAACGGGGTGCTCCTGGGACCCTTGTTTTGGGAGATGAAATAGGGTGTTCTTATAATATCTCTGCAAACAATCGTCCGATTTGTCACTCTCGATCTAAAAGATTCACGGTTATTCGAAAATGTATATTTATATAAAGTTTGTCTGTTTGTTTGTTATCGCATCATGCGAGTACCGACCGATCGATTACTTTGAAATTTGCAAGCCATCGACCGAGGCCCTATTTCCGGTGAAGGTTAAGGTTTTAAAAATATTCATTATTTCTTCACCCTCAAGTAGAGTGAAGTTGTAAATTAAACATATTCGTTAAGGAAAAAATAGATTAATTATTTTACTTCATTATCATGTTCTGCCACCACGGCAGAAAAATAAGTTTGAAATTTTCGTCGTCAAAGGTGTGTGTACTTAAATTACCATACTTACTATTATTCTGTTTTTTGTAATTTAGTTTCTTTTTCAGGTTTATATAATGTTAAAATACTACAATTATTATTTATCAGTATTATTGTCACAATATGAGGGTAACGAAAGGTATGCGGTGACCGAAGTAAGCTCCGTGGGTTTACAGGGGCCAGTCATCCTGTCAAACCCACTGGGTTGGTCTAGTGGTTAACGCGTCTTCCCAAATCAGCAGATTTGGAAGTCGAGTCGTTCAAGTCCTAGTAAAGCCAGTTATTTTTACGTGGATTTGAATACTAGATCGTGGATACCGGTGTTCTTTGGTGGTTGGGTTTCAATTAACCACACATCTCAGGAATGTTCGAACTGAGAATGTACAAGACTACACATTTCATTTACACTCATACATATCATCCTCATTCATCCTCTGAAGAATTATCTAAACGGTAGTTACCGGAGGCTAAACAGGAAAGAAAGAAGAAGTCCTACTGTCAAATTGGGAACGGCGAGCTGTGCGGCCATGGGGTAGGCTCCTTGATCCCGAAAGGTACCGATAAGCATCTGAATTGGTTGTAGGATTTGCCTGGGCTGATCTAAACCCCGTGGGTTCTGGCTAGACGGACCGACTAGTAATAAATAAAATTAAAATTTACTAAATCAAAAATTTTAATTAATTATTACGTACATACATAGAGTTTTACCTTTTGATTTGATATTTAATGTAAAGATTTAATACACATATATACTATTCATTTTTTAAAAATCTTTTATAGACCTGTTAAGAATCTAAGAATAAATATTCAAGTTATATAAATATAACAACTATAATAATAGAAGTAATAAATAAGGTCATTTTAACTTTCTATACCAAAGGTCATTCCATCTAAATAAGACCTTTAACAGTTTTATTGTACGAATAATATTATTGTTCAAAACTAAAGAAGTTATTTTTATTTAATAAGATATCAGGATGCGATGTGGTTGCACAGATTTTATTTAAAAAAAATAAAATTAATATGAATTAATTAAAAGTTTTTTAAAAAACGGAAAAAGGGGAATTTCCGTCAGACTTCAAAAAAAGTGTTATAGTAATGATACCAAAGAAATCAGGGGCAGATAAATGTGAAGAATACAGAACAATTAGTTTAACTAGTCATGCATCAAAAATCTTAACTAGAATTCTATACAGAAGAATTGAGAGGAGAGTGGAGGAAGTGTTAGGAGAAGACCAATTTGGTTTCAGGAAAAGTATAGGGACAAGGGAAGCAATTTTAGGCCTCAGATTAATAGTAGAAGGAAGATTAAAAAAAAACAAACCAACATACTTGGCGTTTATAGACCTAGAAAAGGCATTCGATAACGTAGACTGGAATAAAATGTTCAGCATTTTAAAAAAATTAGGGTTCAAATACAGAGATAGAAGAACAATTGCTAACATGTACAGGAACCAAACAGCAACAGTAGCAATTGAAGAACATAAGAAAGAAGCCCTAATAAGAAAGGGAGTCCGACAAGGATGTTCCCTATCTCCGTTACTTTTTAATCTTTACATGGAACTAGCAGTTAATGATGTTAAAGAACAATTTAGATTCGGAGTAACAGTACAAGGTGGAAAGATAAAGATGCTACGATTTGCTGATGATATAGTAATTCTAGCCGAGAGTAAAAAGGATTTAGAAGAAACAATGAACGGCATAGATGAAGTCCTACGCAAGAACTATCGCATGAAAATAAACAAAAACAAAACAAAAGTAATGAAATGTAGTAGAAATAACAAAGATGGACCGCTGAATGTGAAAATAGGAGGAGAAAAGATTATGGAGGTAGAAGAATTTTGTTATTTGGGAAGTAAAATTACTAAAGATGGACGAAGCAGGAGCGATATAAAATGCCGAATAGCACAAGCTAAACGAGCCTTCAGTAAGAAATATAAGTTGTTTACATCAAAAATTAATTTAAATGTCAGGAAAAGATTTTTGAAAGTGTATGTTTGGAGTGTCGCTTTATATGGAAGTGAAACTTCCATATAAAGAGTTATAGGCCACATACTAAGGCATCCTGGAATAGTCGCTTTAATTTTGGAAGGACAGGTAGAAGGGAAAAATTGTGTAGGCAGGCCACGTTTGGAATATGTAAAACAAATTGTTAGGGATGTAGGATGTAGAGGGTATACTGAAATGAAACGACTAGCACTAGATAGGGAATCTTGGAGAGCTGCATCAAACCAGTCAAATGACTGAAGACAAAAAAAAAAAAAATCGAATTTTCTCTTAAATAAAAGTAGGAATAAGCAACAATAAGAACAACATGCGTAACAATATATAAATAAAGAATTTGATACTTTTTAATTTTACGCTCAGTATATATTTTCACATAAAAATTACTTAAAGCATATTGTATAATAATTGATGAATAAAACATTAGAGAAAAAAAAATCAAGCTGCTTTCTACCGGTCATTTAAAACATTCTCGGTATTAACATATTTTATATATTTCAAATGTAAGCATTATCGCTTATAAATATAATCTAACCAAACTTACCTTACACTCGATTCGCTCGGTAACCTTGACTAATTGTCAATAATGTTTTGAATATTTAAATAATAAATAATTGCAGTAATTAGTGAATTTATTATTTAATCAAAACATTACTGTTAATTAGTCAAGGTTACCTTGCGAAGCAGTTAGGTTAAATTTGGTTAGATTATAATTATATGCAGTAATGCTTATATTTTTAATACGGAAAATATGAAAATTGAATTATGAATATGAAAATAATATATAGAAATTTATATTTAAACACTTTTTCAAAAAAAAATTATTCGTTATTCATCATTTTTCAAAAATCCAAATTTGTCAGGTGGCAAAGTTTTTCAATGAAGCCGAAGATATTAATGTAAAAATCGGAATGTAGACTTTTTTTTAAACAAAAAGGAACATGTTTCAACATTTTTCAAAAATCGTTTTTGGCGGTGACAAGGGGTGGACAAAAGTTTTATAGGATAAAGCCAACAACTAGAAATTGGTTGTCAATACGAAACTCGTCACCAAATAGTCCAGTCAATAAGGATTTTTTTCACTAAAAAATTAGTAGAGTGTAGGGAAGTATATGGGATTGTAGATTATTGTAAGTACTTGTTTATATGCGACTGGACAAAATTTTAAAGTAGTAGGATAAAAAGAATAAAAATAGTAAAAAAGTTATTTTTGCAATAAATATTGGCTTCGCCAAAAATCGGCCATTTTTTTTTTTTTTTTTTTTTTAGATTTTTTGCAGAAACTAATACTACAAAATAATAATACAAAATTCAACGTTTAAGTACTTAAATTATACGTACTGCAAATGCTTATAACTTTTTATTTAGAACGATTTCGCCTAGGGAAATCGTAGGGGTCTACAAAGTTGAAAAACCGATTTTCACCACCTTTGAACGGCCTCCGTTTTGTCCCAGTCGCATATACACAAGTTATACTTACCCTAATCTACGACCCCATGTACTTCCTTAAACTCTACTAATTTTCTTCAAAGATCAACCTTTTTTCCCCTCTGTCTGGACTAAAAATAAATAGACCAATCTGCTAATATGCCTACTAAACCATCAACTTTTAAATTATGATAGAATCTTTAAAAAATTTAATGTTTCGTTTGAAAACTTAATTCTAAATCTAAGTAAACGAAGACGCAGGTATCAGTTACTAATAAAAAGTTGATTACAAAGTTGTTATACTTTTATGGTATCGATTATTTATTCTTATATTGTGGAAAAATGGTGATTATACACGAAAAAAATTTAAAAATTCAAAAAATAGATAATTTTTACTTTTTTCTACTCCGCACCTCTAAAATCTCCTCAATAATAATATTATTAAAAGTTTAATTAAACTAAAAAGAGTTTTAAAAAAGTCAAAAAAATTATATTTTTAAAACTTTGATCAGCTCTTCTACCCCTAATATTGCCCCCAAATTATTTTGTTAGGGGTCGTTTGCATTACTATTGCCTACGAAAACGTAAAAAAAAATTCCGTTTAAAAATATACAACCAATAAAAATTCTTTTTCGTTTTTGCGAGAAGCAGGAGAATTTTGGGTAATTTTTTTTCTAAATGCTAAGGTAAGCATGTACTGAGCTTAACATAAAGTGGTTTGCAAAATTTTGAGAAAACTGGCCCCAAAAAAGAAACTATCTACCTCCACTCACCAGGAGATATTGATCCCAAACTTTTACAAAAAAAAAAAAATACGCCTATTTCATGTATAAGTGGGGTAAAACACCGACGCCCCTTTGTGAGTTTGGTGAAAATCAAACTGTTACAGAAGTTTGCCCTAGGACAGTTTATGAAGGGAATTCTGAAGATTTCCTGACGGCGACTCTAGAATCAGTAGCTTATATTAATTTCTTAAATCTTTGTTTGTAATTTTTGAGTGTAATTTGGTATTCTGTTTTGGGGCCATACACTTAATAAATAAATACAAAAAAAATTCTTCCATTTATACGAGTCTCTACAAAATATCATGAAAATCAGTTTAACTAGTCAAAGTTATTATATTAAGCTTCAAACAGCCAACACCCAAACATATTTACGTACGAAATTACCCATTACTTTTTGAGGGGGGGGGGTTCATTGGTCATGAAACGTCAAGAAATGAAAAAAGAAAAACCCATACCTCATTTTTTTCTGATTAGTACATTTTCCTTACAGAATAACTCTAGACCTATGATGCTAAGAAAATTAATATAATATAAGAAAAAATTCAGTTTTACTTTCAGTTACGTTTTAATTTTACGTTCAGTTTTACATTCTTAAGTTGTTAAAACTTAACCCACAGGGTTGAGTGGTGAACGCGTCTTCCCAAATCAGCTGATTTGGAAGTCGAGAGTTCCAGCGTTCAATTCCTAGTAAAGCCAGTTATTTTTACGCGGACTTGAATACTAGATCGTGGATTTCGGTGTTCTTTGGTGGTTGGGTTTCAATTAAACACACATCTCAGAAATGGTCGAACTGAGAATGTACAAGACTACACTTCATTTACACTCATACATATCATCCTCTGAAGTATTATCTGAACGGTAGTTACCGGTGGCTAAACAGGAAAAAGAAAGAAAGAAAGAAAGTTGTTAACTTAATCGGCTTAAAAATGCTAATTTTCTTATTCGGTCAAATTTTTCTTTAAAGTCAGTTTGTTTTTTAATTTAACATATAGGTTGTTATAAAATATTCAGTTTCTATTTATTTTAATTACATCAAATTTCTTAAAATTACATTTTTATAAATTTTTAGCTTGAATTTTTTGATCAAAGTAAATTTACACTTATCTTAAAATAAAGAATAATTTTCGTATTCGGATATTTTCGTTTTACTGCATTTTTCTCGAATACAACTGGAGATACAGTCTGGGACAGATTTTTTAAACAAACTTTTATGTAATATTGCATATAGTACTATTAATTTTTTTTTAATAATTTCAGTCCTTACGAGTTTTTGTATAGCATTATTTGACCTGATTTTTACATCGAAAAACCTGGACGAAATATTTAGCTAGTCATAACTTGAAAACAAAACGACGTATGTTTAAAATCATCTTTTTGACGTTATTTTAACGAGGAAAATACGCTTATAAAGAACGGAAGAAACTTCGAACAATACTCTTTACATTAAATGTAATGTAAATAATAAATTCCAAATTCTAAAACGTTAAATTAATTATTAATTTTCATTTTTGTAAAGTTTGTGATATAAAATATCAAAATCAGAACGTTCATAGACGAGGCAGAATAAAATTACAATAGTTATTTTCAATAATAAATAACAAAAGCCATTTTACATGACAGGTTTTGTTAGGGAAAGTGAGGAGCGAAGTACTTTCTCAACGCCTTTATTAAAAGTTCCGTATACATTGTTGAAAATCAATACACCAGCTGACTAAAATTTAGATGATATTCAGTACAACAATCGATACTTTCACTTAATACAAATTCCACAAATATTTGAAACAAATGTAAGGAAATACTCTAGTTAGTTATTGGCGGCTGTGTCCTTCAATTTACTAAATATACTTAACGATGTACATCCCAGTATATTATAAAATTTAATAAAAATATTAATATTAAATTGTTTGTATTTTTTCATTTTACGTCCCCCACTTTTTTCGCATTTTTTTTCACAAGAAAATTACGTAATATAATAATTGTTTGTTAATTATTTTTGGCCCTTAACCGACGGTTCGTTTTTATGTTTTTTTTTTCAAACCTTATCTTAAGAAAATCAGATTTTAATGATTGTAACTTTACTACTTCTGAGTTGAAAAAGAATTTAAAAAAAAACACTTGAAAAAGTATTCATTTATTATTTTCTTTGTTATCCTCTAGCGCGACTTATTTTTTTGTTTTAAAAGAACCATTATTATTTTTTAATAGTTTATTGTCTTTATAACTGGGATGAAGTTTCTTTAAATTCGACCAAAATAATTTTTTTTTTCTTTTTGTTGTATGTGTTCTTATATAATTATTAGTAAAACAAAATACCAGTAAAGCATTATGTATATTTATATAGTAATATTTCCCCGTCCCGGCTCTGCCCGCGCTCGAATGGCTCGAAAGAGCCATCTAGCGAGAGGGCTCTGCCTCTTGGACTCGCATTCATTAAACTCACGCTTCTGTTAATAATAATAATATTAATAATAAATAAAAATTAAATCTTGTTAATTTATATAATATATCGATGTATTGTAATTTCTTCAGAGCAATAGTTTGGTCACTGCAGGACCAAACTTTGAGAGTGATTTAAGAGTGTGGGTTTCAAAACAGACGGTTTCCATCTTAAAAATATTTGTTATAATCGGTTACCCGTACTTCGTACGGGGTAGAAATGTATTTTGCCCGGTTCTTAGCATTCGCAGACAAACTAGGGGATAACTTTTGTTTCTCAATTTTTTTTTAATTTTATGTTTTTTGGTCAGGTAACCGGAGGCTGGTACAGCCAGTCGTATCGCATATACAGTAAGACAGTGGCTGTGTTCATTGAGCCACCGCGCCGTGTACAGTTACACCCCGTAAACAATCGAAATAAAACCCGTAAATGGTTTTTAGTTATTTATTTGAACAGTATTTGCAATCTCAAATCTAGAGCGGAAATGGGTGAGGAAAATTTGCAATCATTGTTTAAATTTTGTTTACCTTTCTTCATTCCTTTAAAGATCGAATTTCGAAAAATCTATAAACTGATTTTTAAGATATTTAGATGAAAATTACACACACCAAAAAATCAAGTTGATAACATTCATTTGTTACCGAGAAATTAAAAAAAAAAAAAATAGTAAATTTAATTTTTACTCCATTTTAACCCTTTAAATTTGGAATTTCAGAGAACATGTATACGAATTTTCACCGATTTATCCTCAGTAGTTTTTGTTGGGCGTTCATGAATCAGCCAGTCAGGACATGTTCTTATATATATATATATAACGGTTATTTAAAAGGCAATCGAAATCAAACATAAGACATCTCTGCTGTGTAATGTAATGTTTACCTCTCCGTTTCAAAAATAGCGATGCTATTTTTCTAAGACAGGATTATTTGATGTAATAGTGGGGAAATGTTTTTTATCGTTAATCCAAGAAAATAATATTTCTTTGTTTTTTATTCCTGATGTCACTCACCATCTTCAGTATATTTATTAGAGGCTACACATTAGATACTTAATTTTTCATATTTTCTCAATCTTAACGTTTATCTTCGAAACTGTTTTTTTTTTAATCATTAAATAGATTGTTCTCTCCGCAGAATTATATTTAATGTTAATGCTTGAATTTATTACTTTTCTTTTGGGTAATTAATTTAAAAAAAAATTATTTGAATAGAGAAAAAAGATCGGGTGATTAAATGATAGTATAATAACTTGCTCGATAGTTATCGGTCAACGATGACCCGTTTCGCTAGGAAACTGTGTTCGGGTTATTATTACAACATAATTTCAGGCACTATTTAACCTTTTACAGTTTTGTATTTTAATTATCTTTTAGTTATTTATATCTTCTTATAGAACGCAATTTTTTTAAATTTTGATAGAAAATGAACGAGGTCTACTATTCATAGGATTACTAATATATAAAAGTAAACGTCAACAGATGTAATTAAATGTAAAAAAGACAGAATTTCTTAAGAAATATTTTAATATATTTGAATTCACGGCATGGTATTAGTTGTTTTTATTATAATTTAATTAATAATGAAACAGGCGTACGCATGTTTGTATATAACATATTATGTTTTATTAATTTCGAAATAATATGCTGCCGATCATGCGGCCGGATAAATAAACACCGTGTTAATGACATCGAAGTTCTATCGTATTTACGTGTAATACGATACTGCTATAGATGTACCGTAAATGCCAGACTAAATTTTAATACCGTGCATTATATGTAAGTTATATATAGAGTGTCTTTGGTCTACGGTCGGCCAAGTACATACTATACGTGTGACGATATGATAGTAGAGGCAGTAATAGTATGCGAGCACGTGACCTTGTCGTGGTTGATATGTGGCGGGCGCCACATGATTTGAATACATAATGATATTATTGAATAATAAAATAGTAGTCGGTCTCTCTTAGTGATGAGCATCGAACTAACTGACTGGTAGTTTTATTGTCGCAGTATTATAAGCTACATCGGAGCAACTGGTAGCTATTTCAACACACCTACTTGTCTTGCATCTCCTTGTTTCTCCTAATCTCTCTCCCTCACACACACACATACTCTCAATCTCACACACACACACACACACACACACACACACACACACACACACACACACACACACACACACACACACACACACACACACACACACACACACACACACACACATACACACACACACACACACACAGAGAGAGAGAGAGAGAGAGAGAGAGAGAGAGAGAGAGAGAGAGAGAGAGAGAGAGAGAGAGAGAGAGAGAGAGAGAGAGAGAGAGAGAGAGAGAGAGGGGGAGAGAGAGAGAGAGAGAGAGAGAGAGAGAGAGAGAGAGAGAGAGAAACTGTAACATTAAACTTGTAATATTATTATATGTATATTACCGTTATACTTTATACTTTATACCACACTATATTATACCTTTTACCCTATTTTATTACAAAAGAAACAATATTTATTTGTTAATTAAACTACCGTTATCATTTCCTCCTTTTTTTTTAAATGGATTGCTTACTTTTTACATTTTTTTTCACGAAATTACCTGTTTTTTTTTAAGTAATATTTTATTATTTTCATTCAACGGAAAAAATTAACTTCAGGTAAATTTGTTATTAAAGTTTTATAATATTTGTTATCTTATTAATATTTATAAAAGGCATATGTGTGTGCGCGCGCGCGCGTCAATGGATTATGATTATGTTCAATGGATTATAAGTCACCATTAAAAGGGATTTTTCCTTTCTAATTCCTTGTCGGATGAAAATGAAAGGAAATAACGTTTTTTAAAACCACAGTATGTATTTCTCAATGAAGTTTTGATTTAATACAGAACTTTGCGAGGAATATTTATACAATAATCGAAGTATAATTACATACGTGTAACATTATTTATTAATTTTGTATTAGTTTACTTACGATTTTATTGTAGAGAAAAAAGGTGACGCAACCTTATGGAAGAATGTTTTATTCTTCTGTTGCATGTTTAATTGAGGAAAACTCAGGAAAAACGGGTTATACAATGCAGCAGAGAATATTCATCGTCTTCCGATACATTAGATGTACCAGTTATGCCATGACCTAGAATTCCCTTCATAGAAAAATACGGTGTAGATACACCAATTAAGTCCTTCATCATGCGAAGTTTCAAGAGACAAGGAATTTGGTAGATACAGCAAAAAATGGCAGATCGAAAGCGCTAACACTAGAAAAGTTGATCGATGTGCAAGCATTCCGTTTTCTCCCAAGAAGTACGTGCGACTCCTATCTAACCTGTCTGGTCTTTCCATCGGTAGTGACCGCACGCTATCGCACAAGCGTTTAAAGATGTATCCGTACAGAATTCCTGTCGTTCGCTAGTTGTTATCTGCAGACACTGGAAAATGTGTAGTTTTCTTTCAGCGGTTCACGGCATCTGTAACGTCAGATGGTGAAGAACTCGATGACTGGCTTTGGTCTGTCGAGGCACGGTTCCAACTCGACGGATACATGATTGCACAGAATTCACGCGTTTGGTGTACGGAAAATCCACATCAGCCGCACGAGTTTTTTCTGCACGGACCAAAAGCGGGTGTTTGGTGTGCGATATTACGTAGCTGAATCTTCATGATATTTTTTTACAGCACTGTGAACTGTGAGCGCTACATACAATGTGCAAAAATTTGTAAATACTGTACCTGCAGATCGGCTAGAGTACGCAAGGTTTCAGCAGGATAATGTTACGACTCGTACGTTCGACAAAACTATGACTTTCTTGGGTCAGTGTTTTTTGGACAGGTGATTTCTAAGTGGTTGTGGTCCTCTGATTTATCTTCTGACTTTTTCTTTTTGTGGAGAACCTTAAGGATGCCGCTTAAAAAACTCATCTTTACATCATTTCTGAATTGCAGAGCGAAATTGAACGATTGTCGCTGCAATTCCTCAAAAAAAATTACATGTGTTTAAGAATGTAACGTCGTATTCAGTTATGTGAATCGCATAATGGAGGCTATTTTTCAACAACTGTTACAACTTACTCACTTTCCCATAAGGTTGCGTTACTTTTTAACAGCTGTAGTAATATTATTTATTTTTTAGAATTTAAAAAAAAAAAAAAACACCCCACTAAAATTCGTATTCCCTCATCTTTGGGTAACTTCTGAACCTGAATTGGAATTTTTATTCAAGGTTCGGTTTTAAATTCAGTTTTTTTATTTATTCAACCAAAAGTAAGTTTATTATAACAGCAGGTTTATTATAAACAATATAGGTTGTTAATTTACAACAACTGCTAATCGATGTTAATGAATTTTGTTACGTGTGAATAATTCCATTTCCGATCGGGGACTCGAAGTTGGAACTTCTGGATGAAAGGGAGAGGTGGCATGTAAGGATAAAATAGAGGTTGATGAAAGGGAGACGTGGGATTTTGCAGAGATTAGCATAGTAGATAATAATAAAAAAACAAATTATGAAAATACATTTCAGGTTTTCCCCTTTAAACCCACCGGGTTGGTCTAGTGGTTAACGCGTCTTCCCAAATCAGCTGATTTGGAAGGAGAGTTACAGCGTTCAAGTCCTAGTAAAGCCAGTTATTTTTACACGGACTTGAATACTAGATCGTGGATACCGGTGTTCTTTGGTGGTTGGGTTTCAATTAACCACACATCTCAGGAATGGTCGAACTGAGAATGTACAAGACTACACTTCATTTACACTCATCGATATCATCCTCATTCATCCTCTGAAGAATTATCTAAACGGTAGTTACCGGAGGCTAAACAGGAAAACGAATGAAAGAAAAGGTTTTCCCCTTTAAACCGTTTTAAAAAAGGGTAAAATTTAGATAACGTATGGATTTCATAATTCCAGTTATTATAGAAATTAGTTTTCTATAAAATGACATTCTAATACTATCTGAAAAAAATATTCCATTTAAAATCTCCCGATTTCCGTAACAGATTGGTTGTGTCTTGTCTTTTATCCGATGGTCTCGGGTTTGAATCCCGGTCAGGCATGTTGTTTTTCATAAGCTGAAAAATTCCATTCCGTTTTACCGTGAATTAATTAAAAAATTATGTATACCTAAGTGTATAGAAAATAGTAATATAAGATACAGTAAACCCTTTTTTTTTTCTAATAGGATTTTTTAAAAGGGGTTGATCATCAATAAGACGCAAGGATAAACTCTGGACCGTGTAGGAATCTACGTACATGAACCGATTTTTACCCGTTGATGATTTTTAACGTTGCCCCTTTCCATGCGCAAAGTCATTTAAAGACGTGAAAGTGGAGATTATACCAAAGGGTCGACGCACAGCTATTGTTGCCCGGAAGGATGTTTTATGAACTGCACGTAGATTATGTATCTACATATTAAAATTATAACTTAATTTATTTATTAATGCTGTGGAACAGTACGGGTCCTCTAGTTATAGATTAACGGATTCCTGTTTTATTATTTAAAAGCGTTTGATACATTTAAATCGGTAATAATGAACTATTGAGGTAACAAGTCTGTATATTATATAAAAGGAAAAGCTGATGATTAAAATAACAATAGGTTTTGAAATTCATTGTAATAAAAGAATCTTTAAAAAGTAATATATTTCAAGAGTCTTTTAATATTATAAGAATTAGGAGAAGATGTAGGTTTATAGGTCATTGTATTATATTAAGAGACCACGGGTTGTTAATTTAATATTACTATAAGTAAGTTTAAAGGGTAAATATGAAAGGAATGATAAACGATTCGAATACGCACAGTTAACAATCGATTATGAAAGATATATTGAAACGTTGTAAAATTTAATTTTTGTTAAAATAGACGAATAAAAAACAACAAAGCCAACAATTGCGAGTTTTTTCTGATGCACGACTTACATACACAACTTAATTAAAAATATTTATCGTTTTATTTAAATGTTATAATATTTTCTGGTTTATTTAATTCAATGATTCTAACTAAAGTGGGCGCGCATACCGTATTTAATTCGCGCAGATATGGCGGTACTAGCGGCGACGGTTCACCTCTACACCAATCCGGGTGGGTTAAATAATAATTTAAATTGGTGTTAAAAAGCAGTTGAGAGATTCAACGTAATTAATCAACAAACTTTATAGAAAAATATTTATATATTCATACCCTGATATAAGTATAATAGGAAATAATTAATGATGTATTGAAAGGGGAAAAAATTGACAATACAGTTGTAGGAATTTCCAGCCACGCACTAAACTAGTGTAATTTCACAACTTACTTAGAACAAATTTCGCTCGTACGGTCAGACCGGTATAGTCACGAGGCTTAACGAACCAGGTTCCGAGTCGACCGGAAGATCGAGTTCGACACCCGGCCATACCGAGTTATCTTTTTACAGTTTAAATATGATTCATTTATTTAAATCTACCGCTCACTTGTGACGTCACAACATAGCAGTAATTTTTGGAGGTGGGGATGCGACTTTGCGAAATGTTTTTTTTGCAAATATTGTTATTTTTTAATCATTAACAAATTCGTCTAAGAACAATTAGGCGAAATCTCGACATGCTGAGCGTAACCTTGCTCTGCAGTCTCACTCCCTTGAACTTTTTAAGTTGAGAATTTAATGGCATTAGTATACCATATATAGAAGTTACTTGACCGAGTTTGGCCAAAATCGGTCCAGTAGTTCTGGAGGTATAAAGTGATTTACAGGCCAATACCGAACACAGGCACATAGGAGAATTTTCTTTTGGTTTTTGGGTTCCTTATGTGTGTAAACGTCAAGTATCATATGTTCAAATCGGACCGATTGCAATACTTTTCCTGTTAGTACTATAGCGCTATCTAGACGGGGAAGTAAAAATATATATGTATTGATAAATTATCCGAAAAAGAAAAGGGAATAATGCATTATTATTATTTTTTTTTTTTTGTGGTAAAATGCCAGTGTTAGAAACATATGTTTAGTTAAAAGGCATGCATCTACACTAAGGTCAAAACATCTTGTCGCCTGGAACAAAAACAGGCTAGCTGTATTTGTAACGCTCAAGTGCTGTTATTCCTTCGCCGATTATCCGCTAGTAACACATCGGGTTGGTCTGTAGTGAACGCGTCTTCCCAAATCAGCTGATTTGGAAGTCGAGAGTTCCAGCGTTCAAATCCTAGTAAATTTAGTTACTTTTATTCTGATTAGTTACTAGATCGTGGATACCGCTGTTCTTTAGTGATTGGGTTTCAGTTAACCACACATCTCAGGAATGGTCGAACTGAGACTGTACAAGACTACACTTCATTTACACGAATACATATCATCTTCATTCATCCTCTGAAGTATTATCTGAAATGTAGTTACCGGAGGCTAAACAGTAAAAGAAAGAAAGAATGATTATCCGCTAGTACTAGATTAATAAACGTAATGGATTTATCGTAAATCTACATAAATCTTATCGTACAGTACGTAGGCCTATTTTATGATAGTTATGTAAATCATAATATTTTCCCACCAAAGTTTTCTATCACCTCTACGTTTTTTAAAGTTTAATATAATACTCGTAGAATATCATCGCGTGTGGGTATTTCAGTTGTTGTTTGCCTGATAGTTGGAGTTAAGAACAATCACATTAAAAAATTTTCTTTTTTTTGCTATTTTTAATTGACATTATTTTATTAGCCAATAAGATTTAATTTTGATAGTTGGGCATTATTTCCAATTTAATTAAATAAAAAAATAATTTTTAAATATAAATTAATGTCAATATATTTTTAATGACAATTAATGAGATAAATTTCAAAATTAAAATTTTTTCTTCACGTGTTTTTTTATAGGTGTTATAAAACTACCAATAAAAAAATACTTCAGTCCACCATACTAACACTAACAGTTAATCTTTAGATTGAATTTTAAATTTTTAAATATTTCACATATATATATATATATATATATATATATATATATATATATATACAGTATGATATTTAAGTATGGTACAGTTTTATACTACATATCTGAGAGGTATTTGGTTGCAGAAAGAAATGTAGTTCTACATAGAAAAGGTCTGTATGACGGTGGGTTTATAATTTTTGCCGGCCATGTTGTATCAAACTTAATTTTTTTAAAATAGAAAGGTTGACATATGACACATTATTTCGACTTAAAATTTTACAAAAAATGAAACCCGTTTCTTTGTTAATATCTTCATTATCATGTTATAACCATTCAAAGCAGCGATAACGGGAAAAATCGTGTTAACTAATAAAACGCGCATACATAAACAATTTAATTTATTTATTTTTTTGTTTAACCTCCAGGACCGTCATTAGGTATTGCTTCAGAGGATGAGATGAATGATTTGTAGCATGTGTGCAAATGCCATGCCTGACCGGGATTCGAACCCGAGACCTCCGGATGAAAGGCTCAGACGCTACTACTCGCACCACGGAGGCTGGCATGAACAATTTTACTGCATTTTACATTAATAAGGCATATATTAACGTACTTTAAACAGTGCTATAATGTTGATAATAATAAACAATAATAATTAACAACACAACAACAAATTAAACGGCGTTATATCAACCGATATTATTTACTTTAAATGTTACAATATTCATTTTAAATAAATGTTTTCGGTCGTTAATTACCAATGAAATAAATTTTTAAAGCTACTCTTCTACAATAAATGTTCAAAACGCTTCTCCTATAGCTTGGTAGTGTGTTAACCTCAATTAATATCCGTTTATAATTTGTATCGTGTCTCGTTGTACACAGATTTGTCAACTATTCTTTTTTACAATTAGTACAGTCAATTTGTATTTTTATTTGAAAATCCTTACCTACCGATTAATGTTTTTTTCCATATGTTAGGGGTGATGAGGGAAGCTTAACTCCAGATTTTTAACATCCCCCCTCCCATAGATTTTTGAAAAACTCATAAAGTTTTTGAAATGCTTTTTTCTCTGAATCTATGCATTTTAGAGAAAAATTTTTCAAAAAAAAAATGTAGAGAACATTCCCCTCTACAAATTAATGTCTTTAAAGTTATGCCGTATAATTTGAAATTGAAATACTAGGTGGCGCTGAAGTTGTAAAAAACGTGCTATTTCGGTTTTATCACCGGGAAAAATTGTTTTTCGTCTGTATTGCATTTGGAAAAGTTGTTAATCTCAAAAAAAACAGACAAATTTTATTTAAACAATTTTCTTGTACGACTTAACGTTTTGGAGCTGTAGCTTGTGAAAGTGTGAAAATGTGAATTGGGCACGTGTTCGAAACCGGTCTTCGTTTACAACGTTTTATACAACTTCAGCGCCACCTAGTATTTCAATTTCAAATTATACGGCATAATTTCAAACATATTAATTGTAGAGGAGAATGACCTCTACATTTTTTGTTTGAAAAACTTTTCTCTAAAATGCATAGATTCAGAGAAAAACGCATTTCAAAAACTTTTTGAATATTTCGAGTTTTTCAAAAATCTATGGGAAGGGGATGTTAAAAATCTGGAGTTAAGCTTCCCTCATCACCCCTAACGCATGGACAAAAGATCAATCGGTAGGTAAGGATTTTCAAATACAGCCTATTTTGATGACAAATTGCCTTTACTAAATGTCTGCGGGTTTTGTCTTGTAAACGTTATGTGTCTGGTACCCCCAAATAAAGTAATATAGAGGAGACAGTTGAAAGTTGTTAATCTCAAAAAAAACAGACAAATTTTATTTAAACAATTTTCTTGTACGACTTAACGTTTTGGAGCTGTAGCTTGTGAAAGTGTGAAAATGTAAATTGGGCACGTGTTCGAAACCGGTCTTCGTTTACAACGTTTTATACAACTTCAGCGCCACCTAGTATTTCAATTTCAAATTATACGGCATAATTTCAAACATATTAATTGTAGAGGAGAATGACCTCTACATTTTTTGTTTGAAAAACTTTTCTCTAAAATGCATAGATTCAGAGAAAAACGCATTTCAAAAACTTTTTGAGTATTTCGAGTTTTTCAAAAATCTATGGGAAGGGGATGTTAAAAATCTGGAGTTAAGCTTCCCTCATCACCCCTAACGCATGGACAAAAGATCAATCGGTAGGTAAGGATTTTCAAATACAGCCTATTTTGATGACAAATTGCCTTTACTAAATGTCTGCGGGTTTTGTCTTGTAAACGTTATGTGTCTGGTACCCCCAAATAAAGTAATATATAGGAGACAGGTTTGGGACCTGACTGGCCATTTTACGGGCCCTCTACGACCTATCTGGCGATTTGGAAATTGTTCGTTTAAAATTTGCTGTGGCTTTAGATAACGAGGTGGTGCCCTATTATTAGTTTATTATTATCATCCATATTATAGGGCTATTTAAAGTTCGTTATTGTATGCATTATGAATGTAAAATGCAATAAAATTGTCGGTTCAGCGCGTTTTACCTCCTTTTTGTTAACACGATTTATCGGTGATTGCAAATTTTTATGGTTATAACTCGATAACGAAGGTGTTAACAGGAAAACGGGTTTCAAAATTTTTTTTCTTGTAATATTTTAAATCGAAATCATCTAACACCTTCCTATTTAAAATATTTAAGTTTGATTCAATATGGCGGATTCAAGTTGGCTGACGAAAGTTAAAACCCCACTGTAATGGAGATTTTTTTAACTATGTAGAACCCCATTTCTTTCTGCCTGCAAATACCTCCCAAATATTTAGTATAAAAGTATAAAGCTGTTTCCATACTTAAACGTGGACCCTGTGTATATATTATTTTTAATTTTTACTTATTTAAAATAAAATGTTTGATTTTATTGTTATAAAATTTTTTTTTATTGTTTTTATTAAAATAATGAACCATTCATATACTAAATTATATAAACAATTGTGGCTTAAAAGCTTTTTAAAGCGCATTACATTTTCATATAAGATCCACATACCGAGCGTCTATTTGAATCGGTCAAGAGGTATGAAAACGCTTTCCGTGCTACTTATCTTCCCACTACTATGCGTCATACACCCCTATTGCATGTAATCATGTATTATTTTTTCCCCTCTTTAGTTAATATATATTTTTCCATATTTAAAATATTATGTAATCAATCTAAAAATATATTTTACAAGTTATCGTATTAGATATTAAAAAAAAAAAGAAATAGTTAATTACTATAAATAAATGATTTTACGACATTAAAAATTACATTTTAAATATATTTATGCGAAATTTATATGAAAAAAGATAATTGAGATCTATGGTGGGGGGAACAAATAGCGATCATTTTAGTAGTGGGAGTAGAGATAAAATACACGTGGTGGAGGGGATTTATATCGTCTAGAATTACTCCATATAATATCTTCACCGATATTAACACATGTGTAGTATGTGATTGATATGGGAATCGATCTTTTTCTTTTTGAAAGAGAAAGACCTTTTCAGTCGTAAATAAAATGCAGTGGTATTACAGTGTAATTTATAATTGTAGTGATATTATAATTTAGTAAACTTATGATACTACCTTAAGGAAAAATAATGATAATTGTAATAATATATATATATTATACATAATAAGATTCCAAAGGTGAAAAATAAATATGCTTACTGAAAGAGGGTATTATTAAATGATTTACGGTGGAAATTAGTGAAAATCTTTTTCTCCATTTAATCAAACTTAATTTTTAAATATATAATTGAAAATATCATAGTTTTGAAATTAAAATTTAATAAATAAAAGTTAATATATTATTACAAAGTAAAAAATATTAAAAAAGAATGAATTACATTATAATTGAAAGAAGGCGTGGCTTAACTATTTAATTAGACTTTTAAACCTTTCTTGATTTTCGATTGGTTGTCGAAGATAATAGTTAGCACCCTCTAGATTCTCAGAAACCAATCGTAAATTTTCTGCAATTTTAAAAAATTTCCCTATTTGATTTATTTTTTACATGAATAAAACTTAGTTTTCGTGCAGTGGAATGCGATGTGAAAATTATTTGATTACTGAAAAATATCAATTTTAACCGGGATTCGAAAACAGAATCTTCCGGATGAAAAGCAGTGGCGCTTGTTTTAATTCAGATTTACATAATCTATATATATATATATATATATATATATATGTTTAAGTACATTATAAAAACAGGGCGTATTGAACAATTAATAGAAAATATTTTATAAGCGTTAAAGGATTTTTAAAATCATGATAATAATTATTTTAACTTTTAAAATCGCGTATTCGTAAATTTTTTTTTATCTACAGACGATTTTTAGTATAATAACGATAGAAGTTTCCTATCAATAATTATTATTAAGGCGATTGTTAAACTGTTATCATGCCTGTAGCCTGTTATTAATATTATTAAATTGAAAACACCTCCTTTTTTCAGACAGACTGTCTACATACTTAATAATACGAGAATAATTTTATTATGTAATTCATACGTAACGTAATTGGTGAATAATATATTCATCCAATATATTGGCGGTAACGTCAATTTAAATAAAAGGTTTCGTAAGAGAAAAAAAAACAATAATGATAAGTCATTTTATTACTATTAATATTGTTGAACTGTAGACCTCGAGTGCAGTCATTGAATAAATAATTTATCATGGCAGAAATAATTTTATATTGTTCTCGGTATTACTTTTAAATTGTTTAAAATAAAATCGCTATTTATAATTATTTTATTAAAAAGTAATAAATTACTTTCAATATCAATACGTTTTAGTTTTTATAAGTAAATTTAAAGTATCTGGCTGAACATTGAAATTTCTTGATAATTTTTACGAAATTGTTTTTCTCTACTGTTTAAGAAACGTGCATAAGATCGTAAGAAATTGCAACAACTTTTAAAAATTATTCTGAGGGTAGTTTCACTTCATAACATTAATTTACATGTAATATTTATCAATATTTTCATTGAAATCTTCGTTATGTAATTAAAAAAAACTGACAAAATATTGCTTGAGTTTACCGGCTATTAATAATAAAAATTAAAAGGGTTTGAGCCAAAATAATAAAAAAGTATATTTTTAGAGGCGGGGAAAAGATTTTAAGAAAGGTTTTTCTAATAATATTCATATATAGGTAGAAATTCGCTTAAGTAAAGCTTTATCTAAATCTAACAGCCCATTTAATAGAAGCTAAAGTAAGAAAATAAAATTTTGAAAAACGTTTTTTTCATTTTAGGTTCGGGGTGTATCATTTAAAAAAAAATTATACACGTTTCTTGATAACTATACATTAAGTATAAAGTTTCAAAAAGTTTTTGAAAAATATTTAAACTTAAGGGAGATAGAGTGAGAGAATAAAAAAAATACATTTCACTTTTCGATGGTGGGGGGGTTAATTTTTTGAAAAAAATTCTTTTTTGAAAATTATTTATATATATGTATTGTAGTTCACTAATTTTCTTTAGTAATGGTTTCTAAAAAATACAAGAAATACATATCCTAATTCATCCTCTGAAGTTTTATCTGAAAGGTAATTACTGAAGGCTAAACAGGAAAGAAAATTGGTCCTAGATCTATAATTTGAATTTGTGTCTTCTTGAAAAAACTCATGCCGACTATGTCTTAGACGTGTGGTTCATTGAAACCCAACCGCCAAAGAACACCGGTATCCGCGATCTGGTATTCAAATCCATATAAAAGTAACTACTTTTATTAGGATTTGAAACTGAGAATTCTCAACTTCGAAATCAACTAATTTACGACGGGTTCACTGCTAGACACCTCGGTGGGTTCAATAATTTAAATTGATTTTATAAAGCAGTTGACTGATGCAATGTAATTCACCAACAAACTTTATGAAAAAATATTTATCTATTACTACCCCAACATACATATAATAGGAAATAATTAATGATATATCGAAAAGAAAAAAAACTGACAATACAGTTGTAGGAACTTCCTGTTACGCGGCACTACCTTTTTTTAAACAACCTGGGGGCGATCGGTAATCGCCAGGAGACGTTGCCTCGGCCACACCCATGTGTTGTGGCGTTGGAACACCCTCCTGGCTTTAGACCCTTGCTGGTCCACACATTGGAGCCCCTCCTGAATCATCAAAGCATCCCGACTTCCTCTTCTGGATCACGCGGCGGCACTACCTAAACTAATGTAATTTCACAACTTACATACAACAAATTTTACTTCTATGGTCGGCAGACCGGTGTTAGCCGCGAGACTTAACGCATCAGGTACCGATTGGACCGGGCGATCGAGTTCGAGACCCGACCAGACCGAGTTACTTTTTTTACACTTAAAATATTATTCATTTATTTAATTCTACCGCTCAAATGCGACGTCACAACATAGCAGTAGTTAAGAGAATTTTTTGGTGTAGGGATGGGATTTTTTTTTAAAAATTGTTTTTTTTTGCAGATATTGTTATTTTTTAATCGTTAACAAATTTGCCTAACAAAAATATGACCTTAATTTTGCGAAATCTCGAGATACTGAGGTTGACTTTGGTCTGCAACCTCACCCCGTTGACCTTTTAAGTAGAAAATTTAATGGTATCAATGCCCCATATATAGACGTAATCTGACCGAGTTTGGTCAAAATCGGTCAAGTAGTTCAGGAGATATAAGGTTATGTAGAGGATGACACTGAACACGTACATACGAACATCCGAAAAATTTCCATCCGGTTTTTTGGGTTCCTTAGGTGTCAAAACGTCAAAATCCGATGAAAACCCCATATGCCCAAATTGGATCGATTATAATACTTTACCTTCTACAGGTAGGTATAAGTGTATTTAGAGAGGAAAGTAAGAAAAAATTAGGTTTAATAGAATATTTTGAGGTTAATTCAATGATATAAAACAGAATAAATGACAAATCGCATTTTACAGATAAAATTATTGCAGAAAGAAAAAACTAAATAAATAGATCGATGCGAATAAAATTCTGATTTTAAATCGTAAACAAACCTATAAATCATGGCACAGATAAAGTTTTGTAAAAGAATATTAGCAAATAATATAGGCTATGTTATAAAGTTCCGCGTTTTGATACTTACTTAGCGTGACATTGTATTTTTTTATTTGTATTTGTATGCATTGTGTGTACGCATACTAATATATATTCACACAATTAGATTGGCTTGCACACATACAAACACACCCATATTATTGCTGTTATTATTATTATTTAAAGAATAACTTATATTTTAACCACAGAGATAAAATAACATTCCAAAAAAATGTGTCTGTGTGTGTGCGCGCGTGTGTATGTATTATATACAATGAACTGTGATACCTTGACGTCATAATAGCACGTGTTAAACTAATGATAATTAATTAATTAATTATTAATTTATGTAGTGTGAAGAAATGAGATGTTACTATGAAAATAAATATGCATTTTTTTTTTTAATATATGTGACAAACATTTCGTTATTTTTTGTTGTTTTTAGTGTTAACAATTTTTTATTTGATATCATATAAAATAAATTATGATCCTTAGAATGAGATGTGTAGAATAAATATACTTATATTATAGATTACATATTTCCATTAATAAGGTGTAACTAGTATTATTGTATCGGACTGTACTACGTAACTCTTAGTTATTATGGTTTACTTCCAGTTAGGTGCATGGAACTCAGTCCCGTACAATAACAGTTTGGCCGACGATATAAAATTAAATTATTCTACTTTAATCATTTCTTTTCTTACTAAAATAAATTTATTTAAGTATTTTTAAATATAATGTTTTTTATGGTTTATTATGAAAATACGGTTTCTTTTTACGTGTAAAAATTCTATTAAAATACAGGAAAAACGGAAAGGATTGATTCCGGGGTTACCAAATATCTGATTTTTTAAATTTATTTAGGACTTTAAGCAGCTGTACCCCTTATTTATTTAGCGAGTGCTCGTTATGTAAGATTCGTTCGGCCAGTATGTGTTGTTACTTGAAAACATAAAGCTATAGGATGATTGCTGGAAAAAATGTTAAAAGGAAATTTTAAACGAAAATTATAAATCGCTAGAAGTAAAAATAAAAGGATGGGTAAAGTTGTTTTAAATATTTAAAAAGGAAGTCGTAAGAATGCAATAACAAACAGATTGGATAAGTAGAAAAAGTGAGAAAATTACTGACACTATGAATATATCTCCGGATTGAACCGCGGAATTGGTTTATCAAACGCTTTGTATTACTATATGGATGTGATTTCTTTTGTAACCTACAGAAAGAATGGTGAAGATGATGAAAATTTTAAGAAATGAAATGTATAAATAAAATAACAAATGAAGAAGTATTGAATGAAATTAATAAAAGAAAGGAGAATTTTGTGAATACGATAAGAAACTGTAAAATATTTCGTTCGGTGAAGGATGGCCAAAGCATAAATGGAAATAAATAGAGAAAATAAAGAAAAAAATAATCAGGGATGTTTACAGACCAAAAGGATTGGATGATAATGCTCAAGGAAGAGAAAAATGGCGAATATATTTAGGTAAAACCTGCTAAAATGTACCAAACAAAAAAATAAAATGAACAGTCACAGAAAAAATATTAAATATTAACCAAATGACAAAATATACGTCTTTATCTTTGCACGGTTATAACACTATATCTGATTTTCGAATCTGTCGGACAAAAGTACTTCGAACCTAGCCGATTTAAGTAAATTGTTATTCCAATAAATAAACTACCAAATCCACCCCCCCCAAAAAAAAACAAGGGGTCTGATTGGGGATATTTTATTATTTTTTCAGTTTTTTAAACTTTAATTTTAAGTTTGAGAATCCAGCTGTATTTAGTACTAATATAGACGATATGGGAACTTTTTAAAAAAAATTGTTATTCCATTTGCTACCATTGTTATTCCAACCGCTAACAAGAAGAAGACGCTGGGCTCGTAAGATAATGTCCCTATAACTTTGGTGTTGTAAACGATGAGCCCAGACGGGCGCAGCGTACAACATAATGGCCTTACAGACGCCTTTATAAAGAATCCGCATGGTACGGAAATTCAACCCCCAATCGGGATGGACCACTCTTCGGACGCCGAAGAAAGCATCAATTGCCTTCTTCGCCACATACTGAAGGTGCTCCTTGAAGAGAAGCCTCTCGTCAAGGATAACACCCAGATATTTCTGAAAAGTGACATACCTAATAGACCGACCGTCCATCACAACCCGCGGATGGCGAGTTGCAGCTAAACGGCCCTTCAAAAACATCATAGTGGTAGATTAACATCTACATCTCGATTCCCCCCCGAGGGGAGAAGAACCCACCTCGTAGCGTGTCCGGTCGCTACACCACCCCCCCTCCGTTCCTAGCCAGTAGTGGCTTTAACGGAGGAAGATTAACATCTACAGCCAGGAATGCCCTGTCATCTGCAAACAATGCAACTGTGACGTCCTCAGGTGTCTGAAGGTCCGCAGTGATGATTGAAAATAAAAGCCATTTCTGTTTTAAGAAATGTTTTCAGTTTTGCCATGTAGTTGACAAATAAACCGAACGGGACACAAATCTTATTAATGAAACTTATAAGTTTTTTTTCAATTGTACTTCAACTACATTATAGTTGCGATGATAAAGTCATTTGGTCAAGGAGTGACTTCCGAGACTGGAAGAACAGTTTACTAAAAATTTTGACTTCTTCCATTATAGTTTTAGTACATCATAATTTTTAAGGTAAAATCGTAATTTGATCGTTGGAGATGAAATCGGAACCTAATTTTTATACTGAACGTTTATTTTTTTTTTGCAATTTTACTTAATTATGTAATTTTATTCTATGGCGTATTTTAAAATAATCTGTTTCTAGCGCGAAGACGGGACAATTATGCTACCGTTTGACGAAATTTTTTTAAATATTTAACAAGTAAAGTTTTTAGTAAAAAAAAAAAAAAATTAAATCTATGTACTTACATTAAAAATTCAGCGTACTACTTCTATGAATATGAAGTACTTTAATAAAGTATTTGTTTTTGTGATTTATATTTATTTAAGTTATTATCATTAAAATATATTTGTTAGTAAACGTATGTATTGTCATTTTATTGGACTTACACAGTTCATTAAAAATTATTAATTGTTATTTATGTATATATATATATATATATATATATATATATATTTATTGTATTAAGTTTATCTTATACTTACATATAAATTAAAGTGTGTGTGTCTGTGTCTGTGTGTGTGTGTGTGTGTGTGTGACGATTAAAGAAATATTTTTATTATAATTAAAAAATTAATTTTATAATCAAATAAAGAATTTTTCTTTTAAAAAAAAACAAACAATTTTTAAGTTCGACGTACTTATATCTTAGAATAATAATCACGTAATTAATTATAAGCTATACGAATTTTTGGTTATTATCGTAAGAGAGGAAATATGTACAAATTATTTGTTTACCAATCTTATCGTAATGAGGTAAGATATAAATATATTAATTTTTTCTAATTAAAACACAAAATTCGGTGTCAAAAATAATTTTTTTTTTTTTTTAAGTTTGTAGTACAATTGTTATGGTAAATGACTGCGAAAGATTTAATAACAAAATTTGTAGATAATTTAATTCTATAAAAACTTAATGTAAATATATTCGATAAAATATAAATAAAAACTTTAAAACTCGGTTTATTGAAGCAAAACAGATGTAAAACAATTGAAAATCGTATTATTTTTTCTTTACTTGCTAAACACATCTCTCTTTTCCTGTTTAGCCTCCGGTAACTACCGTTAAGATAATTTTCTTCCGAGGATGAATGAGAAGATGATATGTAAATGAAGTGTAGTCTTGTACATTCTCAATTCGACCATTCCTGAGATGTGTGGTTAATTGGAAAACCCAACCCCATCAAAGAACAGCGGTATACAAGATCTAATATTCAAATCCGTGTAAAAATATCTGGCTTTACTAGGACTCGAACGCTGGAACTCTCGACTTCCAAATCAACTGATTTGGGAAGACGCGTTCACCACTAGACCGACCCGGTGGCTTTGTTTAACACATCTAAAACACATGTATAACACTCGCATCTACATAAGTTATAAATGTGTTGTGGTTCGTTATGTGTAAACTATCATATCATGTTATAGCCCAATTCTCGTATTTATTGTAAGTCCTAGGATTTTTAACCGTTAATCCAAGTATAGTTTTCATTGAGCGCTCTTTTTTTTTTTTTTAAATAACTGAATTGTGTGCTTTTTCATCAAATAGGAGTAACGAATTTCTTAACATAAAGGAAATTCTTCGATCTAAATAATACAAAATTTCTGGTACTTAACAATTATTTTGAGTAAAATTTACAGTTGATGTCTAAATTCCAAAAAAAACATATGACTGCTTTGTCCTATCAACGTAGTGAAACTGTTTGAAATTTTAATTATTATTTTTGTGTTATATAAGTTAGTTTCAGTAATTACACCCATCGTAAGCGTCAAGATTCTATGCCAGGCTTACTAAGGAAAATTAGGAGTGAAGTAGTTTCCCGTTTCCTTATTTTGTAGTGACTTAATATTCTTCTACTTATCGGATGTTAAATTAATTAAAATAATATTGATGTTTATTTTTTTCCTTCATTTTGCTTTTCGTTACGGGGTTTGTTTGTATAATGAACATCATTACTTACAGGAAAAAACAATTACGATTTCTTTTTTTTACGTGTTTTCTATTCCTCAAGAGTTCCTGAGAAATGATAGGATATAATAATACGGTCACATGGATAAGTTTTCTCCACGTAATTGGGGTACTAATTAATACATCAATGTATGAACAACTAGGTTAATTCTATGTAAGACGTAGTGCAGTTAAATTACATTTTTAATTGATACAAATTAATGTAAATAACAAATGAAGAAGTGATGCCGGTTTGTTTATCAAGAAATTCTTCAAGGCAGTTTTTTTTGTTATAATTAAAAAAAAAAATATTTTAATCTATAGGTCCATCATGTGCATATGATAATTTTGCGAGGCCGCGATCATATTGTATCACGTGGTTTTCTCGTTAAGCGAATTTGTTATGAAGTCTTTCTAAAGTCATTTAATTTCTTGATTTTTCCTTTTTTTTTCAATTTTTAAATTCGGTTTGTTATAGATTTATTTTTAGTATATGTTATGTACGGAAATAAACTGTTGATTCAACTATTCTAGAATGTATGGTCTTGTCATATAAAATTGTTAAAGAAAATGTTATGTCATTAGTTAATTTGTCGAATAAAAAAAAAATTGAACGGAGGAAGATACAGTTTATATAATTTAAAGTTGTACATTTATATTTACTAGTGCATTTAAATAATATACGATGCACTTTTACGTAACATGCACTCATCAATTATTGACTCCGCGAAGAGAGAAAGCTATAAAGTAATTTTAACGTATTGTTATAATTTTGTTTCTTACTTTTTCGATTACCAAAATCGATTGTAGAAAGAATCTAATATCAGTGTATTTATTACTTTTTTGTCTGTGAAGGTTCTAGGTTAGTTTCTTTAAGGTTATGTTTACCTTATTTATCACAGACTGAAACAATTTTTTTTTTCAAAAATCAATCTCTAACTTCTAAAAATTGATTTTTTTTTGTTCTTTTCCTTTATCTCCCTTCGGTTTAAATATTTTTCAAACAATTTTTGAAAGTTTATATTTCATATATAAGCTGAAATTTCAACCTTTATTTAAAACTAGTCGGCTCGTCTAGCCAAAACCTGGGATGTCAGGGCTAAGGTCAGCTCAGGCGAATCCCGGAGGAAATTCAGGGGGCTTCTCGGGTTAAGGGACCTACACCCCATGGTCGCAGAGCTTCCTTCGGTCTCTATTTCCATCTACCTAGAGGGCTCTACCTCCTGTACCCCCGCACTGTTCCTTACCTTCATAACTGTGAGAATAATACTGATAAATAATAATTATAGTATTCAGGTTTTTATAGAAACCTGAAAAAGAAACTAAATTACAAAAGACAGAATAATAGTAAGTATGGTAACTAAAGTACACACACCTTTGACGACGAAAAATTCATAACATATTTCTTTGTCGTGGTTGACAGAAATAAACAGAAGTAAAATAAATAAGTGCAAGTGCATTTGTGCAGATGAACTATTTTCTTATGTATAAATGTTTTATTGTTGGAATTCATTGGAAACCTTTCGTAATTGTTTCTTGTAATTCTATTTGCTTATCCTTCGTGGAACCGATTGTAAATAAACGCAATGCGGTACGGGAAAAAAAAAATTCAACTAAAATGCAATTTTAATGTAGAGGGGCTAATTTTAACTATAACTTATTTTAAGTTTTTAATTTATAACGGGTACTTATGTATTAACGCCACCGCAGCTACAGCTTTATTTTTTTTTTAAATTTAACCAAACTTAACCTACGCTCGCTAACCTTGACTAATTAATACCGTAATTTTTTGGGTATTTATTTAATTACAATTACAATTATTTATTATTTAAATAATCAAATTGCAATAATTACTGAATTTATTAAATAAATACTCAAAAAATTACGGTGTTAATTATTAGTCAAGGTTAGCGAGCGTTGGTTAAGTTTGGTTAAATTATATTTATAAAATAAATAAATATAAATAACCATTTATATTCTGTTTTGAATCTGTTTCGGCCCATTTTCCACCGAAATCCGATTGACTACTTTGTTTTTAAATAAAGCTGTAGCTGCGGTGGCGTTAATACGTAAGTACCACCTGATTTAACAGATCGATGTTGAGTTATTAGATCTATCTCTGTTTAGATATGAAAATATATTGTGGGGTCATTAATTCTCAAATTTATTTAGAAATAAGAGTTAAAATTTAAATTCTACGGAAATTCCATGAAAATTCAGCGGCATCGTTTTACTTATTTTTTATTTAAATTTTTTTTTATCTTCGGTTAGTTGAGTATAAAAGGTCATAAATTTTTACCTGTGTAAAACTGTGGCTGTGTTTTCACTGAAATGTACTAGTCTTTGTTTAGTTTTATTTTTACCGTGAGCTATTATTATGCGATATTTGGCAAATAAACAAATTGAGCCGTTGATTTAAAATCTACTTATAAATGCACAAATATATATTTAATTTTAACCTTTAAAATTTGTCCCGTTAAGAATATCAAGCGACCGTGAATGAAAATAATGTTATTTATTTATTTTTTTAATTACTGTTCCTTGGTGCGTCTTCCTCCATTCCTCTTCATTAAAAAGGAAGAATAGATTATTTCATAATTAGTTCAAGATTCTAATGTTATTTTTAAAGATAAAATTATATTTTATTTTTTTAAGTTCTGGATAAGGAGAAGGGCGTTAATGAATGATTCAAATTATAAATTAATTAGGTGGAGGGTTTTTAATAAAATGCCATTTTATACCCACAAATTTTACTTGGTATCTGGAAATTATTATCAGATCTTTTTAGTTAAAACTTTTATTTTTTTATTTACCCTTTGGGACAATCGTTAGGTATTACTTCAGAGGATGATACGAATGAAAATTTTTGTAACGTGTGAAAATGCCACGCCTGACCGGGATTCGAACCCGGGACCTCCGGATGAAAGGCCGAGACTCGAAAATAAAAATAATATTAAAATAAAAACTTTTTTTTTAATTAATACTATACATACATATATTTTGCAATTATATAAGTAACACCGTTGTAGTAGAAACTCAGAACAATGTTTTAAGAAATTTATCTCCTGAAATCTTCATTGATATGACCAAAAAAATTGTATTTAAATGATTTATCATTCGTTCTAAATTAATCAGTACGTGTTTTTATGTCATTAAAACATTTGAGGTTAGTTTTCAGTTCCCGAAATATTATATACATATACGTATGTACATTCGTGCGTAATTTAATACACATGCGTGCTCGCTTTTCTTAATTATTTAGAATATTGCATTTCTGTGTAGTCCTTGAAGTTTTGCCTTATTTATGTATAATTTGTTACTAACGCTAGTAATTAAATCAGCTAGTTCGTGAATAGAATATTACTATAATTGACGTATTACCAAATCCAACTTCAAGTAATTAATATATATATATATATATATATAAATTACGTTTTATATCTCAAAATTACATTAATAGAGTTAAAAAATATAAATAAATTAAAACAATACACGTTTCGTAGTTCTTAAACCGCATCGTCAGGTTCAAATAAACAGTAAAGAAGTATGTTTTTTATGGGTCAGCGTTATAATGTTATTTAAAGATTTTTTCTTTTCTGGCATCGTAGCTCTACAGCTATGCCGTAAGAAGGAAAGTATGTTAATCAGTCAAGAAATGGGGTAAGGCTTTTGCATTTCTAAACGTTACATAATCCAGGGACCCCAAAAAACAAAGTGTAGGGGGAGATGTAGTGTTCGTATGTACATACAGGTACGCCTGTTTGAAGCTTAATAACTTGACTGGATAAACCAATTTTGATGAGATTTGGCACAGAGAATCGAATATAATGAGGCAATTTTTCGATAAAATTTTGCGCTCACTATCTCCAGCAGGGTAGATAATTTTTTAGGTTCGATTTTTTTCAATATTTTACATAACAAACATAACCCTACTTTATATTCAACTTATTTTACCATTTTAAATATAATTTTGTCTCCCAAGTTCTCTACCTTCCCCGAAAATCAAAAATGACTTTACTTTTTAATGCATATTTTTTAATCGAATTTTTATGTATTCCTAAGCGTAGTAGTAGTGCAAGTAGAATAAAAAATAAATACCTGCTGGAAATATTGGTGGGGCGGAGAGATGATCAAATTTAAAAATATCGATTTTTAAACTTTTTCACGTGTTATTTTTCTATTAATTTATGTAAGAATAAACAACAAAACCCAGGAAAGTATTACAATTTTATTGTCAACTTTTTATCTCTTAAAACAATTTAAAACATGTGAAAATACTTTGTTGTACATCTTATAATGAGTAAACTTCGACAATTACTACTGTGAAACGTGTAATTTTAAATTTGTTTATAATAAGAATTTTTATTATTTTGACATGTTCGTAAATATAAGCTCTGTTTATTATGATTTATTTACCATTTAAGCTGAAGAAGCTTTTGTGTCGTGAAAATGTAAAGTGGAAGATATCTTTAGCGTATAAAAATGATGTTACCTTGCCGAAATAGTATTATTTCAATTTTGAATGTATTTGATTATGCCTTATACATTTCAATTTTAACATTTAACTTTAATTTTTACATTAAAAATCTGAAACACACACACACACACAGAGAGAGAGAGAGAGAGACAACTGTGCTTTGTGTCATCCGAATGCTATTTGCTTAGCCACCAAGGAAATCTCATATCTTAACGTGCAATGAATAATATTGTGAAAATATAATAATATTTATAAGATAGAAAATAGTTAATTATGTTATTGAAAACTAAAATTAACTATTTTCGATTCACCTATTACTAGTCTCCTAGACAAATAGCCCCATATTTTGAAAATAATTTTACATTAGACAATGATAAAGTGCAGACAAAATATTACATTGCCTTCGCTATATTGATAATATCATATTTTTATATAAAGGAAACATAAGGAAATTTCATGTATTTTTTTGTTGTTGTCAAAGCATCCTTATGTTTATATGAACATTAAAAATCATAAAATAAGAAAATCTGACAGGTAAGTTAAAATATTTAACCAAATTAGAATGCGGTTTTATAGAATATATCCACATCATTACAAAATAAAGCAAAGTATACTAATTATAAGTAGTCAAATATAGTTGTTATAGCTTTCTTACTTAATTTTTATTGACTTATCAGCAGTATCATTTAATTATCTCAGATGCAGAGTAATCAGAAGTATAATATGATAGTAATATAATATTTCTGTTGTAGGCAGCTTTGATTTATCTTTTAGGTTTTTAAGGTTAATTGTGTTATTGAAAACTAAAATTAGAAAATTATAGTCTCAATAAATTTTATAAATTTTGAAATTAATTTCAATAATTTCAAGTGATGTCGTATAAATAAAGTCTAACAACTCCTCGATGTTTATCTTTGTCATAATTTTGTTGTCGGGCTCTAATTAACAACACGTCCTGCAGTTGTCACTTACATATAGTTGTCTATACTGACCCAGTATTAAGAAAGGGGTGAACTGTATATATAAAAAGTGGAGTTAAATTTATGTAAAAAAATATAATAAATTGTATAAAATACTGTAAATGATTTTGTGATTTTTTGAAGATAATTTTTTAAACAATTAATGCCTTTTTTTTTGTCTAACGTTTCTAATTTTCTTTGAATTTCCCGTCTAGATGGCGCTATACCATTAGAAGGAAAAGTATTGTAATCGGTCCAATTTGGGTATATGCGGTTTTCAGCCGGATCTTGACGTTTTGACACCTAAGGAACCCAAAAAACCGGATGGGAATTTTCCAGATTTTACTGTTCGTATGTAGGTTCATGTGTTCGGTGTCGGCCTTTGAATCAACTTACGTCTTCAGTATTACCCCACCGATTTTGAAAAAAACTCGATCAGATTACTTCTATATATGGTCATCCATGCCGTTAAATTTTCAACTTAAAAAATCAAGGAGGTGAGGCTACAGAGAAAGGTCACTCTCAATATCTCGAGATTTCGCATAATTAAGGTTATATTTTTCTTAGGCGCATTTGTTAACGATTAAAATATAACAATATTTGAAAAAAAAAAACTTTGAAAAATTGCACCCCATCCCAGAAAAAGCTGTTAAATCCCAGAAAAATTTGCAAAAAAATTGAAAACAAATTGTAGTCGTCTGTTATGTTGTGGCGTCACAGGTGAGGGGTAGAATGAATTAATAATATTTAAAGTGTAAAAAGTTACTCGGTCTTGTTGGATCTCCAACTCGATCGCCCGGTCAACTCGGTACCTGGTACATTAAGCCTCGTGGCTACACCGGTCTGCCGACCGTACAGACGAAATTTGTTCTAGTATGAAAATTAAAAAGAAAAGGTGTGTGAAATTTCATTAGTTAGTGCCGACCGTCGCCGCTAGTACCGCCATACCAGCGCGAATTAAATACGGTATATGCGCGCGCTTTATTTAGAATCATTGAATTAAATTAACGGAAAAAAAATTATATTTAAATAAAATGATAAATATTTTAAATTAGCTTGTTTGTGTAAGCCGTGCATCAGAAAGAACTGTGTTGTCAACTTTTTGTTTTGAGTTTCGATACTCATACCCAAATCTCACTGGACATGATGATATCATCATCAAATGCAGCCGGATATCCATCTTGATTGACAAAAAACTAAAAGGGAATTTAGTAAGGACGCTTTTACGAATAAAGAATTTCGTTCCGAACCGGGATTCGAACCCAGAACCTTACGGATAAAAGTTGAAGATGTTCTATAAGTTGAAAGTTGAATCATGCAATTTATTTAACAGATAAATTGGTTTCATTTTATAGATCGGTGTAATTATATTTGGTAATATTTTGATGTTCGATTAATGTATGTTCTTTGTAATTTAATGTAACAGTTTGGTTTTC
This sequence comes from Lycorma delicatula, assembly GCF_047948215.1. Classification (NCBI taxonomy): domain Eukaryota; kingdom Metazoa; phylum Arthropoda; class Insecta; order Hemiptera; family Fulgoridae; genus Lycorma; species Lycorma delicatula. Next base: position 44,947,869 of record NC_134465.1, read on the forward strand.
ACACATAAAGAAATATAATTTTTCTATCTTATTAAAAGTGATTTATGATTTTAACTATTCTTAACATTATTTTCGTTTTCATTTGTTCATTTTTTTTTTTTTAACAAGCCTAAGGTTTCCTTTGAAGAACTGAAGAACATAAGAAGCCGTAATAAGAAAGGGAGTCCGACAAGGATGTTCCCTAATCCCGTTACTTTTTAATCTTTACATGGAACTAGCAGTTAATGATGTTAAAGAACAATTTAGATTCGGAGTAACAGTACAATGTGAAAAGATAAAGATGCTACGATTTGCTGATGATATAGTAATTCTAGCCGAGAGTAAAAAAGATTTAGAAGAAACAATGAATGGCATAGATGAAGTCCGACGCAAGAACTGTCGCATGAAAATAAACAAGAATAAAACAAAAGTAATGAAATGTATTAGAAATAACAAAGATTGACCACTGAATGTGCAAATATCAGGAGAAAAGATTATGGAGGTAGAAGAATTTTGTTATTTGGGAAGTAGAATTACTAAAGATGGACGAAGCAGGAGCGATATAAAATGCCGAATAGCACAAGTGAAACGAGTCTTCAATCAGAAATATAATTTGTTTACATCAAATATTAATTTAAATGTCAGGAAAAGATTGTTTGGAGTATCGCTTTATATGGAAGTGAAACTTGGAGGATCGGAGTATCTGAGAAGAAAAGATTAGAAGCTGTTGAAATACAGTGCTATAGGAGAATGTTAAAAATCAGATGGGTGGATAAAGTGACAAATGAAGAGGTATTGCGGCAAATAGATGAAGAAAGAAGCATTTGGAAAAATATAGCTAAACGAAGAGACAGACTTATAGGCCACTTATTAAGGCATCCTTGAATCGCTTTATTATTGGAGGGACAGGTAGAAGGAAAAAATTGTGTGTGCAAGCAACGTTTGGAATATTTAAAACAAATTGTTAGAGATGTAGGATGTAGGGGGTATACCGAAATGAAACGACTAGCACTAGATAGGGAATCTTGGAGAGCTGCATCAAACCAGTCAAATGACTGAAGACAAAAAAAAAAGAAAAAAAAAGTTTCCTTTAATCAAAAGTCATAAAACTTTTACAGTTTCATATATTAAACCTTTCGGCTACATTTAACGAAATAAAAATATTAAAATTTATTCAGTCATTTATAAAGCTTTTGTTTAACTGATATTTTAATAAATAATAAAAAAAGAAGTAGTTTATATTTGTGTAATTTAAACAGCTTCTTAGTATGAAAATTAAAAAGAGATCTTAAATTGATTATTAATATCACTATTAATGACGGAGTTAATTCGTTGGGGTTTAATCGACGGTACTTATCATTAATGATAGATGGCTTAAGATTGGGGAAAATCAATCTTCGTACGTAATTAATGAATTCTTATCCTACTACAATGAGGGGGTTTAATTCTGTATTAAAAATTATCTATTTCTATAGACTAGCTACATTAAAACGGATTAAAAAAAAATTGGGTTTTCTATTTATTTTTTATGACTTTTAATGTATTATTATTATTATTTTTTTTACAAGGTGCATCGATTTCGATAATTCTTTTTTGTAGTGGGATTTTCTGTGGTGGTACCGTATTATTTTCCAGATAATTGAAGTGGAAAATTAAAAATAATTTTTAAGCGAAAAATTGTATTCTACATTTAGATATTTTGTGGGTTTTTCTATGTATAGAATATATACATAGATTTTAAAGTTAATATTTATATTTAACATTACTTAATATTTTAACGTTATAATATAATGATATACTCCGGCAGATATTTGTATTTTTTTGTAAAAATTGGTTGGAAAATCTCAAAATCAACTAATTGTAAAGTAATAAATTCAAAACCAATTAGCAAAAATTCATTTGATATTTTCTTTTTTAATTTTAAATGTAAAAAAAAAAAAAAATCAAGTATTTTTAAATTTTAGATCGCTTTAAACGCATGTTCGTAGGTTTTCTAAATTAAAATTAAAAATAATACGCAATTTTTTTTCCTTTTATATATTTCAAATTTTTATATATTTTTAAAATAATAAAAAAATATATATTCTTTTAATTATTTTTAAATTCTAACGTTGTGAAATGAACGCTTGAAGGTTAATAATTATTATTATTTTAATATTAATAGTTAATTTTTGTTTTACATTGAATTTGAATAATTCCTTAAATTTAATTAATACGTATATTATTTGAAATTAAACATATTTATTGTTAAATAAATTTTATAGATTTAAAATTGGGAATTGGTAGCGTATGAAAAGATGCCATGTCTTCGAACCCGGGATTTCCGCATGGAAATACCGAGACGCTACCTACTCAGCCTCAGAGGTCGGTTAATTTTTTTTTATATTAACGTTATACATTATTAAAATTATTTTATTAAAACCTTAAATGTAGTAAATTGATCGGTTGTTCTATGTGTAATTCCATTGAAATGAGTTTAATTTTATGTAAATTTATGTAACAAATTAAACTAAAACCGTTTTATTAGTAATTTAAATTTAAATTGATATTTAAATAAATGAATTAAAAAAAAATTGAGCAACAATTTTTTTTTTTATGTAGTTAAAGAAAACGATTTCTTTAATTAATTTTGTTTTATAAAATTTATTTTTTTTAAACTAATTTTTTCATATTAGGGATGAAAAAATAAATAATTTTTTTATAAATTATTGATTGGTATTTGGAAAGAAGACATACGATGTAAATGAAAAATCCCGCCAAATTATATTTTTAGTAATTATAAAAAATAATCTTATGGATAAAAATGAGCGTAAAAAGAAATCTTTAAAAATAAATTAAATATAACTATTATTATAATTTTCATTTAATACCTTTAAAAAATTTAAGTACGATGAAAAGACGCAGTGATAATGTTGAAAAATACCGCTGATGTTTAAGTTGATTAACGTCTTCGTCGTTTGTCTTTCTCTTTTTTTCTTAATTAAAAAAAAAAGAACACAGAATAAAGACGCGTTATAAAAAGAAGTGATAATGAACAATTACTGCAAGCCAGATGTATCGACGGTAATGTGTACATACGATACGTTACGAAACGAGCACGACGCCGCCTCGGTGTCGACTGAAGAGGTTTAATGACAGTAATCGCGTATAGTATATCGCTCGGGTCGCTAGTTTTGCTAAGACACCAAACCGCTCTGGTGGTAATTTGTATAAATTATTTATGTACTCTATTGCATATTATCTTATATGTTGTTTGTTGTTCCTCTTTGCATGCTAGACGACTCGACTAGTTTATTCCTAATAATAATAATAATATTATATAGGAGGGGGAGAAATCATATTAATCTATTATATTATTATTTCATTAAAAAAAACTGATTCTATCCGTCTGTCTCTACGTACTAATTTAAGAATCAGTAGGAAAAAATATTACATTTGATTTTATTACACTCGGCGTATTTTTCTCTTGTTAATTTTAATAGATTTATAATTAATTAATAGACGATAAAAAAATAAATTATCTACCGAAAAACTATAAAGTATAATTCAATTTTTTACCGTATTTAAAATTTTAGTTTACTTTTAACCCTCCGTCAGAAAAAAAAAACACCGGATTATTCATACATCTGTCAAAGATAGTATAAAATCTATATCTACACTATTATATAAAGATTAAAAATTTTTTTGTTTTTCGGGATAAACAAAAAACAAAACTCCATCAATCGCAACCAAATTTTTACCCGTGTTTCTTGGCATAACTGAGATGGTTTGTTAGATACAATAAATCTCGAAAATTCTCGAAGAATCGGCCGATCGATTGCTTTAAAATTTGAAGGATACATTTGTGTTATCCCAGGGAAGGTTTTTAAGCTATCGACCGAGGTCCTAGATCCATGGAAGGTTAAGGTATTAAAAATATTCATTATTTCATGGCCCCCAAGGAAGATGAAGTCGTAATTAAAGATATTAAATAAGGAAAAATGTATTAATCTTTTTATTTTCATTATTATAATTCTGCCTCCACGGCAAAGAAACAAGTTATGAATTTTTCTTCGTCAAAGTTGTGTTTACTTTAGTTACCTCACGTACTATTATTGTGTCTTTTATAATTTAATTTCTTTTCAGGTTTCTATAAAGCCTGAATACTTTCATTGTTATTTATCAGTATTACTATCACAATCATGAGGATAACGAACAGTGCGGGGTCCAGGGGATGGAACCGTCTGGGTAGACGGGAGTGGTGACCGAATCGAGCTCTGTGGCCCTGTGGTAGGCGTTGTGGCGGTGGAAGGCTCCAAGAAGCCCCTGAGTTGACTCTGGAATTCGCCTGAGCCGACCTGAACGCTAAGAGTTCTGGCTAGTCGAACCGGCTATTTACTGTATAAAACAGATTATCTTAAAATAAAGGAAAACTCAAAGATTTAAAAAAAAAAGACATTTCACATTGATGTATGCATCTTTGTAAATGCGACAAATATTAAGAAGTTATTGTATATGCGTGTTAGTATGTCACGGTCAATTATTATTACATGGTGATAATACAATTTCGAACTTGAACAAAATAAATAGGTGGTATGGAGATAATAAAATCAGTATATTTTGCTATGTAAAGGGTTTTTAAAATTGAGTTAAAAAAAATTTCTGGTAGCGGCGTTGATTTAAAAAAAAAAAAAATTCAAGCTTTAAGTGGTTGCATTAGTTGATAACAAATTATCATGGAACGCTACAGATCTCAACAACGTTTACAAGTCATTTATATCCGAAATATGGAATCTGTTACAGTTACGTATTATACGCTTCGCGATATTTATGGCATTTTAGCTTCATATTCGGTCAAGTAAGCGCACAATTCATCGATTGGTTAAACAATTCGAAGAGAATTTTCTGTACTTCATGTTGAAATGTCCGGAACTTCTTGTTCGCTCGGTTGGGGTGAGTGCGGGAGTTGTCAAACGAATTTTTAATAAATTGTTGTTTGGTTCCAATACTTCCCTGTGTATTGGAAGAAGGGTATTGTAAAATAGTTGTTTAAAGGTAGTGACAAGGATCCTGCTGTTACTTCTTCGTATAGGTTCTTGACGTTGCTTCCGGTTATTGGTAAGGTCTTTGAGAAAGTTCTGTATCAACGTATAAATGAGAGGTTAACCTTGCAAAGATTATTGATGGAGAATCTGTACGGGTTACGTCCCGGAAAGGGTAATGAGGACGACCATTGAGACGAAATATGTCCTGTAATAAATATACGAGGTGCGACAATAAAGTAATGAGACTGACTTTTCTTTGCAAGATGTGGCAACCCTGCAGCTTGCCTAGGCACACCATCTTTAGCCTTGGTCTACAAGCTTCTTCTAGTCCAAGCGGCACATTGATGCAACTGCTCAGTCGTGAGTTGTGCTGTAATAAGTGAACACGTGTTTGCGTCTCTCGTCACAGAAATGAAACCGCAAAATATTGCGCAACGGTATGCCATTTCTTTTTGTGTTAAATCGGGTGTAAACGCGACGACAACATACGGTAAGCTTCAGAAGGCTTTTGGAGAGGAGGTTATGTCAAGAGCTCAAGTTTTTCGGTGGCATAAAATTTTTAGTGAAGGCAGAACGAATGTTGAAGATGAAGACCGCAGTGGACGACCATCAACCTCACGGACAGATGTCAACTTGACCAGGGTGCGTGAAATCGTACGATCTGATCGAAGATTATCCGTGAAAATGATCGCAGAAGAACTCCACATCGATCGAGAAACGGTTCGTCTAATATTAACTGAAGATCTTGGTACGAGAAAGATTTGTGCAAAAATGGTCCCCAAAAATCTCACACAACAACAGCGTGAAACATGGAAAAATGTGGCAGCCGATCTGTTAGAGCAAACGGAAATCAATCCAGATTTGTTGAGCAGTGTTATCACCGGTGATGAAGGTTGATTTTTTCAATACGATCCAGAGACAAAACGCCAAAGTTCGCAATGGTGCTCAAAAGGATCACCCAGATCAAAAAAAGCTCGCATGTCAAAGTCAAAAGTGAAATGCATGCTTGTGTGCTTCTTCGATTTTAAGGGAATTGTTCATAAAGAGCGGGTGCCTCCTGGACAAACAGTTAACCGATATTTCTACAAAGAAATTTTAGTAAGACTTTGTAAACGAGTTCTTCGTGTCCGTGCCAACATCGATGATAATTGGATTCTGCATCATGATAACGGGCCATCCCATACTGCTCTATCAGTACAGCAGTTTGTAACCTCAAAACAAATTTCAGTACTACCACAGCCACCTTATTCACCAGATATCGCTCCGTGCGACTTTTTTCTATTTCCAAGAGTCAAAATGGCGGTGAAGGGACACCATTTTCAAGCAACACAAGATGTCCAAAAAGCTGTGACGAGGGACACAAACACGTGTTCACCTATTACAGCACAACTCACGACTGAGCAGTTGCATCAATGTGCCGCTTGGACTAGAAGTAGCTTATAGACCAAGGTCAAAGATTTTGTGCCTAGGCAAGCTGCAGGGTTGCCACATCTTGCAAAGAAAAATCAGTCTCATTACTTTATTGTCGCACCTTCTACGTGATTAATCGCTTTAATGATGATTTCTTCGCGAGGGAAGACGTATAAAAATTTAGTAAATCCAGTGATTTTGTATTTTTGTGAGTTTAAAATCATTGTAGTCTGGATTAAATTTTATGCCTGTTCTCTAAAATATAGAGGCAGTAGAGGTTCACTCTTACAACTTATACTATTCACCACCGAAAATAGTCTAAAGAATGAGAATAATTTTCAAAATTTCTAACGAGGATGGAAATAGGTTTTAAGCTTCATTGAAAACCCTATAAAGTTGCGGCAATATCTTTGCCAGATATACTCTTATTTTAATAGAAAAATTTAATTAAAAAATATGTAATTAATATTGAAATCGGTTCAAAGAATAGTAATAGTAATAAGCCAAATTTTATTTCTAATGAATAGTATATATTTTAAGGCGATCCCCGGCTCGCTTGTTTATTTGTGGAAATAGTTCAACGTATTTTTTATAGCGTGTATGGTCACTAATTTTGTGTTATTGTACTTAAACAACTGAATTTTTATTGGCGATATTACGTTGTGAATTGATGTGGAATGTTTTCTAAATTTGTATGCTAGCCACATATTTTTCTTTTCACAATGAGTTTAGTTTACATTAAAATCGTTTTGTATAAAACGTAACAATTCCTTTCAATAAAAAAAACATTCTTTGTTAGAGTTTTACTCGATTACATTAAATTCATATATTTTTAGGTTAATACGCGTACATTTAGGTTTGTAATTGTACCTGTATCTCAAGAACGGCTGTACCGATTTTCACGTACAGGTATTATTAAATTAAGCTAGTGATTAACGGATATTTTAATTAACCACACATTTCAGGATCGGTCGACTTGAAACTGTACAAGACTACATTTCATTTACATTTATACATATCATCCTCTGAAGTAATATCTTACGGTGGTTCCGGAAGCTAAACAGAAAAAGAGCAGAGTGATTAGTAAATATGTGAACAATTTTAAGGAAACAAATGGAGGCGCACTTAAGTCGGATACAAAACATTAAGTTAACTGAATGAAACCTATCATTCCGGTTACTGAGTAAAAGTGTTTAACTAACGGATTTCAAAAATCTATACTATTGTATAAAGAGGAAGAAGGTTTTTTTTTGTTAAGGATAAACAAAAAACTACCCGATCTATCGCTACTAAATTTTTATCCACGGTTCTTGACGTGACTAAGAAGGTTTCTGGATATAACTATATCCACCCACCGGGTTGGTCTAGTGGTTAACGCGTCTTCCCAAATCAGCTGATTTGGAAGTCGAGAGTTACAGCGTTCAAGTCCTAGTAAAGCCTGATATTTTTACATGGATTTGAATACTAGATCGTGGATACCGGTGTTCTTTGGTGGTTGGGTTTCAATTAACCACACATTTCAGGAGTGGTCGAACTAAGAATGTACAAGACTAACACTTCATTTACACTCATACATATCATCCTCTGAAGAATTATCTAAACGGTAGTTACCGGAGGTTAAACAGGAAAAAGAAAGGATATAACTATATCCAGTTTTTCATCTTTCGAGATGGAATCATCTCGAAAAATTTCTATAATATAAGATGGTAGTATATATATACGAGGTGCGACAATATAGTAATGAGACTGATTTTTCTTTGCAAGATGTGGCAACCCTGCAGCTTGCGTAAGCACACCATCTTTGACCTTGATCTATAAGCTAATTCTAGTCCAAGCGGCACATTGATGCAACTGCTCAGTTGTGAGTTGTGCTGTAATAAGTGAACACGTGTTTGTGTCTCTCGTCACAGAAATGAAACCAATAAAAAATTACAATAAATAAGTTCAATAATAACAATAAAAAAAAATAATATTTTTTAATTCAGAAGTCATAACTGAATTAAATTTTTTTTGTATTTTTCATTTAAAAAAAAATGTGTATATGTAATTTAATAGGCGTACAGGGAAGTTATGTGGTATCCACGTCATCTTTTTTTATCTAACTTAAATAACTTTAAAAACCTATATTAAACTTTTTTTAATTTTATTTAATTTTTCATTTTTTTTCATTTATTTTGAGCTATTAATTTTATTTTTACCAATATTTAACATTTTTTGTAGTACCATATAATTTATGTACCAGAAAAATTCAGTGCAACCTCATTTGTCGATGAATCAGGGCGAAAAAGTTTGATAACCGCGTGACTAAATCTTTGTTTTTAAATAGATAGATAGACAATTTACAAACAGATCATTGGGTGATCATTAATTATACAGATCACGTTATCCAAACGGTTTGTTTTTCAGCGGATAATATAAAGGAAAGAAATTTCAAGGAAAACTTGGAAAAGCTTAGTGAAAACGTGATCAGTAACAAAGTACATAATTATAAGAAAAAAATAAACAAATAGAATAATTAGTCGTAATTCATATTATTAAAAAAATATATATTTATTATTTTGTGTTATGCGTATATTGATGTAACTGCGAAGATAATAAAATCAGTAAACAAATTAATAGCAAATATAAAGGCATAAATCCTTAATATTTGGGTTACGCATTTAAATGTGACTAAAAATAAATAAAAAAAGTGTGACTTTTATGTTTCCTGTTCAAGTGTTCCTGTTTTTTCGTTAATGAATTAATCCTAAATTTATAACATTTTTATTGTTAGTGTTCGAAGTTGTTATGCAATTAATTAAATTTATTATTTTTGTTGAAAATAGTGGTATGATTATTCAAATTTAGTTGTCAAAAATTGTTGCTTGGATGAAGGATTTTCATTTTTTTATGATTTAGAAAATCCATATGTAAATGATAAGTTTTTCTAAAAACTTATCATTTGTTGTAATAAAATTATAATTACAATAATATAAAAATTTATTATTATTAGGATTATTCTTTTTAATGTAATTTTAATTATTTTTAAAAAATTATTTAATCTTTTGCTTGCAGGCCAATTGTTCTTATTTTGTATCAAAAAGGTTCATTTTCCTTATCACTGGATTGTGAAATGTAGAAAAGTTCATTACTACACCTACAAACTGTAAATAATAAATAACTCTTAGAATTGTAGTACAGAATGATTCAAAGAAACGGGAAATTTTAAAAATTAAATAACGTTAATGAAAAATTTTTTTTAGAAAATGAATTTTATTTCATGTAATTGTACAAATGTTGCCATTTTAGGATACATACATTTTAGTTTATTTTGTAAAGATGACATCTTGCAGGTGACCTCCTCTTCTACGTAAACACTCACGAAGTCTCTTCGTTAAATTGTTCACGGTTTGACGTAACATCTCAACTGGAATTTCTGCAATTGCTTCTCGGATCTTTGCCTTCAGTTCTTCCGTTGTAGCAGGTCTACTGCGGAACACTTTGCTTTTAAGGTGACCCAACAAAAAGTAATCGCAGCCTGAGAGATCAGGCGATCTGGGAGGCCATCTAATGTCACCGTTTCGTGAAATGACACGTTATCCAAAACATCGGCGTACAGCTGCCATCGATATTCGTGCAGTATGTGACGTTGCTCCGTCTTGTTGAAACCAGGCTGTGTTGAAACCAGGTGGAAATCTCTTTTGTTGTTCCACAACAAAGGTTTCAAGCACGGCTACGTAACGAGCCGACGTCACTGTAATCGCAAGACCGTTGTCATCCTCAAAAAAATAAGGGCCTATAACACCGTAAGATGACATAGCACACCACATGGTCACTTTCTGGCTGTGCGACGGACGCTGGTGTAGCTGCGTAGGATTTTCTTGTGCCCGGTATCTGAAATTTTGCTTGTTAACAAATCCACCGAGGTGGAAATGCGCTTCGTCTGACATCCACAGTTCGTGAACAAACTCTTCGTTATCTTCTGAAGCATTACATTACAGAATTTTGCTCGCACAATTGCATCGTTCGGTTTCAGTTCCTGGACGATCTGCAACTTGTACGGATGGTATTGCAAGTCCTTCGCTAACATTCTTCGAACACTTGAACTATGCAATTGTAAAGATGCTGAGAGACGACGGATTGACCGATGTGGACCTCGTGTGACAGCATCTTGTAAAGCTTGAACATTCTGTGGTGTACGGACGGTTCGCTCACGGCCTGGAGATTTCTTTTTCATTGCCGAACCGTTTTCCTCAAAATTAGATGTCCGTGTTTTAATTGCATGTGCTGATGGAACACGGTCGTGACGTCCCAGATTAAAATGACGGCGAAATTCTCTACGCGCCCCCTCCACACTGTCATTGTTTTTGTAAAACGCTTTGATAGCAAATGCACGTTGCGCACCACTCCAAGGATCCATGACAGGTTAGGTTAGAGAGGCTGGCGCCACTTATCAAGTGGTAGCAATCGCCCACGGCTACCAATACAACTTTCAAAATTTCCCGTTTCTTTGAATCATCTGTATATCTATCGCTACTGCGGAAACGTAGCTATAAAGGGAAGGTATACCCATCGGTCAAATTTTGGGTATCGGACTTTTGCAAATGTCGACGTTTCAAATTGCTATTAGTCCAAAAAATCACAAAAATGTTATAGAAATTTTCGAAACATGTGTAATTACGTACGTACATGCGTGGTTTGTTTCTATTTTGTATTTTGATTTATATTTTTGGACTGGGTCGACAAATTCTTCGAAATTGGCTTCAAAAATCTCCATGTATGGGACATTAAATTTTACGTATCAATGACATTAAATTTTAAACAAAATTAATAAAGGGGAAGTTTCCGCTATTTCCAATTTTTAACTGCTTAGCTAGTCGTAAGAAATTGAGATATAGTACGATGAAAGTAGTTAAGTTATCTAAGGCTGCAAAGTTTTAATTCGATCAGTTTTACAGTCAGGGATATTCAACATCCCATCTAATCAGTTTTATATTCACATGTGAAAAAAATGTGTTAAAATCTTAACTAGAATTCTATACAGAAGAATTGAGAGGAGAGTGGAGGAAGTGTTAGGAGAAGACCAATTTGGTTTCAGGAAAAGTATAGGGACAAGGGAAGCAATTTTAGGCCTCAAGATTAATAGTAGAAGGAAGATTAAAGAAAAACAAACCAACATACTTGGCGTTTATAGACCTAGAAAAGGCATTCGATAACGTAGACTGGAATAAAATGTTCAGCATTTAAAAAAAGTTAGGGTTCAAATACAGAGATAGAAGAATAATTGCTAACATGTACAGGAACCAAACAGCAACAGTAACAATTGAAGAACATAAGAAAGAAGCCGTAATAAGAAAGGGAGTCCGACAAGGATGTTTTCTAAATTTTTCGGTAACAAAGCCATATTCATAAATAAAAATACAGACTTTATTTTTTGTTTACCTAATTTTCATGCAAATATCTAAAAATTATTTCTTAGATTTTTGGAAGTTCGGAGTTTAAAGGATTAAAATTGATTTTTGAATTGTTTTTTAAAACTGGCTATTTTTTGAATTTTTCAGTAAGAAATGTAGATATTTACTTCATTTTTAATGTGTTTTACCTTTATGTGAATATCTTAAAACTAATTCTGAATTTTTTAAAATTGGACCTCGAAACGGGTGAAGAAAGGCCTTTTTAGATGATTGAAAAATTTCCCCGTTACCGACTATACTATACGAAATATTCAGTAGATTTGGGATTGAAAAAATACTCTTCAGATAAATATCCAAACAACATTTTCTATTTTTTTTGTAATTTCGACTTTTTAAGGGGTGCTACGATGTACGGCGCGGCGGTTCAACAAACATAGCCACTGCCACTGTTATTGTCTGTGCGATGCGACTGGCGATACCTGCTTCCCGATTACTTAACTAAGAAACATAAAATAAAAAAAAATTGACCGCGACGAGAAAAACAAGTAACTGTAGGGCGCGGGCGAAACCGCGACGGAGATGCTAGTGTGTGTATAATTTATATATAAAAGTTTGGAATATTTAGTAACTTTCATCGTACTAAGATTTACGGCCAGTACGTAAAGTCAAAAATGGTACAAAGTTCCCTTCAAACCGAAATTTTTTAATTTTTATTTAAATTTAATGCCGTAATGTAATGTATGGTATGTGTGGTTATTTTTAAAAGCTTTTATTTAACTCGCTTTAGGAATAATCAAATCTTGCAACTGCTATATCTTTTGATCTATCGTATGAAAATCAATGAAATTTGGTACACGTATGTAACTTCGATGTGTAAAAATAAATATTTTTACTTTTTTTTTAGTCTTAAAAAAAATACAAAAAAACAAAAAAAAATACAATAATATATTTGATTACATATAAAAAGCTTTTATTTAACTAATATTAGTATTAACATTAATAAAAAAAAGGAAACAAATTAGAAAAACCCTCTACAAAGTAAAAAATCAGAATTAAAAAATCAAATTGAGAATTTTAAACAAAAAAAATATAATATATTAACAAATATAAAAATGCACTGAAAAGTAAAAAATAAATTATATTAATATCAAATAAATAACCGACAACTAAATGTAATAATTATTAAATTTTAAAATTAAAAGTAATGAAAATATTTAGTTAAATAAAAGCGTGGCGCAGTTTTTACAATTTACGATAAATGTCTTTAATTCATGTTGCGATTATATAGAGAAGTAGAATAAGATAAGAAGTTTCAGAGAAAAAAAATTATTAATTTTTTACATACACACACACATGAGAAGTTATCTCTAAAGACCGCACACACACACACACACACACACACACACGCACGCACGCACGCACGCACGCACGCACGCACGCACACACACACACACACACACACACACACACACACACACACACACACACACACACAGAGAGAGAGAGAGAGAGAGAGAGAGAGAGAGAGAGAGAGAGAGAGAGAGAGAGAGAGAGAGAGAGAGAGAGAGAGAGAGAGAGAGAGAGAGAGAGAGAGAGAGAGAGAGAGAGAGAGAGAGAGAGAGAGAGAGAGAGAGAGAGAGAGAGAGAGAGAGAGAGAGAGAGAGAGAGGGGGGGGGGAACGTTTTGATACCCAAATTAAGCAGTTGGTTAAAGTCGGTGGTTACTTTTTTTTAGATTTGTATTACAACTTTGTTAAATACTACAAATAAATTCGGAAGATTTAATAACAAAACTTGTAGAGAATTTAATTCTGAGAAATTTAATATAAATAGTAGCACAATTTATATTTATATAATAGCTATTATTTTTATTTAATATAAATAACAGTACAAAAGTAAACAAAAACTATTTAAAAATCTGTTTTTTATTGAAGCAAAACAGACGAATAATAGACAGTAAATCGTATTAGTACCTCATAAACGTTATTTTTAACCCTCGATTAAAAAAAAAGTTATAAAATTATATTTTAATTTAATTTTTTTAGTTGATTAGAAAAAGCAAATAAATAAAGTTGTAAGTTAATAGTAATAATTTCTATTTCCTTGTACGTAGTAAAGACAGTATTGTGATCGCGAAAAATTTAAGTTTTAAATTTCAACGGAAATGTCCATTTTGACCATCCCTGAATCCATTTTGACTAGTAGACGTCATCCCTGAATCCATTTTGACTAGTAGACGTCACGCTGTACGTACGTACATATGTTATCAAAAAAAAAAAAAATGGATTTTGAACTTTTTCTTAACTGAAGTAATAAGCCCTCATGAGAGCTTTTCAAAGATATATCATAAGTGGTACTTATTTTCATCGGTTCCAGAGTTATAGCCAAATAAAATTTTAATTAATAAAATATTTGGATCTTACAAGGGGAAGGCACATCGGTTTAAATCAGACTTCATTTCCTTTTTTTTTTTTTAATTTTTTTTCAATTTAAATATATTAGTTTATTAATAATTATTAACTTTGGATTGTAAAAAAAAAATTACGATAAATAATTTAATAATAACAGTAAAAAAACAAAATATGAAAAAATATCAAAAGTTATTAGTGAAATATAATCTTATGTATTTTTAAAAATGTGTATATGTAATTTAATAGGTGTACAAGGATGTCATGTGGTATCCTCATCAGGTTTTTATTTGTACCATTAGAGTAGTTTAAAATTTAAGGTTTTTGCTAATGTGGGAAAGTTTAACAAAATCGTTGTCATATTATTTTTTTTGTTGGTTTTATTCGTTCTAACTAATATATTCATAATAAATCACGAGCACTGTACGTCTATTGTGTGTCTGCGCGCGCGCGTGTTTGTATCGAAGTTGCAGTGAACCGAACGCCTACATTACTGAACAGTTGTGAAGTAAATTACTAGAATGCGAGTCGCTGCCACTGAAATTAGATTCACCACTCCAACCATGGCCTTGTCGCTACTATTTTCTTCGTTGTGCAGGCGTATATTTAAATAACATATTTTTATACAGTTACTAATATTAGGCATATTGTTTTCTTTTTCGCTGCAAGAGTTGTATCCTGATCTATTTATTTTACAATTTTTTTCCAATTTAATTTTATAATTTTTTTATAACTTAAAACTATAATATTAATCTTTTGGGTTTGAAATGATTTAACTAATTTAAGATAATAATTAAATTGGAATTCGTATCAGAAATTATAAAAGAATTTAATTTTGTATCGTTTGATATTCACCGATAATGATGGAGGATAGATTATTTAAATTTGTTACAAATTTTTGTATACAGATTAACATTTTTTATTATTATTTTTTTCTTAAATATGCGTACTTTATTTTAGGCCACAACAAACATTTATATTAATTCTTCCAGAATAAATCTTAAATTCTAAAATCTAAAACTTTAAATAGAGTATTCCATATATATTGATAAATGTATTCTGTTTTTCAAATCGTAAAATTTTTTAAATTTATTTTTACTCCCTCAATTTAGCGTTCATTTCCTGCCAGAGACGAGTGATTTTTATTTCATATATCTGCTACAGCTTGCTGTTGCATAGTTATAAGGGGAAAGATTAGAAAAGAGATCGCAAACAAATATATCGAGGATTTTCCAATAAAGATGTTACAATCTTTACCGATGATCGATAATACTCTTTTCTCTGTATCGATGTTTCACTCTTTTACTCCAAAAAAAGTTATAGACATTTTTGGAAGATGTACCTACAAATGTATTTGCTTGTATTTTGATTAACATCTCGGACCGATTCGATATAATTCTTTTCGAAATGGCTCTGAATATTTGTGTATTGATTGCATTACATTTTTGGAAAAAAACAAATAGGGGAAGGGATAATTTTGTCTTTTTAATTTTTTACTTTTTATATTGTTGTAAAAAATTTACTTTCAGTACCATGAATTAAATTACTTAAAATTCCCAAGTTTTAAATCAATCGGTTTTAGGAAAGGGGTTATAACATTATTTCTAAATAACTTTTATCTGTATCTCGAAAATCCATCGATCAAAAAAACTTGAATTTACCATATATATATATATATATATCCCAGCCTGAAAATTACAGCGAAAGATCGGATCGGTACGTTTTACGGTGGGTGAGTGCAATCAAAACATAAAGCTGAACGTTTTGATTTCCGGATAACCAAGGTCCGGCTGATCAAGAGTGTACCCGATGTACCCGTTATACAGTTTGCGCTTGACCTGCTGATACATACGCCGTTTAAGTCGTGATAATTGGACCAGCGGTTGCCGAGATATTACGCTGGAACTCTATCGCACCCCCTCTTCAATCACCCTACGGCGCTCGGGTGCACTTGAAAATATTATCTTCCTACGGGTATCACTGGGAGCGCATCGGGTTGTCGTCGAGGGGGTTGAAAAAAAATTTCAGAGCTGTAGGACCGACCATTTTTGAGATATTTTTGATTTTCTTCCGAAAATTCGGATCTGGTTAAAAAGTACTAAATTTTCCCAAAACTTCGATATACGAGGTGCGACAATAAAGTAATGAGACTGATTTTTCTTTGCAAGATGTGGCAACCCTGCAGCTTGCTTAGGCACACCATCTTTGACCTTGGTCTCTAAGCTACTTCTAGTCCAAGCGGCACATTGATGCAACTGCTCAGTCGTGAGTTGTGCTGTAATAAGAGAACACGTGTTTACGTCTCTCGTCACAGAAATGAAACCGCAAAATATTGCGCAACGGTATGCCATTTCTTTTTACGTTAAATCGGGTGAAAACGCGACGACAACTTACGGTAAACTTCAGAAAGCTTTTGGAGAGGAGGTTATCAAGAGCTCAAGTTTTTCGGTGGCATAAAATTTTTAGTAAAGGCAGAACGAATGTTGAAGATGAAGACCGCAGTGGACGACCATCAAGCTCACGGACAGATGTCAACTTGACCAGGGTGCGTGAAATCGTACGATCTGATCGAAGATTATCCGTGAAAATGATGGCAGAAGAACTCAATATCGATCGAGAAACGGTTCGTCTAATATTAACTGAAGATCTTCGTATGAGAAAGATTTGTGCAAAAATGGTCCCCAAAAATCTCACACAACAACAGCTAGAAACACGGAAAAATGAGGCAGCCGATCTGTTAGAGCAAACGGAAATCAATCCAGATTTGTTGAGCCGTGTTATCACCGGTGATGAAGGTTGATTTTTTCAATACGATCCAGAGACAAAACGCCTAAGTTCGCAATGGTGCTCAAAGGGATCACCCAGACCAAAAAAACCTCGCATGTCAAAGTCAAAATTGAAATGCATGCTTGTGCGCTTCTTCGATTCTAAGGGAATTGTTCATAAAGAGTGGGTGCCTCCTGGACAAACAGTTAACCGATATTTCTACAAAGAAATTTTAGAAAGACTTCGTAAACGAGTTCTTCGTGTCCGTGCCAACATCGCTAATTGGATTCTGCATCACGATAATGCGCCATCCCATACTGCTCTGTCAGTACAGCAATTTTTAACGTCAAAACAAATTTCAGTACTATCACAGCCACCTTATTCACCAGATATCGCTCTGTGCGACTTTCTTCTATTTCCAATAGTCAAAATGGCGGTCAAGGTACACCATTTTTAAACAACACAAGATGTCCATAAAGTTTTGAAGAGGGTCTTGGAGAATATTACAGAAGATGAGTTCCAAAAATGTTACCATCAATGGCAGAAGCGCTGGAATAAGTGTGTACAATCAGAGGGGAACTACTTTGATGGAGACAACACTAAACATGACTAAAACGGTAAGTAACATTTTTTTTCACATCAGTCTCATACTTTATTGTCACACCTCGTATATACGGTAGTATATACCTGACCACCACAAACATATATTAACGAATCGGGATTTTCCGCTAGTAATCGGTAGATTCCGGTGCTAAGCTAAGGGGAACACACACACATACAAATGCCGTTTAGTTGAGTAGGATATATATATATGTAAATGAAAATAATTAATTATGTAATTTCCTTCTATATATTACATTCTTTATCGTAACCACCAATTTTTTTTGACCGTAAATTTAGCGTAACTAAAGAACGATTCAACCAATCTTCATCAAAATTGCACATGTACAACGTCAAACAAAATATTCTCTCTCTCTCTCTCTCTCTCTATATATATATATATATATATATATATGCTTTGTATAAAATTTTTTTGGCTCGAAAATCTCAAAACCAGATCAATTTCATCGAAATTTAAATATGCTGTAGTAGTAGTGCATTTGAAGTTGTACATGTGAAAATTTTATGAAGATTGGTTGATATGTTCTGTAGTTCGCTCAATTTAATGTCGAAAAAAAATTTGAGGTTATGTTGACTGTTTAGTGGTGTATTTTTCATACGCGCTTATGCAGTGAGTCATAGTGGTGAGCGAGTTGTAACTTTATGCTTGACTGTAGGTTCTACCGGTTAAAAACGTAATGAAAAGTCTTCTTTTTTTGTGCAGAATTGCGTAAGTTTTTTTTTTAAACTGTAGTCGAAAAAGGAAAAAATTTAAATAAAAATTGAGAAAGTTTTTTTTTATAAATAAAAAAAAAATCTCATTGATATATGTTTTCGTAATTTTGCCGGCGGTTTACCTCTCTTTTTAGTAGATAAAAGAAGCAAATTAAAGTTTAATAAAATATGATAAAATATAACGGCTGGAAAGATCAGACTCTGAAATGAAAGCAAATAAAATGTAACTAGCCTATCGACTAACTTTGTTATAAAAAATATTTATAACAAAAAACACTCTTTCTTTTAACGCTAAATTTAGACACTAAAACAAAACCGTTAAATCAACATGCCTATCTGATGCAAAAGCGATATGACAATCAAAAGATTGAGAGTGGAAAAAATTAAAAAAATAAAGTAGAATTTTAAGTTCTGATTATATCGGGTTGTATCCGTATTTTTTTGTGATTGAATATTGCGTATACGCTATAAATTAATTTTTAAACTTTACCGTATATTTGAAAACTGGACCGGTAATTTTTACGGTTTTTTATAACTTTATGTATGTTATTTTCTTATGTTTGAGATGGTATCTACTCCAGAAAATGAACATTTTGACATTTTAGACCAGTTACAATCTGTTAGCGATAGTGATAACGATAATTACGATATGTTTGAAAACATATCGTTGTTGTTATTACCTTTTTCTTTTTCCTGTTTAGCCTCCGGTAATTACCGTTTAGGTTATTCTTCAGAGGATGAATGAGGATGATATGTATGAGTGTAAATGAAGTATAGTCTTGTACATTCTCAGTTCGACCATTCCTGAGATGTGCGGTTAATTGAAACCCAGCCACCAAAGAACACCGGTATCCATGATCTAGTATTCAAATCCGTGTAAAAATAACTGGCTTTACTAGGACTTGAACGCTGGAACTCTCGATTTTCAAATCAGCGGATTTGGGAAGTTGCGTTCACCACTAGACCAACCCGGTGGGTTTGTTGTTATTACCTAACTATGATGAAGATTACGCGAATGAGGTCGGTGCAAGTGATGCAGGTAGGCTTGTTCAAAGAATGGGTAAATTACCATCGGATAATATATTTTGTAGGCCCTCTAGTTTTACTGGAGAATGAGGTATAAATGTTATTCCTGATCCAAATGACATATTTAGTATTTTTAAACTTTTTATAATTGCAGAATGTGTTGATATAATTACAAAGCAAACAAACGTATATGCAGAAAATATTTGTAAAATAAAGTTCAGAAACAGTTTTCCCGATTTCAAAGGTTTAATACAGCAAATAGAAACGAAATATTTTTATTAATTGCAGTCTACATTTGGCAT
Source organism: Lycorma delicatula (assembly GCF_047948215.1). Taxonomy (NCBI): domain Eukaryota; kingdom Metazoa; phylum Arthropoda; class Insecta; order Hemiptera; family Fulgoridae; genus Lycorma; species Lycorma delicatula. Next base: position 44,967,511 of record NC_134465.1, read on the forward strand.
GAAATTATTTGGAAGCCGGAAATTGATAAATATTTTACAAAAAACTATTATTTGCAACCCCAGGTTTTTCAGCTGTTAGGGCACACAAACGTTTGAAATATTTATCTAGATTTTTACATTTTACAAATAATGTTCCACCTTAAAAAACCAAAATATTACATACGATAAAACCTGTCTTAGAATATGTAAATTGAAATTCTGTTCTGTTTTTACACCAGATAGGAAAGTAGCTGTCGAAAGCCTTTTTTACGAAAAGGTCGGTTGAGTTTTGTCCAGTTACAAGAATCAAACGAGCTAGATTTGGAATCAAAACTTACATTTTGTTTGAGTCAAAATCAGATTACATTTATAATCTATTTGTATATACCGGAAGTGAAACAGAACTAATCTATAACGCAAATTATGGACATGCAACAAATGTATTTACTTTGATGCATGATTTGGTTCAAAAGGGATATTGTGTGTATTCCGATAATTTCTATTGTAGTTCAGATGACACGATTATCTATTGTTTTGAAAGATGACACTGAACTGATGGAAACAGTAAGGTGTAATAGAAAAGGTTTCCTCTAAGGATTTTGTAAAACAAAAATTGAAGAAAAATGAAATGATTGCATTGAATGTAAAGTCCGGTCAAACAGTGCCATTGATGTGGTTTGATTAAAGGTATATACTGTGTTTGTCAACTCAACACGAAGTTCTTCCAGTTCAGTTAAGAAGGAAAGGGTAACATGTCATTATTCCTTCAATTTATATTTATATAATCAATTTATTTGTGGGGGGGGGGGGGTTGATAAAATTGATAAAATTGATCTGATGCTTGGAGCATACCCTCTTGAACGAAAAAAACATAAAATTTGGTACAAAAAGGAATTCAAACACCTCCTAAATACGTGCATATTCAATACACATATTTTGGACCAAAAATGTGGAGGACGGTATACCCATCTACAGTTTAGAGCGGCTTTAGTAGAAGCAGTTGTTGAAAAACATTTTGTATTCAAACCGATAAAAGAAGGATTCACTAAAAGAGGATTCTCTGAGGTTGAAGGAAAGGAACTTTCCAGAGTACGTACTACGAGGGTTATTTTTTTTCAAGATCCGATCGGTCACGAAATTAAAACCACAGTGAAAATAAAAAATTTTTTATTTGTAACTAATACTTATATAGTTACGCTATTTCTCTACATAGTCGCCACTCCGATTTAGAAATTTGTCGTAGCGTGGTACCAAGTTTCCTATTCCCTTGTCATAGAACGGAGCCGCCTGTGTTTTAGGCCATGTTTCTACGCTGGTCACAGTTTGTGGTACTGAAGTCTCTCACTCACAATGGTGTAGAGAGCTGACTTTGAAATTTCACGAAACGAATCACTCGATACAGAAATTGTGAACCGACGATTTTCTCGAATCGCTTCATCCACTCGCTTAACGAGATCGTAGGTTGACACTCGCTTCCTTCCCTGACCGCCTGCATCATAAACATCTGCACGTCCTGCTTTAAAGTTCCTGCACCATTGTCGCACTTTGCTATCGCTCATTGAAGTTTCACCGTACAAATTACTTATTCGTCGATGAATTTCAGCCGCATTACACCCCTCAGCCTGAAGAAATCGTATTACCGCACGCACTTCATACTTGGCGGGAGATGCTATTGTTGTAGACATGTTTACGTGTACAGAACTAAACGAAGTGACGCGGCGTGATTGAAGGCCATACTAGAGACGCTGCGCAACACATATGCGCAAAGGTTCATCCGATTTTTGCGCGGGTTTTTATTTTGCGACTGATCGGACCTTGAAAAAAATAACCCTAGTACATTCGGAAAGAGAGCAAATGCTTCAAGATGTGTAGTGTGTTCACAGAATGAAAATCGTAAAGACTCAAGATACATAGTATACTTACTCAGTATACGGAGTAAGATGTTGGGCTGTGTGTGGCTCCATGTTTTAAAATATTTCATTCACTAAATAACTATTAAAAACAATCGCAATAAAATAAAACTTTTAGTAGTAAAGACAATAATTTCAATTAACGTGTAAAATATAATTTTGTGATATTATTGGCAATATCAAAACATCATTAATCATTAACATGTTCAAGGTAGGTTAGGTAACAGGGTTTTTGGAAACATAATAAAATATGTTTTACATGACAAATTACTATTTATTATATGTATACTAAGCCATCATTAGTCAAAATAAAGTTTATAATTAAAAAAGAAAAATCACGGTAGCATTTTTTAAGGGAAAACACAAAACAGGTATGGGGTAAAAAAAATTATCTTTCTAAATTAAAAACTAAAAATAATTTGAAAAAATTGAAAATATATTTAAAGAAATAAAAAATATTTTGAGAAATTCTTTGAGAAATAAAATATTTCATCTGTTTTCAGGACAGAAGGGCTGATAATTTTCTAAAAAAGACAGAAACGAAGTTAAGTCAAAGAATGATAGAGGAATGAAACAAAATACGAAGTAAAATTGTTTTTTAAAGCGAGCCATAGATGGTCGAAACGAAAAAAAGTAGTTCTATTTAATAATTTAACTGGTAATGTATAATTGTTTGTTAACGTTAGTGTACTTATGTGGTAACTAAATTAAAAATTACTTTATAATCTTTGTTGAAAACTCGAAATAAAATATAATTTTCAAGAAAGGATTTTAATACGTCCCCATTGACAATTTAAAAACATGTTCGCTTGTTCATTATATTACGTAATACATAATATATATATATATATATGTATCAACCAGTATTTAGTTAACTTTATTTCTAATTTCGTTTTCTTTATTTTTGTTTTAATATTATCATTATTATTATTATTAAGGTTTTTGTAATAATAGAATTGCATGTCACTAATCACAGGATGTTATTTCTAGCTCTGGCCTAAACGCAATATATATAGATGTGTTTATTTATCTATCTATTTTTTCCATACCGTGTTTACCTGTATACTGAATTATGTAATTGCGTCAATATATAGCACGTATAATACTTGATTTTTTTCATAAAACGTAGAAAACGGAGAGGAACTCAATACGATACGACCTAAATCTAATTTTTATCGTAATGTATGTTCAAGGATAAATTTTCACCAAATGTACTTAACTGAAAAATATACTTTTTTAATTATTTCTTCTGTCTGTCAATTTGTACGTTTATTCCTATTTAACTAAAAAGGTGGAAGACATATTTCATTTATTTGCCGGTCATAATTCCTTAGTATTGGATAATTTTAGCAGTATAATAATAATAAATATATAAAAATATGCAAATCGGATTTTCAAAATACTTTTATGCGAAAATTTAATAAGATCAGTCAAAAAAATATTCTGTTATAAATATAAAACTTATATTTTATGAATATTCAACCCTTAAGGATTCTAAGTAGATATCTCCCTTTTTGTCAGTATTTTTTCTATATAATATTTTTTAACTTCTATCTAGCTATGTTTATAGTTTGTTTCGATACTTGATATTCAATAAAATATTTATATTTTAAATTCCACATTCGATTCGATAATAATTATTTCCATACCAGTTTCTATTTATAAATTGTACGTCTCCCCCTTTTCGGGCAATCAAATTTTTTTATGCAGACCACTAAAAATGAGGTTTACAGATATATTTGTGTTTCTGTTTGTTGTTGTATAGTTAAAGTAAAGTAAACGATATAGTTATAGCATCCTACTCTACGTGTTAGAGGCGGGCGCAAAGTGAGATCCGACCGGCGAGCCGAGACGTGGAGGCCCGTTAGAGTAAAGGACTCTACTCTGGGCTGTGCAATACTTTGGTTATGCAGGATCCGGCCCTGGGGAGAAGAATAAAAAACGATAGTTATAGAACTTTTTCGTCACGCGGGAAATTTGAATATTTATAATTTTATTTATAAATAAAATTTGATTAATATATTCATCACATATTGAAAAATTCTCATGTTTAATTACAAGATAATAATATTGACTTGAGGTTAAAACCGCAAATTTCAAATCTGGCATTACTAAAAAAAAATCTTCTATTTCATAAACTTAAAATATTAAAATCGTTTTCAGCGCCCTTGAAAATGTATAAATTGATACCTCACCTCATGTATGTTATTTTTTGCGCGAACCCCAAAGTGGTTGTCAAAGTTCAATTTTATAAAAAAATCTTTTTCTAACTATGACTACAATAAAAAAGGGAAAGAAAAAAAATTCGGCCGTTTCGTGGGGTTTGGGTCTCTTAAGTTAGTGAAGAATTTAGGTGCCGTCATGTTCCTAGACATAAGAAACGGGTTCAATGAAATACCGTGGGAGACCGTATATCCAGAACTCCGAGACCGGCAGATACCGCTTTTACTTAAGGAGAATAGTCCAGTAATACTTCGAGGAGATATATGTGATCAGATCCACTGAAGAAGGTTAGATAAAGTTACCGGTCGAGAGGGGTGTTCCACAAGGATCAGTGTTTGAGCCCCGTCCTGTGAAACATAAGATTCGACGGAATATTAAGGCAGGACTATCCGGAGAAGGTCACGCCGGTCGCATTTGCAGACGATCTATCACTGGTATTAGTGACACAAGCGAAACTAATGACCGTGGGAGAAGGAGCGGTCCATCAGGCGAAGAGGTCCCCGAATTGACTGCTTCTGGCTGATGACAAAGTAAAGATACTAGTTATGATAGGGAGTCGGAGGTTGAGTCCCATTTAATTCCGGGTGGGGGACATAACTGTGTACTCAAGCCCAACGGCAAAATATCTGAGGGTGTGGGTGGACTTTCACAGGTTCTTCACAAAACATTTAGATGAAATGACCAGGAATGGCGAGAGGGTTGTCCAGGCGTTGATGCGGTTGATGACTAATCAGGGCGGTCTCCAAACTGCCTAGAGGATGCTACTGGCTGGAATATACGGCTCGACGGTGCTTTACGGGATGAATGCCTAGGTATGCGCTCTGGATTGAGCCCGCAACAGCAAAAGATTACTAATTCAGCAGAGAAGACTCAATTCAAGGATTATCGCCGGATACAGGACGAAAAGTGTCGGCAGTAATAGCCGGGATGCCCCCAATAGATCTGCTGGCGAAAATGAGACTTTCCATCGCAAAGGGATGTGGCAGGAAAACGGCTGTTGTGTTCAGATCCTGGAATAAAAGATGGAAGGAGGCAGCTACAGGAAGATGAACACAAAGGCTCATCCGCGATGTAAGGAGCTGGGTGTAGAGGAAACATGGGAATATCAGTCATGAGTTCACCCAGTTCCTCTTACGACATGAATGCTAACCCACCGGGTTGGTCTAGTGGTTAACGCGTCTTCCCAAATCAGCTGATTTGGAATTTGAGAGTTCCAGCATTCAAGTCCTAGTAAAAGCCAGTTAATTTTTACACGGATTTGAATACTAGATCGTGGATACCGGTGTTCTTTGGTGGTTGGTTGGTTTCAAATAGCCACACATCTCAGGAATGGTCGAACTGAGAATGTACAAACTACACTTCATTTATACTCATACATATCATCCTCATTCATCCTCTGAAGAATTATCTAAAAGGTAGTTACCGGAGACTAAACAGGAAAAAGAAAGAAAAAAGGACATGGATGCTTTCGAAACTATTTACATAGACTGAACAGGAGCAATACAGGGACCTGCCATGACTGTGGTACCGTGATACCTGTGATCATGTAATATTCTCGTGAATAAGATAAAGGGGCCTTAGGACCGATATACTAGAGCAAGGTCCAGTAATTGCAGATAACATCATCAGTGTAGTCGAGACAGGATTTCCTGGAGTAGAATAGCGACTGCCGTAACTACCATAATTAGATCGAAGGTAGCAGAAGAAGAACGAAGAAGGTAAGCCGGAGGAAGGCAGACAATCCCGAGACAGATTAACCGTTGTCGGATGGTTGTAGTCGGCCAGCCGTGATGGGTGGGCTACGGGGTCTATCCGGAGTCGTTGTCCGTCAATGGTCCCTAGGGGACGCCGCCTGGGCTATCCCAAGTTGGCAATAAGAGCGCGCGGGTGATCGCGGAGGGCTTGTGTGCATACCATACGGGTTAGGTATGCGCGATTAGAGGGGGAGACTTTTTAGCGGGTTAGAGCCCCGTACTTCCCGTCAGAGGGGGCCTGACGGTGGCTGGCTGAGCTTTTTCCTCCCCCTACGGAAAAAAAAAATTGAGTAAAGATAATTTATACGCGTAATTAATCGACGATAGAAGAAACCTCGATGAAAAATAACCATTAATAGCGATCGCAACAAAGCTTCAAAGTTAGAGCATTTTTTTAGGTGGGGGTGCGATTTTGCAAAAGTTTCTTTTGCAAATTGTTAACAAATGTGCCCAAGAAAAATATGACCTTAGTTAGGCGAAATTTTGAGATAGTGAGGGTAACCTACAGCCTCAAACCTTTGACCCTTGAAGTTAAAAATGTAATGGCTCAGTCTCCCATATAAAGAAGTAATGTGACAAAGTTTAATCAAAATCGGTCAAGCAGTTCCGGAGATACTCGTATAAGATGATTTAGAGACCAATACCGAACATACACCATATACGAACATTCTAGAGCTGTAGCTCAGCTATAGCGCTATCTAGACGGGAACGTAAAATCTTTTCAAAGTTTATACTTCATATATAGAGCTATCAAGAAATGTGAACAAATTTTTTTTTTTAAATTATAAACCCCGGACCTAAAATGCAGAATTTTTTATTTTTATTTTATTTTCCTTATTTTAGCCTTTTTTGAAGGGGTCGTTAGATATAGAGATAACTTTATGTAAGGAAATTTGTTAAGTTTAAACCTATACATTAATACTCTCACAATTTTTTGAAAAAATTTATTCTCCATCTCTAAAAAACTATGTTGTGTTTTTTTTTTGTTTAAACTGTTTTAATTGTTATTATTAATACTTTGCCAGCTTTTTTCTATATTAATGTATTTGTTTCTATGACAGACGTTTCGGTCACCCGGTATTTATTTACTATTATTTAAATATCATGATATACTGTGCGATATTAAAAGGTAAAGGTGTAAGCAAAACATGATTATCCTGTATTTATAATACCTATTCATCATCTATATTTACAATTGTCTTTTAAAATAGTATATTAGATACAGAGAGAGAGAGAGAGAGAGAGAGAGAGAGTGAGAGAGATAGTGAGAGAGCGAGAGAGAGAGGGAGAGCGCGCGCACACACGTACACATGTGTGTGTTAGTACATGGGAATTAAAATATATGATAATCAGTAATACGCTGATTTATGTATTTTTACTGTATTCCCATGGTAATTTATGTATCAGTTCGATTCCATGGATAAAGGTGTTTTACGGAAATGTAAAATGTTATTAGATATAATAGGAAATATAAAGGTAAAAATTACTGTTGACGATTGTTAAACTCGTGAGGCAAAATGTGTGTGTGTGTTCTGTTGTAGTGTACGGCCTTCATATAAAATAATGATGACATTTCAGTGTTAACAATAATTATCCGCTTTGTATATTGCTTCTTAATGTATTTAAAAATCATTTCATATTTCTTTTAATGGAATAATTAACAATTAATTGTTATCTAAATCGGTAAAGTAAAATTATTTAAGTTTATTTGATATATATATTTATATAAAACTTTTTCCCATAGTCATTTATAATTTTGTATACTATAGCAACATGGCGAAAGTATTGCTTTGAATAGAAAAATTAATAAATAAAATCAAATGTCCATCTGATGGATATTTTATTTACCTGCGGTATTTAAATGAAAATAAATAAAATAAAAATTGTATTTAATAATAGAAAATTTGTTTTTTTTTTTGTTTTTTTTTGTCTTCAGTCATTTGACTGGTTTAATGCAGCTCTCCAAGATTCCCTATCTAGTGCTAGTCGTTTCATTTCAGTATACCCTCTACATCCTACATCCCTAACAATTTGTTAGAAAATTTGTACTGTAATTATTAAATACTGTATTAAGATTATAGTTCTTTGTAAACATGTATTACGTTTAAAAATTAAAATAATACAGTAATTTCATTATTATGTATAACTAGCAGACCCGGCAATGCTTCGCTATTGCTCTCTCTCTCTCTATATATATATATATTTAGAGAGAGAGAGAGAGAGAGAGTTTAAATAAACACAATTGAAAATTTGATAAAAAAATTAAAAACCGAACTTCACAAATTTTACCTTTCACTTATTCTCCTTCCCCTTTTCCCTTTCCAATTTCTCCCTTTCACCCTTCTCCCTCATCCCAGTTTCCTTTTTACCCTTTCCCGTTTTCCACTTTTCTCTTTCCACCTTTTCCCCGTTTTTCATTTTCCCCTTTTTCCCTTTTGCTCGCACGTAAATCGGTCCATTAGTTTTTTGGTCTTTAGCGGACACACATACAAACATGCCTTTTATATATATATATATATATATATATATAGAATAAAAAAGTCTGTTTGTGTATTTGTTTGTTTGTTTCGTAAATATCTCGACACCGGCTCCACCTAGCGGGTATAGTTTTTGAAAAAATATTTCTTTTTACGTAACTAATATTCATATTCTGAATATGAACCAAATCGGTCCATAAATATAATTTTTGTTAATATCTCAACCCCAGCGCCATCTAGCGGGATGGCACAAGATTGTGCACAAAAATTCTGTTGTGGATACCACATGACTTCCTCGTACGTATATTAAATTACATATACATATTTCTTAAGTACATAAACGGTTATTTCACTAATAACTTTGGATTTTTTTCATGTTTTTTTTTATGGTTATTGAATTATTAGTTACTGTAAAGATTTTTTAAATTAATAATTATTAATAAATCAATATATTTAAATTAAAAAAAAGTTTAAAAAAAACGAAAAGGAAAAAAGGAAGAAAATGTTGCAAACATAAAAAGAATAAAAAGGAAAAGCCGTCCACCGTGGCGCGAATGGTAGCGTCTCGGCCTTTCATTCGGAGGTCCCGGGTTCGAATCCCGGTCAGGCATGGTATTTTCACACGCGCTACAATCATTTATCACATCCTCTGAAGCAATATACCTAACTGTGGTCCTGGAGGTTAAAAAAAAAAATAGTTAAAGGAAAATATATAATAAAAAAAATCAACCTTTTTGTTAATAGTCGTTGGTAAAATTCGGAAAAGAGCAGATATTAAATCTTTGAATCAACGTGATTTTTAAATTTTAAATTCATTTAGAAGTGAGAATAAAAGAAAAGTGAATTTAATTTCTTTGTAGAAAACAAACTAGTCCAAAAATAATAATAATAAAAAAATAAAAAAAATAGCGTGCCAGAAGCACAGGTGTGATAAAGTAACGTTAACACAGTAATTATTTGCTTTGTGGAATATTTCCTTACTACAAAACAAAAAGTTATACAAATTATAAATATTTTGAATTTATAAAACTGTATCTTTCTTTTTCCTGTTTAGCCTCCGGTAACTACCGTTTAGATAATTCTTCAGAGGATGAATGAGGATGATATGTATGAGTGTAAATGAAGTGTAGTCTTGTACATTCTCAGTTCGACCGTACCTGAGATGTGTGTTAATTGAAACCCAACCACCAAAGTTTAATTTTATAATTGATTTATTTAAAGTCTTTTAATCTGACCTAAACATAAATAATATATTTTACAACCTTGGTTATCTGTTTTACAATTATCAATCTTTGATTTTCTCTACAGTTTTTATCCTCGCATCCTTTTATCTTCAAATAAATTAAAAATGTGGACATCCATATATATATATTACATCAGTCTAGTTCGTCTCTAACTTCTGTCTTCTCCTGTTTGTGTCTTTATTTCGTGTATTTCTATCATCCAAGGTTTAAAAATTCTTAAATAAATCATCACATTTCCTTTTCCATTTGGATTTTCCTATCTCCCAGAATTTCACTAATATAAAATCGCTATACTTTACGAAAGTCTGATTAAAAAATTGCAAAAATTGTCGTACAAGTGTTGCAAACGAAGAGATGGCCGGACAACCGTCACGGTTATATCAGACTAAAAAATTGAGCTCGTATCTTTTTTGTTTCTGTTAGACAAACCAGTGACTACCGATGAAATAGCAAACAGTCTAAACATAGACGATGATTCATTCATAGTTTTGCCTATGAATCATCCACAATAGGCTTATGGAAGTTAAGTTTATGCAAGTTGGATCTCATTATAATACTTCATAAACAAATGCGCTTGAACATCTTTCAACAAAATTTGGTCCGCTATGATAAAGGAGGTGACGCTTTTTTTGGATAGAATCATGACCATTGATGAAACATGGCTTAACCGTTTCGAGTTGAAAACTAAACGGAACAGTACGGAATAGAAAAATCCACGGAAAAGTTCAAAAGTCAACAGTCAAAGAATGTTAACATTCTTTGGGACTCTGCCCCGTACTGGAGAATCAACAGTAGTAGTATATTTAGCTAGGAGGATATACCTCTCAAGTAAGAATACTTTTCTTACTTAGACCCTTCCAGTAAGAAATCAGGGATCGTGATTCCTTATTTCAGAAATTACTATATCGAAAAATACGGGGTACTGGGGTACGAAATTCCCAGTTTTTTACCAGTCACGGGTGTTTCAAGGCATACCTATACGTGCTGGTGCTAAGACCCTTCACGGAATGTTATTATTGCAGGGAGGAGGATACCACAGAACACACATTTTTTATGTTCAATCGGTTTCTGTAGACTAGATACACATGTCGGGGAAAATTCGGCTTTCTTACCCCAGAGAACATTATTGGAAGTATACTGAAGATCGAACGATTGCGGAATGCTTTGGGTTTGATCATCCGAACAAAGATGGCGGAACAAGTTTAGGGGTGAATAATCCCTTTGAGTCTTCCTTAGGGCTATGTTCATATTTAGGATATAAAATAATACAGCAGAAATTTGTTGAGTTTGAGGCATTTGGCCAGCAAAATGAAGAGTGAAGGTCTTAAGACATATTGGTATTGTGATAATATCGTAAGGTGGGCCTGGCATTCGGTGTTTTTCAGAAGGGAAGAGATTTAGTAAGAATGAGTCCCTCACTACCATGAGGTTCGTGACCAAATGGTGCCTATAAAAGGTTTCCCTTCCGACGATAAAACAAAAACCGTACTGGAACATTATCATGAAAGGGAGGGACGGAATCAATAGTACTAGTTTTAATAAAATGTTCATTGAAAAGCTTAAGCCAAGAAGCAAATGTCAAGAACTGTCGAAGGGCATCGGTTTTAATGGATGATAGAGCCCGTCTGCATTCTACTCCCCAAAGAGTTCTCCTAGAAAAGCAGAATTAAGAATGTATTTTGCTCACCTTTAAAGTTTTCATTTTGCTCGTAATAAAGCATTCGCTAAAGTAATAGCATAATCGTTTTGGTAATCGTACCTGATGCAGCATCCAGTTGTCTTTGATGGCTGGTCTCATGCGAGCAAGTCTTTTCCGAAGTCTTTCAAGTATCCCCATGGATACTTTTTTTAAATTTAAAGCTTGTTATTGATTTTTCAGAAGGCCCTTCAATCATACAATTATAAATTGATCTCTTATTTATAAAAATCCTATACAAAATTTTGGAAATTATTTTTGACTCGTATTAAGTCGTTTTTTAGGTAACGTTCAATTGATACATGTTGCCATTGGTTGTCGCCTAACATTTCTTGATGTTTGGTGCTACGGCAGCGACAGCTGCTGTATGAATCATTCTACTCTCCCTTTAGCCATGAACTATTTGGTTCATTATCTAAAATCGAATGGGCCTTTGATATACTGTGGTTTTAGTATTGGATCGCAGAACACGATTTTTTGAAATTTTAATCACCTCAATGTATAGCTAATATCTTGAACATTATTACATTTTTAAGTTTAATTTTTTTTTATAAATTTGTATATTATACGAGGTGCGACAATAAAGTAATGAGACTGATGTGAAAAAAAATGTTGCTTATCGTTTTAGTCATGTTTAGTGTTGTCTCCTTCAAAGTAGTTCCCCTCTGATTGCACACACTTATTCCAGCGCTTCTGCCATTGATTGTAACATTTCTGGAACTCATCTTCTGTAATATCCTCCAAGACCCTCGTCAAAGCTTTTCGGACATTTTGTGTTGTTTGAAAATGGTGTCCCTTGACCGCCATTTTGACTCTTGGAAATAGAAAAAGGTCGCACGGAGCGATATCTGGTGAATAAGGTTGCTGTGGTAGTACTGAAATTTGTTTTGACGTTAAAAATTGCTGTACTGACAGAGCAGTATGGGATGGCGCATTATCGTGATGAAGAATCCAATTATCAGCGATGTTGGCACGGACACGAAGAACTCGTTTACGAAGTCTTTCTAAAATTTCTTTGTAGAAATATCGGTTAACTGTTTGTCCAGGAGGCACCCACTCTTTATGAACAATTCCCTTGGAATCGAAGAAGCACTCAAGCATGCGTTTCACTTTTTACTTTGATATGTGAGCTTTTTTCGTCTGGGTGATCCCTTTGAGCACCATTGCGAACTTAGGCGTTTTGTCTCTGGATCGTATTGAAAAAACCAACCTTCATCACCAGTGATAACACGGCTCAACAAATCTGGACTGATTTCCGTTTGCTCTAACAGTTCGGCTGCCACATTTTTCCGTGTTTCTCGCTGTTGTTGTGTGAGATTTTTGGGGACCATTTTTGCACAAATCTTTCTCATACGAAGATCTTCAGTTAATATTAGAAGAACCGTTTCTCGATCGATATTGAGTTCTTCTGCGATCATTTTCACGGAAAATCTTCGATCAGATCGTACGATTTCACGCACCCTGGTCAAGTTGACATCTGTCCGTGAGGTTGATGGTCGTCCACTGCGGTCTTCATCTTCAATATTCGTCCTGCCTTCACTAAAAATTTTATGCCACCGAAAAACTTGAGCTCTTGACATAACTTCCTCTCCAAAATCCTTCTGAAGCTTACCGTAAGTTGTCGTCCCGTTTTCACCCGATTTAACGTAAAAAGAAATGGCATACCGTTGCGCAATATTTTGCGGTTTCATTTCTGTGACGAGAGACGCAAACACGTGTTCACTTATTACAGCACAACTCACGACTGAGCAGTTGCATCAATGTGCCGCTTGGACTAGAAGTAGCTTATAGACCAAGGTCAAAGATGGTGTGCCTACGAAAACTGCAGGGTTACCACATCGTGCAAAGAAAAATCAGTCTCATTACTTTATTGTCGCACCTCGTATATATATATTTCAAATTTAATTGCAAACAATATAGCCATATTGTTTCTTGATATGATTTTAAGAAAGTGATTCATTTTCCGAGTTATAATAATACTTGGCTTGTCCAAGTTTATTTTTACGGTAAATATAATCACGGTAGAATTAGATCATAAACTATATCAGACGATTATATTGTTAGTCAATTTATCATTCTGCGCGTGAAAATGCGCAGTAACATATCGCTTTCTTATAAATACAATTTATTATTTTTCGTTAGTAATTCTGCTGTTTTTATAAATGATTTAATATTACGTCTTAAAATGAAATGTGATTATATATTTATAAATGATATAAAAATGTTTTATTCCCAACAAGTATTATCATTATAATACTTGTATTTTATAACATTTATAAATATACAATCACATTTCATTTTAAGGCGAAATATTTAATCATTTCTAAAGTAATAATAAAGTAATAAAGCAGAATTACTAACATAAAAAAGGATTGGAATGCTATTAAATCCGTCCTTAAAACATAAAATAACACAAAACTTAAAATTTAGACCCGCAATTTAAAATAAACCCTTAAATACGCCCGATTATAGAATCATCCAGCAGCAAAGAACACTGTCCAGGTTCTGCGATTCGTAGGGAGAATTTGTGAAACTCCCGTCACCTTTGCATTCCATTCCATTCCTAACGTAAAATAATAAAGTGTATTAATAAGAAAGAGATTTGCTTCCGTGCGTGAAAACTAAATTAAATGTTTTCTGTTTGGTTAACAGGCACCTATATTGTTTCTGCTAGGAAAGAAAAATTAAAAACATACGAGGTCTCTAAATAAAATGATGAGAGGGTTCAGAAAAACTTTTTATTTACAATATAATTATACGTGAACTTTTATAATCCTCGAAATAGTTCCCTTGGGAAGCCACGCAACGCTTCAAACGGTTTTCTCACTCTTTATAACAGTGATCGAACTCAGAAACCGCAGTATCCTTCACATGGTCGGTTACACTTTTTTAAATGTTTTTCTACTGTTCCGAAATGGTATCCTTTGAGATGTTTTTTTTTTTTAAGTCGGGAACAGGAAAAAGTCGCAGTGACTGAAGTCAGGTGAATAAGATGGTTGAGAAGCTATAGGATGTTTTTTTTTTAGGGAGTGCAGTGTGACAAGCTGCATTGTCATGATGCAGCATCCAGTTGTCTTTGATGGCTGGTCTCACACGGGCAACTCTTTTCCGCAGTCTTTCAAGAATTTTTCGGTAAACATATTGATTTACAGTCTGTCCTGTTGGCAAAAACTCCGTATGGACAATGCCATTACTATCGAAGAAACAAATTACCGTGGTTTTGATTTGCTAATTTTTGCTTTTTCTGGACGTGGTGAGTTTGAAGTGTACCATTCCTTGCTCTGGGGTATTTTTTCTGTGTCGTACACAAATATCCAAGATTCATCACCAGTAACAACACTTTTTTTTTAGAAAATCAGGATCTATTTCAATTCATCCTAGAAGATCGCGGCACACTTCCTCCCTGTTGTTTTTCTGTTCAACAGTGAGGTTTTTTGGAACCAGTTTTGCAAAAACAATTTTCATGTCCAATCTGTTTGTCAAAATTTGATGGACTGTGGTACGGTTCAAATTCAATTGTTCAGCAATCATTGACAGTTAATCGCCAGTCGTACCGTACCAAGTCTCTGATTCGATCAGCGTTGTCGTTACTTTTTCACGTTAACGATCTTCCAGAACGTAGTTCGGTCCGCAACTGTTTCCCGGCTATCCAAAAATGTTTTAAACCACCTAAAAAACTTGGGCTCGTGACGGATCGTCATATCCATTCACCCTTTTCAATTTTGAAAAAGTTCAGTAACGTTCTCACCGATTTAACGCAAGACTTGATTACACATCGTTGCTCGTAATTAATATCACTCATTTTTGTAACACAACAAAAATTCGTTTTACGAAAAGTTTGTCTACGTCTCACGTGGCAACAATAGACTAAAAATATTAATAACTAATATAAATCAGCTGTTTATATAACCATATGTTTATTAGTAATTTTACAGTGTTGCCACTTCGGCTGCCAAAAACTAGTCTCATTACTTTATTTATAGATCTCGTATTTATGAAAATTAAAAATTGCTTTGTATTTTTATTATTTCTTTCGCTCCCTGTAAAAAATCTCTCTCCGCCTTTTAGAACACAGATAAAAAAATACAGTAATAACTTTTATGTTTTTAAATTAGCATAATGTTGTTCATGAAACAGCATATAAATGTTTTATTTCTTAACCTTTTATGTCTTTCATTTATGCAGTGATCGTTTTACACAATTTTATTACTATTACTTGTCTGTCTATCTCTCTCTTTTTCTCCCTTTCATAAATATATATTTTAATATCTCTTCATTCATAATTTATATCTCTGTACGGTTTACATATGTTTATATATCTTCTATTTTTTGCGTTTATTCGTTTTATATTTCCGTTCCATTTATGTTTTTGTTGTATTGCAAAAATAAAATTTGTCGTAAACTTATCTTTTGATTTGCTTTTTATAATTATTTTCTTACTTTATTTATTTATAAGTTGTTTTATTAGTATATCGGTTATGTAAAATTAAACGTACTGTTTTTACTTCTTTCTGAAACTTTAACTAGCCGTATATTTATATTCTTTTTATTTCACTTTCTAAATATAATTTTAAATAAAATATTGCTTTCTTATAATTTTAAACATCGTATATTAATAAAGTCTGTTCAGGTTTTCTTTATGCGGTTTTTAAAATCTGTCTCGTTTTGAAAATTATATTTTTTTGATTTATTATAAAAGATTTTTTCAGTATTTTATTTTATTAATAATATATATTCAAATAGCTAATTTTTTAAAATCAGTTTTGTCATAGATTAGTCACGAACACACTCTTTTTTCTTAGTATAAATTTTTAAGCTTGTAATATATTTATTTTATTATTTTGTATAAAATTATATTTATTACTGTCTACTTTTTTTTTATACTGTACTTCTTTTTAATTGTTGAATAATAAACCTTCATATTCGTTTAAACTACTAGCAGACCCGGAAATGCTTCGCTATTGCTAGATTTGAGTGTATATATATATATATATACATTAAAAAAAACAATTGAAAATTTATAAAACATTAACAAAATGAACATTACGGAACTTCACAAAATTTAACCTTTCCCATTTACCCTTACTCCGTTTTCTGTTCCCCCTTTTCCTTTTTCCCACCTTTCTTTTTCTCTTTTCCTTTTCCTCATTTCCCTTTTTACCATATTCCCTTTATCTCCTCCCTTTCCCTTAATTCCCTTTCCTCCGTCCACTTCCCTTTTCCCCGTTTATTTTTTCTGCTTTTCCCTTTCCATTTCCTTTTTCCCGTTTCCCCTTCTTTCTTTTTTACAATTTTCCCTTCTTCCATTTTACCCTTTTCGATTTTTCCCTTTCACCCTTTTCCCCGCGCGTAAATCGGTCCTGTAGTTTTTTAGGCTTCAGCGGACACACATTGGAAACATTGAAATGGAATCGTAAAATATTTAATATAGCATGTGTTGCTTTTACGTCCAACAGACAGCGCTGTTTTGAAAAAAAAACATGTTTTTACCTGTCACAAGTGTGATATCTTAGGTATATAAATAGTAGGTATATTTTCCGTTTGTACTTTGAGCCAGCTAGTGGTGCTCTCTAGTTTATACAGAGTGATTTTTTAGTCCTGTTACCCAATTTTAAATGCAATTTAAGAAAGGGAAATTTAGGTGGAATAAAAAAAATGTATTTGTTACTTACAAAAGAGATTTAATAAAAAGCTATTACTTATATAATTGTTAAAGAATATGCTCAAAATGCCCACCCCTTGCGGTTATACACGCACGGACTCTTTTCAGAATATTAGCAGAAACCTTTTTAAGAGTTGCATTGGAAAAATTCGCGATTAACTGTGTAATATTGACTTTAAGTTCATCAATAGTGTGAGGATTATTTTTGAAGGCCTCGGACTTAATATAGCCCCGCAAAAAGTAGTCAGGAGATGTGACGTCTGGGGACCTTGGAGGCTATAAGCCCTTGCTTATTATTCGATCATCAAAGAACTCTTGCAGAAAATCCACGTATGTATATTCCTGTATACTTCACCATTTACTGTCTGTTCGAAGAATACGGGTCCGACTATACGATGACGAGATATCGCACACCACACACCACTTTTTTCAGGATGCAAATATTTGTCTTGTAAAGCGTTAGGATTTTCAACCGCCCGAATTCGACAGTTTTGACTGTTCACATAACCGTCGAAATGGATCAAAGCTTCATCACTAAACAACACTGTGTTTAAAAATTCGATTCCGTTATCGTTTACGAGAGATCTAAACCAACGGCAATATTGCAATCGCTTGTTTAAATCAGGAGGCTGTTGGACTAATCGTACGCGATACGGATACAATTTCAATTTTTTAGCGGCTTTCTGAACACTCGAATATGACAAACCGACTTGCGTGGAAAGTTTTCGTAAACTTTTCCGTGGAGAATTGAGCAATCTTGTTTTCACATTCTCTAAAACGTCATCTGTCAAGCGAGTTGGTCGAACACTACGTTTTCTGTCGCAAACACTACCTGTTTCTCGAAATCGGTTTGCTAGCCTAGAAATTGACATTTTTTTCTGGCGGAGGAACACCAACAAATTTAATTTGAAATGATTATTTTACACTCGCGTACGATTTCGTAGCAAAATATTGTTGAAGAATGAACAACTCGTTGTTCTATGGTAAAAGACATTCTGTTCGTAACAAGGACCGAAAACGGCACAAAAGTTTACACAGCTCAAGGAGAATCAACTCGCACTGCCGTATCTATACCGGTTGAGTAGCGCTACCAACTTCGTGTCAAACAAAATTTCCCTTTATTAGAAAAAAATTACCAAACATTAACAACTGGGTAACAGGATTAAAAAATCACTCTGTACTACCTATCGGGAAAAAATGTATTAACTTTTTGTAAAGAATGAAAACGGTGGTGGGGGTTTTTGGCCGAAATAAAATTAAATTTTTTTTATTACAGGGGTACTTTAACAAAAAATTTTTCTACGCAAGTTATGTTTTTTTTTCGAGATCACAAATTATAACAAAAAATTATTTAATATTCACCCCTTTCCCAAAAAAATGACTTTATATAGTTTCCTTTATTAGTTAATCTCGTCTCTAAAAATGAGTTAATGAAAGTTTTTTATTTACATTTTCAGCATTGTTAGCCTTCAAAATGCTTATAACATTTTTAATGAATTGGCCTGATGATTTCGGATACCAATCCCGTCTTATTCAGAAAATGTAAATGTCAATTTTAAAATGCGTGGTTAAATTTTATCAATTTTATTTATTTTTTATCTTAAATTACGTTGAAATAAATAAAAAGATCTCACACCAATGTTCTGTGGAAAAAAATTGTTTAATTTAAAAAGAAACCTTATTTTAAATTTACTCCTAAGAATATTATGAAACACCCTGTATATATTTTTTTCTTTATAATACTAAAGTTAATTAGTTCAATTCAGTTAAAGATGATGGTAAGTTAAATCAGTTCCGTTAAAGATGTATTAAAGATTAATTCAGTTCTGTTAAAAATGTAACTTAAAATATGAATCTAAATAAAATAATAACGTATAATACTACTTAAAATATAGATATTGTACATGTACATAATAATTAACCTCAACAATGTGAAATAATTACTAACAATATAATATTAAAGTAAATGAAATGTATCTTCTTCTTTCTTTCCTGTCTAGCCTCCGGTAACTACCGTTTAGATAATTCTTCAGAGGATGAATGAGGATGATATGTATGAGTGTAAATGAAGTGTAGTCTTGTACATTCTCAGTTCGACTATTCCTGAGATGTGTGGTTAATTGAAACCCAACCACCAAAGAATACCGTTATCCACGATCTAGTATTCAAATTCGTGTAAAAATAACTGGCTTTATTAGGACTTGAACGCTGGAACTCTCGACTTCCAAATCAGCTGATTTGGGAAGACGCGTTCACCACTAGACCAACCCGATGGGTAAATGAAATGTATCTAAATCTGTTATAAATTACTTATAATAAAAATACAATTGAACACATTAACAAGGAATTTATTAAAAGTATTAATGATCCAGCGGCAAAGTTCTGAATACTGAAAGGCGCATTTAGGCACAGTTATTCGAACAAAAGTCGCCATTTTGTCTCTATAAATCCTAGAAGGTTTGCAAATTTTCAGAGAGGATTTGTAGAACCTTCTTTAAAGGTCTGTATTAGTTTTAATTGAACGGGTGGTGGGAGTGGGCGAGTGATACCAAGTAAAGAGAGTATAACCTCTTCGTAGGATACATTATATATTCTGTTTTTTGGCTCTACCTCTTAATTTTTATTATTAATAGCCGCGAAAGTCAAGCAATCCTTTTAAAATTTTAATATATGTGTGTGTGTGTGTGTGTGTGTGTGTGTGTGTGTGTGTGTGAGTTGTGTGCGCGTGCGCTCAGTGTATAAATAGGTAAACTTTAAAATAAATATAAATTAAATCAATAAATTGTATACTTGAGTCAGGAAATTAAAATTGAATCAACAAATATTATGAGATAAGTTTCCAAGACAAATACCAAATGAAAAAAGTAATATTAGATTACCAAATAATCTATATAAATAAAAATGTAAACGTTTGTTTGGTCAAAATCTTTAATCTCCGCAAGTTCTTCACCGCTTCATTGAAATTTTGACGTAACGGTACATTCGAATACGCGCGTGTTTTTATATACTTACTATTTATATACCTAAGATGTCACACCTGTGACAGGTAAAAGCATGTTTTTTTTAAAAATCAGCACTGTCTGTTGGACGTAAAAGCAACACACGCTATCTATACTAAATATTTTACGATTCCATTTCATTGTTTCCGATATGTGTGTTCGCTATAGACTAAAAAACTACTGGAACGATTTACGCACGGGGATAAAGGGAGAAAGTGAAAAATCTAAAAAGGTAAAAGGGAAGTAGGTAAAAAAGTAAGAAGGGAAAAAGAAAAAGAAACAAGGGAAAAGGGAGAAAAGGAAATGAAAAGGTAAAAGGGGAGAAAAAAGAAAAGGTGGGAAAGAGGAAAGGGAAACCGGAATTAAGGGAAAGATAAATGGGGAAGGAAAGAGGAAAAGGTGGAAGAAAGGGGAAAGGAAAAGGGGAAATGGAGGAGAGGGAAGAATAAAATTTAGGAAAGGGAATATGGTAAAAAGGAAGGGAAAAAGAGTAATTTTGTGAAGTTCCGTAATGTTCATTTTGTTAATTTTTTATCAAACTTTCAATTGTGTTCATTTATTCTATATATATATATATAAACACACGGTTATCATAAAAGAATGGTGCGGTTTCAGTAATTCATACGAAGATTGTAGGGAAATTTCTAGATGTTATATTGGGATCCCTGAAAGCCTCCAACCCAAAAGTTTGTTTATCAGCAGTTGTAACCACAACGTCAGTTCTTGTACTGTTGTTGCGGTGAGTTTAGCGAGTTACTATGTTCTCGGATAAAGAAAAAGCAAAGTGTGTTTTATTGATGGCTGCATTAAAATCCGTAATTTTAGTTCAACGTGCGTTTCGACGTGAATTTGGAAGAGATCCGCCACACAAAAATAACATAACACGTCGGTTCAAACGATTCGAAGAAACCGAATCGGTTAAGAAACAGAAATCGACCGGCAGACCAAGTGTACCAGACGAAACGGTTGAACTAATTAGACGATCGGCAATTAGAAGTCCTGGGAAGTCCATCCCCCGTCGAAGCGTAGAATTAGGTATTCCAAAATCAACAGTTCTCAAAGTTTTACATAAAAAACTGAAATTACACGATTATAAAATCCAGATACTGCAGGAATTGAAACCCGATGTTGGTGTAAAACGTTACAATTTCGCTGTTGAAATGTTGGACAGAATAAGTGAAAACGAATCATTTTTAGACGATAATTTTTTTCAGACGAAGCTACATTCCATGTGAATGGATGTGTTAACAGACACAATTCACGAATATGGGGCTCTGAAAACCCACACGCAATTATTGAGAAACAACGCGATTCGCCTAAAGTTAATGTTTGGCGTGGTGTGATGAAAAATCGTGTAATAAGGCCTTTCTTCTTTGTTAAAAAAACGATTAATGTAGTTGTGTAGCTTGACATGTTAACCGATTATTGCTTTCCTCAGCCGGATGAACAAGAAACCATTAATTAACTTCAATTCCAATAAGATGGTGCTCCCCCGCACTTCAATGCGTCGGTCGCGGACGCTTTGAACGAAAAATTTGGAGACCGATGGATAGGCCGGCAAGGACCCGTACTTTGGCCTCCAAGGAGTTCAGACCTGACACCTTGCGATTTTTTCTAAACCTAAACCGCTTAAAAAACAGGATTAATGAAGCAATGACAAGCATTAACGAAGAAATGTTAACTAATGTTTGGAGAGAAGTTGAGTATCGTTTGAACATTTGTCGAGCGATTAAGGACGCACATATTGAAATTTATTAATTATGTAAAACAATGTTTGAGACGACAAATTTGAAAAATAAAAAACATAAACTGTAAGTAATTCTGTTTTAATTTAAACCAAAACTGCACCATTCTTTTATGATAACTCTGTATGTATATATATATATATATATATATATATACACAAAGATAAACTTTTTCAATTCAGCAATAAATTAATAAAAAAAAGGTGAACAAAAAATCTTGAATCATAACCAAAAATAAAACGAAATATAGTTAATATAAATTATTGTATAAAATTATAGAATGAAATGTAAACAAACACATTAGGTCAAGGATAAGCAGTAAATAAATTTTAATAATTACTATTACTTACTTCTTATAAATAAATTTCAGAAAAACTAAGAAAGCATTATATTTTATTATTAAGCGTGAATATCTGATCTGCACATTAATTACAATTAATTAATTACCGATTAGCAATATACAAGTGTAATAAAATGCGCATTTTAATTAAAAGAAAACATTACAATTATTTATTAAATTGAATAATCATTTCAAATCCACTAAAAAATATAAAAAAGTATCGGTCGTAAAAATTATCGGAAAGATATGAAAATAAAATTTACATCGCGTGACAAAAGACAATCGATATAATTTATTACACAAATATACAGGACAACATGAATTCTTTCGTCTTGAAATACATTAAAAAAAATTATTCCTGTATTTAAACCCGAGGGTCTCATCGATTAGAAATTACTATAACTGGAATCGTAATTGATTAATTAAATTACAGGTAATACATTAAATAAAAATAATAACTATGTTTATATCTAAAAATATCCGATTTTTATTACACTTTACAAAGTGTAAACAAAAAAAAAACTATCTTAAAAAAATAAAAATTAATTTTTTTTCTTTGGTCATTAATTATTATTTATGTATTATACTAGCAGACCCGGCAGTGCTTCTCTATTACTAGATTTGAGTATATATAGAGGGTTATTTTTTTTCAAGGTCCGATCGGTCGCGAAATAAAAACCCGCGCAAAAATCGGATGAACCTTTGCACATATGTGTTGCGCAGCGTCACTAGTATGGACTTCAATCACGCCGCGTCACTTCGTTTAGTTCGGAACACGTAAACATGTCTACAACAATAGCATCTACCGCCAAGTGTGAAGGGCGTGCGGTAATTCGATTTCTTCAAGCTGAGGGGTGTAATGCGGTTGAAATTCATCGACGAATAAGTAATGTGTACGGTGAAACTTCAATGAGTGACAGCAAAGTACGACAATGGTGCAGGAACTTTAAAACAGGTCGTACAGATGTTAAATGATGCAGGCGGTCAGGGAAGGAAGCGAGTGTCAACCGATGATCTCGTTGAGCGAATGGATGAGGCGATTCGAGAAAATCGTCGGTTCACAATTTCTGTATTGAGCGATTCATTTCCTGAAATTTCAAGATCAGCTCTCTACACCGTTGCGAGTGAGAGACTTCAGTACTGCAAACTGTGTGCGTGATGGGATCCCAAGATGATGTCCGACCATCACAAAACAATGAGAATGGACGCCTCCCCAACATTTCTCCAGCGCTACCACAATGATTTTTTGAACAAAATTGTCACAGGGGACGAGACATGGGTCCATTTCAAAACTAAAGAAACAAAAGAACAATCCAAAAAAGCGGATGCATTCTCATGAAAACACAGGCGGCTTCGTTCTATGACGAGGGAAAGTTGGTACCACGCTACGACAAATGTCTAAATCGGAGTGGCAACTATGTAGAGAAATAGCGTAACTATGTAAGTACTTGTTACAAATAAAATATTGTTTATTTTCACTGTGGTTTTAATTTCGTGACCCATCGGACCTTGAAAAAAAAATAACCCTCGTATTGGAAAGTTGGTACCACGCTAAGACAAATGTCTAAATCGGAGTGGCAGCTATGTAGAGAAATAGCGTAACTATGTAAGTACTTGTTACAAATAAAAAATTGTTTATTATCACTGCGGTTTTAATTTCGTGACCGATCGAACCTTGAAAAAAAATAACCCTCGTATATAGATTAAATGAACACAATTGAAAGTTTGATAAAAAATTAACAAAATGAACATTGCGGAAAAAATTTAACCTTTCCCTTTTCCCCTTTTTCTTTTTACGATATTCCCTTTCGTACATTTTCTCCTTCCCTTTTCTTCCCCACTTATCTTTCCCTTAATTCCGTTTTCCCTTTCCTCTTTCCCACCTTATCTTTTTTTCTCCTCTTCCCTTTTAATTTCCTTTTCCCCGTTTTCCCTTTTTTCTTTTTCCGTTTTCCCCTTCTTCCCTTTTTACCTACTTCGTTTTACCTTTCTCACTTTTTCCTTTTTTCCCCGCGCGTAAAGTGTAGTAACACTTTGTAAAGTATAGACACTTTACAAAGTGTAAAGTGTCGACTTTATTAAGTCGATTTTTCGACCACGAAGCGGATATTAATTATACTTTTATCGAACAATGAATAAACATGCTGAGTTTGCTTCACGATTTAATCGAAATGATATTTCTTAAATCTTTACCAACTAATATAATTATCGTATTTTATGTATTAAAATACATCGATAGGACGATATACTCTTAACCATTATGATCGAAACTCAAAACTATTTCACTGGTTCTCAGATCAATGAAATATTTTAAATAGTGGTAATATTTTTCTTGGAACAACCTAGCAAAAAAATGAATGTATAACGATCGGCCAAAATTTTGTGTACGGCGGTTTTTGCAAATGACGACGTTTTAACAGCTTACTCTAGCCCCAAAAAAAAACAAAACAATTATAGAAATTTCCGAAATCCGTACGCGTGAACGTACATGTGTTGGCATGTGTAATATTTTGTTAATATCTCCGAACTGGCTCCACATAAATTATTAAAAAATCGTCCAAAAAAATCCTATATGTATGAAACTGAAAAACTATACACTATTTTGTATGTATGAAATCTTATATGTTTTGTGACATTGAATGAATAATGAAATTTACAAAATTTAAAAAAAAAGAGGGGGTAGTTTGAAATTTTTGGAATTTTGTATAGCGGTTGTAAAAATCGATCTTTAGTACGATGAACTTATTTATTAAATTTAGAACTCTGAGTATATTCAATATTATTTATATACAATTTTTGCCTTTTCCTCAAAAAATCTTCGACGAAAAAAGGTTAAAATTTGATAAAAATAATTGGCAGTGTACATATCCCAGCTTTGACCTAATTTTCAAACCTATCGACCAAGGGATCATCATGATACCAATATTTTTCTTTCAAAGATTATAATTTTTTTAATCAAATTGAATAATATAAGTTAATTGGGGTGACGTAGTGAACTAATGATTGTTACTGCAAACAATAAAATTTTAAATCCCCCCCCCCCCCCAAAAAAATAAGGGTGATTAACGGGACCGTACTTATATCAAATTTTTTTTTAACTTTGAGTGAAAATCTGACCGAATTTAGAATTAATACAGACAACGTTAGAACGTAAAACAACGAGAGAATACAGATGAGTTAAGTATTTTAGATAAATTTTTATTTATTTATTTTTTTAATAATTTATGATAATCTATTTTTAAAATGATGACGTTATTAAAAATTCTATACGAAATACTATCGATCAATGGTATAACATGGAACCCAAATTTTTTTACTAGCTGTTTGTTTTTTTTTTACCAATATTATTATAAATACATCCCAACCCCGTAGGGGAAGACACCTGTGACGCTTCCGGCGCCCCCCACTCCCTTGTTCACAGCCATGATGGGCTTTAACGGGGAAAACTATAAATACAATATTATTTTTATGACAAAAAAAGTCATTTCGGCTAGACGGTCTAACGGAAACAACATGAAAAAATGTCAAAATCTACGCGTCAGCCGGTGAAATGAACACCGGGAGTATAAATGACAGAGCTATTGTGACTGGTAGAAAAAATGTATAATCAACAGCGAATACTATTGTGAGACGTTAAATAATAAATTAATAATTAATTAATAAATGAGAGTTAAATCCGCAGTAAGGAGGGATCAACCCGGTTCTTTTTCTCAAAAGGAGTAATTTTTCTGCACTATAAAACCCATCCCCCACATCACTCAAAAAACACGGGGACCTATTCAAAAGTCGGAATGTGAAGTGTTGCCGCATTGATCTTACGGTCCAGATCTCGCACTACCAGATTTCACTTTTGTTCGATCCTCTCAAATAACATTTACTAACATGACACTAAGTTCGGCAAGAATAATCGGATCTATCCTTCTTCCATTCTATCACCCCTAACCAATCGCAGTCTTCTCTCCTCCCTCTCACTCTCTCGCTCTCTCTCTCTCACTCTCTCTCTGTGTGTGTGTGAGCGCGCGTCCTAAGCCTTTCCTGACTAAAGCGACACACATACAAAGATACCTTTTTCGTTCCCGCGGTCTCTGAAACCCTTCCTTGATACACACGTGTATCTAGAAGAAAATCAGTAATTGTTGTTTCTTGCTTCTAGTCGTATAGGACACACACAAATTTTAAACTCCCATTAAATACATAATTTTTTATTTAAATTTTATTGATTTTATATTGTGATTATTTCTGACGGTGAATTTTATGAAGACATATTAGTTATTAACAAATTATTAAGTACAAGATACATGTTATTAATTATTAATTAGTTGTAATTCATCTCAATTAAACTCTTACTTCAAATGAAAAAAAAAGTTGGCAAAGTATTTATTTTCCCGTATGACGGTCAAGTATAGCTTTTATAAAATAAAATATAAATTTTATGTAAGTAAAGAAAATAATTGCTTCTCATCTTGGGTCCGGAATGAAATATAGGTGCCAAAGCTATTTTAATTTTAATAGCTCTTTAACTGATGAAGACAAATAAAAAACATGTTAAGCCTACAAATTAAAAGAATTAGAAAGAAGAATATATATATATATTAGAAATGGGGGATAAATTTTAAGAAAACTTTTTCGAAACATATTCATATATAGAGGTTAAGTTTAACAAAAAAAATTTAAAATAAAGTTTTCTCTATATCTGTACCCTGTTTAATAAGATTGAAAAAATAAAAATAAAATTTTCAAAAACCTCTCTTTTTTCAAAAAAACTGTGTATTTTTTTTTTGAGAAAAAATGTACCCATTTCGTGATAACTCTCTTTTTCAAAAAAACTGTGTACTTTTTTTTGAGGAAAAATGTACCCATTTCGTGATAACTCCATACATGAAGTATAAACTTTCAATAAATTTGTGAACGATATTTACACTGAAGGGAGATAAAGAAAAAGAACAAAAAACATATTTGAATTCAATCGAAATTAAGTTTTTCACAATTTCCCTCCCGCCCCACCGATTCAAGAATTTTTGAAAAAAATGATTACGATTAACACCCCATATGCAGAAATATTTAAACCACATTTAAAGAAAATCAATTCCGTCAAATTTGATGTAAGACCAACAGCAGTGCAAGCTCATACGTATAAGTTTATATTATAAGTATCTACAGGGTCATTCACGGGAACCTGATGTTTTTAAAATAATCATAAAAAATTGAATATTTACTTTCAAAAAAATTTATTGGTACTGAAACTCTTGTTAAATCAAAGCGTTTGTTACTTACTCATGAACGAAAAATTATGTCCGGCAAGTGGTGTCCATTTTGGGCAATACATTGTTGTAGCCTTTCACGGTAACTGGCCTCAATTCTTTGCAGCATGTCTACATCAATCTGGGTAACGTGATGACGAATCGCGATCTTTAGGTCCTCCAATGTACGCGGTTTTTTGCCGTACACACGCGATTTCAGAAACCCCCACAGAAAAAAATCATAACTACTCAAGTCGGGGAACCGAGGGGGCCAAGGAATGTCTCCAAATCTGGAAACGATCCGTCCCAGAAACAAGTTACGGAGAACAGCCATCGTTGCCCACGCTGTGTGCGCTGTAGCTCCATCCTGCTGGAATAACACATTTTGAAAATCGATTCCCCGGTTTCGTAACTCGGGGATGAAAAACGTATTCAACATCGCAATGTAACGATCAGCTGTTACAGTTACGGCAGCGTCATTTTCTTCAAAAAAATATGGTCCAATAACACCAACCTTTCCTATTGCACACCAGACCGTCACCTTTGGGCTATGAAGTGGTCTCTCGTGAAGCCGATGTGGGTTTCTTTCTGCCCAATACCGGCGATTCTGTTTGTTGACGAAGCCATTCGGATGAAAATGGGCTTCGTCACTCATTAACAATAACAAATTTTCATTTTCTTCAAAAACGGTAAGCATTTGTCGACAAAATTGTAATAGCTGCGTGAAATCTTGCTCGTTTAACTGCTGCACGACGGCTATCTTATAAGGATGGAAATGCAGGTCTGTATGCAGAATTCGTCTTACCGTACTTGTGCTCATTTGAAGCGCTGCTGAATGCCTCTAAATAGAGCGGCGTGGGCTTCTGACAATGGCTTCCTTTACTCGTTCGATGTTCTCCGGAGTGTTAGCAGTTCGTCGGGGAGACCCGGTGGTTTTTTCTTCAATACTGAATCGCTTGTTCGAAGGTAGTTTACCCATCGCAATATAGTGTTACGAGAAGGGACACTTGCATTACGATGGATATTAAACTGACGGCGGAAATCTCGCCGAACAGCAGTTACGGATTCGTCATTTCGCACAAAACTG
This sequence comes from Lycorma delicatula, assembly GCF_047948215.1. Classification (NCBI taxonomy): domain Eukaryota; kingdom Metazoa; phylum Arthropoda; class Insecta; order Hemiptera; family Fulgoridae; genus Lycorma; species Lycorma delicatula. The sequence goes on from NC_134465.1 coordinate 44,995,867, forward strand.
TCATACGCGTACAGGCGTTGGTCTAGCGTCCACTGCTCCATCTCAACGACTAAAATGTAAATGCTATGAACAAAGGAAACGTCAGACACCAGCCACGTGCCCCTCCCACCACGAACGCCCGAGTACAATCCACTTCAAAAACATCCGGTTCCCGAGAATGACCCTGTACATATACACATATATATATATATTTTTTTGGTTTAAATCAGCGACCGCAAAAAGTAAAAAAAAAATATAATGTATATTTCGCGACCCCCCCCCCCAAAAACCCAATGAAACTTAGTTAAAACTATTCATCTGCGACCGTTTGATAAACTATAAAATGAAATATGAGAAATGAAAAAAATCACGTCTTATCCAAACAGAAATCAGACGGTTATCGGGGGGAAAGTGTTAACGCTGCTAATGGAATTTCGAGATGAATTAATAATATATTTTCAGGATAAACAAACGCCATTCTTAATTTTTATGCAGAATAATGAGTATACTTTGCTATTGACTAGCTTAGCCGATGTATTTTCGAATTTAAACGACTTGAATGTGAATTTGCAAGGACGTGTAAAAATTTTATTAATGACAAAGTTCATACTTTCAATAAGAAGCTTTCAAAGCAAAAATTTTGATATATTTCCACTAACTTACCAACCATATTGAGAAAAGATTTGTATGAAGAAGATACTATTGTACACCATAGATTAAATAGCACGAAGATACGTTTGCGTGAGCTAATAATTCAATCAACGGAGTATTTCTCGGAAGATAAATATATTTCTCGAAGAGATGGGTTCTGAATTCGTTCAATGAAAACGTTGTTGTAGCTGCTAAGTTACTGCTTGAGGTTCAAGACCGGCTTGTTGAAATGTCTGTCGGTAAAACGTTACATTTGAAGATGTAGATACGTTTTTGCTTGCTCATCGAAGTGAATACGGAAATTTAGTAACAGAAACGTTAAAAATATTTAATCTCTTTCGCCACGTCTTACCTCTCCGAAAAAGGTTTTTCGTCTACGGTTGGCCTAAAAACAAAATATAGGAATCGACTTTATGCACTTGAAAAGAATATGCTTTTGTGTGTTTCTAAAAAAGATCCACACGTGAAGAAACTTTTAAATGAAAAACAAACGCAATCATCTCATTAATTAATTTTCTTTAAACGTGTACTTATAAATGTAAGTAAAATGTTTATAATAAATTGTTTCCTTCTCGTAAATTTCATTATTTGTTACGTGTAAAGTTATAGGCTAATTTCACGACCCCCTTTTATTTCACTGAAACCCCCGTAAGCGTCGCGATCCCCCCACGTTGAGAAAGTCTAGATGAACTAGATGATGATAAACCCACCGGGTTGGTCTAGTGGTGAATGCGTCTTCCCAAATCAGCTGATTTGAAAGTCGAGAGTTCCAGCGTTCAAATCCTCGTAAAGCCATTTATTTTTACACGGATTTGAATACTAGATCGTGGATACCGGTCTTCTTTGGTGGATGGGTTTCAATTAACCACACATCTCAGAGACTGTACAAGACTACACTTCATTTAAAATCATACAAATCATCCTCATAAGTATTATCTGAAAGGTAATTACCGGAGGCTAAACAGGAAAAAAGTAAAAAAATTATGAACTAGATGAGCCGATCTCCGTGGCGCGAGTGGTAGCGTCTCGGCCTTTCATACGGAGCTCCCGGGTTCGCATCCCGGTCAAGCATGGCATTTTCACACACCCTACAAATCATTCATCTCACCTCTGAAGCAATACCTAACGGTGGATCCGGAGGTTAAGAAAAAAGATGAACTAGATTAATCCTAAAATATAAAAAATTTACAAAAAAAAACTCGATACTCATTGTTTAATATAGCTAGACAAACGAAATTAAAGGAGAAATAGACAACTTGTAAGGGAAATGAATGAGTAGATTTAATAATTAAATTAATGTTAATAGTAAAATATTTTGCGCTTTAATGAAAATACATATTTTTTTTTTAATTATTGGCTTTGTCGTTTCCCAATATGTAAATTTCATATAAAACCTTTTTTTTTGAAGTCGTTTAAAATGTTGTTCAAACTAAAGGAATAGGTTTTTATGTTTAATTCGTCTTATACGGACTCGTAAAAGAAGCATTTAAGATCAGACTTTAATACATCCCTTATCCTTTAATAATCAAATTAATCATCCTTTAATAATTAAATTAATGTTAATAGTAAAATATTTTGCGCTTTAATGAAAATACATATTTTTTTTTTAATTATTGGCTTTGTCGTTTCCCAATATGTAAATTTCATATAAAATGTTTTTTTTTTTTTTTTTTAAAAAAAGCTAAAAATTGGAATCTAAATAGAAATTATTAGAGAGAAGAAAACAACATAAATTTGAAGGACGGAATATTTCTCACATAAATCTATCAATCAACTGACACTCAGGCTATAGCTGTTCCTTTTAGGTTATCTTATATCTACATTAAATATAAAATTTTTACTTTAGCTACAATAACAAGATTAAGGTCACAAAAAATATCTAAAATAAAATTCTTCACGCTTTGATGCATCGATAATATTTAATTATTTTAGAAAAATACCAATAAAAACAAGAACATAAAAAAATATAACATAGCATTTCCTAGAAAAAAAAATTATTAATTTATCTATTTTAAAAGAACAGACAAATTAATCATATATATTGTTGCAATCATTATTAAATAACAGCATATAAATTCTTATCAATAAAACCCTTTCTTTTTTTTTGGAAGTCGTTTAAAATGTTGTTCAAAATAAAGGAATAGGTTTTTATGTTTAATTCGTCTTATACGGACTCGTAAAAGAAGCATTTAAGATCAGACTTTAATACATCCCAGTACGTAGAATTAATCGTTAGAAGTTTTCTTCTCAAATTTCTTCCACTCCTCCATAACTGGATAGGAATATATTAATATAAATATTGGAAGTTTGTTAACTTCCAAAGAACGCTTCATTTAAATAAAAAGTAAGAATTATTTTTTAAATAAATTATTTTAAGCTTCAAATAATGGGCAGGCAGGACTAGGTTTCATAATGAACAAGAAGATAGGAAAGAGAGTAGAGTATTTCAAAATGCATAACGATAGAATCATTGTAATAACGATAAAATCAAAACCTAAACCGACAACGATTGTTAACGTCTATATGCCTACAAGCGCCCATGATGATGATGAGGTAGAGTGTGTATACGAAGAGATTGATGAAGCAACTAAACACGTAAAAGGAGATGAAGATTTAATAATAGTTGGAGATTGGAATGCAAGCATTGGAAAAGGCAAGGAAGGAAATATAGTGGGTGAATACGGGCTGGGCAAAAGGAATGAAAGAGGGGACAGACTTATAGAGTTTTGCACGAAGTATAATTTAGTAATTGCCGACACCCAATTTAAAAATCATAATAGAATAATATACACTTGGAAAAAGCCAGGCGATACTGCAAGGTATCAAATAGATTATATCACGGTTAAGCAAAGATTTAGAAATCAACTAGTTGACTGCAAAACTTACCTTGGAGCAGACATTGATAGCGACCATAATTTGGTGATAATGAAATGTAGATTGGGGTTTAAAAACCTGAAGAAAAGGTGACACATGAATCGGTGGAATTTAGAGAAGCTTGAGGAAGAAGAGGTAAATAAAATTTTTGAGGAGGACATCGCAAGAGGTCTGAGTAAAAAAGATAAGGTAGAAAATGTAGAAGAAGAATGGGAGAATGTTAAAAAGGAAATTCTTAGATCAGCAGAAGCAAACTTAGGCGGAATCAAGAGAACTGGTAGAAAACCTTGGGTTTCAGAAGATATATTGCAGCTGATGGATGAACGTAGAAAATATAAGAATGCTAGTGATGAAGAAAGTAAAAGGAACTGTCGGCAATTAAGAAATGCTATAAACAGGAAGTGCAAACTGGCGAAAGAAGAGTGGATTAAAGAAAAGTGTTCAGAAGTGGAAAGAGAAATGAACATTGGTAAAATAGACTGAGCATACAGGAAAGTTAAGGAAAAGTTTGGGGTACATAAATTAAAATCTAATAATGTGTTAAACAAAGATGGTACACCAATATATAATACGAAAGGTAAAGTCGATAGATGGGTGGAATATATTGAAGAGTTATACGGAGGAAATGAATTAGAAAATGGTGTTATAGAGGAAGAAGAGGAAGTTGAGGAGGATGAAATGGGAGAAACAATACTGAGATCTGAATTTAAGAGAGCAGTAAAAGATTTAACTGGCAGAAAGGCTCTTGAAATAGACGGAATACCTGTAGAATTACTGCGCAGTGCAGGTGAGGAAGCAATTGATAGATTATACAAACTGGTGTGCAATATTTATGAAAAAGGGGAATTTCCGTCAGACTTCAAAAAAAGTGTTATAGTCATGATACCAAAGAAAGCAGGGGCAGATAAATGTGAAGAATACAGAACAATTAGTTTAACTAGTCATGCATCAAAAATCTAGTTTAACTAGAATTCTATACAGAAGAATTGAGATGAGAGTGGAAGGAGTGTTAGGAGAAGACTGATTTGGTTTCAGGAAAAGTATAGGGACAAGGGAAGCAATTGAGGGCTCAGATTAATAGTAGAAGGAAGATTAAAGAAAAACAAACCAACTTACTTGGCGTTTATAGACCTAGAAAAGGCATTCCATAACGTAGACTGGAATAAAATGTTCAGCATTTTAAAAAAATTAGGGTTCAAATACAGAGATAGAAGAACAATTGCTAACATGTACAGGAACCAAACAGCAACAGTAACAATTGAAAAACATAAGAAAGAAGCCGTAATAAGAAAGGGAGTCCGACAAGGATGTTCCCTATCTCCGTTACTTTTTAATCTTTACATGGAACTAGCAGTTAATGATGTTAAAGAACAATTTAGATTCGGAGTAACAGTACAAGGTGAAAAGATAAAGGTGCTACGATTTGCTGATGATATAGTAATTCTAGCCGAGAGTAAAAAGGATGAAGATGAAGAACTATTCACAGATGAAGAACTATCGCATGAAAATATGCAAGAACAAAACAAAAGTAATGAAATGTAGTAGAAATAACAATGATGGACCACTGAATGTGAAAATAGGAGGAGAAAAGATTATAGCGGTAGAAGAATTTTGTTATTTTGGAAGTAGAATTACTAAAGATGGACGAAGCAGGAGCGATAAAAAATGCCGAATAGCACAAGCGAAACGAGCCTTCAGTAAGAAATATAATTTGTTTACATCAAAAATTAATTTAAATGTCTGGAAAAGATTTTTGAAAGTATATGTTTGGAATGTCGCTTTATATGGAAGTGAAACTTGGACGATCGGAGTATCTGAGAAGAAAAGATTAGAAGCTTTTGAAATGCGGTGTTATAGGAGAATGTTAAAAATCAGATGGATGGATAAAGTGACAAATGAAGAGGTATTGCGACAAATAGATGAAGAAAGAAGCATTTGGAAAATATAGTTAAAAGAAGAGACAGACTTATAGGCCACATACTAAGGCATCCTGGAATAGTCGCTTTAATATTGGAAGGACAGGTAGAAGGAAAAAATTGTGTAGGTAGGCCACGTTTGGAATATGTAAAACAAATTGTTAGAATGTAGGATGTAGAGGGTATACTGAAATGAAACGACTAGCACTAGATAGGGAATCTTGGAGAGCTGCATCAAACCAGTCAAATGACTGAAGACAAAAAAAAAATTTATAATTTTATACGAATAAAATTTTTATAAAATAATTAAATACGTATATACAGAATGATTTAAGAAGACTATAAAACATTTTCAGGGCGTATTTTGTAAGTGAAAATAAAGAAAAAGGTTCATATAAGCACACGAAAACGTTTCGTTAGCGGGTAAACATATCGCGTCTGATTTCTGCGTTTCGTTAAAATTAAGCCAGATTGTAATTTTTGTGACCAAAATTAAGGGATAAATTTAATGGTTTCGTTTGAAATTAAACCTTAAAAATTGAAAAAATAAGTTCCCCGAACCGTATTTTTAATATTTTTTTTGAAAATGTACGGTACAAAAAACTGGGGTGAAAAATCGAATAAGACTGTGTGGGGGGGTACGACCGCTGTTTATCATGAAGCATTACAGACGTTGCATGAAGTTCCGTCGAGCTACACACCGACCAAAAGTTAAAATGGGAGAGCCAGCATCGTATTTTTTTTTAACAGAACTGAAAGTCTCCGTGGAAAATTTTAATTCCTTCATTCGGCCAACTCTACAGATAAATTGATCGGTACTATGTAAGCGAGTCACTTTTAATGTATTAGAATGAAATAAAAAGGAGATATTGACCGCGTACTAAATCTAATTTTTATCATAAAACAGACACTAAATGGTACATCATATTTATTTCGACTAATATTCGACGACAATTTTGTTCAACATTGGTCTACGATATGAGAAGTAAGAGACATAAGGCTTAATAAGCAGCGGTAGAGGTGTCGTTCACTGAGCTCGCCGTCTCAGCTTTTTTGACGCTCCCGAAACAGTCTCGCAACGGACATCGAGGTACCTGTGCGTGGCCTATAACCTCCCCTTTCCGAGATAAGTGTAATTTATATTTCCAGCTGGCATTTGTGCTGAGCCTGACATATTGCATTTTTATACTTTTTTACATGATTATTTTAATTCTTTACACGTAAATATTGTCCATAATATACTTATTATTACTTAAATCGATCTATCTCGACGTACTCTAAACCTAAACACGCGAATCACCGCGCTATCACATCTAAGTCGTGACCTACACTGAATGAAAATGAGCGAGAGTTTTAGCCGATGGGCGCTGTGTCCCCTCCCCGCCAATCCGTTCACCGGTGACGCAAACTCAAAGTCGTATCGGCGAGGTGACCGTGTAAATTATAAAATGACATCACATTTACGTCTCCGAGACTAATATTTAGGAAGTTATTAAGGCAGGAGATATAGACCTTTTCGTTAAGCCCACCGGGTTGGTCTAGTGGTGAACGCGTCTTCCCAAATCAGCTGATTTGGAAGTCGAGAGTTCCAGAGTTCAAGTCCTAGTAAAGTCAGTTATTTTTTATACGGATTTGAATACTAAATCGTGGATACCGGTGTTCTTTGGTGGTTGAGTTTCAATTAACCACACATCTCAGGAACGGCCGAACTGAGAATGTACAAGACTACACTTCATTTACACTCATACATATCATCCTCATTCATCCTCTGAAGAATTATCTAAACGGTAGTTACCAGAGGCTAAACAGGAAAAGAAAGACTTTTTTGTTACGCTACAACTTTCTGTTCTAGTACTCGTATGTTTCGGTGTGATTTTAAAGACGTTTCACATCAAAAACCTTTTCACAGAAATACGACGTGTCGAAAAAGATTAACATTTTGAATGCCTCTGTAACTAATTTCCATATTCACTTCGACGAGCGAGCCAAAACATAATTAAATCTTCGCATGTGAGTTGTAGTTGTTACATTTTATCGGCAGACATTTCCATGAGCCGGTCGTAAATCTCAACCGGTAAATTAGCAGTCGCAAAAACGTTTACATTAAACAGATCCAGTACCCATCCGTACTAGAAAACATTTTTATCTTCTGGGATATACTCCACCAACTGAATTTATTTTACGTTCTTACATGACGTTCCCACAGCGAATATTATGCTGGAAAACCAAATTAAAATCAGTACGTACACATCAAGTCGGAACCTGTCAATCGCTCATCTTTGTACACTTCATACGTACATGTTCATACTCGTAGCTATCGACGCAGCTACTTAATTTTAACTAGGTTTCATTCGATTGTGGTTGAAGGGTGGTCGTAAAATATTGATTATATATATTTTTGTTACTTTTTAGGGGATGTGGGATGTATTTTGTAAAAAGGATGAGAATCAGAGGATTAGGAAAACAGTACATATATTTAGATTTAAAAATATCTTTAAAATATTTAATAGTACATAATAATCCTTCAAATTAACTGCCATAGGTTATAATAGTTAATTTTAACTGTTAGGCAGAATAGTTAATATAATTCTTTACATTTTCATTTTATAACTATATCCAGTACTAACGATGTAGAGATATCTGCCAGAGACAAATATAGAGAAAACAAAGAAAATATAACAAATAATAATCAAGTGATTTTTGTTTCATAAATAAATTTGCAAATTCCTAGAATATATATATATATAGGTCATTAAATACGTTTTCAGTATACTCAGCTATGCGTAGTAGAAAATAGATAAGCAATAGAATTAGTGAGCGTATGTAAATTTCAATTTATTTTTAACTGTATTTATTTACAATTTGTACTTGACATTCATAAGTGACAGTTGATAGATTTTAAAGAAGAAATGAAATATATTTCATTTCGCATATAGCATAAAAATAACATACGATATATAAAAAACTTACTCCTTCAAACGCTACGATATAAATAAAAATGAGTAAAACATTTACCACTCTAAGCATATAGCCAGCAAATGAATTTCACAAAATATTTATTTATTTATTCAAAATTTACCGCTTGTTATATCACTAAAAATGATTTATCCAAAATTGATTTCCTAAAAAAAAAATTTTATACGTTGAAATTTAAGAAAAAAAATATCATAGGCAATATATGATGATACTCTGACATGAAATATTTTATTATAATTTATATTTCCGTCTAAAATATAATATTCATTTTGGCAGTTCTTCAAACATTTATCATTATTTAAAAAACATAAAAACTGAGTCATTAGATTACAGTTTGGCAACTGAAAATATGAATCGTGCACTCCAAATTTACGAATTTTAATTCTAATATTTTTACGACGTTTACGAAAGATCAACTTTAATTTTTTTCCTGGCAATCTGAATATTTGTTGGTTTTAAAATAATTCATATGAATATTTTAATTTATTTGATTATACAGTTATACCGTAAAGTTTTACGGTACACTATATAAAACATACTAATCGGGTCTCATTTTGAATGATGGGGATTTTTGTAGAATTTGACGTTTGTTGACCCTTCTCTAACAAAAAAAAAAAAAAACAAGGTTTTACCATTGAAAGATTCTAGAAAGATTGATTTATTTTTAACCTTTTATCAAACACATAAGAAATTATAAACAATGCAATATATAATGATACAGTAAAATACTATTTTTATCTTTTGTTTATTTTTTAACCGACTTCAAAAAAGGAGGAGGTTATTAGTTATGCAATATCTACGATTTTAGTAAACCAATTTTGATGTTTTTTTAATCGAAAGAGTATATATTCGGAATTGTCCCACATAAATTTTAATCAAATCCGTTGATAATCTTAAGAAAAATACAAAAAACCGAACGGCTCGACACCCTTAGCCGCTGACCGCTCGCACCAGTACCTCGTTGCTCTCTTCCCGTATGACAAACATATTAATAAGAGTGTATATTATCGTTGTTCAATCTCTGTGGAATTTCTTTCTCTATTTTTCTTCCTTAAACAATCATTTCTTTTTTTGTCTTCTAACTCCGTATAAATATTAAACCTACATTTAATATTTATATAAAATGATGAAAAAGTGTATTATCCCTAATTGAAAAATTATAATATAAATATTTACATTTACATTATGCAATAATAAATTTTAATTTTGCAATATTAAATAATTAGTCATCCTTCCAACCTACTTAATTCTGTATGTAGCAATTTAAATATAATTTTGTAATAAATAATATTTTATAACTATTATAAACTTTTTTTTTAACCGGATACTTGCAAACCTACTCCAAATGTCTACTCGCAATAATAAAACTCATAAATTGGATAGTTTACGCAACCTCATCATCTCTATCACAATTTTCTTTTCATGTAGTCTATTTAATAATTTATTTGGATTCAAATCAGACAAGGCGATACCCTCTAAAGTTTTGACTCGCAATAAATCTGTATTTTGGCAAAATGTTTCATTCCGAGGTCTATCACTGCCATGTCAAGAGTTGTACTCTTCAGGAATGATTCCTGAAAGAGGTCAGTAGCTCTTTCAGTAGCTATTAAGGACGTAGTTCAGGAAGACTTAAACTGCCATATCAACATCATTTAATCTTCTGAGTACTGCTCAGCTGAAAGCAATGGAAAACTACAGCTGTTTTTTCCCCAAGAAAATTTAGCTCTCTGCATTTTCATGTAATAAAAATGGAGGCGCCTTTCTTGGTAAAATATTTTGAAGGTAAATTGGTCCGCCGTTTGGATCTCCGGGTGGGGACTATTAAGGAAGTTACTAAAAATTAAAACATAACATTCTAAGAGTCGGAGCGTGAAATGTTAGAAATATAAAAAAGGTTGGTAGATTAGAAAATTTAAAGAGAGAAATAGGAAAGTTAAATGTCGCTGCACTAGGAATTAGCGAGGTTCGGTGAGAAGAGGAAAACGAATATTGGTCACGTGATTTTAGAATAATTAACTCAGCGTCAAATAAAGAGCAAGCAGCAGTAGGTTTTGTAATGAACAAGATAGGAAAGAGAGGAGAGTATTTCAAAAAGCTTAAAGATAGAATTATTGTAATCATGATGAATTCAACCCTAAACCGACAACAACTGTTAACGTCTATATGCCTACAAGTGCCAATGATGATGAAGATGAAGTAGGGTGTGTGTACGAAGAAACTGACGAAGCAATTAAACGTTAAAGGGGATGAAAATTTAATAATAGCTGAAGATTAGAAAGCAAGCATCGGAAAAGGCAAGGAAGGAAATATTGTGGGTGAATACGGGCTGGGAAAAAGAAATGAAAGAGGGGACAGACTTACTGAGTTTTGCAGGAAGTATAATTTAGTAATTGCCAACACCCAGTTTAAAAATCATAATAGAAGAATATACACATGAAAAAACCAAGCGATACTGCAAGATATCAGATAGATTATATCATGATGGTTGAGCAAAGATTTAGAAATCAACTCGTCGACTGCAAAACTTACCCTGGAGCAGATATTGATAGCGACCATAATTTAGTGATAAAAAGATGATAAAAAACCTGAACAAAAGGTGTCAGATAAATCGGTGGAATTTAGAGAAGCTTGAAGAAGATGAGGTAAAGAAGATTTTTGAGGAGGATATCACAAGAGATCCGAGTAAAGAAGATAAGATAGAAAATATAGAAGAAGAATGGGAGAATATTACAAAAGAAGTTCTATTATCAACAATGAGAACTGGTAAAAAAACCTTGGATATTAGAGGATATATTGCTGCAGGATGAGCATAGAAAGTATAAGAATGCTAGTGATGAAAAGGGTAAAAAAAACACCTATCGACAATTAAAAAATACTATAAACAATAAGTGCAAATTAGCGAAAGAATAGTGGATTAAAGAAAATTAATCCACTAATCAAAAAGTTAAAGTAATTTGTCAAAAGCAGAATGATAAATCATTGATAAAATAAACGGAGCGTACAGGATAGTTAAGGAGAATTTTGTGGTACATAAATTAAAATCTAATAATGTGTTAAATAAAGATGATATAACGATTTATAATACGAAAGAAAAGGTTGATAGACGGGTGGAATATATTGATGAGTTTTACGGAGGAAATGAATTAGAAACTGATGTTATAGAGGAAGATGACGAAGTCGAATAGGATGAAAAGAGAGATGTAATACTGAGATCTGAATTTAATACAGCATTAAAGGTGTGAATGGGAGAAACGCTCGTGCAATATACAGGAAACCTGCAGAATTACATATGTAATTCATTTATTTGTAATACATATTACATTTACAGAAATAGTACAATTATTATGATTAATCATTGTTTAATAAACGAATTCGGGCCGGTAAGAGTTTTGTAACAAATTTTTCTATTTTTGCTTATTATATGGAACGCTTAAACATTGTTTATTATCTATTGTTATATATCTAATAACTATTACACATATTTTTTTTAACAAAATTCTATATTAATAACAAATTTTGATAATAAAAATGTCTTGCCTTTTTTGATATCAGTATGAATTTGTTACAAACAGTTTTATTTATATTACAGTAATTTTTGTTTTTTGAACGGAAGAAATATCTTTTTTTTGCTTTTTTGCAATTGTACCAGGTAGAGACCGAACTCACCTTTTAAGTTTAACTCAGTCCCCACCCTGCAAGAGGTCACCACCACCTCTGAACAAACATGCAGAGGGACGAACAGGGATCAGACAACCTCTACTCACTCTCGTCCGGCTCCTTATCACGAAAAATGGCCTCCACCACGGCAGCTATCCACGCAAATTCTTCGTGAATGAGCAGTATACAACATGCTCGAAAATGGATGGTTTTGTCCACCTACTATACGTACTAACATAACATATCGACTTACTAGTCGATATCTTAGTAATCACGCTTTCAGCCACCAACTCCTCGACTACTGGGCGCCGTACATCATACCAACGCCCACACCAGAACACCATGTGTTCCGGGGAGTCGACGACTGCACAATAGCTACATAGGGGGGAAGCTCTTTTCCCAATCCTATGCAGGTAACCAAAGCACCACGGGCGCCAAAGCACCCGTGACCACTTAGAAACTGGGTGAGTTCGTACGACAGGTTTCTGGACTTCTTCCCTTACCAGGTCTTGAGGTCTGGGATGAGGATCTCGTCCATCCATCTGTCTGCGACGCCTGCCACATCTCTTGCCACTACTCGATAAGCAAATCGCGACCGATACTTCGTAAAGTACCCCGTTGTCTCATCACCCTCTCCTCTACCATGAAACTCAGGGGCGACACCCCGAAGAAATATCTGCGAGACTCTTACCGTACGGTTGACAAATTCATTGTAATTTTTCTGGATAATATTTACAATATTTATTTAAAATTAAATAAATTTTATTTAACATAAGGGACCCGAAGCCATACAGGCCGTGGTACGAGACTATTTGTCTAACCGTACGGCTCTGTTTAAAGATGCGCACCTAGTTGTGAAAAAATCCGTCACCAGGGGAAGCCCGCAGGGTTCCGTTCTCGGTCCCCTGCTGTGGAACCTGGTGTTCGATGGATTTCTGGGGTTGACATTCCCAGAAGGAGTCACGGCCCAGGCTGTCGCCGATGACTGTCTCCTTTTAGTTCGTGGAAATTCACGACCACAGCTGGAAAGTAGAGCGCAGGCGGCCCTGTCAACCGCCGAAGGCTGGATGGACATGCAAAATTTAAAGATTTCTGTGCCCAAGACGAAGTTTATGCTTCTAAAGGGCGCAGACAAATTATCATGCAGTCGAAACCCCCACATTAAATATAAAGGCTGTGTAATCAGCCGAGTAAGGGTTCATAAGTACCTAGGTGTTTTGTTTGATGATAAGTTGCTTTTTAGCAACCACATCAAACAAGTTGCGGCGTACGCTGTCTCTGTGATGTACAAACTTAGAAGGATTGCTCGAAAAGACTACGGGCTGTCTGGTCGCCAAATGTACTTAGTGTACCGAGGTGTCTTCGAGAGTATGATCGCATACGCGGCGCCAGTTTGGGCGCATAGGTTGGATAGAAATAGAGCACTGCTTCTAAATTTAAGGAGTGCCCAGCGCAGAGCCTTAATTGTATGCACTGGTGTTTTTAAAACAACCTCCTATGAAGCTACTACCGTATTGGGAAAGGCTCTCCCAATCGATTTAGTGGTGAAAGTTCGAGCAGCCATGTGGAAGTTGCGAAGAGGTCGGGAAACCGAGGTATTTGGGATGCGGTTTCGGGCCGGGCTAGAACCGGAACGGAACGGTGATCACAATGCACCGGGTCTAAATTTCGAACAGTTGCCCATTTCCCGCCTGCGGAAGAGGCTTTGGGGCCTCGCGATGGAGGCATGGCAGCATGAATGGTACACCACGTCTAAGGGAAGATCTCTGTATAGATTTATACAGGATCTGGGGGGATGGTATGCCTCAAGTTCATTTTTAAGGGCGGCGGGTGCCCAAGTGCTCACCAACCACGTGAATTTGATGCAATATCTGTTCAGGTTTCGCCTAGCGGCTGATGAGTTGTGCGTCTGTGGGGAGGTCCAGTCAAACGAACACCTAATGTTCGACTGCCCTGCTCTTGGGGGGGCCAGAGACCGGGCCACCCTGGAACTTAGAGATCAGGGGGAAAACTGGCCGCTCATAAACGGCGAGTCAATGTGGCGTGAGCCGCATTGTCGGACCGTGTGGGAGTTCCTCGATGAGGTTGCGATGTTCAACCGTCATCGGTAGTTTAAGTTTAATTTTATGGGGATTTATTGATTCCTGTGGCGTGTCGGTGGAAAACCTTCCTGGAAATAATGGCTGCCATCAGCCAATAAAGCTCCAAGCGCTTAAATGGTGGACAGACACTAGCTGGCAAACAGCGACCGAGGCGTGGCGGTTTAAATTACCGTCTTTTTTATTTTGTAACTTTTATAGTTTTAATTGTAACAAGGGGTGCGCCTCCCCGATTTAGTTTTAATGTGACAAGTGAGCGGTAGGGACACATAGGCGGGTGCTGTACGGCGCCCAACTTAACCGCTCACGCAAGATAGGAGCTCATTAGGAGCAATTAGGATAACGAGGTCGCAAATCTGTTTCGAGGCTCAGTAGCCGTTTATTGGCACAGTACATTTGGTCTATGCTCTAGGGCGACCGAATGGGGTGGTGGCGGGAGAAATGCCAGCTAACCAAATTAACATAAGGGACAGCGCTGAGAAAGTTGTATATTCCCGTTGGCTTTGTTTGAAAGAATTTTTATCTTAATTTACTTTTCTAATCTATTTCAGTAACAGTGGAGCATACAACTGTATTTGTATGTTACAGACTAATTAATAATTGTTATGTTTACTTTCTTTTGTTATATTTTCTTTATGTTTATATTTTTACGAAGAAAACATTAATAACAGAAAAGGCTTACGTAATAATAATTTACTTAAACTAAGAAAGGATCATTAATAAATAAAATGATAAGTAAATATAAAATTTAAAGATAAACTCATTTAAATAGATCTCACTATTTCATTTATCGTACAACAAATTGCGCTTAGAAATTTTATCATAGACACGCACTGGTGTATCGCATATAGGGTTACATATCTGTATATTTATCAAATAAAACAACCGCTCGAGTGTATTCTTCGGTTTGTCTCATTTTTTTTCATTATTGCTTTTACAATAAAATTCGTGCTGCGACCAAAAGGTCAAAAGGGGATTAGAATGTCGAGGTCTCTGATAATATTACCTCTTTCCCTTCGGATATTTTTACTTTTGTTTTTATTTATTAACGCGTGCGACCATACATACACACATATTTTTTTTTTGCTAGTAATCTTAAGCGAATATTTTCTACATCATCCATAGGAAGCGGGCAATGATATTTCTGAACTTTCCTAAAATTCGTGTAAATGTTTTTAAACGCTTCTTCCACGAAGTAATAAAGTAAAAAATTGTTTTAACTAATAATATTTTATAATAAAAAATAAAAACGTTTTATTAAACCAATTTATAAAAAATAATCATACACCATTCTGTTATGTGGAAAAAACCTTTTTATAATTTAAAATGTCATATTGTTCTTCTGGGATTATATTTTTAAAACTTTTCCATTTAAGCCTAATTTAGAAGAAAAAAATGCATAAGAAACCTGCTATAATTATACAGAGTGATTCACGAAGAATATGACATACTCAGGACACATTCTACGGATAAAAATTAAAAAAAAAGTTCATATATATAAACATAGGTTTGGAAAAGTTGTCATTGGAAAAATGTAGGTGTATCGCCTTCACTGGAAGAAGAGTACTGGATCCTATTACTATTTTCATCGATGGTAAAGTTATAGAAGAGGTGCATAGTTTGAAATACTTAGGAGTTACCTTCCAGAGGAATTGTAGATACACTGACATATAAGTAACATATGTAGGAAGACTGAAGCAGTGGTAAAGAGTCTTAACATTATAATGGCAACGCAGAATGGCCCTAGAGCATCAAAACGCAGATTGTTGATGTCAACGATAGTATCCTCGTTGATGTATGCTGTTCCCGTATGGAGTCACGCTATAGATATCAGGCGTAACAAGGAGAAGTTAGCGAGGGTGCATAGGAGAGGGCTCCTAGGTGTGGTGGCCGCGTATAGGACAGTGTCCTATGAAGCCCTTTGTGTTCTCGCCGGAGTACTGCCGATAGACCTCATCGCGAGATATAGAGTCGAAAGATCGAAGGGCAGAGCAGATCAAGAGGCCAAAGATGAAGTCAATACTACCTGGCAGGAGAGGTGGACTACTAACGGTGTGGGTCGCTAGACAAGACAACTCATCCCGGAGATCGAACCATAGATAAGAAGAGTTTTTGGCGAGATGGATCACTTTTTAACGCAATTTTTCACCGGGCATGGCTCATTTAATAATTACTTAAATAAAGTAGGAAGGAGAACAGAGGCGATCTGCATGTATTGCGAAGAGATCGACGATGCAGAACATACTTTCTTCATATGTGAAAGATGCGCCACCCTCAGATTTGACATGGCGATCGACGGGATGACTCCCGAAGCTATAGTACCTTTTATGACTAGTCGGGAATCCAACTGGAAGAAAATAACGTGTTACACCAGACAGATCTTATCGCAGAAAAACATCGACGAAAGGGTTTTTGATTTAGGTTAGGGAAGGGAGGACAGCCTCAGCGGGGAGGGCCGGCATGCCGTGGTGTGTCGGTTCCAATGAGCCGCTGGGGACTCCTGGGGATATAGTTTAGGGAATAATAGAATAATAAAACACAAGATATAGAGAAAAGACCTCGACACCACGTCACGACACTCCAGGTATATCGTGGTGTCTGAAAGGGGCATATAAAATAAAAGATTACTCTCAAAAAGAGCTACCGGTAGGCCGACCTGCCATGCCAGTATATAGCTGGTAGGCAGGAAGGCCTATTTGAGTATAAAGACACTCCCCTGGGTGGCGTAATACCAACAAGTCGGTCCGGCCCAGGGGAGCTGAGAGAGAAAAAAAAAGGTTTGGAAAAGCTTCATTAGCGATTGATAGCTGGTGAAAGATTGTGGTAAAATTAAGCCAAACTGTAATTATTGAAACCCAAATTAAGGGATAAATTTAGTGGCTTTATGAGAATTCTGACCTAAAAATTTAAAAAAAAAAATAGTTTTCAGAATTATATATTTATTATTTTTTGAGAAATTTAGGGTAAAATAAAAAATAACGGGGTCAAAAAACACTGTAATTTATGTTTGAAGTAAAATAACTTTGTTAAATCAGTAAAACTCATAAAAGGTTTAAACAAAAACTTGTAAAGAATTTCATTTTGAGTAAAATTGTTGAATAAAGTCCACAAAAACGAAATATAAATGTAAGAATATCGAAGCTTATTAAAACATATCAAAATGTGGCAGATTTAATTAGATATTAAACGAAATAAAATTTTCAATATTTTGTTCCGAAGCGTCTCTGAACCTTTATACAGATTTTCTTGCTTATTTTTACCAGTAGAACAATTCTTAAAAGTTTGCTACATTCTTCGTGAATCAGCAGTGTACAACATGCTCGAAAATGGGCGGTTTTATCCATCTACTATACGTACTAACATAAAATATCGACTTACTAGTCGATATCTTGATAATCACGTTTTCAGCCACCAACTTGCCGAACTTCTCGACTATTGGGCGCCCACACCAGAACACCACGTGCTCCGGGGAGTCGACGACTACACAATACCTACATAGGAGGGGAAGCTCTTTTCCCAATCCTATGCAGGTAAGCGCCAAAGCACCCGTTGGCATTCAGAAAGTTAATTTATGTCCACTTAAGGCATGATTTGTTTATGCAGTATTTTTTTATACAACTCAATCCGATTTGAAGAAAAATAATAAGCAAAGAAACAAGTTATGAATTTTCCTTCGTCAAACTTGTGTTTACTTTTGTTACCTCACATACTACAGGGCTATCGTAAAAGAATGGTGCGGTTTTGAACATGGTTTAAATTAAAACAGAGTTACTTACAGTTTATGTTTTTTATTTTTCAAATTTGTCGTCTCAAACATTTTTTTTACATAATTAATAAATTTCAATATGTGCGCACTTAGTCGCTCGACAAATGTCCAAACGATACTCAACTTCTCTCCAAACATTAGTTAACATTTCTTCGTTAATGTTTGTCATTATTGCTTCATTAATCCTGTTTTTTTTAAGCGGTTTAGGTCGCGAATTTTTTGTGTATAAACAACGCTTTTGATGTACCTCCACAAGAAAAAATTGCAAGGTGTCAGGTCTGAACTCCTTGGAGGCCAAAGTATCCTATCTAGATCAACCCGGTGGGTACAGTTAGCAGTACTGCTTTATGCAAAGGCAGCCTTGCCAATCAGTCATCGTAAATAGTGGAACGACCAACAGCGTCCTTTTTCCATAAAAATGTTTTACAAAACGAACGATAGTTTGGAAGGTGTATAGAGGGAATCTGAAGTTTAAAAAAACTACAAAATAATTCACGATTTAGAAAAGTTAATAGAAATTTTTGAGCAAATATTTGTTACGTATACGTTTAATGAAAATACAGAAAATTCAGCTTGTTTTCCTTAATCCTTTACTAATTATTATTTAAAAATTCACCGATACGTAATATTGTTTGTACAAAAGAAAATATTTTATATTTTAAATAGATTGATTTGTGGGAACATCTTTTAAGAAGTTCGGTAATTTACTAAAAATGGCTCAAAATCATAATACAGCTCTTTCTTGTACATAAAAGTAACGAGTTCGGTTAGACAAATATAGTTCTGTTATCTAAGCCACCGGATTGGTCTAGTGGTGAACGCCTTCCCAAATCAGCTGATTTGGAAGTCGAGAGTTCCAGCGTTCAAGTCCTAGTAAAGCCAGCTTTTTTTACACGGATTTGAATACTAGATCGTGGATACCGGTGTTCTTTGGTGGTTGGGTTTCAATTAACCACAAATCTCAGATATGGTCGAACTGAGAATGTACAAGACTACACTTCATTCACACTCACACATATCATCCTCATTCATCCTCTGAAGTATTATCTAAACGGTAGTTACCGGAGGCTAAACAGGAAAAACGAAGTTCTGTTATCTGGTTTCACATTAATATTTTTAATTTCCCGATAGCGCTGCAGCTTTAGAAGGAAAATTATTGTAATCGGTCCAATTTGGGCATAAGCGGTTTTCACCGGATCTAGACGTTTTCAGAACTAAGAAATCCAAAAAACCGGATGGAAATTTTCCGGTAGTTAATGTTCATATGTACGTGCGTATGTGTTCGCTCTTACACATCCATACATTTCCAGAACTACTGGACCGATTTGGTCCAAAATTGGTCATATTACTTCTATATATGAGGCAACGATGACATTAAATTTTCACCTAAAAACATCAACGGGATGAGGCTGTAAAGCAAGATCACCCCCAGTAACTCGAGATTTCGCGTAATTAAGAACATATCTTTCTTAGGCGTAGCAGACGACTATGTCAGCTGTACGTTAGTGCTGCCAGCCTTTGAAATATTAACTAAAAATACTTTGGTTTGCAACCAAAGTATTTTTAATAAATTAAAAATTAACAATATTTGCAAAATCGTACTCCCACCCTCAAAAAAATGCTCTAAACTGGTAGCTAAGTGAGCATAACCTGTCACCACAAGGAACACTAGTGACACATCATGGAATTACCCTTTTTCCCCTGTGAAAAAATTCCTTTTCGCGCCATCCTATCTGACGGGAAATTTGAAATTTCACAGGGTTGGAAACCAAAGTATTCTTTGCACTTTAAATAATAATTATTTATTTTATTTAGTTAATATTTCAAAGGCTGGTAGCACTAACATAAAGCTGACATAGTCGTCTGCTACGTTGAAACGTCTCAGGTAAGCGTTAAAATTAAATAAATTAATAATATTTAAAGTGAATTAGTGTACGTCGGTCTGGCCGAGTCTCGAACTCGATCGCCCGGTCGACTCGGTACCTAGTGCGTTAAGCCTCGCGGTTACAACGGTCTAACACAATCGAAATTTGTTTTACGTAAGTTGTGATATTACATTAGTTTAGTTAGTGCCTACCGTCGCCACTAGTACCACCACACGCGCACGCGAATTAAATACGATATGCGTGCGTGCTTTATTTACAATCATCGAATTAAATGAACGTTAAAATATATATTTTAAAATGATAAATATTTAAAATTAAGTTTTGTGTGTAAGTCATTCATAAGAATCAATCCGCAGTTGTAAGACTTTATCGGAAGCCGCGTGAATTGAAAGTCATTCACTGGGGGTTCTGATGCACCGCATACACATATAACTTATTTTAAAATATTTATTATTTTATTTAGATATAACAGCTTTTCATTTTAGAGATAATTTCCTAACTCATTAATTGAAATGAAAACTAAAAATCACAACCTTTAACAGGGCTTTAAAATTTATTTAAGGGGTGGAAACCCCTTTCTTTAATTAGAATTCTAAGACAGGGATGGGTCTTTAATATTTTTGGTTCAGAGCCAATATTTCAAACCTGTACCGGTTCGAGGTACGCAATCCAATATAAAGGATATTTTACGTTGCAATTTTAAATACAATTTACGTTGCTTTTATAGGTTTGTATTTCAGTCCTAAGCAAAGAAAAGAGCGTAACTAATCATTATACTCGTACGTATACTACTTTTATGTTAAGGTAACCGAGCCCGTTTACCCCCCCACTCTAAAGTTAGAGGCAGGCAAATTAAGAAGATCCAGAACCGGCGGGGCCGACCTGCCACTCCGGACCTACTGCCGGCATGCGGGAGACCCGTTAGAGTCGCAAGGACACGCCCCTGGACTGAGTTATGCTTGACTGCAGATCCGGTCCTGAGGGTAGGAAAAAAAGTTATGGGAGATTTTATCAATTTTCCTTAACATTCTTTTGCGATCATATTTAAATCCTTTGTCGCGTAATAATTTATTTATTAAGTTTTGTAACTTATTGAAAAGGTTTAATTTAAGAAGAAAAATGAGATACGCCCGTTTGACTAAGGAAATTCTTAAACTGTTTAGTATTTACTGAATTCAATTATATAGCATTTACTACTCGTTCTACAATTTATTTATTTATTTATTATAAATAAATAAAGGTGTTTTACATGGGATATCTTAGAAACTAAGAGAGATACAGTTCTGGTCTCTATTTTTTTTCGATTTCCCAGCTCAAAAACCATAATAAACAATTGAATTTGCCCCTTAAATGACCTTCCCAGAATTTCAGAAAGCCTTAATTTACCCAGAGGAATTGAAACTCGGGCGAAATCTTTCACCCTCTATAACTCGCTAACGAAGCGTTTTCGGACCTATGTTTATATGAACTTTTTTCTTATTTTTAGCCTCTAGAATGAGTTGTCAAAATATTGTCCTATCCTCCAGAAATACCTCTGTGTGTGTGTGTGTGTGTGTGTGTGTGTGTGTGTGTGTGTGTGTGTGTGTGTGTGTGTGTGTGTTTGGGTGTAGGTGTATATATATATATATATACTTTCTTACTATCACTTTCTTTTGGACACGATAACTGACGTAATTTTACGCCATCACTTGCAAATCACTATAACTTCAACCCGGTGGGTTGAAGTTATAGAGCTGGAGGTATAATAGTGTACGTGCAAAATGACATTCATTCCAGTTAAGGTCGATGAGGCTAGTTTGTTATCGGTTGACGGTATTAGTTTATCTTTGTATGTTGATAATTATGTTTGTAATATTTTTTTTTCTTTTTATAGATATCATTGGTCGACAACGGAAATATTTATTAATGAGTTACGTAATTTCTTAAATATTCTCCAAATTCTACTGTTTTGGCTGTTTAAATCCATCCAAATGAAACCGTCCTTCATCTGTGAAAAATAACGAATCCATAACATTAATTCCCTCGCGCAGAAATCGACGGAACCGTTGACAATATTGTAGCCGTTTTTCTTTGTCAGGCTCAAGAAGTCGAAGAAGCGTTTGAATGCGATAAGGTCGTAACTGTAATCGTTTGGTCGCCCGATGAACAGTCGATTTAGACAAATTAATTTTAAGTAGACAAACGTCTGATCGATTTATTTGGCGAGGCGAGTAATCGGTCTTTGATTTCAGTGACTGTATCTGTATTCAACACTGACGCAGATCTTTTGTGTTCCTTGTTATTAACAGAACCGGTCTATCTAAATTTTTCAACTAACCTTATAATACTGATGTTTTGTTAGGAGCCGGTTTATCTGGGTACTTAAGGCAAAACAAATCTTGCACTGCAACCGCTGATTTCGTACTGAAATACGACTCGACAATGAAAACACGTTCATCTAACGAAAACACCATCTTGTCTCTAGCAATACACTGAACGTTATGATTGCATTGTTGTTACTATCGGTAGTGTTCTACTGCGTCGCCGCGATGTTCAGATGTTGGACGAGTACATTTCAGTAACGAGTAGGGAAGTAAGCTTGACTTTTGAAATTTCATGGATGAGTGATTTATGGGTTGCGTTTTATACGGGACACCCTGTATTTTGCAACGTAACTTTATAGTTTATCCACAGAGATTTACTAGATATTGTATACTGAACCTATCATTACCAATTTTGCATCAAAACCTTTGTCATATTTAAAGAAGTTATGTAGTTACTGAATTCTTTAAATATGACAAAGGTTTTGATGCCAAATTGTTAATGATAGCTTCAGTATATAATATCTAGTAAATCTCTGCGGATGAACTATGAAGTCACGTTGCAAAATAGAGCTGAGGTCGCATCCCATGCTTTTCATTGCGGTCTTACGAAAATAGACAAATTTATACATATTATTTTCTATTTATGTTTACTGGGTTTTATATTTTTTTAAATCAAGTTATAATTTTTTTATTTTATATTTTTTAGTACGATGTTTAAATATTTAAATACTACCTAGATCGACGCAAGATTTTATTGTGATCGTTATAGAACATCTTGAAAATTTGAATAAAAAACGGGAGTTTGCGATATCTCGTACAGGGTGTTCGAAGCGTTACGTTAGTTGATCGACTACATCGATGTTCATCCTAATAATCTTTTCTTTCTTTTTCCTGTTTAGCCTCCTGTAACTACCGTTTAGATAATTCTTCAGAGGATGAATGAGGACGATACGTATGAGTGTAAATGAAATGTAGTCTTGTACATTCTCAGTTCGACCATTCCTGAGATGTGTGGTTAATTGAAACCCAACCACCAAAGAACACCGGTTTCCACGATCCCAACAACCTACAGCGCAAGCATATTACTCCTCTCCACCTTCTGCGCATGAGCAAGTGGTAACCTTGGAACGAAAGTGAGCTAAGAAATCATGTAAAAAAAAATTTAAATACTGTACTGAAAAGGAATAAATAATTTTCCTACTACGCGACTCAATTTAATCTTTGAAATTTACTTTTTAAAATTAGCGAAAAATTTATACGAATTACGAATGAGCGAGATACAGATTACGAAATTTATTTGAGTTAAGGCTTCAGAATAATTTCAAAGATTATATTGGGGGCATAGTGGAATACTTATCTTCCTTTTCAACAATTTTTTTCTTTTTAGATTAGGTTTAATGTATTTTTTTTTTTTTTTTTAGTAATTTAACTTCTTCAATGGGAGGCTTAGAAAAGAGAATGGTTAGTGACAGGGCTTTCACAGTTTGTGTATAGCATGGTAAAGAGTTTAAAGTAATATTAGTGTATATATAAATATATACAGTATTGCTTTTTTTTTTAAGCCCGCAAAAGACCACTTTAGTCAGAATAATTCAAGTCTTTTTGGCCTTTAAGTTCTTAGCTTTTACTTTCTCCCAATATTTAGTCATTCTTAATGATCTTGCTTTACGTCCTCTTCTGAATAAACCCTTTTTGTATAATTAAAAGTTTTTACTTTAAAATTGGTATTCGGATCTTTAATAACAAATTTTAATTTTTCGGATTTATTAAGTAAATCTTCGTAAGTCAAATTTAATTCTTGCACGTTTTCTTTAATTTCTTTGATCCATAATGGCGGATTTTTTAAAGACCAAAATCGATCGCTAATTCTCTTAGTAATCCTATCCTGCGGTAATCTTAACAAGTGTGCACAGAAAGAAATTCGCTTCATTTTCATAGTATCAATTAAGGATTCCAAGTTTTCGTACAGAAATTTATTAGGCGATAATCTGTACTGATTTTCGCGTTTATATTTTTTGTTTATGCAGGTTCTAAGAATCCTGCGTTCAACTTTAAGCAAAAGTTCAGTCCTATTTTTCTGATTTAATCTAAACATAGTCTCGTTCGCGTAAGTAATTACTGGTTTAACCACAGTTTTGTAACGTATAATTTTAGTGTTAATCGAGAGCGATTTTTCGTTGTAAGTATTTTTGGTTACTTGTAGTACTCTAAATAATTTATTAAGACTTTCGGTCCAATTTTGTTGTTCGTTACGATTACAAGTAATGATCTCTCCAAGATATTTAAATTTTTCTACAAGTTCTACTTTGTTTCCATTAATATTCACAGAATTAATAACTAAAGGATCTATAGCCATCATTTTAGTCTTTTCGTAAGTAATTTTATATAGCATTGCTTTTATATTGCAACTCGTTAACAAGCCAAACATAAACTGTAAAAGTCCTCTCACTCACTTCTCTTTTGTGGGACTTTATATATATATAAAAAATATATATATATATATATATATATAAAAACTATATATATATATATATATATATATATATATATATATTACAATGAAAAGTTTTTTTATTCACTTTGAATACGGACGGTGATCGGTATGAAAGGTCGTTCTCGGTGATTGCGGGTGATATCAGCGCTCGGCTGCTTTTTCATTAAAATTAAGTCAGTGACCAGAGAGATAACAGAAAAAATGGCGCAGTTTGCAACGTGTTAAAAAGAAAATTTCGTCTAATTTGTTTACAACTGTATACATAAATGAAACCGATAACGATCAACTTGTGACTTACGATAAAACACTGTCTCAGTAGAAAGGTAATGTATGTTCTGTACCCCTACCAAGACACAGCCGCCGATCTAAATTCCCCTTTTTTCTCAAACAATCACCACCTAGTATTTTCCTTTTTTGCTTCGAAGTATTTTCAACCCGACCTAAACTAATTGTGAATCATCTTTTTTAACCTAATTATACTTTAAACGTTCAATATTTCACAGGTTTGTAGTAAAGGATCAACCGTTCACCGTATTTTGTATAATGCTAAATTCGAATGCGAATGCCAATAAGATTTATTTCGATGAAAAAGCAATTTAAATAGTTCGCGTACTTCACAGTATCGAATATAATATACATTAAAAAAAAAATGGAAAATACATAGAGGTTAATAAATAAATATCTCGCATACTTAAGATGCAGGCGAAGGACTGTATGTTGAGGTTGGTCATCGTGGGCGTTGAACCAGGAGGCGGCGAACGACACACTCCAGAACTTAGAGGTATTCGTCGTGATTGATGTAAACCGGGGGACGACAGACGACGAAGAGTTAGGCAACGTGAAACGGTGTCGTCAGGAGAAAAATCGGCGGAGCCAAACGGAAGTTGTACGTTATAAGGTGTTGATATTGAGGAAAATCGGATAAAATATGTCTTATCATAAACGATCGTTATTACGCGCACCCGTAATTTAAATAATAACGTAATAAGGTACGGTTGCGTTTCCACACCAAAATGTAATTACGTATATACATATTTATTTTTGTCTTTTTCATGATTTCAGAAGTGAAATCTCTTCTCAAGGCTTACCATAAAATATTCCATAAAAGAGTCTTGTAAAGATCTGATTAGACAGTAAAGTCAATGTGAAATCAGTTGCTTTTTAATCGTAGCCGTGTCGTTAACAATAAAAGGTTAAACCCAACACCCTCATCAAACTCATGAATGTTACCTCTAATCTCGATAGAACTACAAGATATTGAGCGATTACACACGAAACAATTTCTTACAAATACAATTTATTATTCTTAAATAATTTATACAACGTAGTAATTCAGATTAAATTATAAATACATACAATTAGAAACTTTAATTTACTAAAATCTTTATAACTACTGTTAAATTAACAGAAGATAACGGTAGAAAAATTTACAAATCATACAGTACTTTCTGCAAGCATTATTTATGTTTATTGATTATAAAAGAACTATCCTACACTTATGAATGGGTCAATCCATTTGACGTGACCCCAGGATGGTTGCTTGATCAATTAAAAACAAATTGAAATTTACCCACTCGTTTCCAACATGTCTCAGGACCTTAAAAGTATTTTATTTTTTAATGTTTTATTTAAGCAGTTTACCTGTGACCGGCATTTTTGTTACGGTACGCACACCTATTTTTGTGATTGTAATGGTTTACGGAAAAAAATCATAACTATAAAACTATTGGACCTGTAAGGATGAAACAAAAAAATATTAATATTTAATATTAATTAATATTAAATATTAATATATAATTTATTCATATTTTCTCAAGGCGGTTTATTTGCCTATCTCTTTTCTTTCTATGAGAAGATTACCAATAAAGTTGAACATGGAAAACTGTGAAATTTCACTTTTGGTAATTTTTTTCAAGAGACAGGGATGGCAAAAACAGTTTGAATTATTTTTTCTATGTAGATATACGTTAGTAGTTTTACCATAAATAATATTAATGGTGATATACTTACCCCCAAACGTTTATGAATTTTTGAAAAATATTTTTTTTTTTTAATTCAAATTTTGGCTTCAAATAACTCTGATGGGTCTGATGATAAAAATCTCAAATTTTCACAACTTACAGTGTTTTTTGTAGACATTTATGGCAAATAAAAAAGTCTCTTCGTATTGTATTAATAAAAAAGTTACAAAATCTCAAAAATCATGAAAAACCTGTTAAAAGCGATATTTTGACTTACTAAATAAGTGGTGCAAGGGGTTTTCTTGTCTTCTTAGCACTTTTTCATATTTTTATACTTATTATTATAGTTGAAATAGACTTGTTTGAGGTGAAAAGATAAAGATGCTAAGATTTGCTGATGATATAGTAATTCTAGCCAAGAATAAAAAGGATTTAGAAGAAACAATGAACGGCATAGATGAAGTCCTACGGAAGAACTCTCGCATGAAAATAAACAAGAAGAAAACAAAGGTAATGAAATGTAGAAATAACAAAGATGGACCACTGAATGTGAAAATAGGAGGAGAAAAGATTATGGAGGTAGAAGAATTTTGTTATTTGGGAAGTAGAATTACTAAAGATGGACGAAGCAGGAGCGATATAAAATGCCGAATAGCACAAGCGAATCGATCCTTCAGTAACAAATATAATTTGTTTACATCATAACTTAATTTAAATGTCAGGAAAAGATTTTTGAAAGTATATGTTT
Source organism: Lycorma delicatula (assembly GCF_047948215.1). Taxonomy (NCBI): domain Eukaryota; kingdom Metazoa; phylum Arthropoda; class Insecta; order Hemiptera; family Fulgoridae; genus Lycorma; species Lycorma delicatula. The sequence goes on from NC_134465.1 coordinate 45,023,177, forward strand.
GGAGTGTCGCTTTATATGGAAGTGAAACTTGGACGATCGGAGTATCTGAGAAGAAAAGATTAGAATCTTTTGAAATGCGGTGCTATAGGAGAATGTTAAAAATCAGATGGGTGGATAAAGTGACAAATGAAGAGGTATTGCGACAAATAGATGAAGAAAGAAGCATTTGGAAAAATATAGTTAAAAGAAGAGACAGACTTATAGGCCACACATACTAAGGCATCCTGGAATAGTCGCTTTAATATTGGAAGAACAGGTAGAAGGAAAAAATTGTGTAGGCAGGCCACGTTTGGAATATGTAAAACAAATTGTTAGGGATGTAGGATGTAGAGGATATACTGAAATGAAACGACTAGCACTAGATAGGGAATCTTGGAGAGATGCATCAAACCAGTCAAATGACTGAAGACAAAAAAAAAAAAAGACTTGTTTGAAGTATTCAACTGCAGTGTTCATGTCATAACAGGCGCTGAAATCATTTCAAGTAGTTAAGAATATTCAGGTTGCAACATGCTCATTTATGCTTGTTGCGTCATTTAGCTTTGCAGTTAAGACTGGTCAGTCTGAAATTAGTCAATGACCAGTTTACATCTTTATCGAGTGTCTCAAATTTTATCCTGTATTTAGAAGTATTTATTAAATAAATAAGTTTTATTTAATAATATTATATTTGCAAATTTTAAAATAAGTTACATTTTTACTTTTTTTTCAAGTAATTTACATACAAAAATGGAAGAACAATGTTCGATAGGAATTTATATGAAGGAAGAGTGTCATAAAATCGTACAGTGCCAAATGAACTCATTAAAATTTGTGAATTTAGTGATGAAAACCAACAACAACTTATTTTTTACGTGTTAATTCAGGTGTCAGTAGTGTTTGTAAAAATCATGTAAAAACGTTTTTGTCAAAATTCAGTCACCTCTATGGACAGTAGTTATGTTGTGACCATGTGAAAACTCATAAAAAAACAGTTAAGAAAAACAAATATCATAAGAGCAAGCTCTTAAAGAACACAGTATTCCAAATTTAAATCTAGTTCCTGGAAAGTCTCTTTATGTTAACTGTTTCAAAAGGTTTTTTCTCAGCAGAATAAAGAACTATATGAATGCGAAGATCAAGACGTTGCCCTACTTCACAATATTGAAGAATTGAATGCTGCTTGTAGCATTTTGGATGTATCACCTCCAACAAAATTGGTAAAATTAAGCACGGATCAAAGGCCATCAGCATTAAAATTTAAAATGAATAAGATATCTGAAAAATTAAAAAGAATCTTGAATTGTTTTCACTCAAAAGTTTCGCTCCTTGGAGACTCATAGTGTCTCGGAGTATCTGTGTAGGGTAGTCCGGTCGTACCTTTCAGGATATATGATTGATATGCCAGTTCCAGAACGGACTGGTCGAACGTGGTCTTGATAGGGAAGTACCACAAAGGTCGGCCCTTGGACCAACCCTCTGGAACCTGGCATACGTCGGCGTGTTCCGGGTTACCCATCCCCCGGGAGTCACGCTTTATGCATACGGTGATGAATTGGCATTGCTGATTGATGTCCTCACACGCAGGGAGGCTGTCACTAAGTAAGTTACCGACTGTGGATTATATGGGGGTATACTCTGGAACTTCTAGTCAAATTTTCAAGAAAAATTGAACAACTCATTCCACTGTACACTGTACGTGATAATCAAAATAAAAAATCTGATGGGAAAACCACGTAACTTACTAGTATTCCTATTAAATTGCATATACACATTTTTTTGCTGCACTTCATTTAAATTCATTTCTCTGAAAGTATGATACGATCCTCCAATTGTTTAAAAAGTGGACAGTTACACAATTGAATTGCAGTGAACACAACAATGCATCACATTTTTTTTGGCCATGTCAGTATCAGCATTTTATATTAATTGATATATTAATTTTGTTTCACGCCGCTCAAGTAGTCATGTGGTGTAATGACGTGTCGGATCCGTAACTATACACACATCGGTTCGAATCCCACTTCATATACATATATTAATTTAAACTATTTTTTTTTTTTTTTTTAATTTAAATATATTGATTTAATTATTAACCCCTAAAAAAATGTTTCAATTAAAATGAAAAGTACATAAAACTTTATTTCACTAATCACTCCTGATTTTATTTTTCAATCAGAGGTTAATAATTTATTAATAAATCAATATATTTAAATTAAAAAAAAGGGAAATGAATTAGAACCAATGTGCCTTCCCCTAGTAAGATCCAATTATTTCATTAATTAAAATTTTATTTGGCTATAATTCGGGAACCAATGAAAATAAGTACCACTTATGATACATCGTTGAAAAGCTCTCAATGACAGCTTATTACTGTAGTTAAGAAAAAGTCAAAAATCCAATTTTTTTGGATTTTGAGCTTTTTTGAGCATTTTTGGTTCAGTCGATTGCAATCAAAAGGGGAGGTGCACAACTAGATGTTATAACAGTCCTAAATCGAAATTTTCTACATTCTACAGCTAATCGTTTTTAAGTTATGTTATATATACATACAAATGTCACGTCGAAACTAGTCAAAATGGATTCAGGAATGTCAAAATGGATATTTCCGTTTAAAAAACGAAAACCGGAATTTTTTACGATAACAATATTTCCTTTACTTCGTACAAGGAAGTAAAAAAATTCACGTAAAATCATCCCTTCCAAGATAATGAGCAAAACAAATAACATAACAATACACAATAACAATATAAAAATATATTATCGCGCTCTAATCTTAATGCCCATTGTTTTCGTATTCCATGGATCTGAAAAAAATGAATACGAAAAAACTGGGAATCTAATATATCGACTTATTACCATTTATTAAAGTATCTACGTCACAACAAACGTCGAAGTAAAATTATCAGTATTTAAATAATAAACAGTACAATTATTTAATCAATTTATAAAGCTCTGATCAAACTAAGCAAATAAAATATTGTTAAAAAACTAGTTAGGCTATCTGTTTTTCCCAGATTAAGCTAGAATTTGAAAAATTAAATTCATAAATAGTGAGCGAAGCGGTTTACTTTTTTCTTTTTTTGCTACATGAATCAATTCACCATAGAGAGAAGCTTGCACGTGGGAATATGGAAATGTGATTTTACAGCGTATGAAAAATACCAAACCAAACCTGGATTCGAACCCGGGACTTTTCCGTATGAAAGGCCAAGACGCTGCCACTCCGCCATGGAGATCGGTATTTCGCCAATGATTTTGAGTTAAGGGCGGCGTTGAAATTGAAAACGTAATGAAATATTAACGCTAGGATATTTCATATCAGCTTCCTTATAAATTAAAAAAATAATTTAATTAATCGCTTACGAAAGGACTAAAAAACATTTTCTCCTCATCAATATAACAGTTTTTTAAATATAAACAATGAGGGTGATACGAGAGATATATCCCTCACCATTTTATAGCAAAGAAATAATTCTCAAGTTTCTCCCCACCATAAAATACACTCCCTACTATAATTTTCATTACATTCAACATACGGGATAGAAAAGAAACGCTGAACATTAAGTACTGCGGGAATAACAATTCAGAATCATTATTTATTTTAATTTACCAATAAATATTAAAACTAATTAAGAATAACTATATTTGGACTATATTTGAATAACTATATCTTGACATGAGCTTAAATACAACGTCATAAGTTCTTTTCCTGTAGCCGGTAGTTTTTTCACAACCGGGTGCCTCGAAAATTAAACGTAGCAACAATAAACGAATGTGTAACATCTTTCTTCACGATAGCCCTACCTTACGGCTATCGTTGAGCTCCAGAGAGGAAAAATTATAAGAACACGAAAATATAAGTAAAAAACTTTTTTAGGGAAAAATTGTAAGAATAAAAATATTTTTCTTAAATTATAATTTAAGAAAGGAGCGTGGGGAGCATGAACTATCGTAAGAGCATACGCGGGCAGCGGGGTGAATCCACACGTTGTAACATACATTTATTAAAAAAAATTATAATCATATATTCAGAATGATCTACGAAGATTGAATTAAACTTTAACGACTTTTTCTACTGGTGAAAATAAAGAATAAAGTTCTTATAAAAATAGATTGGGAAACGCTTCGTTACCTAGTATCGGCTGGCGAAAAATTTCGCTCTCATTAAAGATTACGCCTTCGGTAAAATTTAACTGTAATTCTTCGAACCCAAATTACGGGGTAAATTTAGTGATTTCTAAATTAAATCTGACCTGGAAAATTGAAAAAAGCCCCACAACTGTATTTTTAATCTTTTTTCTGAAATCTGGGGTAAAACAAAATATATCGATCGAAAAACACACTATTTTATTTTTGGCGGAAAATAAATTTGTTAAAAATAAGTAATACGTAGTAATAAGTAATTCTTCTAAGAAGAATTGAGAGGAGAGTGGAAGAAGTATTAGGAGAAGACCAATTTGGTTTCAGGAAAAGTATAGGGACATGGGAAGCAATTTTAGGCCTCAAATTAATAGTAGAAGGAAGATTAAAGAAAAAAAAACCAACATACTTGGCATTTATAGACCTAGAAAAGGCATTGGATAACGTAGACTGGAATAAAATGTTCAGCATTTTTAAAAAATTAGGGTTCATATACAGATATAGAAGAACAATTGCTAACATTTGCAGGAACCAAACAGCAACAGTAATAATTGAAGAACACAAAAAAAAGCCGTAATAAGAAAGGGAGACCGACAAGGATGTTCCCTATCCCCGTTACGTTTTAATCTTTACATGGAACTAGCAGTTAATGATGTTAAAGAACAATTTAGATTCGGAATAACAGTGCAAGGTGAAAAGATAAAGATGCTACGATTTGCTGATGATATAGTAATTCTAGCCGAGAGTAAAAAGGATTTAGAAGAAACAATGAACAAAATGGATGAAGTCCTACGCAAGAACTACAGAATGAAAATAGACAAGAACAAAACGAAAGTAATGAAATGTAGTAGAAATAACAAAGATGGACCACTGAAGGTGAAAATAGGAGGAGAAAAGATTACGGAGATACAAGAATTTTGTTATTTGGGAAGTAGAATTATTAAAGATGGACGAAGCAGGAGCGATATAAAATGCCGAATAGCACAGGCAAAACGAGCCTTCAGTCAGAAATATAATTTGTTTACATCAAAAATTAATTTAAATGTAAGGAAAAGATTTTTGAAAATATACGCTTGGAGTGTCGCTTTATATGGATGTGAAACTTGGACGATCGGAGTATCTGAGAAGCAAAGATAAGAAACTTTTGAAATGCGGTGCTATAGGAGAATGTTAAAAATGAAATGAGTGGATAGACAAACGAAGAGGTGTTGCGGCAAATAAATGAAGAAAGAAGCATTTGGAAAAATATAGCTAAAAGAAGATAGACTTGTAGGCCAAATATAAGTCATCCTGGAATAGTCGTTTTAATATTGGAGGGACAGGTAGAAGGAGAAAATTGTGTAGGCAGGCAACGTTTGGAATGTGTAAAACAAATTGTTAGGGATGTAGGATGTAGGGGGTATACCGAAATGAAACGACTAGCACTAGATAGGGAATCTTGGAGAGCTGCATAAAACCAGTCAAATGACTGAAGACAAAAAAAAAATTGGTAATAAACAAATAAAATTTTTAAACAATACTTGTACTGAATTTGATTCTGAGTAAAATTATACGAATAAAGTCCACAGATGCTCTAAATACAAAAGTAACAATTTCAAAATTTATTAAAAACAAAATATACATAACAATATGTGGCCGATTTTAACTAGATATTAAAATTAACAAAGTTTTCAATATTACAAAATCAAAGAATCAAATTTGGTAGAAAAATAATCAAAATTAAAAATCAAATAGAACAACACATTAATAAAACAATTTATAGACAACTTTAAAGCTAATTAAAAATTAATTTTATCTAAATCTGATTGAAATAATTTATTTCATAAGTTGGCAATACTAAGCAGTACCAGAAGAAGAAAGAACAAGTTCATGTGAATACATTTATTATCACGCTTCATGTTTCTTCTGTAAGCAGTTTTTTTTTTTTCAATAAAAATTTATATCTTTAAGAACCGGATTGAGTTATTTAAAAAAAAAATAGTGGCGTATCTGAGCCGACAATATTTTCTACAAAATAAATAAGTTTGAAAATTTTACTTTAAAAATTTCGAAAACCGTAACCATTTAAACATTTTAATTATAAGTAGTTCCGAAAATATTATTTTTATCAAATTATATTTTATAAATAAAATATTAAATATTATATTGTGCGTAAAACGACACCCCATTCATCAAACCGGTAGATAAAAAGCTGAATCCCCCGTACATGTGGGGGTCGCCTTGACGTAAAGAGGCCGGGGACACTCCGCTCCCGTATCTGATGGCGTTCGCAAGTAGTAAGTATAAGGGGTATGTACTGTCCCTGGTTAGTTTATGATGTAAGTTTGCTGTACTGATATTATGATGTAATTTTTTTTTGCGTATATATTTGAGTATTTTGCTTTTGATGTATATTATGTCTTTCTGAACTTGGGCTAATTCCCTTTTTCTTGGGGCCTTATTGTAGTATGTAGTATTTTGTATCTTCTCCATTCTGTGAGGTTTTGCTGTTCGGCTGTAGATTTTTTTTCTGTTTGTCCGATGTATGCATTTTTAGTGTTGTGTTGTTGCATTGATCGTGTAATATTAATGAATGTCTCTTCTCAGGCGTTTTTTTATGTTCTTTCTGGGTTTTTTTTTAATGATTTTTCTATGTTTATATTGTTGTGAGACATGTTTTCTTGAGTTTCTCTTCTCTTGTACTTGTATATATTGTGTGAAACTTTTTTCTTTGTATGTAGTTTCATAATCTCTTTTCTGTATCTTGATGTATGGTGATGTATCTTGTTTGCTGTAACTGATGTGTTTCTGTTGATTTTCCTATTATGATGCGATTGCACTATGACGTATGAGTTTGTGAGTGGGCGTATAACCCCCCCTTCCAGAAGGAATGCTTCGTTTTAGCATTCCTAGTAGTAATGCACCGCCACCCCTGGTAATAGTGGCGGTTTAGTCGGTAGTGCGCAGGTTTACATACGCATATTAATAACATCTTGCGGCACATGTTAGCGAACCCGACACTACTTAGGCGTCCGTAAATGGAATTCCCCACCTCTTTAACGAAAAATAAATAAAAAGCTGAAATATAAATGAAATTGTTATATTAGGTCGTAAAATTTATGCAGTCTATTTTATTCCTTTTTTCACGCATAATTTTTGTTTATTCTGATGTTCTGAATTAACCCGTAAAATTTTAGCCAAGATCTCCTGGAACACTCTGTATATACATAATTTCCATTTATTATAATTTTATTGTTTTTTAAATTAAAAGGTTAAGATATTTATTAAGACAGCTACGAATTGAACCGTCTATTAAAACAATAGGTTTCTGTTAATAAACAATAAAATGATAATAGTTAGCCTATATAAATAAGCTAAAGATAAAAAAGGAAAACAATAAAATAAATAAAAGTAAATATTTTTAAATTTTGTAAATAACGATGTTTATATATTAAAAAAAAAAAACAGTTATATTTTATATAATATAAAAATAATAATTTTTCTTATCAATGTATGTTTACCGATATAAAATAATATTTTTAAAACTGACCCTTTTCCCTACTTAAATATGAAATTTCTTTTCAAAAATACAAATATTTTAGTATCTAACAATAGAAATAGATAAGATAAAAAAGCGTAAATCAGTAAATATATATATATATATATGTAAATAATATATGATATTTATCCCAAAAGTACGTGTATTGAATTTTTTATTTAATTATCTATCGAACTTACCTGAAATTACATGTTACTTCCTTCGAATTTGAAGTAAGACACAGCGATTCCACCGTTTCTTCCACTGTTCAGAAGTAATTTTCCTCAAGTGTGTGTAGCTCATTGGTTAGAGGTTTTTTTTATGTTTTCCATCGACCCGAAATGATGACCCTTAAACTTAGGGAAGAAGTAGAAATCGAATGGAACTAGATTTAGGCTGTAGGGAGGCTGTGGAAGTAGAGGAATGTTTTTCTTCACCAGAAATTCTCAAACTGAAAGCGAAGTGTGAGCTGACGCGTTATGGTGGTGCAGCAACCAATCATGTGGAATGTCCCTTAGGATTCGCTGGATCCGTTCTCAAAGTCTTTCTAATATATCATTGTAAAAGGCGCGATTAGCTGCCCGTCCTTCACGTACAAATTCTTTGTGCACAACGCACATTTCGCACCACTTCCAAATTTTCATAGTTTGTTGACGAGATTGGTCTTCCAGGACGAGAGTCGTCTTCAACACTTTCTCGGCCCTCTTTGAAAGTTTTGTGCCAGTTAAAACCGTAGTTCTCAATAGAGTGGCATCTCCATAAGCTTTGGTTTCTGTGGGGGACTTATTAAGTTACACTCAACACTTATACTAGTCCGTTTAATCAGAACCTGGACCGTGAGGCTCTGGTCAGGCAAATCGAAGCCCAAAGACAACTCAGAAGGTCCACGGGGACAAAAAGCCTACCCCATGGCCGCAGAAATCGCTTCGATCGTTATTCCCGATTTGCTAGGGAGGACCGGCGTTGGACACCGCAGAGTTCGCTTCGGTCACCATTCCTATCTACCCGGTGGGCTCCACCACCTGGACCTCCGCACTGTACATTATCCTCACGGTTGGAGAATAATATTGATAAATAGTAATTACAGCAATAAGGTTATATACAAACCTAAAAAAGGAACTAAATTACAAGACAGAATAATAGTAGCTACGGTAACTAAAGGAAGCACATCTTTGACGACGAAAAATTCATAACTTATTTCTTTGCCATGGTGACAGAAAATGAAGTGAAAGGATTAATCTCTTTTTTCCGTAATGAATATCTTTAATTCACAACTGCACCCTCCTTGGGGGCGAAAAAATAATCAACATTTACAGTACCTTAACTTTCAAGGAAACTAGAGCCTCGGTTGTTGACTTTCAACCTTCCCTGGGATAACCAGAATGTATCCTGAAAATTTGTAAGTAATCGCTCGGTCGGCTCTCGCGTGATGCGATATAAAAAAAACCGATAAACTTTATATATTTCCGAATAACGTGATCGAGAGTGTCCGTTATGCGTACAAAAGTTAGACCTACTAACAAATACCCAGTTTGAATTTTGAAAATCGGACGATTGTTTAAAAAGAAATTATAAAGGTACTTCATTGTTGCACCTCCCAAAACAGCATCCCAGGGGTATCCGGGAATATTACCGGTCGATGATGATCGGGTTTAGCTGCCCACGAGGTGCTCGTATACCTAACCGCTCTAACCCTACACGTACTCCCCACGGGAAACCCATTATAGTTAAATAGAATTTATTAATACTATTTTATTTAACGTAAATTTAATTCTATTATATCTCTGATATTATTCATTCGATTGATTCTAATCTTTCAGTTCAAACTCAGGTCATACAATGACAAGAGAGACACACACACACACACACACACAGTTCACAGTTCATTAATTCAATTTATTAAAGTTTGCGCTTCAACCGAAAAATCTCTACTACTACATATATGTTTTTTAGAGATTTATCGAGATGAAATATATCTAAGAACCTTCTCATTTATGCCAAGAAGCATAGGTAAATATTTGGTTACGATTTATCGAGAAGTTTTTACTTTTATCCCAACAAACAAAAATCCTCTGCCTCTTTATATATATATATATATATATATATATATATATATATATATATTTTTTTTTTTTTTTTTTTTTAAATTGAAATAGCTATCACTAGAAAAATAACTTCAAGACTACTGGTTCAATAAACGTCCCAAATTGGAAAGAAGAAAAAAGAAAATGACAAAATATTAGTAACTGGTTTATTGAAAAAAGCTATTTTAAGAATTCTATCTTGTTCTTTAAATGAGGTTAAATATAGTAAAAAAAGGATACTTTTTTCGTTTCTAAAGACAACTTTCAATAACGAAAAATAATTACGTAAATTAAAAGAAAGATAAGTTCAAATAAGAAAATCTTAAATATTTTTGCCTTATATTTTATCTATTTTTTTTTTTTGCCTTCATTCATTTGACTGGTTTGATGCAGCTCTCCAAGATTCCCTACCTAGTGCTAGTCGTTTCATTTCAGTATACCCCCTATATCCTACATTTCTAACAATTTTTTTTAGATATTCCAAACGTTGCCTGCCTACAAAATGTTTTCCTTCTACCTGTCCATCCAATATTAAAGCGACTATTCCAGGATGTCTTAATAAGTGGCCTATAAGTCTGTCTCTTCTGTAAACCAAAATTTTCCAACTGCTTCTTTCTTCATCTATTTGCCGCAACACCTCTTCATTTGTCAGTTAATCCACCCATTTGATTTTTAACATTCTCCTATAGCACCACATTTCAAAAACTTCTAATCTTTTCTTCTCAGATACTCCGATCGTCCAAGTTTCACATCCATATAAAGCGACGCTCCAAAGATGTACTTTCAAAAAACCTTTCCTCACATTAAAATTAATTTTTGAAGTAAACAAATTATATTTCTGACTGAAGGCTCGTTTCGCCTGTGCTATTCGGCATTTTATATCTCTCCTGCTTCGTTCATCTTTAGTAATTCTACTTCCCAAATAACAAAATTCTTCAACCTCCATAATCTTTTCTCCTCCTATTTTCACATTCAGTGGTTCATCTTTGTTATTTCTACTACTACATTTCATTACTTTCGTTTTGTTCTTGTTTATTTTCATGCGATAGTTCTTGCGTAGGACTTCATCTATACCGTTCATTGTTTCTTCTAAATCCTTTTTACTCTCGGCTAGAATTACTATATCATCACAAATCGTAGCATCTTTATCTTTTCACCTTGTACTGTTTACTCAAAATCTAAATTGTTCTTTAACATCATTAACGGCTAGTTTCATATAAAGATTAAAAAGTAACGAGGATAGCGAACATCCTTGTCTGACAACCTTTCTTATTACGGCTTCTTTCTTATGTTGTTCGATTATTACTGTTGCTGTTTCGTTCCTGTACATGTTAGCAATTGTTATTCTATCTCTGTATTTGAACCCTAATTTTTTTAAAATGCTGTACATTTTATTCCAGTCTACGTTATCGAAAGCCTTTAATACATAATGCCTACATTATTTAACGCCTATTGGCGTAAAAAACATTGTAAAAAACTCCCATTAACGTTTTTCTAAAGCAATATATAATTTTAAAAAAAATATATACAAAGTAATTTTTTGGGGAGTGCGTGAATAATAAATAAAAATTGCTGGTAATTACAGATCTCGATAAAAATGTTTCAACTTTAAAGATTTCAAATTTTATTTTAAGCAAAACACCCTCGCACCTTTTTCCAATTTTTGCAACAATTTAATATATATTCTTTCCCTCAGAAAGTAGTTTTTATCTATCACATTTGAAGAAATGGGTCAACGAGGAAGTCGGATTCGAACCGATGAGTCTACTTGCAAAATTCAAATATTTCATTAATTGAAATTCGATTTGTCTATAACTCTGGAACCAATGAAAATCAGTACCCCCACTTATAATATATCGTTGAAAGCTCTCAATGAGGGCTTCTTAATGAAAAAATTCCATTATCCAAATTTTTTGGATTTTGAGCTTTTTTAGACACTTTTGATCCAGTCGATTGCAATCAAAAGGGAAGGTGCACAACTAGATTGCACAACAGTCCTAAATACAAAATTTCAACATTCTACGGCTAATCGTTTTTGAGTTATGAGTTATATACGTAAGTACAGACGTCACGGCGAAACTAGTCAAAATGGATTCAGGTATGGTCAAAATGGATATTTCCGTTGAAAACCGAAATTTTTAAGCGATCGTAATACTTTTCTTCGTACAAGGAAGCAAAAATAACCGTTATTACGTTCTGCAAAACATAAATAATAATGCAATCATTTGATTACATCTGATAAGAAAATCTAAAGAAAAATGAATTTTTTCGTAAACAATATGCAAGAAATTCCGAGGAGAATTCTAGGGAAGAAATAAAAATCAGTACAAAAGTCAAATTCTATTAATAAAACTGCTGAAATAAGTAAAAAATAAACTGCTGACACTACAAGAAAAGGAAATTATGAAAACTTCTGGTGACTAACTGTCTAGGCCCACACGACATAATAAATGACTGGGGGTCAAAAAAGCCACATCAATTACGATAAAAATTGTTTTAAAAAAAATTCAATAATATGTATTGGTTTAAAACAGTAAGAAAAACTAAAACAGTTATCAATAAATTTTTCAAAATGCGACTGAAATATATTGCAAGTTTTATTTAATGTCCCGTAAACAGAATAAAAGCTTTAATATACAAAGGTTATCGTTATAATATTAAAGTTTATCAGTATCGTTCAAAGCAAATAACATCCTCAGTTCGTGATATCTTTAGGATTGACTACAAACTAATACGATTAGACCATTACATAGTTTTGTTTGTGTAGCAAATGTTCGCATATCTCATAAAGTTTTTTATGAAAACTTAATAAACGAACTTACATTAAACTTGATGAGAATCTAGTCATAAGGTAATAACTATAAGCACAGCGTTGAAATTGATCTCAGAATATAAGGGTATTTTAATCGATTATGTAAGATACAACAGTCAACAGTGTTTATCTGTTGACTGAATACAACACGTAACAAGAGCGATTTTCACGATTCAAATGATTCGACTACAACATGTGATGGCTTTACATATAAAATAAATTTTAAAAATTAAAAAAAACCTTTGTCTTCAGTCATTAGACTGGTTTGATGCAACTCTCCAAGATTCCCTATCTAGTGCTAGTCGTTTCATTTCGGTATACCCTCTACATCCTACATCCCTAACAATTTGTTTTACATATTCCAAACGTGGTCTGCCTACACAATTGTTTTCCTTCTACCTGTCCCTCAAATATTAAAGCTTCTATTCCAGGAAGCATTAATATGTGGCTAATAAGTCTGTCTCTTCTTTTAATTATATTTTTCAAATCTTTCTTCATCTATTTGCCGCAACCCTTTTTACTTGTCACTTTATCCACTCATCTGATTTTTAACATTCTCCTGTAGCACCGCATTTCTAAAGCTTCTAATCTTTTAAAAAATCTTTTCCTGACTTTTAAATTAATTTTTGATGTAAACAAATTATATTTCTGACTAAAGGCTCGTTACGTCTGTGCTATTCGGCATTTTATATCGCTACTGCTTCGTCCATCTTTTGTATTCTACTTTCCAAATAATAAAATTCTTCTACCTCCATAATCTTTTCTTCTCCTATTTTCACATTCAGTGGTCCATCTTTGTTATTTCTGCTACATTTCATTACTTTCGTTTTGTTCTTCTCAGCTAGAATTACGATAGCATCAGTAAATCGTATCATCATTATCTTTTCACCTTGTACTGTTACTCCGAATCTAAATTGTTCTTTAACATCATTAACTGTTAGTTCTATGTAAAGATTAAAAAAGTAACGGGGATAGGGAACATCCTTGTCGGACTCCCTTTCTTATTACGGCTTCTTTCTTATGTTCTTCAATTATTACTGTTGCTGTTTGGTTATTGTAAATGTTATTAATTTTTCTTCTATCTCTGTATTTGAACCCTAATTTTTTTAAAATCTAGAACATTTTATTCCATTCTACGTTATCGAAAGCCTTTAATACCTACGTTATTTAACGCCTACTGACGTAAAAAACTCCCATTAACTTTTTTCTAAAGCAATATATAGTTAAAAAAATAAAAATATCCAAAGTAATAATTTGGGGAGTGCGTGAATATTAAATAAAAGTTGTTGGCAATTACAGATCTCGATAAATACGGTTCAACTTTAAAGATTTCAAATTTTATTTTAAGCAAAACACACTCGCACCTTTTTCCAATTTTTGCAAAAATTTAGTATATATTCTTTCCCTCAGAAAGTAGTTTTTATCTATCACATTTGAAGAAAGTGGGTCAACGAGTCCAGAGTTATAAGACCAAATACAGGCTAACATAAATAATAATATTGGTACCTTAATAATAATAAATATTGGTTCCTGTAAATGTTAGCAATTGTTCTTCTTTCTCTGTATTTGAACCCTAATTTTTTTTTTTTTTTTTTTTTTTCAATAAATAATCGATTTCTTACAATACGAAATTCAGTCGTTACTACACGGTTATAAAACCTGAAAGGCTTTACGCGGCAGAAAGTTTAACAATTATTAAGAAAGATTGGAGAATATTTAGTAGAAGGAAATAAACATTTTTAGAAAAACATTAGGCCGGAACCGTGAAAAATAATAAAAATCTTTTAAGACTAAACGAGAAAATTTGAAAGCATAATCGACACGATTAAATAGCAGAGAATAACGTTTTACGGTCGTTTAAAGAAAATGAATGAAGAAGATTTTCAGCTTCTTTGATAAACTCGAAAGTAAAAATAATCGGCTAATAGAGATAGGAAAGAATCAGATCAGAATATGGGAGAAGAAATTTTAGAAAAGAAAATTTTCAAGAAAAATGCACGCGAGTTTAAAGGATTTAAAGCGGCTAAAGCCGAAAGAAGGAACGAGAGGAGAATCTCACAGCACATAAAAAGATTTAAAAAAATGATGACCGACATATGACAGAAGATAAAAGCCTCAAAGGACAGACAGATAAAGTTTGTTCGCGTGGCCCATAGGATGGCCAATTCGAAAAAAAATATTGTGCGATAAAAATATATTGTAAACATCTATTCTTAACTATAAAATAAATGACATGCAAATTTTATTTCTATGTAAAATAATGTATACTGCGATTGAAAGAAAATGTCACGTCTATTTATATTTGTAACTAACTAAACCCATTTTTAAAAAAATGAATAACGAAAAAAAATTTAGTTAAATCTTATTATAATAAAATGAAATAATTTACACCAATCAATTAGATCTCAATCAAATATTATTGACGTGTAAAAGGAATACTTTAAAAAAACAGCAAAAGAATGCGTCAAATTGAAAAGACGCAATCATTAGCATAACAAGACATTTTTAATTTACCATAATATCTTAGTATTTAAATTCGTTTCCTTTTTTTTTAAGTAAACACATGTTTGTAAAAACAATTTATAAAGAATTCTCAGGTTAAAAAAAGCTGACAACACAGTTGTATGACAACCCGACGCTTGTAAGCCCTAACAACTGTGGGTTATTTCTGATTCAAGGCTTACGCACACAATTTAAATATTTATAATTTTATTTGAATATAATATTTTTTCGTTTATTTAATTTTATTATTCTAAGCTAAGAGAGGTAAAGAGAGCTAAGAGAGGTAATGATGCAGAGTGTAATTTTTTAGTCCTGTTACCCAATTGTTAATGTCAGGTAATTTTTTTCTAAGAAAGGGAAATTTTGTTTTGTGACACGAAGTTGGTAGCGCTACTCAACCGTTATAGATACGGCAGTGTGAGTTGATTCTCCTTGAGCTATATAAAATTTTGTGCCGTTTCCGGTCGAACAGAATGTCTTTTATCATAGAACAACGAGTTTTCATTCTTGAACAATATTTTGCTACGAAATCGTACGCGAGTGTAAAAGAATCATTTCCAATTAAATTTGTTGGTGTTCCTCCGCCAGAAAAAATGCCAATTCTAACTGATTAAAAACGTGCAATCACAAAAACAACCGTTATATTTATCAGTAATCTTACTAATATACTTATTAACAAACTTGAGTATTATATTAAATAAATTTTTCCTTCTGAATCGAAACTGATTATATAAAGTTTTGTTTCATAACTTAAAATGTACCTTAATCTGTAAAACGTACACAGCACCAACCGATTTGTTTCGCCTATGTTAACTGGTCCGTATCAATCGGTCTTATAACTGACATATTAATCAACTGAACAGACACTAGTCAAAGTTGCTTTCATTGAAATTAATGATGATTTACCAGATTTATTATTAACCGGTATTAAGAATAGTCAATTTGATACTTTTTTATTACCGCAACGCCATTTTTTTTTATTCAAATGTTTTGTCAAAAAACAGCGTATTAAACAAAATATTTCAAAAACCACCCTTAAATTAAAACGTACTAAAAGGTAAAAAATAATTTATAGAACGGTATCTCAGAATGGATTTGACAGCCAGCTTTGATGATGATATGTAAGATTATGTGAAAATCATTGCTTCAAATTAAAAATTTGATGGCCACTATTTAGGTCATTCATCACGTATATGAAAAAATTTGCAAAAACATCAAATTTTTAATTTGAAGTTACGACTTTTACATAACATATCACCATTAAAACTTATTGTCAAATCCATTCTAAGATACCGTCCTAAAATTAATTTTTACCTTTAGGTGCGTTTAATTTTAGTAATTTAACAATTTTTTTTACACGTTTTTTATTTTTTATTTTTTAGTCTTCCTAAATTTATACTTCACAGTTGCGCTAGCAAACAGGTTTGAGCGATTTTTCCAAGTTTTCATGCTTACAATTTCCAATACCGCAGAGAAGAGTATAGGCAGCTTTAAAAGTTTATATATCTTAAAATATTACTGTATATACCCATATACACTTCAAACATCATAAGCAGCACATACCTTAGGTCTATAGTCTTGCATATTAAAATCTCTCGTGCACTCATACACTGAATCAGTCATTAATGTCACTCAATACACAAAAGGAAATTCCGGATTTCCAAATCCAGCCATAATTTAACAAAAGTTTGACAATTTTTTTTTCACCGTTGTGGGGTCGCGCGTTAAAGTTCTGTCGGGAACAAAATTACTTTTTAGATTTTTTGCAATTTTAAGGTGATTTTGATCTTAATGTGTAATCTACACGGGGAAAATGCGCACTTCTCACTTACGATCGAAGAGGAGTAATAACTTTTATTTACTAGCTCATAAGTATCATGAATCATCAGACATAAATATTCAATATAACGGTCATAAGAAATTTGAGTTTTTGCGTTAGCCGTAGATAGTTTCATTCAATGTAATCAATTGAAATGACAATATCACAGACATGAATAATTCTTTCACTACAAAATATGCATGTAAACGAGGTTGCATAAATTCAAGGGGCATTTTTTTTCACTTTATTTAAGATACATTTTTTTCACTAATTAAAGTATCTTAGCATCTTGAAAATGTTGCTAAAATGTGTTGCCATCAAGAGCAAACATGCATGAAAAATTTCAGAACGATTGGATAACCGGAAGTACTTCAAAATTCGACTGAAAGGTTCCATACCGCGAATCTCACATACATATTCCATCTCGCATATATAGTCCAAGAACAAGTTAATGTAAGAGTAGTAAAAATATGTTTCTTTAGATTATGTTGACTCCGTTTACTGTCGAAAAGTACGTATACCATAACCTATCCTAACCTTATTTTTTAACCTCGGGACCAACGTTAGGTATTACTTCAGAGGATGAGATGAATGATTTGTAGCGTGCGTGAAAATTCCATGCGTGACCGGGATTCGAACCCGGGACCTCCAGATGAAAGGTCGATAGGCTAGACTACCACTCGCGCAACAGAGGTCGGCACCCTGACGTAACCTCTTTTTTTTCTGTTTTAGCCTCCGGAACCACCGTAAGGTATTACTTCAGAGGATGATATGTATGAATGTCAGTGAAGTGTATCTTGTACAGTCTCAGGTAGAAACACTTCTCAAAAGTGTTATATGATTAATTGAAACCCGACCACCAAAGAACACACGTATCCACGATCTAGTATTGAAATCCGTAAAAAACACCTTTACTAGGATTTGAATCTTAGAACTCTCGACTTCGAAATCAGCTGATTTGTGTGACGAATTTCACCGAAGACTAACCCGGTGATATAGTCGTCCGCAATGTTGTAAAGTCACAGGTGAACGGTAGAATTAAATAAATGAATAATATTTAAAGTGTAAAAAAAAAATATATTTAAAGTGGCCGCCAGGACCGCCACACCCGCGCGAATGAAATACGGTATGCGCGAACGTTTTAATTAAAATCACTGAATTAAATAAACAAAAAATATTATACAGAGTTATCATAAAAGAATGGTGCGGTTTCAGTAATTCATACGAAGATTGTAGGGAAATTCCTAGATGTTATATTGGTATCCCTGAAAGCCTCCAACCCAAAATTTTGTTTATCAGCAGTTGTAACCACAACGTCAGTTCTTGTATTGTTGTTGCGGTGAGTTTAGCGAGTTACTATGTTCTCGGATAAAGACAAAGAAAAGTGTGTTTTATTGATGGCTGAATTAAAATCCGTAATTTTAGTTCAACGTGCGTTTCGACGTGAATTCGGAAGAGATCCACCACACAAAAATAACATAACACGTCGGTTCAAACGATTTGAAGAAACCGAATCGGTTAAGAAACAGAAATCGACCGGCAGACCAAGTGTACCAGACGAAACGGTTGAACTAATTAGACGATCGGCAATTAGAAGTCCTGGGAAGTCCATCCCCCGTCGAAGCGTCGAATTAGGTATTCCAAAATCAACAGTTCACAAAGTGTTACGTAAAAAACTGAAATTACACGCTTATAAAATCCAGATACTGCAGGAATTGAAACCCGATATTGGTGAAAAACGTTACAATTTCGCTATTGAAATGTTGGACAGAATAAGTGAAAACGAATCGTTTTTAGACGATATAATTTTTACAGACGAAGCTACATTCCATGTGAATGGGTGTGTAAACAGACACAATTCACGAATATGGGGCTCTGAAAACCCACACGCAATTATTGAGAAACAACGCGATTCGCCTAAAGTTAATGTTTGGTGTGGTGTGATGAAAAATCGTGTAATAGGGTCTTTCTTCTTTGCTAAAAAAAATAATTAATGGATTTGTGTATCTTGACATGTTAACCGATTATTGCTTTCCTCAGCCGGATGAACTCGAAAACATTCATCGACATCATTTCCAACAAGATGGTGCTCCCACACACACCTCAATGCATTGGTCACGGACGCTTTGAACGAAAAATTTGGAGATCGATGGATAGGCCGGGAAGGACTCATACTTTGGCCTCCAAGGAGTCTAGACCTGAAACCTTGCGATTTTTTCTTGTGGGGGTACATCAAAAGCGTTGTTTATACAAAAAAAAATTCGCGACCTAAACCGCTTAAAAAACAGGATTAATGAAGCAATGACAACCATTAACGAAGAAATGTTAACTAATGTTTGGAGAGAAGTTGAGTATCGTTTGGAGATTTGTCAAACGACTATGGGACGCACATATTGAAATTTATTAATTATATAAAAAAATGTTTGAGACGACAAATTTGAAAAATAAAAAACATAAACTGTGAGTAATTCTGTTTTAATTTAAACAATGTTCAAAACCGCACCATTCTTTTACGATAACTCTGTATTTAAATAAAATTATAAATATTTTAAATCAAATTGTGTGTGTGTGTAAATTGAGCATTGGAAAATGCTGCGTAGCGGGAAAGTCCTACAACTGGGTTGTCAGCTTTTTTTTATTTTTATTAAAAAATGTATTTTTTCCACCTTAAATAAACATTATTATTCATTTTCCCATGAAATCTGAAGTTGTACAAAAAAAAAGTCAAAAAAAGGCGCCGTCTTATAACTAACAATTAGCATCAATTTCATTAATGAATTTGTCACTTTTAAGGCGAAACATTATTTGCATTTTAATAGGTTTGACATGTTAATTTGCAAAGGTGTAGGTATACGGCTTACTGAAGAAATCAATTGGAAAATACTTTACGCCTTACTTTTCCTAAGTGAGGCGTAAATGTAAGTTAGATTTACATGTAAATTAATGTAATAAAAATTTGGAAAGCCGTGGTGATTTGAATAGCCTTTGACAACTCTACCGAGCGATCCAAATGGGGCATCGGGAGTCTTCGCGAAAAAAAAAGTAATAAAAATTGAATAACATAATCGTATAAGTAGAAATCTAATGTGGATACATGATTTCCTTGTACGTCTTTTAAATTCCATATACAAATTTTTTGCTGCACTTCATTAAAACTTAATACATAAGAAAGTGAGATACGATTCTCAAATTCTTTTATAAAGTGGACTGTTACACAATTGCATTGAGGTGGACACCACATTACATCACTTTTTTTGTGGTGTCTGTATCAACATTTTATATTAGTTGTAACATTAATTTTGTTTTACGTCGCTAAAGTAGTTATGTGGTGTAAGTGAGAAACGTGTCGGATCCATAACCATGCCTACATCGGTTCGAATCCGACTTTTATATACATAATCTTTTTTTAATTTTTTTTTTTTATTTAAATATATTGATTTATTAATAGAGACCGAATTATATGCATGAAAAATGCTTAAAATAGGCATGTAAAGTGTCAAAAACATGCAACTTTAAATAATAATAAAAATAATCATTTTTCTTTTTTTGTTTCAAAATCAGCATACAGTAAATAAATAGTTGAAAAACGTATCAATAAATTTGATAATTAACAATTATTTAACATTTTGTTAATTTTGTAAACATAAACAATCAAAATTACTGTTTTGCGGCTGGTAAGTGCTTTCTGAGAGCCGTGCAACTAATAGGTTTGGCCGGCTAAAACCTAAGATTTAATTTATTCACAAGGTACCCTACCGAAAAATAATGTAAATATAGCGAAAATATGCACCATCACTAGATTTTAATGAAAATATGCAATAACCGGTGAGAATGGGCTTAATATGCGAATGCATATGCAAATGCATATAATCCAGTTAATAAGTATTAACCTCTATAAAAATTTTTGAATTAAAATGAAAAGTACATAAAATTTTATTTCACGAATAACTTCTGATTTTTTCCGTTTTTTTTTTAATCAGAGGTTAATCATTATTAATAAAACAACGTTTAAATTAAAAAAAAAAGTTAAAAAAAAGGAAATGAATTCGGATTCGAACCGATGAGTCTTCTTGTAAAATTCAAATATTTCATTAATTACAATTTGATTTGTCTATAACTCTGGAACCAATGAAAATCAGTACTCCCACTTATAATATATCTCTGAAAGCTCTCAATGAGGGCTTCTTAATGAAAAAATTCCAAAATCCAAATTTTTTGAATTTTGAGCTTTTTTTCAGACACTTTTGGTCCAGTCGATTGCAATCAAAAGGGAAGGTGCACAACTAGATTGCACAACAGTCCTAAATACAAAATTTCAACATTCTACGGCTAATCGTTTTTGAGTTATGAGTTATATACGTACGTACAGACGTCACGCCGAAACTAGTCAAAATGGATTCAGGTATTGTCAAAATGGATATTTCCGTTGAAAACCGAAATTTTTAAGCGATCGTAATATTTTACATCGTACAAGGAAGCAAAAATAACCGTTATTACGTTCTGCAAAACATAAATAATAAATAATGCAATCATTTGATTACATCTGATAAGAAAATCTAAAGAAAAATGAATTTTTTCGTAAACAATATGCAAGAAATTCCGAGGAGAATTCTAGGGAAGAAATAAAAATCAGTACAAAAGTCAAATTCTATTAATAAAACTGCTGAAATAAGTAAAAAATAAACTGCTGACACTACAAGAAAAGGAAATTATGAAAACTTCTGGTGACTAACCGTCTAGGCCCACACGACATAATAAATGACTGGGGGTCAAAAAAGCCACATCAATTACGATAAAAATTGTTTTAAAAAAATTCAATAATATGTATTGGTTTAAAACAGTAAGAAAAACTAAAACAGTTATCAATAAATTTTTCAAAATGCGACTGAAATATATTGCAAGTTTTATTTAATGTCCCGTAAACAGAATAAAAGCTTTAATATACAAAGGTTATCGTTTATAATATTAAAGTTTATCAGTATCGTTCAAAGCAAATAACATCCTCAGTTCTTGATATCTTTAGGATTGACTACAAACTAATACGATTAGACCATTACATAGTTTTGTTTGTGTAGCAAATGTTCGCATATCTCATAAAGTATTTTATGAAAACTTAATAAACAAACTAACATTAAATTTGATGAGAATCTAGTCATAAGGTAATAACTATACGCACAGCGTTGAAATTGATCTCAGAATATAAGGGTATTTTAATCGATTATGTAAGATACAACAGTCAACAGTGTAATCTACAATGAATAACAACACGTAACAAGAGCGATTTTCACGATTCAAATGATTCGACTAAAACATGTGATGGATTTATATATAAAATAAATTTTAAAAATTAAAAAAACTTTTGTGTTCAGTCACTTGACTGGTTTGATGCAACTCTCCAAGATTCCCTATCTAGTGCTAATCGTTTCATTTCGGTATACCCCGTACATTCTACATCCCTAACAATTTGTTTTACATATTCCAAACGTGGTCTTCCAACATAATTTTTTTCCTTCTACCTGTCCCTCAAATATTAAAGCCACTATTCCAGGAAGCATTAATATGTGGCCCAATAAGTCTGTCTCTTCTATTAATTATATTTTTCAAATCTTTCTTCATCTATTTGCCGCAACACATTTTATTTGTCACTTTATCCATCCATCTGATTTTTAACATTCTCCTATAGCACGGTATTTCAAAAGCTTCTAATCTTTTCAAAAATCTTTTCCTGACGTTTAAATTAATTTTTGTTGTAAACAAATTATATTTCTGACTGAAGGCTCGTTTTGCCAGTGCTATTCGGCATTTTATATCGCTCCTGCTTCGTCCATTTTTAGTAATTCTACTTCCCAAATAACAAAATTCTTCTACTTCCATAATCTTTTCTTCTCCTATTTTCACATTCATGGTTCATCTTTGTTATTTCTGCTACATTTCATTACTTTCGTTTTGTTCTTGTTTATTTTCATGCGGTAGTTCTTGCATAGGACTTCATCCATGCCGTTCATCGTTTCTTCCAAATCCTTTTTACCCTCAGCTAGAATTACGATATCATCAGCAAATCGTATCATCTTTATCTTTTCACCTTTCACTGTTACCCGGAATCTAAATTGTTCTTTAACATCATTAATTGCTAGTTCCATGTAAAGATGAAAAAGTAACGGAGATAGGCAACATCCTTGTCGGACTCCCTTTCTTATTACGGCTTCTTTCTTATGTTCTTCAATTGTTACTGTTGCTGTTTGGTTCCTGTACAAGTTAGCAATTGTTCTTCTATCTCTGTATTTGAACCCTAATTTTTTCAAAATACTGAACATTTTATTCCAGTCTACGTTATCGAATGCGTTTTCTAGGTCTATAAACGCCAAGTATGTTGGTTTGTTTTTCTTTAATCTTCCTTCTACTATTAATCTGAGGCCTAAAATTGCTTCCCTTGTCCCTAAACCTTTCCTGAAACCAAATTGGTCTTCTCCTAACACTTCCTACACTTTCCTCTCAATTCTTCTGTATAGAATTCTAGTTAAGATTTTTGATGCATGACTAGTTAAACTAATTGTTCTGTATTCTTCACATTTATCTTCCCCTGCTTTCTTTGGTATCATTACTATAACACTTTTTTTGAAGTCTGACGGAAATTCCCCTTTTTCATAAATATTACACACCAGTTTGTATAATCTATCAATCGCTTCCTCACCTGCACTGCGCAGTAATTCTACAGGTATTCCGTCTATTCCAGGAGCCTTTCTGCCATTTAAATCTTTTAATGCTCTCTTAAATTCAGATCTCAGTATTGTTTCTCCCATTTTGTTCCTCCTCAACTTCCTCTTCTTCCTCTATAACACCATTTTCTAATTCATTTCCTCAGTATAACTCTTCAATATATTCCACCCATGTATCAACTTTACCTTTCGTATTATATATTGGTGTACCATCTTTGTTTAACACATTATTAGATTTTAATTTATGTACCCCAAACTTTTCCTTAACTTTCCTGTATTCTCAGTCTATTTTACCAATGTTCATATCTCTTTCCACTTCTGAACACTTTTCTTTAATCCACTCTTCTTTCGCCAGTTTGCACTTCCTGTTTATAGCATTTCTTAATTGCCGATAGTTCCTTTTACTTTCTTCATCACTATCATTCTTATATTTTCTACGTTCATCCATCAGCTGCAATATATCGTCTGAAACCCAAGGTTTTCTACCAGTTCTCTTTATTCCGCCTAAGTTTGCTTCTGCTGATTTAAGAATTTCCTTTTTATCATTCTCCCATTCTTCTTCTACATTTTCTACCTTATCTTTTTTTCTCAGACCTCTTGCGATGTCCTCCTCAAAAATCTTCTTTACCTCCTCTTCCTCAAGCTTCTCTAAATTCCACCGATTCATCTGACACCTTTTCTTCAGGTTTTTAAACCCCAATCTACATTTCATTATCACCAAATTATGGTCGCTATCAATGTCTGCTCCAGGGTAAGTTTTGCAGTCAACGAGTTGATTTCTAAATCTTTGCTTAGCCATGATATAATCTATCTGATACCTTGCAGTATCGCCTGGCTTTTTCCAAGTGTATATTCTTCTATTATGATTTTTAAATTGGGTGTCGGCAATTACTAAATTATACTACGTGCAAAACCCTATAATTCGGTCCCCTCTTTCTTCCTTTTGCCCAGCCCGTATTCACCCACTATATTTCCTTCCTTGGCTTTTCCAATGCTTGCATTTCAATCTCCAACTATTATTAAATGTTCATCTCCTTTTACGTGTTTAGCTGCTTCATCAATCTCTTCGTATACACACTCTACCTCATCATCATCATGGGCGCTTGTAGGCATATAGACGTTAACAATCGTTGTCGGTTTAGGTTTTGATTTTATCCTTATTACAATGATTTTATCACTATGCGTCTTGAAATACTCCACTCTCCTCCCTATCTTCTTGTTCATCACGAAACCTACTCCTGCCTGCCCATTATTTGACGCTGAATTAATTACTAAGTAACCTGACCAAAAGTCGCCTTCCTCTTCCCACCGAACCTCACTAATTCCTACTATATCCACATTCACCCTATCCATTTCCCTTTTTAAATTTTCTAGCCTACCAACCTTATTTAAGCTTCTAACATTCCACGCTCCGACTCGTAGAATGTTATTTTTTAGTTTTCTGGTGACCCCTTCCTTAATAGTCCCCACCCGGAGATCCAAACGGGGGACAACTATGGCATAATAACATTACGTTACTCTTTTTTTTTTTTTAATTATTAAACTTGTTCAGTAAAACAAAAACAAAAAAACCTTAAATTAATTGTTTCTACGAAATAACGTAGTTTTAAGAAAATAATTTCTATGTTATAAATTTATAATACTCGTATTTATTTTTATGATTTAATTAGAACAATATTATCGGAAAAATGTCTTTGTTAATCATTTTATTGATAAATAATAAAAAAAATTACGAAATAAGCAATATGAACATGTATGTAGATTATGATTCAAACATCAAATATTCAATTGTCGGAAAATTACTATTATTTTTTTTATAAATAATTTATTAAATAATTATTATTGATATTATGTTATTTTTTGCAAATATATATATGTGTGTGTGTGTGTGTGTGTGTGTGTGTGTGTGTGTGTGTGTGTGAGTGTATTGTAATTAATAATAAACAATTTTATATCATTTATCCGTTTTTTTATTGTTTCCTTATTAATTAATTCTTTTATTAATAAAGGATGAGAAATAATTTGCTTAAATAAATGAGTCTTTTAAAATAATTTTCAATTAATTACTTCCGGATAATAATACTGTGAGAAAATCGAATTGATATTGACAATATAATAATATATAATTCTTGAAATCGTTGTAGAGAATTAGTTTAAACTGAAACACGTGCGTGTATTTCCTGTTTTTTTCGTGGTTTTTTTTTGTATATGTGAAAAATGAGTATAATTGTATTACATTATTAACACGAAAATGCTGAAGATACATTTTTGATTCCAGAAAAGTAAAATATACAAACATGAGATTTGTCTCTTTTGTAGAAAAAAAAATTTCACAAAGGGAAAGAAAAGAATCGTACGATCGTATGGTATTACAATTTATCTTAAAATCTAAATCGGTGATTTAAATGTTGATAACTTAAAAAAGCTTTAGGAACTTTGAAATTTTCCAATCATTAAAAAAATTCGGGTAATATTATTTTTCTGATTTTTTTTTTTTTTCTTCAGTCACTTGACTGGTTTGATGCAGCTCTCCAAGATTCCCTATCTAGTGCTAGTCGTTTCATTTCAGTATACCCTCTACATCCTACATCCCAAACAATTTGTTTTACATATTCCAAACGTGGCCTGCCTACACAATTTTTTCCTTCTACCTGTCCTTCCAATATTAAAGCGACTATTCCAGGATGCCTTAGTATGTGGCCTATAAGTCTGTCTCTTCTTTTAACTATATTTTTCCATATGCTTCTTTCTTCATCTATTTGCCGCAATACCTCTTCATTTGTCACTTTATCCACCCGTCTGATTTTTAACATTCTCATATAGCACCGCATTTCAAAAGCTTCTACTCTTTTCTTCTCAGATACTCCGATCGTCCAAGTTTCACTTCCATATAAAGCGACACTACAAACATACACTTTCAAAAATCTTTTCCTGACATTTAAATTAATTTTTGATGTAAACAAATTATATTTCGTACTGAAGGCTCGTTTAGCTTGTGCTATTCGGCATTTTATATCGCTCCTGCTTTGTCCATCTTTAGTAATTCTTCTTCCCAAATAACATAATTCTTCTACCTCCATAATCTTTTCTCCTCCTATTTTCACATTCAGTGGTCCATCTTTGTTATCTCTACTACATTTCATTACTTTTGTTTTCTTCTTGTTTATTTTCATGCGGTAGTTCTTGCGTAGGACTTCATCTATGCCATTCATTGTTTCTTCTAAATCCTTTTTACTCTCGGCTAGAATTACTATATCGTCAGAAAATCGTAGCATCTTTATCTTTTCACCTTGTACTGTTACTCCGGATCTAAATTGTTCTTTAACATCATTAACTGCTAGTTCCATGTAAAGATTAAAAAGCAACGGAGATAGGCAACATCCTTGTCGGACTCCCTTTCTTATTACGGCTTCTTTCGTATGTTCTTCAATTGTTACTGTTGCTGTTTGATTCCTATACATGTTAGCAATTGTTCTTCTATCTCTGTATTTGAACCCTAATTTTTTTTAAATGGTGAACATTTTATTCCAGTCTACGTTATGGAATGCCTTTTATAGGTCTATAAACGCCAAGTATGTTGGTTTGTTTTTCTTTAATCTTCCTTCTACTATTAATCTGAGGCCTAAAATTGCTTCCGTTGTCCCTATACTTTTCCTGAAACCAAATTGGTCTTCTCCTGACACTTTCTCCACTCTCCTCTCAATTCTTCTGTATAGAATTCTAGTTGAAATTTTTGATGCATGACTAGTTAAACTAATTGTTCTGTATTCTTCACATTTATCTTCCCCTGCTTTCTTTGGTATCATTACTATAACACTTTTTTTGAAGTCTGACGGAAATTCCCCTTTTTCATAAATATTACACACCAGTTTGTATAATCTATCAATCGCTTCCTCACCTGCACTGCGCAGTAATTCTACAGGTATTCCGTCTATTCGAGGAGCCTTTCTGCCATTTAAATCTTTTAATGCTCTCTTAAATTCAGATCTCAGTATTGTTTCTCCCATTTCATCCTCCTAAACTTCCTCTATAACACCATTTTCTAATTCATTTCCTCCGTATAACTCTGCAATATATTCCACCCATCTATCGACTTTACCTTTCGTATTATATATTTCGTAAAATTCGGGTAATATTATTTTTCTGATGACCTCCGAAAATTTAATTTAAATTTATAATTATTTTGTTAATATCAAATAAATTTAAAGAAAATTCTTCACTTTTCATTATATTATAATCTAACAATACCACCTTACGGCTGAAAAAAACTTAATACCCCATATTAAATCTTTAATTTTCTAATTCTTAAAAATCAATTTGGGCAATCTTCAAAACACGTTTTTCCCATTCTTTCCACCCCGTAGACGACCGCCTTATGACGGTGCCAGTCACCGATGGGTTTTACCGGAGGTCATATTTTAGATCTTCTAAACCTGATAACACATCACAGACTTCAGTTTGGCCTCTGTCAGGATGCCACCGATTCAAATGCCTCGGAAGACGTTTTCATTGGCTTCGTATGGCTTCTTCCGACTAGAACCACCTACCGTAACATACGGCCTTAAATTATCAAATGAACTGATTCGCGAAAGCACGATCCCCATGCCTTGCTCTAACACCGAAACTCATGCTATATCTAACTTCAATTAGACTGTGCAGTCAGATCATTATTTGATTGAGTCTTTAAACACCAAAAGTACTATCTTCATACCAACAAAACAAAGTGTTGATCGCAACAACGACAATTTTGTCCTACAATTCGATCTACTCAAATTCCTCTTGATTTACGGAAAAATCAAGAAACGAATTCACAAATTTCATAAGCCTCTAAGGAAAACATACCCTATCTCTCTCTCTCGCTCACTCTCTCTCTCTCGCTCTCTCTCTCTCTCTCTCTCTCTCTCTCGCTCTCTCTCTCTCTCTCTCTCTCTCTCTCTCTCTACTCTGCTGTGCTTCGGTAGCGAGGTCGATGCCTATACCCTCCCACATCACAGCTCAATCACAGGGTTTTACACACATCCGGTCTCATCCTAACAGCGAATATCTCAGCTAACAACTGATTCAAATGCCAATGCCAAAACGCCTATCTTCGCGAAGTAAGCATACAAGCGGGACCTTAGCTAATCCGAGTTGCTAAGCTATCTATGCATCTACAACAGCATCATACTCTCCCAGCTATCCTCCGCAGAGCTAAGAATCAAAGGAAGCTAGCAACTATACATTCCCTTCCCTTTCAATTTTTCCATTAACTTGCATATCAAAACCGGAATTGATTCTCGCAAGATCTCTTAACTATTTTGGTACGTTCAGGTTCGTACTTGGGGAAGATATGTAAGATATAGTTCACATCATCGATGGCCCTACCTTCCGGACACAAACCTGATTAACCAAACCAAATCTGGTTAATCTACTTCGAAAAGCATCATGTCCAGAAAGAAACTACATATTATGACGATTTGGAAAAATTCACCTAACAACCTGCACACTTCAAACATCAGGAAAAATATCAAGCACGTAACGTCCGTAGGACGATTTAGTCCACTTGACCAGTCCACCTTCTTGCTCAATCGCAAGAATGATTGGTTGAATTCCACAAATATCAAGGACCGCCTGATGAAAAGAGTTTTATAGGCACCAGTAACAGATGATAAAAGGAAACGCTGGGTTCTTAATAAAATTTTCCTAACATCTGTACCTCAATCGGTAAGTCCAGGCAGGTACAACATACAGCATTATACTTCGCATGCACCCTTATATAGAACGCCAATGGTTCCGAAATTAAGCCCCAAATGGGAGTGAGGTATAGTTTTCCCAATTACCGTTCGTTTTTTTTCTTCAAATAACAGCTATTTAAATCATGAATGATTATTTGTTAATTTAAAAAACTGAATGTTATATTTAATGATTAATAATAAATGTTTTGGTTTAAATAATTACGAAGCTTTTACAATATTTCGCGGCGCCCCTATGAAAAGGCCGCAGCTCCTCGAGACGCCGCGGGCGCAAATTTGGGCTCCTCGAGGCATAGTTTGGGAATCACTGATTTAGCGTTTGTCCACTGATGTAATTATAATATTTGTTGAGAATAGGCCGACATTTTTATAACATTTAAAAACATACCGTAACACTCGTTTTTATGGCAAAGTACTAAATTATTTATGAAATATAAATAGCAGAATTATGGAATACTTAAACGTAATCCGTAAAAACATCCAGAAACACAAAATAATAATTTGTATTTACATGAAAGCGATTTGCTTCTGAGCGTAAAAAGTAAGCTGAATGTTTTCAAGTTTGAATAAAGGCTCCATAACAGCCGTCATAGTCCAAGCATCAAGATGTATTGCGGCACATATGCATACGTACATACGAAGATTACCTTCCTGTATTTTTGGGGTCCCTGGGTCGTGAAACATCGAGAAATTAAAAAAAAACAAACCCCATTTTTTGACTCATTACCATACTTTCCATCAGCAGCGTAGCTCTACAGCTATAAATCGATAATATTTAGGAAAAGAATTTCGATGAAAAATTCTCACAATATACAGACAACATATTTACAATATTGAACAAAAATTTTTAATATTCTTGTAGAATCGTAATCTCCACAAAACAAAAATAAGGGAAAATATTAACAAATAAAAATATCTAACTCTAAACAACAAACAAATCATAGTTCAAAAGAGTTCAAAATATAAACACACTTTATATTATATGGCTAACACAAGTCCGTTATCTATAGCGATAAAGGCCCACCCGTTTCTTAACAGAAATACAAATAATAGAAAAAAGAATATAAGATCGATTTCATCATCTAAAAATTACATACAAACCGGACTCGTCTGAATACAGTTAAAAATAATCTAACAAAATAATAATAATATGCACGTGCCAACAATTTTAGTAAATTTCAGTCAAGATAAAAAAATGAAACCTACTCAGAATTTTTATTCCAAAATACTCAGATGATACTTGGTCTAAGTATACGTATTTCTCTATGAAAAACTCCTAGCCCCAAAAGAGTAAAACAGGATAAAAATTTTAATATTTCCTAATATTAATACACGTTCTGAACCTGAATAGTTGTATCGGCGAAATAATATGTGAATATAATATACTGATTCTTTTTAATTCCTTGTACGAAGTAAAGTATTTCGATGGCGAAAAATTTTGGTTTTCAACGGAAACATCCATTTTGACCTTCCCTGAATCCATTTTGACTAGTTTCAGCGTGACGTCTATATGTATGTATAACGTAACTTAAAAACGATTAGCCGTAGAATGTAGAAATTTTTTATGTAGGACTATTATAACATCTAGTTGTGCACCTCCCCTTTTGATTGCAATCGACTGAGCCAAAAATGTCCAAAAAAGCCAAAAATCAAAAAAAATTGGCTTTTGAACTTTTTCTTCATTACAGTAATAAGCCATCATTGAGAGCTTTTCAACGGTTTATCATACGTGGTACTTATTTTCACTGGTTCCAGACTTATAGACAAATGAAATTTTAATTAATGAAATATTTGGATTTTACAAGGCACATTGGTACGAATCAGACTTCATCTCCTTTTCTATATTTTTTTTTTTTTTAATTTAAAAATATTTATTTATTAATAATAATTATTAACCTCAGATTGTAAAAAAGGTTTTTCGATAACTACGTAATAATTCCCATGTGTTCAATTTAAAGTGATTGTTGAAATTTTTTTTTCACTTGTGCGTAATGTGCTTCTTAGAACTAGTAAAGATTCAGGTTTCATTTCCTCCTTTAAATTTTATTAAAAGGAGCAATTTTTAATTTTATGAAAAGAAGTACTACTAAATTTTAAAAATAAAAATGTTCACTTTTTTTTACTCTCTTTCTTTCTTTTTCCTGTTTAGCCTCCGGTAACTACCGTTTAGATAATTCTTCAGAGGATGAATGAGGATGATATGTATGAGTGTAAATGAAGTGTAGTCTTGTACATTCTTAGTTCGACCGTTCCTGAGATGTGTGGTTAATTGAAACCCAACCACCAAAGAACACCGGTATATCCACGATCTAGTATTCAAATCCGTGTAAAAATAACTGGCTTTACTAGGACTTGAACGCTGTAACTCTCGACTTCCAAATCAGCTGATTTGGGAAGACGCGTTAACCACTAGACCAACCCGGTGGATTTTTTTTACTCTATAAATTTTCAATTTTTTTCTTACTCTTATTACATAAATTTGTCTAATGCTCTATTTTTTTTTTTTTAATGTAAATATACTGATTTATTAATAATTATTAACATCTTATTGTAAAAAAAATTCAATAAACAATAAAAAAAATCATAAATTATCAGTGAAATAAAATTTTATGTACTTTTCATTTTTTTTAAAAATGCGCATATGTAATTTAATAGTCGTATAAGGAGTCATGTGGTGTCCTCATCAGATTTTTTTATTACAAACACGGGTTAATAAATCAATATATCTAAATTTAAAAAAAAAGTAGATGAAGTCTGATTCGAACCGATATGCCTTTCCTTGTAAGATCCAAATATTTCATCAATTATAATTTTATTTGGCTATAATGCTGGTATCGATAAAAGGTAAGTACCACCACTTTTTACACATCGTTGAAAAGCTCTCGATGAGGGCTTATTACTGCAGTTAAGAAAAAGTCCAAAATCCAAATATTTTGGATTTTAGGCTTTTTTGGACACTTTTGGTCCAGTCGATCGGAATCAAATGGGAAGGTGCACAACTAGATGGCAAGACAGTCCTAAATCCAAAATTTCAACATCCTACAGCTAATCGTTTTTTAGTTATGCGATAAAAAAAAGAGATGAAGTCTGACTCGAACAAATGTGCCTTGTAAGATCCAAATATTTCATTAATTAAAATTTAAGTTGTCTATAACTCTGGAACCAGGGAAAATAAGTACCACTTATGATTTACCGTTGAAAAGCTCTTGATGAAGGCTTATACTGTAGCGAAGAAAAAGTCCAAAACCCAATTTTTTTTGGATTTTGGGCTTTTTTGGACATTTTTGGTTCAGTCGATTTCAATCAAAAGGGAAGGTATACAACTAGATTACAACAGTTCTAAATACAAACATAAATTTCAACATCCTACAGTTAATCGTCTTTGAGCTATGCGAAATCCATACGTACAAAGGTCACGCCGAAACTAGTCAAAATGGATTCATCAGGGATGGTCAAAATGAATATTTCCCTTGAAATCTGAAAAACTAAATTTTACGTGATCATAATACTTCCT
Source organism: Lycorma delicatula (assembly GCF_047948215.1). Lineage (NCBI taxonomy): Eukaryota > Metazoa > Arthropoda > Insecta > Hemiptera > Fulgoridae > Lycorma > Lycorma delicatula. The sequence goes on from NC_134465.1 coordinate 45,055,995, forward strand.
TTACGACGTACAAAGACGTAAACAAATATTAATCGTGCATTCATAAACAAAATGACATCTCATTTGTATAAATACAAAAACCAAGTTAAAGAACAAAATACATTTCTAGTCAATATTTCCGTTGGAATCTGAAAACCGAAATTTTTCACGAACATGATACTTCCTTTACTTCATACAAGGAAGTAAAAGATCAAAAGTAAATTGGAAAAGTTTTTTTTTTTTTTGTCTTCAGTCATTTGACTGGTTTGATGCAGCTCTCCAAGATTCCCTATCTAGTGCTAGTCGTATCATTTCAGTATACCCTCTACATCCTACATCCCTAACAATTTGTTTTACATATTCCAAACGTGGCCTGCCTACACAATTTTTCCCTTCTACCTGTCCTTCCAAAATTAAAGCGACTATTCCAGGATGCCTTAGTATGTGGCCTATAAGTCTGTCTCTTCTTTTAACTATATTTTTCCAAATGCTTTTTTCTTCATCTATTTGCCGCAATACCTCCTCATTTGTCACTTTATCCACCCATCTGATTTTTAACATTATCCTATAGCACCACATTTCGAAAGCTTCTAACCTTTTCTTCTCAGATACTCCAATTGTCCAAGTTTCACTTCCATATAAAGCGACACTCCAAACATACACTTTCAAAAATCTTTTCCTGACATTTAAATTAATTTTTGATGTAAACAACTTATATTTCTTACTGAAGGCTCGTTTAGCTTGTGCTATTCGGCATTTTATATCGCTCCTGCTTCGTCCATCTTTAGTAATTCTACTTCCCAAATAACAAAATTCTTCTACCTCCATAATCTTTTCTCCTCCTATTTTCACATTCAGTGGTCCATCTTTGTTATTTCTACTACATTTCATTACTTTTGTTTTGTTCTTGTTTATTTTCATGCGATAGTTCTTGCGTAGGACTTCATCTATGCCGTTCATTGTTTCTTCTAAATCCTTTTTATTCTCGGCTAGAATTACTATATCATCAGCAAATCGTAGCATCTTTATCTTTTCACCTTGTACTGTTACACCGACTCTAAATTGTTCTTTAACATCATTAACTGCTAGTTCCATGTAAAGATTAAAAAGTAACGGAGATAGAGAACATCCTTGTCGGACTCCCTTTCTTATTATGGCTTCTTTCTAATGTTCTTCAATTGCTACTGTTGCTGTTTGGTTCCTGTACATGTTAGCAATTGTTCTTCTATCTCTGTATTTGAACCCTAACTTTTTTAAAATGCTGAACATTTTATTCCAGTCTACGTTATCGAATGCCTTTTCTAGGTCTATGAACGCCTAGTATGTTGGTTTGTTTTTCTTTAATCTTCCTTCTACTATTAATCTGAGGCCTAAAATTGCTTCCCTTGTCCCTATACTTTTCCTGAAACCAAATTGGTCTTCTCCTAACACTTCCTCCACTCTCCTCTCAATTCTTCTGTATAGAATTCTAGTTAAGATTTTTGATGCATGACTAGTTAAACTAATTGTTCTGTATTCTTCACATTTATCTGCCCCTGATTTCTTTGGTATCATTACCATAACACTTTTTTTGAAGTCTGACGGAAATTCCCCTTTTTCATAAATATTACACACCAGTTTGTATAATCTATCAATCGCCTCCTCCCCTGCACTGCGCAGTAATTCTACAGGTATTCCATCTATTCCAGGAGCCTTTCTGCCATTTAAATCTTTTAATGCTCTCTTAAATTCAGATCTCAGTATTGTTTCTCCCATTTCATCCTCCTCAACTTCCTCTTCTTTCTCTATACTTGGAAAAGTAATTACTTGGAAAAGTAAATTGGAAAAACTACCGCTTCCTATATATATATATAAAAATATACACACGAGTATATATAACACAGGGATTTACCCTCAACTACAGAAACTTATCGTCCAAAAAATGATAGTTCATCAGGATTTTTATATCGCTGGTTGATTTTAATATCCGATGAGAACTTTAAATTTTATTTACATTGAAAAAACTAACATTTTTACATAATTGTATGTTTATTATATAGAAAGATTCTAAATTGTACGGCAATCTCTAAGGAGATTATTCTACAGCCAAAAGTATAAAAAAAAAAGTTCATATAATCACAGGTTTTTTTATACATCTGCAGTTTCCCCGCCACCACAGAGCCGGACACGCAATTAAGCATAAAGTCAGCTCCGGTGGGGGAGGGTCCTTCGCCTCAAACTACCTTGGAAGGACCTGCCAACCCCACCAAGCTACCCGGGACTCGGTCTTTTTACATGCCATGCCTTAAATGAGAAGTTCCCACTGAGATTCCTGTCTTGACGTCTCTCCTCTAGTATAATCATAGGTTAGAAAACGGTTCGTTAACGAGTTTCGGCTTGCGAAACATTAAGCCCTGCTTTATGCTTCTTCTGCGAAATTTAACCGTACTTAAATTCTTGAGGTACAAATCGAGGAGTAAATTTGGTGCTTGTAATGGTTATGATGTAGAGTTTGAATAAAAGTAAATACGATTACATGTCTATTTTACGTCTGTTTTGCTTCAATAAAAAACCCTTTTCTAAAAGTTTCTATTAACTTTATATTGGCTGTATTTGCATTAATTTTCTCGTAATTAAATTCTCTACCAGTTTTGATACTGAGTCTATCGTATTTGTTACTCATTTAACGAAGCTATTGTTCTAGAAACCTAAAAAAAAAAATTAATTTTCGACACCGAATTAGTGTTTTAATTCGATATTTTAAAAACTACGAGAGTTACAGTTCTGGGATCTGTTGTATACTATTTCCCAGCACAGATTACATAATAAACCATCAACTTTACTCGTTAATTTGGATCCTAAATATTACAGTAGGGCTTCTTTTTATTAGAAGAGCTGAAATCCGGGCGAAATATTTTGCTAGCCGTAACTCAAAAATAAAACGTTTTCAGACCGATGTTAATATGAACTTTTCATTATTTTCACCAGTAAAATATGTCCTGAAAGTTTCTCCGTTTCTTGGTAAGACACCTGTATACAGCCATTTTCGATAAATTTATGTTTAGCCAGTCCGGAATTCTTAATTAAAATTCACGTAAACGCCCGTAATTACATACATTTCCGGAAGTTTCCATAATTTTTTTTTTTTTGAGGTTTTGAACTTTTACATTTGCAAGTATCGATACTAAAATTTTCAACCGATTCCTAAAAACTTTCCCTTTATAGCTATTCTTTTGTATGTAGCAGCATAGCTGAAGTCGGGCAAATAAAAAATATAAAACTTGGCTTGAAAATAACTCCGTGGCAGAGAGGTAGCGTTTCGGTCTTTCATCCGGGAAGTCCCGGATTCAAATCCCGGTCAGGCATGTATTTTTCACACTCTACAAAATTTCATTCCGATAACCAACGCACAAGTTTCATACTTATGTGGTGATATCAAGCGAAAAATAAACTTTAACAATACTGGAGAAAAACTTAGATTTCGGCTTAATATTACCGATAAATTTCGGTATTACCGATAAATCTTTCACTACAGATATTTTATAAAACATAACAATTCTTAGAGATGCTTACTAAGCCTAGTACAAAGTACTACTACATCATCGCTACGTGCATTCTAAGAGAAAGAAACGATGACAAAGAAAAAAATATAAAAAATGTAAATAAAGATTTTTTTTTCTTTTTGTAGTACGCAATACTTTAATAAACAGGAAGAATATTTTAAAAAGTATAAATAAATTTACTAAAAAAAAATGAACGCATTAAATCTGATTTTTAATAAATTATACAAATATAGCATTAAATAGTTAATTTATGTAATTTTTCTTGATGAAATTAATTCATCAGAAAATCTTGAAACTTGTGCGTGGCAATATGAAAATGGAAAAGTACCGTATGAAAAATGGCATGCCTAACCGAGATTCGAACTCGGACCACCGGATGAAAGACTGAGACGCTACCACTCCACCACGGAGTTTGGAGTGAATAATTTATTTATAAAAGAGTCATATTTTTTTTTGCTTTGGCCTTATCCAATTTCATTTGTGATCGGCCCTCCGATTTATTTTACTTTAAAATTAGGAGATTAAAAATTATGACGAAGGTGCTTTCCGCCGGTTGCTAAATGACGCCAGCCTGTTTTCTGAAAGACTGGAAACATTATCGTTGATTCAACTGGGTTCTTCCGCTGCCTCTTCTTCTGCACCCTCCCGCGTAAGGTCAAAACCCGATCGCAACGTCTATTTCGGATATCTCCCGTGTATCGTCTAAAAATATTTTATTTCCCTCCAGCCCTTAAAATGTCAACCTTCCAGGTCGGTCTAGTGGCGAATTATCATCGCAAATCAGCTGATTTCAAAATCAATAGTTTTAAAGTTCAAACCCTAGCGAAGGATGTTACTTTTATACAAATTTGAATACTACATCGTGAATACCGGTGTTCTCTGGCGGCTGGGTTTCAATTAACCACACATCTCAGGAACGGGCGATCTCTTTTTCTCTTTTGTATTTAGCCTCCGGAACTACTGTAAGGTATTAATTCGGAGACTGATATGTATGAATGTACATGAAGAGTAGTCTTGTATAGTCTCAGGTCGACCGTTCCTGAGATGTGTTGTTAATTGAAACCCAACCACCAAAGAACACCGGTATCCACGATCTAGTATTCAAATCCGTATACAAGAGGAACGGTCGACCTGAGACTAAACAAGACTATACTTCATTTACATTCGTACATATCATCTTCTGAAGTAATACCTTACAGTGGATACGGAGGCTAAACAATAAAAAAAGGAAGCTCTTAAATTGTCTCCTACGTGACATTACACGATTTAGTCGCTCCCCCCTCTTGTTGTTTTCTGCATGATGGTTTCCTACCTAAAAAATTGATCTTTTGGAGATAAGATCATTTGCTAAATTTCATTTTTGCATATCTAATTATATAAAAGTTATTAACGGCTGCGATACACTGGTAACAATTCGTACATAGATATATATATACGAATTTCTCTTTACTTATAGTTTGTATAGTTTTATTCTTACACAATTTTATTTCTTATAAATGTTTTTTTTTTTGTGTTTATGTTTTGCAGTTTATTTTAATAACCATTGATCACCTTTTTCTTTGTATTATTATCATATAATAGTAAAGAAATATAATTTTAAATTTCTCGGAAATCTAAACAAAAATAATCATTTAATTAAAAATAATAATACAAGTAATAAAATTATAATTAACACATTTTTATTCATCAACCGTAATTTTTATGCCTGAGAAAAAAAAATCAATCAATTTCTTAATTAAGACTAATGAAATGTGCCGTCCTAAAAAGGAAATTTTATTTATATTTACTTTTAACTAGTAAAAACTGACATTAAAGGAAAGTATTGAAAATTAAATTTAAAAACAACCGAACTAAGTTAAAATTTCCCGTTCAAACAATCATTAACAAATTCTATTGATTTGTTAGATATGTAGGTCAAGCCTAATTATCTGCATACATACCAAATCCATTTAAAATATCTAAATTTTTAAAAAACGTATTTTCTTTGTGAAGATGCTTAATTCACAAAAATTCAAAAAAAATTATTAAAATTTTTTTTTTTGTTTTCCGTAGTGGGAGGAAAAAGCTCTGCCAGCCGCCATCAGGTTCGCATTGACGGCAGTGCGGGCTCTCACCCGCTAAAAACCTTACCTCTTATCATACAGGGGCCGGATCTAAACCATATGGTAAGTACACAGCCCCTACATGATCACCCAGGCACTCTACTATCCAAATCTAGATGGCCGAAAGGCGTCCCAAGGAGGCGATCGACGAACTACGACCCCCCGAGAGCCCCTTCGCGCACCCCCAGAATCTAGCCCCCCTTGATTACCGTCATCTAACTCCACGTCTTTATCGATCTACACAGCCTTTCGTCGCCGCTTCTCATTGGCCTTCTCTCCTATTATTGTTGCGGTCGTAATCGAGACACATTCCCATTTGTCGCTATTGCTGAGCATCACCTCGATTACACTGTTGGCCCCCTGCACATCTAGATCCTCGAGTACTACTCTTAAGTCACGCCGTCTAGGGTAAAAGAACACCACATGCTCTGCTGTATCCAGCCCGCCGCAATTATAACAGCGACTTGTACTGAATCTGTCCATCCTGTACAGATAGTCCCCGAAAACATCCATTTCCAGACAGGAACTGGGTGAATTCGTAGCCTGTGTTACCATGCTTTCGCTCCACCCAGTTACTAACATCGCTTAGGAGCCCATAGGTCCACCTTCTCGGCCCATGGGACCGAATCCCGCCATCTGTCACGCCAAGCCGTGTAGAGATAATCAGTTGCTTTCTTTCTGTCCCGTCCGGCCACTATTGAAGCTCTTATTTTTGCTTGTAAGTCTATCGGCGGCATCCCAGCTAAAACCGATGCTGCCTACGCGCTTATAGTACGAAACCTCGCGCTGATAAGTATATTTAGCCTACGTTGTTGCATAATCAAACACCTCACGTTCCTGGCCCTCGACAACGCTCCCAGCCACATAGGAATTCCATATAACACTACCGAAGAGTGCACACTAGTCTACAGCTTCCTCTTCCCCGTCTGAGGACCGCCCTCATTCCTCATGATTTTGCTGAGTGCCTCCACCACATTTTCGCCTTTTCTCACCGCCTCCTCAAAATGTATAGTAAAATGTATAGAGGCGAAATCTCGAGATATTGAAGGTAAGCTTGCTCAACAGCTTCACCCCCTGGACTTATTACGTTGAAAATTTAAAGTTATGAATGCCTCATATGTAGAAATATCTGACCAAGTTTGGTCAAAATTGGTCAGAACACACACACATTTAAATACTAATATTAATATCCTGAAAATTTCCATTGGGTTTTTTGGGTTCCTTAGATGTCAAAACCTAACCCACCGGGTTGCTCTAGTGGTTAACGCGTCTTCCCAAATCAGCTGATTTGGAAGTCGAGAGTTACAGCGTTCAAGTCCTAGTAAAGCCAGTTAGTTTTACACGGATTTGAATACTAGATCGTGAATACCGGTGTTCTTTGGTGGTTGGGTTTCAATTAACCCAACCCATTAGTGAGGAATTTTTAATTTCTTGGTCCAAGAGGACGAGGAAAAAGGGAATTAATTTTCCACAGAAAAAAGCAAAAATTCCAAGATACGGACTGCGACACTAGCGACCCTTGAGGTGACAGAAGCTACTACTGACACAGTATACCCACTCAGTCTCTAGTTTAGAGCATTTTTTTTTTTGGAATGGGGGTGCGATTTTGCAAAACTTTTTGGAAAATATATTTGTTTTTGAATTGTTAATAAATGTACATAAGAATAATATAACTTTAATTAGGCGAAATCTCGAGATATTGAAGGTAACCTTGCTCTATAGCCTCACCCCTGGACCTATTACGTTGAAAATTTAATGCAATGAATGCCTCATATGTAGAAATAATCTAAGTTTGGTCAAAATCGGTCCAGCAGTTCTGAAAATGAAGGCGATTTAGAGACCGAACACACCCACATGTACATACTAACATTAATATCCTGAAAATTTCCATCGGGTGTTTTGGGTTCCTTAGGTGTCAAAACCTTAAGATCCAGAGAAAACCGGATATGCCCAAACCGGATATGCCCAAACTGGACTGATACAATACTCTCCCTTCTAAAGCTATAGCTCTGATATATATGTGGTAGTAAAATGTTACATTTTGATAAGTTTTGTTTTTATGAACTTCAAAATTATTACGTTTGTATTTAGTTTCTCTGGCCTTTATTCAAATCATTTTACTCAAAATCTCTACAATTCTTTTTCAAAAATTTTAGCGTTTATTCGCCGTTTAACAAGAATTAATTTACGTCAAACATAAAATAATGTATTTTTCGTTCCCGATCTTTTTTTGTCTTTTACCCTAAATTTCTCAAAAACTACTAAAAATACACTTCTGGGAACTATTTTTTTTTTTTTAAGTTTTTCAAATCGGATTTCATCAAAAACTACTATATTATTTCAGCCTCTTAATTTTAGTTCTAAGAATTACAGTCTGGCTTAGTTTTATTGAAGCCCTCAGGACGAAATCTTTTGCCAGCTGATGCTAACGAAGCGATTCCATATCTATGTTTTTTTTATGAATTGTCTTCTTTACTTTTACCAGTAGATCATGTCCTGAAAGAGTAGAACATTCTTCGTGAATCACTTTATCTTAGAATCACGTATATATTTTATTCATGAGACTTAAATATATGATTTTTATTTTAAAATACCAAAGACGCAGAAAAGGAAGAGCCATTATTTCATGTAAAGCAATACATTTCTTTAATTGAATACAATATTCGATAAAATTAAAATCAGCATATGAATTCCTTCGATTTTTTTCAAAAGATAAAAATTACTAAAGATTAAAAACAAATATGAATACTGTAATCTAAAACGATATGAATATGTTAAAATACTGTTATTACATTTATTTAAAAAATATATATATAATAATAAAATTAACATTGAAGGTGGGATAAATATAACATACAGAAGAGGGGGAAGAATAAATTAGTAAAACAATTCTCTAATAACTCTTTGATAATAGGAGAGAAAAACAAAAAAATAATTGACCCGTATATCTATATATAAGTGAACTATGATAAAAACACAATAGTAATATTGAAACAGATTTGAACTTTCGATAAATTCGATAAAAAAATGTATCTAAAACAATATAACAAATTTTTCCCACACAGTTCATGTTATCACACGTAACCTGTAACGATAATCATAATAATAATAGTAAGCCGACTGGAATATAGCCTAACACCCTTAAGCCTACACAGAATCGACGGATGTATACACAAATAAATAACAGATGTAAAGTTTATAGTGCACAGGAGTCATTCAAACAGAATAATTAATTATATACAAATCATACTGTTCGGGTGTGGTGGTTACGAAATATTCTAAAAATACATTAAATATCTGAACGAAGGTCTAAATTAAAATATTTAATCTCTTTAAGTCTTTTATTTTTAAAATAAAATATATATTAAGCAATAATTGTACTATACCACAAACTGAATAACAAGTATTTTTAAACTTTCTTTTCAGTGCATAACGTAGAAAAAGTGTGTTATCAATTGAAAAACCGAATAATTCTTTGAATCTTCTATATAAATTATCTTCTGCTAATTATTACGTTCTGCTAAGCAGAAGTACTAATAAAATTAGGAGGTATAAGCGAAAAGGTGATCTCTACAAATCAATTAATCGGACAAGTATAATTAAATTAACAATACAAGAAACGTTTATACGACCGTATAAAACAGGTAATCTAAAAAGTAATAACACTTTCGCTCACAAAATACCGTTGGCTTCCCAAATCTTAAGATATATGAAACTAAGCCTACCGGATTGGTATAGGGATTTAGACTCGTCATCGCAAATCAGTTGATTTCGAATTTTACGGTTCAAATCCTAGTAAAGGTATTACTTTTATACGGATTTGAATACTAGATAGTGAATACCGGTGTTCTTTGGTGGTCGGGTTTCAGTTAACTACATATTTCAGGAATGGTCGACCTGAGGCTGTACAAGGCTACACTTCATTTACATTCATATACATATCAACCTCTGAAGTAATACCTTACGGTGATTCCGAAGGCTAAACAGAAAAAAGAGAGACCAATCCGGTGGGTATACAAATTTTTATTAAATTACTTTTTAAAAAAATACTTTGTTTTAAAACCAATAAAAATTGGTTAATTAAAAAAATAAAAATAAAATAATCAGTTAAACTTGAATGTTTATATGTACTTAAATACATATTCAAATAAATAAATGTCATCCAAAATTATTATTTAATCCTGTTCTGGCTTTATAAGTATTTAATTAATTTTTTTTTGGGGGTTATTTCACCCGTTTCTTAACTACTGAGATCGAACGAACCTCTCTTTCTCTTTTCTTTTTAGCCTCCGGAACCACTGTAAGGTATTACTTCACAGGCTGATATGTACGAAACTAAATAAAGAGTAATCTTGTACAGTCTCTGGTCGACCGTTCCATAACCAACTGGGTTGGTCTAGTGGTGAACGCGTCTTCCCAAATCAGCTGATTTGGAAATCGAGAGTTCCAGCGTTCAGGTCCTAGAAAGCCAGTTATATTTATACGGATTTGAATACTAGATCGTAGATAACGATGTTCTTTGGCGATTGGGTTTTAATTTACCACACACCTCAGGAATGGACGAACTGAGAATGTACAAGACTACACTTCATTTACACTCATACATATCATCCTCATTCATCCTCTGAAGAATTATCTAAACGGTAGTTACCGGAGACTAAACAGGAAAAAGAGAGAGGTGTCAAAACCTGAAGATCCAGAGAAAACCGGTTATGCCAAGTATAATAAATGTATAGTAATGTATGTAAGTGTACAAACTGTACAAAACCGCACTTCATTTTTTTTTTTTATCCTCGAGTCAGAGAAATGCCATTTATGCACACCCCCACAAGACTTGTAGTGTAGGACTCGCAGAGGTTCCGCTAAGATGTTACTAATTAGCGTATGTATGACTGCACCATACCGACTAAAACTCCTCTCTTACTGATCCTCTCCCCCCTCCCCCCAAAGGGCCGGACACGCATTTTAAGCATAGGCTCGGCCCGAGGTGTGTCAAAGCTGGAAGATTTAGGAATCCTACAGCTTCATCACCGCCGCCCACCCGCGAAAGCACGGACAGAGGACGACTCCACTGCCGTATGGGACACAGAATTTCAGGGCTAGACTGCAACAATATTTTTTTTCACATGAAATTTCAATGACGAAATACTCAAACATATTTCCCCGAATTTATTGGGCTAAAACAAAAAAAAAATCTGATGTAGGCACCATGTATAACTTCCTTGTACGCTAATTAAACTACATATACACATTTTTAAAACTACATAAAACTTTATTTCACTAATAACTTCTGATATTTTGTCATATATATAGATATTATTATTATTGAATTATTATTTATCGTTTTTGTTTTTAAACAAAGGTTAATAATTATTAATAAACTAATATATTTAAATTAAAATAAATTAATATATTTAAAATTAATCAGATCCGATGTGCCTTCCCCTTGTAAGATCCAAATATTTCATTAATTAAAATTTTATTTGGCTATAACGCAACAACCAATGAAAATAACTGCCTCTTATGATATATCGTTGAAAAGGTCTCAATGAGGGCTTACTGCAGTTAAGAAAAAGTCAAAAATTCAAATTATTTTGAGTTTTGGACTTTTTTGGACACTTTAGTTCAGTTGATTGCAATCAAATGGGGAGATGCATGATATATACAATATACGTATATACATGATATACCGTTGAAAAGCTCTCGATGAAGACTTATTACTATAGTGAAGAAAAAGTTCAAAACCCAATTTTTTTGGATTTTTGGTTCAGTCGATTGCAATCAAAAGGGAAGATGTATCACTAGATGTTACAACAGTCCTAAATCAAAAATTTCAAAAAAACCTACGTCTAATCGTTTTTCAGTTATGCGAGATACGTACGTACAGAAATCATGCCGAAACTAGTCAAAATGGATTCAGGGATGGTCAAAATGAATATTTCCGTTGAAATTTGAAAACCGAAATTTTTCGCGATCACAATACTTCCTTAACTTCGTAAAAATAAGTAAAAATTACCCTGAAGAGGAGTTTAGTAGAAAGGAAAGAGATTAGAAAACTTTCTAAAAAGAGACGATCGATTCACAACGGAGTCAGTAAAACGACAAAAGCCATTCCAGCCATTTATAGCTCTTCTACGATAATCATCTATTTCAAGTATATTTACCCGGATGGAAAAAAATAACGCTTACCGATGACTTTCCGTCGAACAGTTGAAATAATTCATATAAAAGCTTGTTTTTCTCCCATTACACGAAAAATCTACCGAAGTACAGGATACGGATTACTTAAAAAACAACGTACACTAAATCACAAAATTTTATGTCAGTTGTAAGTATCTAATTGAAATTTAAAATGTACACCACTGTTGAGGAGAAGCTTTTCCGTTGTACATTTTGTCGAATAGGAGCCACCCTTTTTTTTTTGTTTTTCAATGAATAACAAACAAATTAAGAAGAACGCAATAAAAATATAAATAAATGTAAACAAACGTGATTTTTTTCCTATCTATTGTTGCATCTTTCTGTGAAATAGAATATATTTATAACAAAGGTGAATGAATGCGATCCAAGATTACACACGATGATGTTAATGTTCTAATTAATAAATAAATAAATAAGATCCTTTCTCAAAAGAAACTATATAAAATTACGGATAAGCGTACGATGTTAGAAAGAAATAAACGGAGAAATCAACGTATCCTATTATAAGACCATGTACTCATATTTCATAAAATAACTCGCATATCATAAAAAAAAAGTAAAATGAGAATCAGCACGCGCAGAATTAGCAATTTCCAAGAAAACTGTCTGCTCGTGCAACAAACAGATAAAGACTTAAGGTCTATCGTATTTAACTTTTGCATAGATAGTCTGTACGGTCATGTAAAAAGAAAAAGAATACGATCATTGATATGAAATGATAAACAAAGCATCATAAAAACATGAATAGAAAAAAATGTATGCATTTATGAAGAAAATACATTCACTTGGTCAAAATCATTTCTACGTGTATTTTACATATGAATTGAATAGTCTACTACTATTGTTTAATAAATTTAACCGATCGTTTTCAAGTTATCAACAACTTATTAGTTATTAATTACTTCAATCAGCAATGGTAATTTTTTTTTTTTGTCTTCAGTTATTTGACTGGTTTGATGCAGCTCTCCAAGATTCCCTATCTAGTGCTAGTCGTTTCATTTCAGTATACCCTCTACATCCTACATCCCTAACAATTTGTTTTACATATTCCAAACGTGTCCTGCCTACACAATTTTTCCCTTCTACCTGTCCTTCCAATATTAAAGCGACTATTCCAGGATGTCTTAGTATGTGGCCTATAAGTCTGTCTCTTCTTTTAACTATATTTTTCCAAATGCTTCTTTCTTCATCTATTTGCCGCAATACCTCTTCATTTGTCACTTTATCCACCCATCTGATTTTTAACATTCTCCTATAGCACCGCATTTCAAAAGCTTCTAATCTTTTCTTCTCAGATACTCCGATTGTCCAAGTTTCACTTCCATATAAAGCGACAATCCAAACATACACTTTCAAAAATCTTTTCCTGACATTTAAATTAATTTTTGATGTAAACAAATTATATTTCTTACTGAAGGCTAGTTTAGCTTGTGCTATTCGGCATTTTATATCGCTCCTGCTTCGTCCATCTTTAGTAATTTTACTTCCCAAATAACAAAATTCTTCTACCTCCATAATCTTTTCTCCTCCTATTTTCACATTCAGCGGTCCATCTTTGTTATTTCTACTACATTTCATTACTTTTGTTTTGTTCTTGTTTATTTTCATGAGATAGTTCTTGCGTAGGACTTCATCTATGCCGTTCATTGTTTCTTCTAAATCCTTTTTACTTTCGGCTAGAATTACTATATCATCAGCAAATGGTAGCATCTTTATCTTTTCACCTTGTACTGTTATTCCGAATCTAAATTGTTCTTTAACATCATTAACTGCTAGTTCCATGTAAAGATTAAAAAGTAACGGATAGGGAACATCCTTGTCGGACTCCCTTTCTTATTACGGCTTCTTTCTTATGTTCTTCGATTATTACTGTTGCTGTTTGGTTCCTGTACATGTTAGCAATTGTTATTCTATCTCTGTATTTGAACCCTAATTTTTTTAAAATGCTTAACATTTTATTCCAGTCTACGTTATCGAATGCCTTTTCTAGGTCTATAAATGCCAAGTATGTTGGTTTGTTTTTCTTTAATCTTCATTCTACTATTAATCTGAGGCCTAAAATTGCTTCCGTTGTCCCTATACTTTTCCTGAAACCAAATTGGTCTTCTCCTTTTTAAATGGTAATTTAAAAAGAAATAATACGGTAAAATATCTGTAAATTTCTTTTGATAAATTGAAAAAGAAATTGAATATAAAAATGAAAACGACCCGTTATTATAAGATAAATGAAATTATATTTGTAAAGAAAAATACGATTAAATATTTTTCATATTAGCTCACCGTCTTAGCTTCGCCCGCACTTATGGTTACTTGTTTCCCGTAACAGCGGTCAATCTTTTTATTTTATATTTTTTAATCAAGTAACCGGAGGCAAATGCAGCCAATCACACAAACAGTAACTTTGGCAGTGGCTGTCTTAGTTGAGCCGCAATGCCATATAAATTTCGCACCCGTTAAAAAAAATCGGAATTAAAGAAAATCGAAAATTTCAAAAAAATATTTATCTTAAGAGTATTTGTAAACCCAATAGTTCGTTTAGTATAGTCGGGAATGGGGAAATCTATAATCACTAATCAAATTTTTTTTTTTTTGCCTTTCTTCACCATCTTTCAAGGTCGAATTTCAAAAAGCTAGAAATTGGTTTATTCACGAGAAGATTACATTCACCAAAAATCAAATTGTTTTCTTCATTTGTAACCGAGAAATTAAAAAATTACCACGGTTGCAAAAATCCATTCTAACCCTTGAAACTCGGAATTTCAAAAAATTTAGAAATCGGTTTATAGATATTCAAATGATGATTACATATGCAAGAAAATCTTCATTCGTTACCGATAAACTAAAAAAAAGTAGTAAATTTCATTGTTACTTCATTTTACCGCTTACTCGGAATTTCTGATTACCTTAAATTTCTTCTTGCAGCATAGCTCTACAGCTACGATGTCAGGAAAGTAGTAAATAAATACATATATACGAGTATCTATAAAAATAAAAATGTAAATGTTCGTTTGTTCAAAATCTTAAATTTCCGAAAGTTCTTCACCGATTACTTCGAAATTTTGGCACAACGTTGCATTCGAATACACACGTGTTTTTATATACTGTTAAGTCTTTAGAGCTAAGATGGACTGTATTAATTGTTGATGAACTAATAAGACAATGTTCTACTAAATAATCGAATTTAATTCGTAAAAATACTAAATAAGTCTCATTAGACGATGAAATACATGACCGCGCCAGACGGGATTCTTAACTCGAATGAATGTATGAACTGGCAAGCAGGCCAGCGCTAATACAGAGTGATTTTCTAGTCGTGTTATCCAATTGTTAATGTCTGATAATTTTTTTCTAAGAAAGGGAAATTTTGTTTTGTAACACGAAGTTTATAGCACTACTCACCGGCAGTGTGAGTTGATTTTCCTTAAGCTATGTAAACTTTTGTGCCGTTTCCGGTCGTGTTACGAACAGAATGTCTGTGACCATAGAACAACCAGTTTTCATTCTTGAACAATATTTTGCCACGAAATCGTATGCTAGTGTAAAAGAATCATTTCGGATTAAATTTGTTGGTGTTCCTCCGCCAGAAAAAAAATGTCAATTTCTAGACTAGCAACCCGATTTCGAGAGACAGGTAGTGTTTGCGACAGAAAACGTAGCGGTCGACCAACTCGCTTGACAGATGACGTTTTAGAGAATGTGAAAACAAGATTGCTCAATTCTCCACGTAAAAGTTTACGAAAACTTTCCACGCAAGTCGGTTTGTCATATTCGAGTGTTCAGGAAGCCGCTAAAAAATTGAAATTGTATCCGTAACGCGTACGATTAGTCCAAGATCTTCAGCCTCCAGATTTAAACAAGCGATTGCAATATTGCCGTAGGTTTTAGTCTCTTGTAAATGATAACGGAATCGAATTTTTAAACACGGTGTTCTTTAGTGATGAAGCTTGGATCCATCTCGACGGTTATGTGAACAGTCAAAACCGTCGAATTTGGGCGGTTGAAAATCCTAACGCTTTACAAGATAAATCTTTGCATCCTGAAAAATTGGTGTGTGGTGTGCGATATCTCGTCATCGTTTAGTCTGACCGTATTCTTCGAACAGACAGTAAACGGTGAAGTATACAGGAATATTGTGCGCCAATTTGTGTCCCTCCTGGAACCTCAAGAACGGTATTGCTGGTTTCAGCAAGACGGCGCTACATGCCACACGTCTCGAGAAACCGTGGATTTTCTGTAAGAGTTCTTTGATGATCGAATAATAAGCGAGGGCTTATGGCCTCCAAGGTCCCCAGACCTCACATCTTGTGACTACTGTTTGTGGGGCTATATTAAGTCCGAGGCCTTCAAAAACAATCCTCACACTATTGATGAACTTAAGGTCAATATTACAGACTTAATCACGAATATTTCCAATGCGACTCTTAAAAAGGTTTCTACTAATATGCTAAAAAGAGTCCGTGCGTGTAAGAGTCCGTGCAAGGGGTGGGCATTTTGAGCATATTATTTAACAATTATGTAAGTAAGCTTTTTATTAAATCTCTTTTGTGAGTAACAAATACATTTTTTTATTTCATCTAAATTTCCCTTTCTTAAATTACATTTAAAATTGGGTAACAGGACTAAAAAATCACTCTGTACTACTTGTCTACCAAGGTTGAAGAAAATCGGTAAACGGGATTCAGTGTATCGGACCAAATACAGGCCAACACATACGTATATACTCACAAAAGCCCGTCTGACAAAAATGGACTTTTTAATGTCGCCTTAAGGTACAAAACCAAAAAAAGAATAATTTTTTTTTTACCGATTTATATACTTCTGCGTTACAGCTGTAGCACTGTAGAAAAAGTAATATATGTATATTCTACAGTAGGATGTAATTATTTTCATGCCTTGCAAAATGCGTTTCATTAATATCAAGTTACACTTATTCTAGTAATTAGAATTTTGAATTGAATTTATAATTCAGCATAAAATAGAATATTTCCGGTATTAATTTGAAATTGGACTCTTTTATCGATTTCTGAATACTTTGTAAAGAGATAGAAAAATTTAAATAGTATAAATTAATAATGACGAATCATGAATTTTTACTTAAAATCATAAAATAGGTACAAGGAAAATAATATTAAAAAATATGGAAGCCGTTAAATCATTTTTTAACAGTTAAACAAAGAAAAATAAAATGTAGCAAATGCTCCGAACTCAAAACGATGTATTTTTCATTAATTGTTTTGATTAAATTTTTCTTCTCTTTAACTCTCCTCATATTTAATTTTTCATTCATTCTATCCTTAATTTTTCTCCAGGACCATATTTCAAATTCTTCCGCCTTTCTTTTTTTTTCTATTTTTTTATTAGACCCTTTCTTCAGTCTTCACACCATCTTATTATATAATAACTGGTTCTTTCTATTAAACGATTCCTTAAACCTTGATGTTGTTCTTTTATTTCCTTTTTGGTCAGTGTATTAAAAGAATAATTTCGATTTAATTTGATGATGAACGGATGATTCAGAAGTAAAAACTATACAATAATGTAACTATTATAATGTCGTCAATGTAGGTTGTATTATATAGAGTGGTTCAGGAGGAAAGGGAGACAGATTGGAAACCGATTCTAGAGCTTGAAATAAGGAAAAAGATTCATGCAAAGTTATATCCAAAAACACTTTGATGTTCAGTTACGGCTAGAGAAAAATTTTGCTTGTATTTCAGTCCCCCGATGAAAGAAGGTCATACTGAAATTTTTAAGGTGTTATATAAAGGGTAAACATGATATCTCTTATGTTTTTTTAACCTAAAAAAATCGAATAAAACAGGTTTCAGAACTATATCTCCCGTAGTTTTCATGATAACCAACTTAAAACAGAAAAATTTGATCGAAAAACATTTTAGGTTTGAAGTACAATAACTTTCTTAAATGACTAATAAATGCGTAAATTTTATTTTAGAAATTTTATTCTGAGAAAATTGATGTAATAAAGTGTATGAAGAACAAAATATCAAATTTTATTATAAAAATACAGAAGAATTGCGAGGAGAGTGGAAGAAGTGTTAGGAGAAGACCAATTTGGTTTCAGGAAAAGTATAGGGACAAGGGAAGCAATTGTAGGCCTCAGATTAATAGTAGAAGGAAGATTAAAGAAAAACAAACCAACATACTTGGCATTTATAGAGCTAGAAAAGGCATTCGATAACGTAGACTGGAATAAAATGAAATCCGAGGTATACAAGCAAAATGTAGACACGCGATAAAGTAATCGCTCGCATTCTCAGTGCTGCTACTCTCATCAAGGAACGCAAATATATCATTAGGTTAGCGACAGAAAATGTAAGGAGACGAGTTGAAAAGTGCATTGATATAAATCGTGGAATTTTTGAACATTTTTTGTAAATTAATGCAGTACAAACTACACTCACTATTTAAAAAAAATATATATTTAAATTTTCAAAGATATGAAATAACTGTTACACGTTAATTACATTTTTTGTTAGATTTTATTTTTACGCGGCTGCCAAAAAAGGAGTGTAATGTATTTAGGAGGTATGTATGTTTGTTCCACCGCAGCAGCTCAACGGCTGAACCGATTTAGATATTTAACCTCGCGTTGGAAACCTTACGTTACCGGGATTGTCTTAGGATATACATATAACATGTTTTAATAAATATAAAAAGTTATACTATATAACAAATTATCACCTGCACGCTTTTTTAATTATCCAACAATAAAGAGCAAGATGTATCTTAACTATGTTTTCTTTGGTAGCCATGTTTATTAATTGTTAATATTATCTCTTTTTAATGATAAAAAATGATTTTTTAGAAATTTTTTTATACAATTAATTATTATTACAGTAATTTTCTCACAATTAAATTTTCTAAAATAAAATTTACGCATTAATTGGTAATTTAACGAAGTTATTGTACTTCAAAGTTAAAACGTATTTCATCAAACTTTTCTGTTTTATGTTAGATATCATAAAATATACGGGAGTTACAGTTCTGGAATCAATTTTATTCGATTTTTCAGGCCAAAAAACTTAAGAAAACATTAAGTTTACCCGTTATATAACGCCTTAATAATTTCAGTATGAACTCATTTTACAGGGTAACTGAAATCCGGGCGAAATATTTCGCTAGCCGTAACTCAATAACAAAGCGTTTTCGGACATAGTTTAGTATGAACGTTCTTCTTTATTTTAAACTTTACAATCAGTTTCCGTATTATTTTCATTTCTTTTTGAATCGCTCAAATAAGTAACGACAAAAAAAAATTAATTTCTATTAAAAAACAATGTATTAAAAATAAATAAGTAATATGTATGTTTCTTTGTAGTTGTCGGTTTCAAATTAAATTTCAATAAGTTGTGGGTTGTTTTTTGTCATCGATTTAAAAATCTGATGTGGATATCACATGACTTCCTTGTACGCATATTAAATTACGTATACGCATTTTTAAATGCACATGCAATTTTTTTAATTAAAAACTTCTGATATTTTTCCATATTTTTTTTTGTTGTTATTGAATTATTATACATGGTAAATTTTGTTTTACAATGAGAGGTTAATAATCTTTAATAAATCAATATATTTAAATTAAAAAAAAAAAAAAGTTAAAAAAAAATTCGGGTAATATTATTTTTCTGATTTTTTTTTTGTTGTCTTCGGTCATTTGACTGGTTTGATGCAGCTCTCCAAGATTCCCTATCTAGTGCTAGTCATTTCATTTCAGTATACCCTCTACATCCTACATCCCTAACAATTTGTTTTACATATTCCAAACGTGGCCTGCCTACACAATTTTTTCCTTCTACCTGTCCTTCCAATATTAAAGCGACTATTCCAGGATGCCTTAGTATGTGGCTTATAAGTCTGTCTCTTCTTTTAACTATATTTTTCCAAATGCTTCTTTCTTCATCTATTTGCCGCAATACCTCTTCATTTGTCACTTTATCCACCCATCTGATTTTTAACATTCTCCTATAGCACCGCATTTCAAAAGCTTCTAATCTTTTCTTCTCAGATACTCCGATCGTCCAAGTTTCACTTCCATATAAAGCGACACTCCAAACCATATACTTTCAAAAATCTTTTCCTGACATTTAAATTAATTTTTGATGTAAACAAATTATATTTCTTACTGAAGGCTCGTTTCGCTTGTGCTATTCGGCATTTTATATCGCTCCTGCTTTAAATCAATATAATTAAATTAAAAAAGAAAGTTAAAAAAGGAGATGAATTTGATTTGAATCGATGTGCCTTCCCCTTGTAAAATCCAAATATTTCATTAATTAAAATTTCATTTGGCTATAACTCTGAAACTAATGAAAATAAGTTCCACTTATGATATATCGTTAAAAAGCTCTCTATGAGGGATTATTACTGCAGTTAAGAAAAAGTCCAAAATTCAAATTTTATTTGGATTTTAAGCTTTTTTAGGCACTTTTGGTTCAGTCGATTGCAAGCAAAATGGTAGGTTTACAACCAGATGTTACAACAGTCCTAAATCCAAAATTTCAATATCCTACGGCTAATCGTTTTTTAGTTATGCGGGAGACGTGCAGACGTCACGCCGAAACTATTCAAAATGGATTTAGGGATGATCAAATTGGATATTTCCATTGAAATTTGAAAACCGAAATTTTTCGCAATCACAATACTTCCTTTACTTCGTACAAGGAAAAAGTAACAATTTATAAAATTGAATTTTTATTATTTTTTTTTTAAACTGCTTCCTGGTTTTTTTTTTATTTATTTATTCGTTGTTCGTATTATATTTGTTTTATATTATAAACAAAAAATATTTTATTTTTTTATTAATTTATGATTAAATTAATAAAAAACAATTTGTTAAATAATCTGCTTCTGTGTTATATGATATATATATAATTAATATTTAAATAAGCTTATTATACTCTTATTTACTATATTTAAATAAGTTTAACAAATAAAAAAGAAAAATATCTATTTATATCAATATATATTGATATATTTATATCAATTATATTTTTGTTTTATTAAGTCTTGTAAACAATAACAGTGTATTATTGTAAATATTTTTCTGATTAAAGTGCATTATGTCCATTCGTTTGTACTGTGGGCTAAACATCTTTATGTACAAACATTAACAACAATAACAAATATTTTATTAAATTGCTTATGAACGTCAGCGGTATAGACTTAGGTAGTAGGATTCATATTTATTGAATTATATCTATGTAGTGTTAAACAACTTTCTCTCCTGCTGTCTCTTTCTCTCTACTCTGTAGTAATAATTTGAATAATTTTAGGATTTATTAAATTTCAATTGTAAACATTTCAACCGTCAGAATTGTTATACAGGGCCATTCACGGGAACCGGATGTTTTTAAAATAATCATAAAAAATTGAATATTTACTTTAAAAAAGTTTTATTGGTACTGAAACACTTTTTAAATCAAAGCATTTTTTACTTACTCATGAACGAAAAATTATGTCCGGCAAGTGATGTCCATTTTGGGCAATACATTGTTGTAGCCTTTCACGGTAACTGGCCTCAATTCTTTGCAGCATGTCTACATCAATCTGGGTGACGTGATGACGAATTGCGATCTTTAGGTCCTCCAATGTACGCGGTTTATTGCCGTACACACGCGATTTCAGAAACCCCCACAGAAAAAAATCACAACTACTCAAGTCGGGGGACCGAGAGGGCCAAGGAATGTCGCCGAATCTGGAAACGATCCGTCCCGGAAACAAGTTACGGAGAACAGCCATCGTTGCCCTCGGTGTGTACGCTGTACCTCCATCCTGCTGAAATAACACATTTTGAAAATCTATTCCCCGGTTTCATAACTCAGGGATGAAAAACGTATTCAACATCATAATGTAACGATCAGCTGTTACAGTTACGGCAGCGTCATTTTCTTCAAAAAATATGGTCCGATAACACCGACCTTTCCTATTGCACACCAGACAGTCACCTTTGGGCTATGAAGTGGTCTCTCGTGAAGCCGATGCGGGGTTCTTTCTGCCCAATACCGGCTGTTCTGTTTGTTGACAGAGCCATTCAGATGAAAATGGGCTTCGTCACTCATTAACAATAACAAATTTTCATTTTCTTCAAAAACGGTAAGCATTTGTCGACAAAATTGTAATCGCTGCGTGAAATCTTGTTCGTTTAACTGCTGCACGACTGCTATCTTGTAAGGATGGAAATGCAGGTCTGTATGCAGAATTCGTCTTACCGTTCGTGTGCTCATTTGAAGCGCTGCTGAATGCCTCTGAATAGAGCGGCGTGGGCTTCTGATAATGGATTCCCTTAAACGTTCGATGTTCTCCGGAGTACTAGCAATTCGTCGGGGACCCGGTGGTTTTTTATTCAATATTGAACCGCTTGTTCGAAGGTTGTTTACCCATCGCGATATTGTGTTACGAGAAGGGACACTTGCATTACGATGGATATTAAACTGACGGCGGAAATCTCGCCGAACAGCAGTTCGGCGGATTTCGTCATTTCGCACAAAACTGTCGTACGCGTACAGGCGTTGGTCTAGCGTCCACGGCTCCATCTCAACGACTAAAATGTAAATGCTATGAACAAAGGAAACGTCAGACACCAGCCACGTGACCCTCCCATCACGAACGCCCGAGTACAACCCACTTCAAAATCATCTGGTTCCCGTGAATGACCCTGTATAATTGTACTTAAATATGTGCTGACGCAAAAGAAGCAACCGGTTTTTGATTATTTATCACAAAACAGATTTTTAAATTAATTTATTTCGATGAAAAATTATAAATTTTTGAAAGTTTTTTAAGTTATCCGCAAAATTATGTAGCGCAAACGATTCCCCTTTTCTGCCTCACAAAGTCGTACTTTTTAAAGAATTTTCTATGACGTCGGTTAAATCATTCGGAGTTAAGGGTTCAATTTATGAATATTAATTTTAATTTTCGGATGGACAGTCGTCGGGTGATAAATCAATATTTAAGATATCCCCGAGAAAATAATCTGGGGGCTGTTAAATCTGGTTAACGAGGAGGTCAGTTGATTGTAGCATTCCTTTAAATAATCCGTTCCCTCAAAATCTCTAAGAGGTATATACTACTTCTAACCATGAGTGGAGCTACTCCATCTTGTTGGAACTTCATCACTTGATTATTAGAAACAGTAAAGTTTGAATCGTATTCCGGTATCGCTCTACAACATTTTCAATAAAATGTGGCCCGATAATCCTTTGGGATGTACCAGCCTTTGTAGATTTAAACGGATATTATTTTCTCTAGTGAATAACCCTTTGATTTGCAGTTCCCCGCATTCGGAGATTTTATTTGTTAACAAAGCCGTTAGGATTTTATCGCTCATTAATTATGCTTGAGATTTCTATTTTCTCGCGGCAATTCTTGTATGGCATAATTTAGCCATCAAAGTCTCTCGGTTTCAATTCTTGACGAGTGGTTTTTTGAAAGAACATTCTTAAGTTCTTTACTATTATTCGCTGCAATGATTTTCGAGTAATATTTAACTGATGAGAGGATCTTCGAGTTGACGTTTCCGAGTTATCTTCGATACTCTATGGTATTAGTTAAATATTATCTTCGTTTCGGGTTGAACGTGGTCTTCCTGATTTTGAAATACTCTTTACTGAATCCTGTTGATGAGTACGTTTCACCAACCCTAATTATGTAAGCGAAAGGTGGATTCCTTATATTGAATTGAGTAAGTTAGTCGAATCTGTATTATTGAATATTGATTTTCAAAATAAAATTCTATGACTTTTGTTTGCTGTGTGACTACGTTTTTTCCATCATCAATCTCCAGAGTTTCTTTATAAGGTCTGTAAAGAAAATTAATAAAGTTGTTCTTTTTCCAGTGATTAATGAGTGGAATTTAAAATTATCTACTAATTAGATCGTAGAGATGTAATAATTTCCTGGTTCGTATTTCTTGTTACCCGGTACAGAGTATAGATTTAACTATTCGTAAAGCTTCCTCTAACAAATACACCCTAAAAAATGTACTCGCTGTTTGTTAGTCCATATCTCGTGACAATTTTTGACACTGAGAGAGGGTTATGTGTGTTCGAAATGATCACCAGAAGCTTCTATACAACGTCCATGGCGCCGTACTGCACACCAAATTTCGGCTTTTAGTGTATCTGGCGTAATGGCAGCACGTTACTTACGATTTTTTCACGTAGCTCGTCGATTGTTAATCGGCGTGCTACGTCCTTAAGAATCGTCATTTTTAAAGATTCCTCAGAGGTAGAAGTCCAGAAATGTTAAATCAGGTGCCCGAGGTGGGTACTCAGGAGCACCTCTTCGACCCAAAGACCGTCCGGGTAGAGTTTTATCGTGATACAACCTGACATCTCGATGGTAGTGAGGCGTGGATTCGTCTTGTTGCATGTAAAAAAGTTCATCACCAGTTTTGGAGTTTTTGAAGTTTTGGATTGCAGGCAAAATCCTTGTCTAAAGCATATCAAGTTACACCTCTTCGGTTACGGTACCCTCGAAGAAGAAGGGACAATCGAACCACGCACTGATAGACCACACCACACAGCAACCTCCGGTAGATCCACTGCCCTATCAGCATGAGCGTGAGAATTTTCAGGAGCCCAATAGACACAATTGTAGCGGTTCAAAGTACAGTTAAGTTTAAATTCTGCCTCGCCAGATCACATAAACTTCCCTGTAATTCTTCATCCTCACCAATCATGTGCTGAAACCATTCACAGCACTCTATCCTTCGATCTGGATCGTTCTCCTTCATCGCGTGTAGTGTCTTGGAATGTACACTTTCCGATTTGCACTCTTTTGAGTGCGTTTTACACTTTACCAGCTCACCCCCACCCTTTCACGCGTTCCCTGGTACGCTGATTCTTGCGGTGATCGGGGAAATGTTGCAACATTGCATAACTGGACGCCGGACTTGTAGCTGTTGGTGGCGGTGTTCCAAAATCTGTCTGCCACTGCCGTTGTACCTCTTCAATGTTCTCGTATTTCCACTCAGTACAACGTTCAACAAACGATGAGCGAATTTCAACCATTGTTGCTACTCATAAGGAAAGTAGATATGGTCTTCTGCTGCACTGGCTAATATGACTGGCTCGTTCCACCACTCGCGCATGCGCGGCATAAATCGCCAATTCCTCCTAACACGACAAATTAAAAATATTACACTACGCTACACATTAGATTAGTGAGTGTAAGTCTTTTCGTTTAGATATTATTTAATTACAAACAGTAAGTACATTTTTTTTTACCGATCTGTAATGTGAAACATTATTTTGATGTAGTGGAGGTAGATTAGAAAAACGATCATGTGCATCGTGTTATTGAGAACAAAACGGAATATTGGAAGGTGAAATATCCTACTATGATTCTATAACATTAGATTTTTCTCTTCTTCTGTTTTTGGTTAATTTTATTCGTTTTTCTATTTAAATGTGAACAATGACGGATATTTATCATATATAAAAAATATAATTGTTTTCCATACCTTCAAAAATTTTAGTGTATTTCAGCAAGCGGTAACCCGATGGATAAATGTGTGTTAATCGGTTCGTCCATCTGTAACTTCTCCCTTACAGTCAGAGAGCCATTAAAGGGTCAGTTCTTCCATGAGGGATCTTGCGGCCTAGTTTTATTCATTACTTTAATAATTATAAGACGGTGTAAGTTTGGTTTAATATAGAAAGATGTCTTATAAATTCTACGAGTGGAGATCCAGAAATAAGGTTCCCATCAATTTTACAAGTAGACAACATTGTTTATTCTCATAGAAATTTACATCATTAGGAAGAAGAAACTTTGCTCTATTTTTCTACATCATCGCCATCTTTTTCTACGCATTTTTGTAGACGATAAACCAATTTCTATATCCCAATGTCGTAGAACTCCGCTGCCAACCCGTTGAGGAAGCGTTTCACCTCTTCTTTGACTTCATCGTTCCTCCGGAGGCGTTGATCGCTCAAGTGTTCCTTTAACTTGGGGAACAAGTGATAATCACTTGGCGCGAGGTCGGGATTGTAAGGGGGAGTTCCCCACCCATCCAAGTGTGTCAGAAATTCCTGGGTTTGACGGGAGACGTGAGGTCGGACGTTGTCGTGAAGCAGCGTTACACCGGCTATCAGTCGTCCTCGCCGACGTTTCTGCATAGTTGGCCTGAATTTTCTTAGTGTTGCACAATAACTGTCTGAGTTGATTGTTGTCCCAGGTTCCATGAAATCGATCCCCTTACGATCCCAAAAAACACTGGCCATGGACTGCGACTGGTGACCCTGAGTGACGCCACTGTTTGGATTTTTGTTTCGTTTCGGGAGTGAAATGAAACACCCACGTTTCGTCTCCCGTAACAATGGGAGTCCAACAATTCTTCCTGATCTTCTTGACACGTTTGAAGAAACTGGCGAGCACAGTCAAGGCATTTCTCCTTGTGTTCTGATGTCAATAGCCCCGGTGCCCATCGAGTACAACGCTTGTGATACCCCAATTTACCGTAAGAACTCCAAGGAATCCGAACAACAAGTTCCCGGACGGTGATCCTCCTGTTTTTGAGGCAATTCGCGTCGGACCATCTCGATAACCGCCTCCGAAACTGACGGTCTTCTACTCCGTTCTTTATCGTGGACTTCCTTCCGACCGGCACTAAACTCCCTGCACCACTTTCGTACATACACTTGTCGCCATACACCTCTGTCAACTGACGGTGAATATTCACGAGTAGAGTCCCTTTGAAGTGCAAAACGCGAATTACGGAACGAATCTCGCACTTGGCGGGATCAACAAGTGAAACGTCCATCTCGGACAGCTGCTGAGCCAAGATTGAGCGGCGGAGCGAAGCGCGGCCGGACGGAATCGAGAGTGGAGGAACAGCCGCGCACAGCGGTGTTGCTGGAGTTCCCCTCGCACCTTCCCGTGCGGCTGGAGCTCTTTGGGAACCATATTTCTGGAACGATCCTCGTATTTACCGTGATAACTTTTTTGTTCCAGTTTAGTGCGCATCCGATTCAACCGAAAACTTTTCTTGGGAACGAGTTTGAAAAAGAGAACTTTATCATAAGGAATGTAGATGTGATTTCTTTACCGTTTTAATTCTTATCCCTTAAGTGCACCCACCCGTTATCATTGGTGGTGCAACATTTCTTATGAATAAAATATAAGTTGTTAATAGAAGCTAAATTTCTAAATTCTATCGATTTTTTTAATTCGGTGTATTAAATTAACGGTCGCTTCGCGTATTCGACATTTTATTGTGTATGGACTCGGTACCCATCTCTTCGAGAGATCATTTCGATCTTCCTGGATATACTCCGCCGATCGCACGATGCTTGTTACAGCGAATATTATTCAAGCAAACCAAATTACAAAGAGCGCGTACACATCAAATTGGAACCTTAGATAGCTCACGTTTGTTCACTTCATACGTGCATATTCATACCCATCGCTATCAACACAGCTAAGTAGTTTTAACTAGGTTTCGTTGGATTGGAGTTGGGGGTCGCGAAATATTCATTATATACAGACTGATTCAGTAGGATAAGGCAATACTTCGACAACGCATTTGAGAGGCTAAAAATAAGAAAAAAGTTCATATAATCATAGGTCCGAAAAAGTTTCGTTAGCGAGTTATACAGAATGAAAGATTTCGCTCAAGTTTCAGTTCCTCCGGGTAAATTAAGGCTTTCTGAAATTCTGGGAAGGTCAATTAAGGGGCAAATTCAATTGCTTCTTATGGTTTTTGAGCTGGGAAATCGAAAAAAATAGGTCCCAAATCTGTATCTTTCTTAGTTTCTAAAATATCCATGTAAAACGCCAAAAATAGGGTCAAAAAACACATTTTTTTTTACGTTTGACGTACAATAACGTTGTTAAATTGGCAATAAATCATACATTTTTTTAACATAAATTGTAGAGAATTTTATTATAAGAAGATTGATGTAAATAGCATCAACAAAAAAGAAAACTGAAACTCGGGCGAAATCTTTCACAATGTATAACTCGCTAACGAAGCGTTTTTGGACCTATGTTTATATGAACTTTTTTTTCTTATTTTTAGTCTCTAGAATGAGTTGTCAAAGTATTGCCTTAGCCTCCTGAATCACTCTGTATATGTATAATATGTATTTATATATTTTTTGGGGTTGTGGCGCTAAAAAGGTTGGGAATCACTGATTTAGAGGTATGATGTCAATAAAGAATTCATATATAAGGATTTGTAATAAAGAAAGAAATTATTTATTTTCTGAATATTTATTATTTTATTAAACTATTTGTTTTTGACAGGCATTACAGATATGTATAGGCTAATTGTTCTTCATTTTTCTATTTACTTAATTTTGTAAAATAAATTAATATATTTTAAGTGTTACGATAATAATAATTTTTAGACCTTTCTTTTAAGTAAATTTGATTTATTTATAAATATTTTACCTGGTAACTAATCAAATAAATTAAACTACATATACCACATATTTTAATAATAATAGTAATAATAAATTTGATAATTCATGAATAAATAAATAGATTAATTTTAGTGTAAGATTAATTTTAATGGGGGACGGATTTGATGATTACAAAGCTTTTAATTATTTATTAATATTTTTTCTTCTGTATTTTAATTATTGTATCACTTAATTAAATAAGTGTAGTATTTTTTTATATAGGCGTAAATTATTTCATTTTTCAACCTGTTAATTATGAATATATAATCTATGTATATATAAATACTAAATAAACGTTGGATATAACTGATCGATAGAAATTTAAATATTAAAAGTAAATTATTTTTAGATATATATAAATATAGCAATATAAAAAAAATACTAGGTTAATATAATGTAAAAGAAGTTATGAATTCATAAAGATATAATAAAAAAAAAAAAAGAAGTTAATCGATCTTCATCTGAACTGTATGTACTATCCTATAATAATGAGATATAAAAGTGAAGATGACAGATTTGTCTTTTTTTTAATATAATTTCTATATGTATAAAGCATACAAATGCGGAAGTAACGGAGAAAAATATATGAGAATTATTTATATTTTCGTAGAATTTACACTATGAGAAAATTGTATTATGAAGATATTCCCTTACATATATCTGACTCGCTTTATTATTGTTTGTTATGAGGGTGGATGTTTCACAAGATATTTATTATATACTTTTCGTATATTATTTATTTTAGTTATTAGTAATACTTGAAATATAGATGACCAATTTTAGAACAAATCCGAGAGCGTATTCTTTACATTTTAGGAAAAATACAATTTAATTAGAAAATAAAAATATTAAAATCCTATGATGATGCTGTCAATTTGATAATTTAAAAACAAGAAATAGAGAAGATGCGTAAAGATATGAATTTTATTCTAACAGAAAATTCAGTTTGAAAATGTAATTTAAAAAAAAACAATTTAAATAAATTAAAATAGAGAAACACAGTGTAATCTATATAAAGGAAATTATTCGAAATTTTTGTTACATCGGTAAGAAAATTATTAAGGGTAGATGGAAGGATGTAAACTGGTATAAACAAAGAGAAATTTCATGAATGTAAGAAATAATGTGAAAATTAGATTATAAAATAATCATATTAGATGGAGTATTATGTAAGCATCAAAATAATAACTATAATAAATGTGTAATAGAAAATTTTGGGATTGGATATGTTGAAAAGATTAGATAGATCAATTAATAAAAAGTTTGAAATGAAGAATTCTTAAAAAAAAAAAATAGGAAAAGAGAAAAATATTAACATCAAAAATTGTTAGGTCATATATATAATAAGATGACCAGCCTCAATCAGTTCAATAATATATTATTAAATTAAATTTATTCTGAGTAAGAAAGATGTAAGTCCTTTAAAAGTTAAAATATTGAGTATATATAAAAAAAGAGTATTAAAAAGGTTTCAGGATATAGAAAGGAACCGGCCTCCATGGCGCGAGTGGTTGCGTCTCGGTCTTTCACCCGGAGGTCCTGGATTCGAATCCCGGTCAGGCATGGAATTTTTCACACACGCTACAAAACATTCATCCTCTGCGGAATGAATTGCTTGAGTGCGAACCTGGAAGTAAAAAAAGAAAAAAAAAGGAAGCAGTAATGTCATCTGGCTACTAAGGACGCTTTGAGAGAGATATTTAGAGAAAGGAAGAGTAATGAGTCTATATTTCATAATTTTTGAAAAGGTATTTGAAGAATTAAATTGTAGAAAATGATGGAGATTCTTAAAGCGAGAAAAAAAGTAGAATGTAAAGACAAAAGAATAAAAGAATTATATGTGAGACAAACAGCAGCAATGTAAGTAAAGAAGAATATGACGACTGATGGGTGGATCTCTAGGTACATGGTCATAATTATCCGAACCAATTAGCGAAAGATGTCCAGGGATGAATGACTACGTCTGAGTCCCCGGACCCAAGAGGTCGAAGTTAAAAAAAAAACCGCAGGATCCCGATAAGTTCGAGGCGTGGAACCACCAGTGGAGGCGCAGATGGAGACCACGTGGTGCCTATAAAAAGTTTCCTTCGATAAAAAAAATGTTCATGTATTAAAAAAAAGTAGATTGCCTCTCACCGAATTGTTCAGAATATACATCGAATCGTAAGGAGAATATTAGAAGAAAAACATGATGGAGAAGAATAAGATGGATAATGTTTGGTGATGATATCAGTAAACCTTATGTTGAAGTGGAATCTTGACAACTGCTTCGGAAGGATCAATAAAAAGATGAGATGAAAATCGAAATTACAAGAGAAAATGGAGAAGGCTTGGGACGGAAATAAACAGTAATTCCAGCCGATGTCACCCACGCACTTGCGCTTCCAAGATTGTTAACAGTCCTGAAGGAAGAAAAGAAAATAGATATAGGAAAAACTAAAGTAATGGAAGTATTGGAAATAACAAAGAAGGATTTAGTGGGAAGAAAAAATAGAAGATTACAGATGTTTGAGAATTTTGGTGACACAGGTCTGGAAGAGCACAACGGAAATAAAAGGGAAGATAGTGATGATGCCAACGGAATTAAAGGGAAAATAGTGATGATGCCAAAGGAAGCCTTCTTCAATAAAAGGAAGAAATTACAGTATAGTAAAAGTCTGGACTTAAGAGTTAAGGAACAGATTAGCCAAACGCTATATATGGAGTGTCTATTGTACGGTTAAAGCAGAATGAGAGAAAATGAATTGAAGATTTTTTTTTTAGAAGAAGCTATGGAGAACGATTGAGAAAGTTGTATAGACGGATAAAGTGAGTTACAAAGAAATATTGAACAAGATTAAAGAAGAAAGAACATTAATCCAGGAAGTACACAAAAGAAAAGGAAAACGGTTAAAAGAATCTTGAAAACTGCATCGCAAGAGTCAATAAAAGGAAAAAAGAAGCGAGGATGATGTTAATAGATGAGGTGAAGATTGGAAACTGCAAGGGAACGAAGGAAGAAGGCTTGGAAAAGAAATAGATGAAGATAGCGGTGGTGTAGGGTACATGTCGCCTGGCAGAACACCAGATCATATGGATAGAAAAGAGATTGTAAATTTATATATATATATATATAAATAACTCGTGGTTAAAAGATAAATAAGGATTAAAAATTAAACAAAAATAAAACTCGAGTAAATAAATCTAAATATATATATAACTATGAAATCCTGCTTTATAAATTATCGTATTTCAAATATGAAAGATACAGATAGATGATTTATGGATTTTTACTGTAAAATATGCAATAATGAAAAAAACACAAATTTATAGTAGAAATGATATGATTATAAATTCTCTAACATTTATGTTTCTATTTCATTAAATATAAATAAATAAATAAAATAAACAAATTTATTATTAATAAATATCAGCATGCAAAGGTCTTTATATAAATATATACTTTAAAATATATTTTTTTAAATTTAAATCCATCCAGCTTTTTGTTCTCGTTTTATTGTTCTAACTTCTTCGATACGTTTTGCTGGTCTCAATGCTTCCGGCGAATCATCCGGTATTAATCTTTCTGTACTTGAACTACACATCATCTGTCTATTCTTCTCATCTATATCTTTCATACCGCTTGAGTTATCCGTTTTTGGTAAAACTTGTTGTGATTTTTCATCGTGTTTTGTTTGTTGTTGTACTGGTTTTTCTTGGTTTCTATTTGCAGTCGATGTCGAAGACGATGTAATCGTCGGTTGGTTTTTTGGATTTGTAGAAGGCGTTATAATAGTTTTCGGTATCTGCTGTTGCGGTTGAGATCGATCTTGATTTCTTGATGTCTGTTTATCTTCGGTCGGTTTTAAATATTGGGTAGAAACAGATTGATTTTTGTTTTGCATCGACGATTGTTGTAAATCGTTATTACAAACGGTCGCCGATATAGTGGGTACCGGGTTCGATCCTATCGGTGCACTTGACGGAGCTTTTCTTTTAAATATTTTTGGTGGGGATTCTCCGACACCGCATCTTTTAGCTTGTACTAACGGTAAAGGACTTTCTTCTTCTCTGTTAATTGTTTCTTCTGTTTTAGTTATCATTTCTTCTTTAATTTTATGTAAATCGGTTTGTTTTTTATATTGTTGTGGTTGTTGTTGTTGTTGTTGTTGTTGGGGTTGATTTTGATTGGGTGATAAAGATCTATTCGCATTTTCAACTTTTTCTTTAACCGTAAGATATAAATCTGAGGTACCTCCACCATTTCCACCGGCACCAAAAGCTGAAAATTAATGTAAATTTATTAATATTAAGATCGATTGGTATATATTAGATAAAACACATTTAAATTAAAGATTTATGAATAACTTATATTTATACATATAAAAGTTTTTGTTTATTCATAGTTAAAATCAGTTAATAGTGCTCCTCATAGTTAACTGATAATCTAATAATACCTTTATATAATTTATCTGGGCCGATCTAATTACTGCTAATCGTGTGAATAGAATTCCCGTTAATGATAATGCTATTTCTAGCCGATTAAGTAATTCACCAAAAAAGCTTGTACGTGGGAATATGAAATGTAAATTTCTAGCGTATAAAAAGTATCGTGCCTGATTGGGACTCGAATCCGAGACCTCCAGATAAAAATCCGAGACGATGTCACACCGCTGTGGAAATAGACGGGGTATTATTTCTGTTGTTTTATAAAGCGAAATTTTGGTTATTTTATTAGATGCCAAATTCTCTTCTTTGATCATCATCAAATTGATTTCATTTGAAAAAAAATCTGATGTGGACACCACATGACATCCTTTACGTCTATTAAATTACATTACACATTTTTTTAAATGAAAAGTTCATAAAATTTTATTTCATTAATAACTTCTGATATTTTTTCATATTTTTTTTTTTTTTTTAATTGTTATTGAATTATTTATTATCGTAAAAATTTATTTACAATCGGAGGTTAATAATTATTAAAAAATCAATATATTTAAATTAAAGAAAAGGAGATGAAGTTGAATTCGAACCGATGTGCATTCCCCTTATAAGATCCAAATATTTCATTAATTAAAATTTCATTTGTCTATAACTGGAACCAATTAAAATAAGTACCACTTATGATATATCGTTGAATACCCCATTCAACAACGTTACAACGTTATTGTACGTCAAACGTAAAAAAAATATGTTTTTTGAACCTTTTGGTTTTGGTTTTACATGGGATATCTTAGAAACTAAGAGAGATACAGTTCTGGAACCTATGTTTTTCGATTTCCCAGCTCAAAAACCATAAGAAACAATTGAATTTGCCCCTTGATTGACCTTCCAA
The DNA here is from genome assembly GCF_047948215.1 of Lycorma delicatula. Taxonomy (NCBI): domain Eukaryota; kingdom Metazoa; phylum Arthropoda; class Insecta; order Hemiptera; family Fulgoridae; genus Lycorma; species Lycorma delicatula. The sequence continues at coordinate 45,089,566 of NC_134465.1, forward strand.
GAAATTCAGAAAGCCTTAATTTACCCGGAGGAACTGAAACTTGAGCGAAATCTTTCACTCTGTATAACTCGCTAACGAAGTGTTTTCGGACTTATGTTTATGTGAACTTTTTTCTTATTTTTAGCCTCTAGAATGAGTTGTCAAAGTATTGCCTTATCCTCTTGAATCACTATATAAATCATACATTATACATGAGACACCAGTCACTCTAGCTTTCTTTGAAAGTAATGTTTTTTTTTTTTGTCTTCAGTCATTTGACTGGTTTGATGCAGCTCTCCAAGATTCCCTTTCTAGTGCTAGTCGTTTCATTTCAGTATACCCTCTACATCCTACATCCCTAACAATTTGTTTTACATATTCCAAACGTGGCCTGCCTACACAATTTTTTCCTTCTACCTGTCGTTCCAATATTAAAGCGACTATTCCAGGATGCCTTAGTATGTGGCCTATAAGTCTGTCTCTTCTTTTAACTATATTTTTCCAAATGCTTCTTTCTTCATCTATTTGCCGCAATACCTCTTCATTTGTCACTTTATCCACCCATCTGATTTTTAACATTCTCCTATAGCACCGCATTTCAAAAGCTTCTAATCTTTTCTTCTCAGATACTCCGATCGTCCAAGTTTCACTTCCATATAAAGCGACACTCCAAACATATACTTTCAAAAATCTTTTCCTGACATTTAAATTAATTTTTGAAAGTAATGATGATCATTATACTGAATTAAGGTGTCTTTAACTTGACTGGTTGAATATTAAATGTAACTCATTATATTTGATTAATTAAACTACCTTTTTTCTAATAAATTTTGGATAATTACTATTCTTTAAGTTGTTATACTATTTTCGAATGTTTGATTTGTCATTTCAGGTAGATTTTCCTTAACAATTATAATATTTTCTTTATCTTTTCAATTATCGGGTTTCTTTTCAATGGATGCCGACACAATCGGATAAGGTAATTGAAATTCTACATTCTGATATATTATTAAAAAAAAATTTCTGTATGTATATATGTGTGTATGTAGGGATGGTGAATAAATGTCATTTTATATGGTGCTGAAATTAGGACAAAAACAATCTGACATCCTGTTGATAAGTTATTTTATTAACTACCAGTTATTATAAGCCTTGAAATTTATTGGTATTTTTTAAAAATTAATTTGTATGTTAATACATATATTTTTTCTATAGATTATTTACACGAATTGTTTTCCTTTTGTTATTTATATTTTGTAATTATTTATCTGGTAGTTGACTATGATAATTTTTAATTTCTTTCTTATTTTTTAAAAATGTAGAGAAGTATTTATACTAAACATGGGTGACTTATAATTCACCATAATAAATAATAAAGCCACTACAAGATAAATAATTTAAATATATAAATAACATAAGGAAAACAATTTGTATAAATTATATATATATATATATATATATTTTTTTTTTGTTGTAATACTTGCTTTTGATATTTGAAATAGTAATTAAAATTTGAATTAATGTTTATTTCGTTACTAAACACTACTCACAGTATGACTTCATCCTCATATAATTTCTCTGTTTTAGATAACATCTTTTCCTGAAGTACTTACGACGAGTTTTGGATTGAAATAATCTTTTTTGTCTTCAGACATTTGACTAGTTTGATGCAGCTCTCCAAGATTCCCTATCTAGTGCTAGTCGCTTCGTTTCGATATACTCTTTACATCCTACATCCTAACAATTTGTTTTACATATTCCAAAGGTTGCCTGCCTAAACAATTTTTCCTATCTAGATGTCGTTCCAGTATTAAAGTGACTATTCCAGCATTCCTTAATACGTAACGTATAAGTCTCTCCGTTTAGCTATATTTTTACAAAGCTTTTTCATTCAGTTTGCCGCAACACCTCTTCATCTGTCACTTTATCCACCCACCTGATTTTTAACATTCTCTTGTAACATCGCATTAAAAGTTTCTAATCTTTTCTTCTCGGGTATTCCGATCGTCCAAGTTTCACTTCTGTATAAAGCTACGCTCCAAATATATACTTTCAAAAAATGTTAAAATTATTTTTTGATATAAGAAAATTATATTTCTGACTGAAAGCTCGTTTCGCCTGTGCTATTCGGCATTTTTATATCCCTCCTGTTTTGTCCATCTTTAGTAATTCTACTTCCCAAATAACAAAATTCTTCTACCTCCGTAATATTTTTTCTTCCAATTTTTATATTCAGTGGTCCATCTACGTTATTTATACTAGATTTCATTACTTTTGTTTGTTTTCATGCGGTAGTTCTTGCGTAGGACTTCATCCATGCCGTTCATTGTTTCTTCTAAATCCTTTTTACTCTCAGCTAGAATTACTATATCATCAGCTAATCGTAGCATCTTTATCTTCTCATCTTGTACTATTACTCCGGATCTAAATTGTTCGTTAACATCATTAACTGCTAGTTCTATGCAAAGATTAAAAAGTAACGGATATAGGGAACATCCTTGTCGGACTCCCTTTTTTATATATATATATATAAAAATCAATGTTTGTTTGTCTGTCTGTTCCAACTTAACTCGAGATCTACCTTGGACAGATTTGTCTAAAATTTTGCACACCTACACTTTGAAGTCCTGCGGTGAACATAGGCTAATTTTTTTGCACCTCCGAAATAACGGTTGCGAGTTATTGGCGTTAAAGTTACTTTTTTCCATTTTAACAACATTGGATTCATTTGTTCGCACGCTTTAAAAGTTAAATTTCATGTGATTTTAGTTGGTTTTTTCAATTCGATGCGGATTCGAGTTCCAATTTTGTCGACACTTAACGATTGTGATAATAGCAAAGTACTTGAAATTTAAAACACTTTATTTCTTCCTTAAAGCTTATTTAATTTTCAAAATGACTTTGATTTTCAAGAAAAATTTAATTTTTAACTAACATTTTTTTTCAACATTGAATTGATTAATTTTGAAAAGGGCTGACGTTTTAACGTACAGTTATTCCTAAGTTTCAATTGATTTAGCGCACTTGCATATGTAATTTTTACGATTCATTCATTTACAATTTTTTACAGCTGTTTAAAAACATAAATAAATAGCTGCTTTTGTTTATCATGTGTGTGTTACTAATTTAAAGGGTGTTAAGTACTTAACTGCAATCTTTTTTCAAAAATCATACCATGCCTAAAAGACATTCTTCAATCGGGAGAAATACAAAAAAAAGCACGTATAATGAAAGCTGTTCGGCAGAGAGTGAAGACGAAAGACAGTCATGATTGGAAAGCGACCGAATACACACAGCCCGATCCCGTTCGACTGAAACAGCTGAGCAGCGGGAAATACGTTTAGAAAGCGACCTAATACGCACAGAGCAATCCCGCTCGACTGAAACAACTGAGCAACGGTTGGGAAGTCCGGCGAAGCCGGGCCGAGTGGCTAGTATTTTATAAAATAAGATTAAAATATACATTTTATTTTATTAAAATACCCAATTTGAAATATGAATTTTTATTACTACGGAAAGTTATAAAAATTAAGAATTAAACGTTAGCGGATCTATGTTTACATGAACTTTGTTTCTTATATTGATAAGAATTTGTTTTTAAAAATCGGTCAGTATTTATTTGTACCAAAATATGATCCTTTATTTTTTACAGGCAGCATTTAATAAAGTACATTTAACGATTTAAAGTAAGCACGTTCAAACACGCAATCGTTATCGTATGCTGCCTTCGACAATTTTCATCCCGCTCTGTTGTAAATTCAGTTTTTCTCCCTTTCTTCAGGAATTTTTTTAATAATGTAAAATAATGGAATCTATTATAATCGGGCACACGTCATTTAATCAATTAATAATTAGTTTCTACGTAGTCGAATGTATACCGCTACAATGAGGCAATAATACCGATTTAAATTTTTTTAAATTTATAATATAGGACAATATTTTAAAATAATAATAAAAATAATTAGAAGGAAGTAACATATAAGCGAGGTTGGGGGGGGGGGACACAGAATAATATGTGTTTCGAAGGAATGTGTGAAAAGTGGAAGGATTCTAAGGTAGGAAAAATAAGAGAACTGCAACACAATGGTCCGAAAAGGAAATTAAATTGTTACGTGGTCCTTAGGCGGCCGTAACGAAAGCAAAAAAAAAAAAAAATGCGGTTAAAATAAATTAAAAAGTCGGGTGGAGCTTTGTCGGGGCGCATGACCTTTGGTTTAACTTGAAACGTTACAGACCTTGGATGAAGTTCCTCCAAACTACAGACCGACTAACTTAACTGTAAAGTTAAGTTGATGGAACTTAATGGAACCATTTTTTTGAGTCTCCAATGGAAAATTTTAGTTCCTTCATTTGGCCAACTCTACAGATAAATCGGTCGGTCTGTATGTCAATGAGTCGCGTTTAGTATATCTGATTGAAATAAAAACGAGACATTTACTGCGTACTAAATTTAATTTTAACATAAAAGACACTAAATGGTACATGATATTTATTTCGACTAATATTCGACGATGATGTTGTTCAACATAGGTCTGTGATAGAGAACTAAGAGACATAAGGCATGATAAACAGCGGTAGAGGTGCTCGCGCCGTCGGCTCGTTCACTGATCGCGCCGTGCCAACTTTACGACCGTCCTGAAACATCTGGCTCGCTCGACACCGATTATTGGATACCTGTACGTGGCCAATAACCTCCTCTTTCCAACGATATCCATAATTTATATTAACGGCTTGCTTTTGCGCGGGCTGAGGCTGACATCTTGTATTTGTATACTTTTTTACATATTTAATTTAATTTTTTACACGTAAACATTGCCCTAAATACATTTATTATTACTTAAATCGATTTATCTCGACATACTCTAAATACAAACACGCGAATAACCGCGCTAAGTCGTGAGCTTCACTGAATGGAAATGAGCGAGAGCGCCAATTTAAGCTGATCTCTGCTGTACCTCCTCCCCGCTAACCCGCTAGTCAGTGACGCAAACTCAAAAGTCGTATCGGTGAGCTGACCGTGTAAGTTATAAAAAACATCGCATTTACGACTCTGAGACTAATAGTTAGGGAGTTATTAAGGCAGGACGATATAGACCTTTTGGTTACGCTACAAATTTCTGTTCTGGTACTCGTATGTTTCGGTGTGATTTTAAAGACGTTTCACGTTAAAAGTTTGTGTTAGAAAATAAAAAATAAATAAATAAGTTAAAAAATAAATTCGGAGCTAGTAAGCTAGCATTGATCTAATAGTTAGCATTTGACCTTTTATGATACATAATGTTAAGAATTGAAACGAAAAATACATAATTTATTCTATTTTTTCCCTAATGTGTACATTGTAATCTGTTCAACTAGGAAACAATAAGCAACCCCCTCCCGCGGCCAATGACATTATGATATTTATGACACGTAAATGAGATGTAATCTTATACAGATTCAGCCCGACCGTTCTTGAGACGTGTGGTTAATTGAACCCCAACCACCAAAACACATCGGTATTCACTGTCTAGTACTCAAATCCTTATAAAAGTAACCAATTTTACTAGAATGTGAACCTGAGAACCTTCGACTTCAAAAATCACCTGATTTACGACGAATTTGCCACTAGACCGGTGTGCTAAAAATACATAATAAGCAGTAAAAAGGCCGGAAATTAATGGTCTAAATCTTCCGGCTACCCGGTCAAGTTATGCAATTCATTTTTGAAAAACATTGATTAATATTTAATTTACTCATATAAGTTTTTTTTATTTTAAATATTAAATATAAAACAGTTTCATTATATTTTAATTTTTTAAGCAAAGATACTCAAAAAAATAAAGCAATAACCAAAACTTTCACAAATTCAAAAATATGTTTTCGAATTTTTAATAATTTGGGATCTCATGCACCAGGGGGATTTTTTAATGATTAAATTATTCAATAACATTTAATTTAAATAAGTTAAAATTTAAATATTAAAAAAAAAATTGTTTCAATTTTTTTTTTTTAAATTTAAAAGCTCCCCTATCAGGGGGCTCAAGTTATTTTAGTAGCTTTATTACTTAACAAAATACGTTTCGAGTATTAAAATTTTTAAATCAACAGCGAGCAGGGTGGTCAAATGTTACCCAAAATTTTTGTAGCACTTAAATTGTAAATACAAAATAATTGTGATTAAACAAACACCATTTATTTGGTCAAGGGAATTATGTGGAATTTAATTATTTTTAATTTAACGTCTGAGTAGCGCTATAACTGTATAAAGGAAAGTATTGTAATCGGTCTAATTTGGGCGTAGGCGATTTTCACCCGATCTTGACTTTTTGACACCTAAAGAACCCAAAAAACCGGAAGGAAATTTTCCGGATGTTAATGTACGTGTGTGTGTTCGGTATCGGCCTCTAAATCATCTTATATCTGCAGAACTGCTGGACCGATTTTGATCAAACTTGGTCAGATTATTTCAATATATGGGACATTAATGCCATTAAACTTTCAACTTAAAAGATGAAGGTAGTAAGACTGTAAAACAAGGTTTTACTCAGTATCTCGAGATTTCGCTTAATTAAGGTCTTAGTTGCAGGTGAGTGGTAGATAACCCACCGGGTTGGTCTAGTGGTTAACGCGTCTTCCCAAATCAGCTGATTTGGAAGTCGAGAGTTCCAGCCTTCAAGTCCTAGTAAAGCCAGTTATTTTTACACGGATTTGAATAACTAGATCGTGGATACCGGTGTTCTTTGGTGGTTGGGTTTCAATTAACCACACATCTCAGAAATGGTCGAACTGAGAATGTACAAGACTACATTTCATTCACACTCATACATATCATCCTCATTCATCCTCTTAAGTATTATGTAAACGGTAGTTACCGGAGGCTAAACAGGAAAAAGAGAGAGAGAGGGTGGACAGCCTTGCCGGTGAGGTCCAACATGCTGCTGCCTGTTGGCACTGTTGAGCCACCAAGGACTCCATGGGTAACAGTCAGGTAACAGCACACTGAATACCGAAAAGACCCGGCACCACGTCACGACACACTAGGTATGGCGTGGTGTCCAAAAGGGCAATAATAATAAAGAACTCCCAAAAAGAGCTAACCGGTAGGCCGACCTGCCATGCCGGTATATAGCCGGTAGGTGGGGAGGCCTATTTGAGTTTAAAGACACTCCCCTGGGTGGCGTAATACCAACAAGTCGGTCCGGCCCAGGGGAGCTGTGACAAAAAAAAAAAAAAGGTGAGTGGTAGAATTAAATATATTAATAATATTTAAAGTTTAGAAAAAAAGTAACTCTGTCTGGCTGGGTCTCGAACTTGATTACCCAGTTGACTCTGCACCGGGTGCATTAAGCCTCTCGGCTACACCGGTCTGCCGACCGTACAAGCGAAATTTGTTCTATGTAAGTTGTGAAATTACATTAGTTTAATTAGTGGTGACCGTCGCCGCTAGTACCGCCATATTAAATAATAGTACGCGCACGCGCTTTAGTTTGAATCATTGAATTAAATAAACGAAAAAATATTATATTTAAATAAAATGATAAATTTAAATTAAGTTGTGTGTATAAGCCGTGCATCGGAAACAACTGTGTTGTCAGCATTTTATTTTGGGAGGGGGGTTCTTTTTGAAGTAGATTACTTACTATAAATTTTACTACTTTAATAAATTGATTAAGTACGTACATAAATAGATAAACATATGTTTTGATGTTGCATGAGGATTTATCATTAAATTAGTTTTTAATTAAATTTTAAGAAAGTTTTTACAAAAATATCGCGAAAGTTTTTTATGTATATTTGCCTTCTTTTTTCTATACATATTTATAATATTTAAAATATCTGGAACGAATTATTTTTAATGTAAATATAATGATTTCCGTAAAATCATTAGCTTTCACTTAATTTATTTTTTATGACCTTAACATTTAAAATGTTAGTTTTATAATAAACTTTTTCTTGCTCCTGTTTTATCTTTACTTTTATGTACAAATGAATTATTAATGATGCAGTAATACAGTGCAGTAGTAACATTAAAATGCAGTTAAGTTATATATGTATGTATACGATCCTTTGTATTGCATAATTGTAATAAATAAGTTACGTATAATAAGAAAAAGATCTTTATTTGTTAATGTATTTCGTTAAGTCGGTTTTAAATAATACAGTTTAATTATTACCAACGTTGTTTTTTCTTTAATTTAAATTTGCTTTGCTCAGCATTTTCTTTTGTATAATATTTATATTTTTTACGCTCATTTAATTATATTTTAATTGGTTTCTCTTTATATTAGCGTAAATGAAAATACTATTTTGCTTTTATATTTTTTTTCTTTTTATTACTTTTTCGAGGTCATAAGTATTACTACGTATTCCTTATTAATATAATATTTGTACCATTTAACGATAAATCTTTCTTTTTTTTAGTATGTGTACATTTATTTTATTTTTATATCACCGCATAAGCTTAAAACCGCATAAGCTTCAGCACGGGTTACGGAATTGGAATTTTGTAGCGTACGAAAAATGCCGTGCTTGCCTCCGGAATTCGAACCCGGGACCTCCAGATGAAGTGTCATGGCTATATAAATATATTATTATTATTATGCTTTTACGGCCAACATGGGACCACTTAAGTCAATTTTAATTGAATCTTTTCTGAGGAAAGCGTGTTATTTTACTCTTCCGAGCTGCCCAGTATTTCTTCATCCGTTCACATCTTGCTTTCCTTTCTTCATCTGTAAACACCCTCTTCATTTTATTTTGTCGTTTGTCTGTTTTTTGTTTAAATCTAATATTTTTGTCTTTTAGCTTTGTAATTTTTCCAGTTTTATTCTGTCGGTCAGTCAGGGAAATTCCCAATTCTTTCATATCTTCTCTAATTTCTTTAATCCATCCTATTTCTAGCTTTTGGAACCAGAGCTTTTCAACGATGTTTCTTGACAGTCTTGTTTCCGGTGTCCTTATGAGATGACCAAAGAAAGAGATTCTTTTTTTCCGCATAGTATCAGCAACAGGCTCTATTTCTCGATACACCACCTCATTTGGCACAATCCACCATCGGCCTTCTTTTTGGTGTATTTTATTGATACGCGTTCTGACAATTCTCTTCTCTATTTCCAGAATTTTATCGATTCGGTTTTTCTGAGTGATTTTGAAAAGGGTCTCGCTTCCGTAGGTGACTTCTGGCTGAACTACAGTTTTATAATGTTTAAGTTTTGTTTTAGCAGAAGGGCATTTTTTGTTATATGTTGACCGAGTTAATTGTTGGGATTTAATCATTTTATTTGTCCTGTTTTGCCATGTTACTTTTTCATTTAAATTATAAGTTATTATTTCCCCTAGATATTTCAATTGTTTTACTATTTTAATTTTCTGATTGTTTACCGTAATGTACTCTATTACCAGAGGATCTATGACCATTAGTTCAGTTTTTTCGAAAGAGATATGAAGCCCTATCTTTTGTGCTAGGTTTTGAAGGCTCATGATTTGTGTTTTGGCTTCTTGAATATTATTTGCTAAAAGAGCGAGGTCATCTGCAAATCCCAGGCAATTTAGTGTGATGGAGTTTTTCTCAGTACCCATTTTTATATTTTTGGGATTTATTTCATACCATTTTCTCATGACAAATTCGAGGGCGCAGTTAAAAAGGAGTGGTGAGAGGCCAATCCAGTTTTTATGTAGAAGGGTCGAGAGAATTCACCTCTGGACTGGGTATTGGTTAAAGTTAATTTTATCATGTTTACGAGTTTAGGGTGAAGGCCCAGGTTTCTCAGAATATTCAGCATGGATGGTCGGTGTATACAATCGTAGGTCCTTTTAAAGTCGACGAAGGCGATTATTAGTTTTATTTTTTCCGTCTTTTGTATAAGTCCATCATACGTTTTAGGGATATTATTTGCTCCGGACAACCTCCCCATGGCCAAAATCCCCGTTGGTATTCCCCAAGTTCCAGTTCAAGTTGATCTTTGCATCGGTTGTATATGATTCTTGACAGGATTTTGTATGTGCAATCCAGGAGAGATATGCCTCTGTAATTTTCCGGATTAGTTTTATCCCCTTCTTTATGTAATGGATGAATGAGGGCTGTGGTCCAGTGTTCTGGAAGTTTTTCTTCGTTCCATATTTTCAGGAGGCATAGATGTAGGGAAGTTTTGACTGAATAAACTGATGAGTGTTTCTAGAGTTCTGCGAAAAGCTGGTCTTCTCTCCTTGCTTTGTAGTTTTTTATTTCATTTAAGGCTGCGAGAACTTCTTGAATTGTTGGCGGGTTGATATTTACCGGTGAAGTTTTAACTGAAGTTTCAGTGTCAATCTCAAAAAGCTCTGGGGGTCGTCACAGTTGAGGAGTCTGCTGAAGGAGTCTATATATATATATATATTTATGAAAAGATACAATATATGGACACCAAATCAGCTGGAAAATTCCTGTTGCAAAGACAGTACGGAAAATCTCACCAGCACCCCTCTTCAAGTACTTGAGAGAAACCATTCAAGTCACGGGATTGAATACAATATCCAACACAGAATGAATATGCTCAAACTGCAAAAGGCATACAAGCTTAAATGGAATCATTCTAACAAAAGGGCAGTGTCTCGTGATGAGATGTGTCTCGTGAATACAACGCGGTTGTCCTGGCGGAGGCCTTGTATTTAGTAGAAACCACAGTAATCATCAGAGGAATGACCAAAATTCATAAAATCCGGAAAATCCACACTGCGGTCCTCAGAAACGGAACCTGTATCATGCGACCCACAAATGAATTATATGAAAACAGGGATTCCATCACCGACAAGTTTAGGAAAAGACGTCTAAAATCCTACGGGCAGAGTGGGTGAAGATAATCTCACTAAGAGAATTTTCAATATCTTCAGTGCAAGTAAATTAAAGTCGATTTGGATGAAAGAAACACCAGATGAACTGGAACAGATGAACATCTTAGGAGAAGAAATCAAGAACAAAAGGAAATTTAGGAAAGGAAATTAAAAATAAGAAAATTGAACAAGAGTAAAAAAGAAAAATGATAGGAAAAAGATGGACGGAGGAGAGGAAGAAGAAATATAGTGAACGGATGAAGAGGTTTTTTGGGAAGAAAAGAAAAGAGAAGGACGTAAAGACATGATTGGCTCAAGGAAGGGGAATAATCGGAAATAATATATATTTATCACACCATTTTATTCAAGATTTAATTCTCTACAAGTTTTGTTTAAATGTTTTACGTCTTTATCACCCATTTAACAAGGTTTTTGTACGTCAAACATAAAAAGCAAGGGTTTTTACTCCAATTTATTGATTTTTACCCCAGATTTCTCAACCACTACTGAAGATATGGTTCTCGGACCTATTTTATTTGATTTTTCAGGTCAAATTTCATAAGGAATCACTAATTTTGCTCGTTAATTAAAGTCCTAAAAATTTCAGTACGATCTCATTTCACCTGGGTAACTGAAATCTGAGCGAATCTTTCACTAGCCGTAACTGTCTTAAAGAAAACATTTTGGGACGTATGTTTATATGAAACTTTTCTGTCATTTTCACGAGTAGAGTAGGTTATGAAAATCCCGGAAGAACTTCGTAATACACTCTGTATATAGCCGTGGGACAGTATTTTATTTTTTATTTCTTAAATATAACTTCTATACTGCAAACAGTAGATTTTAATAAATGATTATTTTTTACTTCCTTGTACGAAGTATTGTATTGTGATCGCGAAAAATTTATGTTTTCTTATATTTCAACGGAAATATCCATTTTGACCATCCCTGAATCCATTTTCACTAGTTTCGGCGAGACGTCCAAAAATCTAATAAATTTGGATTTTGACTTATTCTTAATTGCAGTAATAAGCCCTCATTGAGAGCTTTTCAACGAAATATGATAAGTGGTACTTATTTTCATTGGTTCCACAGTTATAGCTAAATAGAAGTTTAATTAATAAAATATGTGGATCTTAAAATTTTTACATCTTATGGCTAATCGTTTTTTTAGTTATGCGAGATACACATGTACGTTCAGACGTCACGCCGAAACTATTCATAATGGATTCTAGGATGGTCAAAATGGATATTACCGTTGAAATTTTAAAACCTAAATTTTTTGTGATCACAATAATATTTACTTTTCCTTCGTACAAGAAAGTTAAAAGGGTGAAAATTCAAATATTTTTATCCGTAGTATCTTTATAAATGTATGATTTTTAATTTTCTTTTTATCAAAACGATTAACGTGATTTCGTGAATAAAATAACACCACATTTGTTTACGATTTAAAATAACTTGAGTTTTAACGAAAATTTAAGTATTTGTGCCTTTTTTCTTTTTCTCTGGAAGAAATGTAGCTTTTAGAAGTATGTTTACCATTATTATTTCCTAAAAAAAAACACAGAAACATTTTTTTGATATCTTCTTTTTTTTATGTCTTCAGTCATTTGACTGTTTTGATGCAGCTCTCCACGATTCCCTATCTAGTGCTAGTGGTTTCTTTTCAGTATACCCTCTATATCCTACATCCCTACCAATTTGTTTTACATATTCCAAACGTGGCCTGCCTACACAATTTTTTCCTTCTACCTGTCCTTCCAATATTAAAGCGACTATTCCAGGATGCCTTAGTATGTGGCCTATAAGTCTGTCTCTTCTTTTAACTATATTTTTGTAAATGCTTCTTTCTTCATCTATTTTCCGCAATACCTTTTCATTTGTCACTTTATCCACCCGTATGATTTTTAACATTCTCCTATAGCACCGTATTTCAAAAGCTTCTAATCTTTTCTTCTCAGATACTCCGATCGTACAAGTTTCACTTCCATATAAAGCGACACTCCAAACATACACTTTCAAAAATCTTTTTCTGGCATTTAAATTAATTTTTGATGTAAACAAATTATATTTCTTACTGAAGGCTCGTTTAGCTTGTGCTATTCGGCATTTTATATCGCTCCTGTTTCGTCCGTCTTTAGTAATTCTACTTCCCAAATAAAAAAATTCTTCTAGCTCCATAATCTTTTCTCCTCCTATTTTCACATTCAGTGGTCCATCTTTGTTATTTCTACTACATTTCACTACTTTTGGTTTGTTCTTGTTTATTTTCATGCGATAGTTCTTGCGTAGGACTTCATCTATGCCGTTCATTGTTTCTTCTAAATTCTTTTTACTTTCGGCTAGAATTACTATATCATCAGCAAATCGTAGCATCTTTATCTTTTCATCTTGTACTGTTACTCCGAATCTAAATTGTTCTTTAACATCATTAACTGCTAGTTCCACGTAAAGATTAAAAAGTAACGGAGATAAGGAACATCCTTGTCGGACTCCCTTTCTTATTACGGCTTCTTTCTTATGTTGTTCAAGTGTTACTGTTGCTGTTTGGTTCCTGTACATGTTAGCAGTTGTTCTTCTATCTCCGTATTTGAACCCTAATTTTTTTTAAATGCTGAACATTTTATTCCAGTCTACGTTAACGAATGCCTTTTCTCAAAAATGTCCTCCTCAAAAATCTTCTTTACCTCCTCTTCCTCAAACTTCTCTAAATTCCACCGATTCATCTGCCATCTTTTCTTCAGGTTTTTAAACCCCCAATCTACATTTCATTATCACCAAATTATGATCGCTATCAATGTCTGCTCTAGGGTAAGTTTTGCAGTCAACGAGTTGATTTTTAAATCTTTGCTTAACCATGATATAATCTATCTGATACCTTGCAGTATCGCCTGGCTTTTCCAAGTGTATATTCTTCTATTATGATTTTTAAATTGGGTGTTGGGAATTACTAAATTATACTTCGTGCAAAACTCTATAAGTCGGTTCCCTCTTTCATTCCTTTTGCCCAGCCCGTATTCACCCACTATATTTCCTTCCTTGCCTTTTCCAATGCTTGCATTCCAATCTCCAACTATTATTAAATTTTCATCTCCTTTCACGTGTTTAATTGCTTCATCAATCTCTTCGTATACACACTCTACCTCATCATCATCATGGGCGCTTGTAGGCATATAGACGTTAATAATCGTTGTCGGTTTAGGTTTTGATTTTATCCTTATTACAATGATTTTATCGCTATGCGTCTTGAAATACTCCACTCTCGTCCCTATCTTCTTGTTCATCACGAAACCTACTCCTGCCTGCCCATTGTTTGACGCTGAGTTAATTACTCTAAAATCACCTGACCAGAAGTCGCCTTCCTCTTCCCACCGAACTTCACTAATTCCTACTATATCCACATTTACCCTATCCATTTCCCTTTTTAAATTTTCTACCCTACTAACCTTTTATTTTATATCTACCTGCAGTTATAACATGGGGCTTCTCACTAGTCTATCATAAATACTGTCGTTTTTATAATCTGGTGTTCTGGCGCTCTCTTTTTCTGTTTAGCCTCCGGAACCACTGTAAAGAATTATTTCAGAGCATGATATGTATGATTGTAAATAAAGTGTTGCCTTGTACAGTCTCAGGTCGACCATTCCTGAGATGTGTGGTCTGTATCACACATTTCTGTCTCAAGCCTTCTCCTTCGCCCCTTGTGTTTTCTGATCTTCACTTCCTCTGTTAACTTCACTTTCTTCTTTCTAATCTCCTTTCTTCTACTGACCCGTCCGATACAATTAACAAGATTTTACTTCCTCAAATAACATTTGCTAACTGGTTCCTATCTTTGTAAAAATTCCATCTCTTGTAAACCTTGTTTCAACGGTAAATAAAAAGAATTTGAAATGTAGGTCATTTAAATAATTTATCTTCACTATTGGAAAAGGCAACACTTGCCGGAAAGTCTCTTAGTGTAAGACTCTGAATTGTTTGAAAATGATAATGATAAAAGTTTTAGAAATACTTTGTGTAACTGTTAAATCTCTCTCTGTTCTTTCTAGGTTCCTTTTTTACCGCTTCTAATATTATTTTTTCCACATCGATTGCAGTCATAGTAACAGGTCTTCAAACCTTTTCATAAAATTTCAAAATTCCACATTCTCTAAGATTTATGAATTGTAGCAAAGACTTTCCTATCATGATCATTTCTGTCGGGAAGTACCTTAGCGCATAGCCATTCAATTTCACGAAATTTTATTTCGGCCAAACAATAACTAAAATGTGAATCGGCGAGTTTTTCATTAGTATCATAGTATATTTCTAATATCCAACTATAATCTTACAGCGTAGCTTCAAACAAAATAAAAAATAGATTTATTTTTCTTATTCTTATTTATTATTCTTATTAGCTTACAAGAGGTCATAAAAATAGGAATAAAGTACTAGAAAATGTATTTTGAACTTTAAGTTGTTTATTTGTATTTATACAAATGAGATGTCATTTTGTTTATGAATACAGGACTAATATGTTTTTTCTTCCTTGTACATCGTAAAGGAATTATTATGATCGCGTAAAATTTTGGTTTTCAGATTTCAACGGAAATTTTGACCATCCCTGAATCCATTTTACTAGTTTCGGCGTGACGTCTGTACGTACGTATATGTATGTCGCATAACTCAAAAACGATCAGCCGTACGATGTTGAAATTTTAGATTTAGGACTGTTGTAAAATCTAGTTATTCACCTCCCCTTTTGATTGCAATCGATTGGAAAAAAACTGTCCAAAAAAGCCCAGAATCGTAAATTTTGGATTTTGGACTTTTTCTTAACTGCTGAGGGCTGCAGTTAAGAAAGCAGCTTTTCAACGATGTATCATAAATTGTATTTATTTTCATTGGTTCCAGAGTATAGTAAATAAAATTTTAATTAATGAAATATGTGGATCTTAAAAGTGGAAAACACGTCGGTTCAAATCAGACTTCATCATATTAAAAAAAAATTTTTTATTTTGTAATTTAAATGTATTGCTTTAATATTTTTAATATTAACCTCTGATTGTTAAAAAAGTTTTACAATAAATAATAAATCAATAATAACAATAAAAAAAAGAAAAAAATATCAGAATTTATTAATGAAATAAAAGTTTTTTATTTTTCATTAAAAAAATTGTGTATATGTAATTTAATAGCCTGCAAGGAATTTATGTGGTGTCCACATCAGATCTTTTTTTATTAAATTAAAACTTAAAAAATAATATACGAGGTGTCTGAGAAAAGTAACTGACTTTTTACTTACCAAAGTTTTTATTTTTTTCAAACAACAATATTATCCCCTTCAAAGTTACCTTGGGCAGCTATACACCGGCGGAGTCGTTGTTCCCACTCCTGGTAGCAGCGCTGGAAGGCTTCAACTGGTAGGGCTTTTAACTGGTCGGTCACAGTCTTTTGAATGTTCTCCAGAGTTCCAAAATGATGTCCTTTTAAGACACGTTTCAATTTCGGGAAAAGGAGAAAGTCACAAAGACTCAAATCAGGTGAATATGGGGGGGGGGGGGTTGAGGAACCGTTTGAGGTAAAAAATTCCGTGATGTAAATAGCTGTGACACGGGGCATTGTCATGATGAAGCATCTACTTGTCTGCAATGTCTGGTCTCACGCGAATCACTCTTTTCTTGAGCCTTTCAAGGACACCTTTGAAAACACTTGGTTGACAGTTTGTCCTGTAGGAACAAATTCTTTATGCACGATACCCCTACTGTCAAAAAAGCAAATCAGCACGGTTTTGATCTTTGATTTGCTCATTCGACATTTTTTCGGTCGAGGAGATGACGGAGTGTGCCACTCTTCGCTTTGCCGCTTTGTTTCAGGATCGTACTCAAATATCCAGGATTCATCACCTGTGATCACCCGATCGAAGAATTCTTGGTCGTTGTCAATCCTCTCAAGAAGATCAACGCACACGTTTCTTCGATTGTTCTTCTGTTCCGTTGTGAGGTTTTTCGGCACCAATTTCGCATGTCCAAATCGTCTGTCAAAATTTGATGTACGGTGAAAACGTTTAAATTTAACCGTTCATTCATCATCCTTATTGTTAAACGACGGTCTGATCTCACAAGAACCCTCACACGCTCAACGTTTTCGTCAGATTTTGAAGTTGAAGATCTCCCTGAGTGAGGTTGATCTTCAACGTGTTCTCGGCCTTGAAAATGATTTGTGCCGGCGGAAAACTTGTGCTCTTGAGAAGCAATGTTCCCCATAGGCCTGTTTCAACTTTTCAAAAGTCACACTCGCGGATTCCCCAAGTTTAACACAAAACTTGATTGCACAACGTCGCTCTAAATTCCGATGCTCCATTTTCGTAACATACAACAAAAACACAACTTCACTGATGGCGCTGTCAAAAATAATGTGTTGGCTGAACGAAGTTGAAACTCGTACTGAGCATGTGGAAGGTATAAACAAACCGGTCTACCACAGATCGGTAGACACAGCGTTGCCAGATCGCTCGCAGTGTTACCAATCTCATTACTTTTCTCACACACCTCGTATTTACGTTTAAAATATTTAAACGTTCACCATTTTAAAATTTATCAAGGAAAAATTTCCAAATTTATTCTTCTTGTGAAATATGCTTGTTTTAATATGTGTACAAAAAGAAAATATCTAAACCAATTCTCCATTTATTAATTTTTAGCAAAAAAAAAAAAATTAAAAATTGTAAAAACAGAAACAGTTGAGAGATAGGACATTTTTTATGTAAACATTCTTCTTTATTTAAAAATATTGAACGGTTAATTATAGACTGACAGCTTAATTACTGGCCAATCTGCTTACAAAATTTCCCACAAAGAAACGGGAAAACATTCGGGACTTGTTCTATGGTGAAAATAATGAAAACAATTCATATAAACATAGCTGTGGAAATGCTTTATTGTCCAGTTACGGCTAATAAAAAATTCCGTCTGGATTTCAGCTCTTATAAAAATAATCTCTACTGTAATTTTTGGGAACCAAATTAAGGAATAATGTTGGTGGTTTCTCACGTAATTTGAGTAGGGAAATAAGATAAAATAGGTCCCAGAACTGTAACTCCAGTAATTTTTAAGATATCCGACGTAAAACACAAAATTCGGTGTCAAAAAACAAGTTCTTTTTAAGTTTGTAATACAATAGCTTTGTTATATGACTAATAAATGCGTAAGATTTACTGAAAAAACTTGTAGAAAAATTAATTCTGAGATAATTAATGTAAATACATCCGATAAAAAATAAACAAAAACTTTAGAAATCGGTTTTTTTAATTTTTCATAATGAATTTTGTATTAAATCTTCCAAATTTATTAGTAATTTAACAAAGCTATTGTACTAAAAATCTTATAAAAACTTCTTTTTCGACACCGAATTTTGTTTTTTACTCGGATATCTTAAAAACTACTGGAGTTACAGTTATGGGACCTATTTTATCCTATTTCCCAGTTCAAATTACGTAAGAAACCACCAACTTAGTTCTTAATTTGGGTCCCAAAAATCACAGTGGGGGTTTTTTTTATTAAAGAGCTAAAATCTGGGCGAAATCGTTTACTAATCTTAACTCGAAAATAAAGCGTTTCAGACTTATCTTTATATGAACATTTTTCATTATTTTCATCAGAAGAACATGTCCCGTTTCTCTCCAAAGTTCTCCCGTTTCTTTGTGGGACATCTTTTATAAAACTTTTAATACTATTTGGATGTGCCGTGTTAGTTATTTTCAGTAAGAGGTTAAGAATACCGTCCACCAAACAACCGCATTTTTTTACATAGTTCCCAACATATGGATTTGTCGTTACGTCATACGAAATGACAGTTTTATTTAGGATCCTCCAAAAATTATTTATATGCTTAAAACATTTCTGTTCTTCACATTAAAGAAAAAAAATCTTTAAAAATGTTCCAGTTATTATTGAAAAACTAGTTTTACCGTAATTTTATTAATTTTGCATAAGTGAATCCCATATAATTTTCTTTTAATACTGAAAAAATAATGTTATATTTTTTTGAATTATTATAATTAATTTAAGTATAATGTAATTGATTACCTCCTCCCATTCCACCTCCACGTTTTGGTGGTTTTTTAGTTGTATTATTCGGGGTACGAATATCTCTGGTCTCTTTCGATATATCGTTTAATAATTCGACTATCGATGATCCGGTCGTTTCAGGTAATGGAATCGGTGACGGTATCGGTGAACCGGGTGCTGGACTTCTTGATACCAGTTTCTTAGCTTCTTCCATAGCTTTTTGTAAATACTGTTGATTTTTAAACGATTCTCTGTTGTTACAACGACCGATTTGTGATCTGTAAAAAATGAAAAGATTTGAAAATTAGTGGGAAATTCGTTTTTAAGTTTTAATTATTATCTTTTTACTTTTCCAGCTCTATTGCTGTTGCAGCGGAATAGTTATAAAGGGGAAACCCACCAGGTTGGTCTAGTGGTGAACGCGTCTTCCCAAATCAGGTGATTTGGAAGTCGAGAGTTCTAGCGTTCAAGTCCTAGTAAAGACAGTTATTTTTACACTGATTTAAATACTAGATCGTGGATACCGGTGTTCTTTGGTGGTTGGGTCTCAATTAACCACACATCTCAGGTATGGTCGAACTGAGAATGTACAAGACTACACTTCATTTACACTCATACATATCATCCTCATTCATCCTCTGAAGTATTATCTAAACGGTAGTTACCGGAGGCTAAAAGAAAAAAGTTATAAAGGGTAAAAAATATAGCTATCGATCAAAATTTTGGGTGCAGAGGTTTTTACAAATTTCGACGTTTCAAGACACCTAAGTCCAAAAAAACACAGAAATATAGAAATTTTATTATATAATTTACGTGTATTAGCCTGAATTTTTATTATTACTCTAGACTGATTCTATATAAATTTTCCAAAGTTGGCTCTATACAGAGTGTATCACGATCATTTCATTTGACTGTATCATTTCATATTCTACAGCACTAACTGTAGCATTACCATTACACACACACAAAATTAATATATCAGTGTATTCCTCTGTTGTAAATAAGTACGGCATTACTTCAGTGGCAAACCGACAACGTTCATACTAAAATTTACAGAAAACCTTCACTAATGACAGCACAGTTCATAGTACCCGATATACTTAATGTTCCTTACATATTGTATTGCGTATTGTTGATCAGCTTCTTCTTTTTTTTTATTGCCAACTCTGAAATAATAATTTTTCAAATTATTTATTTTATTTTTATCATTAAAAAAAAAAAAAAATTAGTAATATTTATTTTACAATTATTGTATAATTTCCAGTCATTCTTTAAAAATTTTAACAACAATAAATCTTGTATTTATAAATTTTTCTCATCACTAAAAAGAATGTAGAAAAACTTAAGTACATTAAATAAGTACTTTTCTGACAAACGTAGTAATGGACTGTTACTAAATTAGATTCAAATTTTTTTAACGTTTCCTTGTTTTATTTAGTTTATCTTAGACAGTTTTGTTCAGAATTAAATTTTCTACAAGTTTTATTTAAAACTTTTATGTGCATATTAGAACAATACAACATATATAGAACAATTGCTAACATGTACAGGAACCAAACAGTAACAGTAACAATTGAAGAACATAAGAAAGAAGCCGTAATAAGAAAGGGAGTCTGAAAAGGATGTTCCCTGTCTCCGTTACTTTTTAATCTTTACATGGAACTAGCAGTTAATGATGTTAAAGAACAATTTAGATTCGGAGTAACAATACAAGGTGAAAAGATAAAGATGCTACAATTTGCTGATGATATAGTAATTCTAGCCGAGAGTAAAAAGGATTTAGAAGAAACAATGAACGGCATAGATGAAGTCCTACGCCAGAACTATCGCATGAAAATAAACAAGAACAAAACAAAAGTTATGAAATGTAGTAGAAATAACAAAGATGGACCACTGAATGTGAAAATAGGAGGAGAAAAGATTATGCAGGTAGAAGAATTTTGTTATTTGGGAAGTAGAATTACTAAAGATGGACGAAGCAGGAGCGATATAAAATGCCGAATAGCACAAGCTAATCGAGCCTTCAGTAAGGAATATAATTTGTTTACATCAAAAATTAATTTAAATGCCAGGAAAAGATTTTTGAAAGTGTATGTTTGGAGTGTCGCTTTATATGGAAGTGAAACTTGGACAATCGGAGTATCTGAGAAGAAAAGATTAGAAGCTTTTGAAATGCGGTGCTATAGGAGAATGTTAAAAATCAGATGGGTGGATAAAGTGACAATTGAAGAGGCAAATAGATGAAGAAAGAAGCATTTGGAAAAATATAGTTAAAAGAAGAGACAGACTTATAGGCCACATACTAAGGCATCCTGGAATAGTCGCTTTAATATTGGAAGGCCAGGTAGAAGGGAAAAAATGTGTAGGCAGGCCACGTTTGGAATATGTAAAACAAATTGTTAGGGATGTAGGATATAGAGGGTATACTGAAATGAAACGACTAGCACTAGATAGGGAATCGTGGAGAGCTGCATCAAACCAGTCAAATGTCTGAAGACAACAAAAAAAAATGAATGTGCTTATTATTCATTTAACAAAGTTTTCGTATGTCAAACATAAAAACCAGGGTTTTTCAACCCTAATGCATGTATTTTCACTGTAGATTTCTCAAAAACTACTGAAGATACTTGCGGTTCTGGGATCTATTTTATTCTATTTTTCTGGTCAAAAATTATAAGAAATCACTTATTCTTTGTGCCTCCTAATTAATGATTACAATGCACACATTAGAAAAATAAGAATATAAAATAATTTCCATTAACGCATCCTGAATTGTGAATTACTTGCAATTATTTTTTTAATACTTGGTACTTCAATGTGTTTGTTTTTAGAAAATTATGAACTTTAATGACACCTTTTTTTTGTATGAAAAGGTCAACTAAGGATCTTACAAATATCGCTTCTTTCTAGCTTCTTTTTTCTTCTTCTTTTCGTTCCTAATTTTTCCTGTATGGCTTCGTTTCTGTTCATCTGTCTATTTACTTCCTACCCTTCTTTTTCCTGTATCAAAAACTTTTATATTGTAACTAATTCTTCAGAAGTTATGTCTATCATAACAGATTTCGTCTTTAAAGCCTGGGATTCAATTATCTTTTTCCATAGGTCTTCTTGATTGTGGTAGATTTTGACGTTTTAAATTTTAATCACATCTATTTTTTATTTATAATTTGATCAAGGTTTTTTTTAACTGTTTCCGTTGATCCATAAAGGCAAACGCTAGATCAATTCCTTTTTTTTATCAGAAGAGTAGCATATTTATCTATTCTTAACATGATCCATATAATTTATTAGTATATACTAACCAGAACAAAAAGATTCTTTATTTTTAACGCCAATCATCTGAGTCATTTGACACAAAAAAAAAACTAATTATTTAGTAGCATAAATACTTACGATCGGCAAATACCCTCAACAACTTGTCCCCATTTATGATTGGATGATTCAAGAACAGCCAATTTTGCAATCCTTCGGAATTTATCTAATGGATCTTCATTTTCAGGTGGCGGATCTCTTAAAAGTGATTCCATTTCTTCTTCGGGTGCAACAGGTGCTAAATGGAAATCTTTCATTAACCTTCTTTCCCATATTTTATTTTTCTTACCAAGAACCACTGTAACAAAGAAAATGGAATAAAGGTAAAAAAAATAAATATAATTTATTTAATATTATTAATAAACTAGCATCTTCTGTCGCAGCTTTGCCCTCACTGGCAAAGTTTGTTGAAAATTTCCAGCAAAGGTGAAAACTTGTGCCTTCCACCAACTTATCACATAACTATAACAGAGATAAGTATGGTCAGTCGCTTCAAGATGAGCTTGATGAATCATGGTGTATTTATCCTTTACAGTAATTTTTGTATCTTGGAAAATTTTATTAAAAGGACCATTTATAGAACAAACTGACCCTTGTTACGTGGTACTTTTAACGGCAATTTAAAAATTGAATGAACAGTCAAACGATTTTTTACTGAGCTTTTGATGGGGTGTTAACCCCACCAAAAAGACTGTGGAACTGTCCATTGAAAATATTTTAAATGCTTTAAAAAAAAAAACATTAATTGAACTATACTTATCTGGTTAGAATTTCGTTGTTATAGGTAATTGCAGTATATTACATTTACATTCAAAAGGATATGTATATATATATATGTATATATTGTATTATATATATAATATATTCATTGTATTACATAATATAATATTTAAAAATGTATTCAGATATACTTTTTTCTACAGGTACGTTGAATTTATTACGTGACACTTAATGAATTGGAAGTCTGTATTATAATGAAAATCTATTTTTTTAATTTTTTTATTAACCTTTAAGATTTTCCCTGTTTGTTTACTCCAGAATTTATTGCTGTTAGAGTAGATTAATTTGTATATTCTTGGAGCACAGTGTTCAAAGTATTCTAACCTGGTAATAAACCTATTTATTATGTTTGTGTAAAAAGTAATAATTTTATGCAAGTTCAACTGTTTATATTAACAAACAACTAAATCTTCATATATTTAATTATTTATATTTTTTCCAAATTGGAATATAAAAGGATATTACAATTATATATATATATATATATATATATATATATATATATATACTCAGTGAACATTTTAAAATTAATATAAGGGTTATATACCATATAAGACTAAAATAAAATGAATACTGATTAGAAGAAATTATTCATTGATAATGTGTTTATAAATAACCAAGGTAAGTTTAAAGGTTATTTCATGTTTCTACAGCCTATGACTGACATAGGCTTCTCCTCTAATGATGTTACATCGTAATGGAAATAGCTCGCTTTTTAATACTAATATATTGTTTAATTTAATTAATAAATTATATCTTTATAATTTGTTTTTTTTGTGCTTTGACCTAAAAGTAAATAAAAAAAGAAATATTTTGGCAAAATTAAATTTCCTTCTCATCGTTATAATTATCGTAACTCTAAAATTTATAATATTGCTGTTAGTCATTTGTCAGCTTTATTCCTTTTTATTCTATGTTAATCATTTAATCTTAAAATATTTACTATTTCTTTCATTTTATGTATTATATTTTTCTTTGGTTAGACAGTTTTTTTACACTTAACATATCCTTATATCACTAAATTACCTAAAACTGAATACTTTTTTTTTTTTTAAAGAGGTGGGGAATCCCATTTACGGAAGCCTAAGCAGTTTTGGGCTCGCTAACAGGTGCCGCAAGATGTTATTAATATGTGTATGTAAACCTGTGCACTACGGACTAAACCGCCACCCCTGGCTACTACCCTTCCTACCGCTAACAAAGCATTCCTTCTGGAAGGGGGGTTACACGCCCACTCACACACTCATATGTCATAGTGCAATCGCATCATAATAGGAATATCAACAGAAACACATCAGTTACAGCAAACAAGATACATCACCATATATTAGGATACAAAAAAACAGATTATGAAACTACATACTACAGACTACACACAAAGAAAAAAGTCACACAATATCTGTGGATGCCAACAGATACGGGAGCAAATTGTCCTCATCCTACTCACGTCAAGGCGACCCCCACATGTTCGAGGGACCCCCTTGTCGCTCACTCATGAACCTGTCTGCCCCGCACTCATTGATGCCGCCTATTGTTTCATGACTCCTCCCATGCTTGGAGGTCTTTCATCATGATTTTCACATACGTAGTGATCACTTTCCAGTTTTCTTTCTTTTTATTATGCCCATCAGCTCCTCAGGCTGGAACATCACTTTCCTGCCTAATATGTTAAGTAGCTCTGTCCTAGGTCCTTCGTATCTTGGACAGTGGAAGTACACGTGGTATGGCGTTTCTTCCTCGCATACCAGGCAGTTCTGTTCATCGTCGAGGCCGTACTTATGAAGGTATGCTCTGTATCCCCCATGGCCCGCCATACTGTGTAAGGCAATAATCTAGCAAGCCATGAGCATTCCCTCGCCAGTGCCTTACATCTCTCACCAGGCGGTGTGTCCATCTGCCTTTTGTGCTGCCGTCCCACTGTTCTTGCCACTTGTTCTCCATCTCCTCCGTCAGTGTACGTGTCCGTCTTCTTCTGTCTGCAGGGGAGAGAGCCCCAAGCTCATGTAATCTTATCCGTATTTTGATTACCAAATCTATCGGAAGGATTCCCACAAGTACTTTTATCGCATGGTACTGTATGCTGCGGTGATTCTTAGGCAGCACCTCCTATGTAAGGACTCCAAAAACTGGATACCTTAATGTATAATCACCACCTTTTTACACGATTCTTTCATTTCGCATTCAACTTAAGATATCTTTCTTTTATACCTTATCGACCAACCTAATTTCCAGTAACACCATATTTCTCTTGTTGTACAACTTCAGAAAAATTTTATTACATTTCAAAAGTTTTAGTTTTTCTTATTTCTGCTTTTTGTATGTTTATGTTTTGCTAACATAAAGTGTCACAATCCATAAGAATTTTGTTTCAATTCATATGAATTTATATTTCGTAGAAGATATTTAAAAAAAATTATTTTTGTTGCATTAAAGCTCTCCTCGGTTGTGTCAGTCTGCTTTTAATCTCTTCCTTATTCCAGCCCTTTTATATTATTTACTTCACCTAAATAATAAAATTCCACAGTTAAAGAATATTTGTGTTCTTCTATTGTTAATATTTAATTCTTTATCATCTGATTTTCATACTGAATATTTCATTGAAAATTACTTGGTTACATTTACCATTTCTTGTAATGTATTTTTGGTTCTAAAAAATCGTTATTATTATTGAATCTGTATTTCTCTCCTTTGATTTTTAATATTCACTTAAAATGTTCTTGAGAGTTTTCAACTGCTTTTGTAATTTACAAATTGAAAAAGAACGATATCCTTTTGGTGTTTATGGTAAAATAAATAAATATGATTTTACCACCCTTTATTTGTAAGAGATAATTCATTCTATCATCATATTTTCCTTGGGGCAGATCATTTGTTTTGTATCTGATTCTATTATCTTTTAGTTTCAGTTATGGTCTTGAGTACTTGAAACCCTCATTTTCTTTTAAATCGTCTAAATTTTTTTTGTTTTATCTCTTTTTTCTTTATTTTCTTCTAGTGATCATTTTACCATTGTTTTAAGTAATCCTTTTTCTCTCCTGATATGTGTCTAAGCCAAATTGGTTTTCCTGTGCTGAATTATTCTGATAAAGATTCTAGTTTTGCTCACTCACCACTTATCTCATAAATTCTTCATTTTTGGTTAATATGACAATTTAATTTTCATCTACCTCCTCCATACCCGCACTTGAAATGCAAGTTAGCCTTTCTTTATTGTCTACGGTTTACATTCATCTAGAAGATACTTCAAAATGTACATCTTGTGCTCAGTTCTTCAATTATTATTTATTATTTATTTCTTCCGAAAGAAATAGACTTCTTCAGTCCTATTATAATATTTATTTTGTTTTCAGTTTTATAATTTTCTGTTATTGTGATTCTTAACTACATACACTGTTTTATTATTTAAATTTTTCCTTTTTTTTTATAAAGATGAATTCGGTTATGTATTCTTATTATTGTAATTATCTACTACGAGAATAGTTTTTTAGTATAACTGATAAAATACTTAAGAAAAGGAGTTAACAATGAAAAAATAATTACATAATAGTGTTGTTAATTCTCCTGTGAAATTAATGCTTAATTATAATTGGCATTTTACTGCATTTTAAAATGTCTATTAAACAAGCGGTAAGTTAGTTTTGTGTAACCTCAGGTTACCACGCTTTAATTAAAAGGTTAATTTAACAACAGCAACTAATTTAAACCGGTAATTATGTGCATTAAAACAAATATAAATAATACCTTTTATGACCCTTTTCAATCTTCAAGCTTCACAGAGCATTTTTATATCAATGATGATAATAATTTAACAATCATTGTGATGATTTTAGTCTCATTAATATGTAGTAATGATTAATTTACTACTGAAATAATTCAGGTGTTTTTCTTTGTGAAATGATAAAAATATAAATATTTTTTATCTCACTAAATATTCATGTGTCAGTTGGATAAACATAAAGATTGAAAGCTGTTTAACATGACCATTACATGAAAAGGCTTACTTTGGAAAATGAGGAGAGAAGTGGTTTCCCATTTACTTATTCACTGTGCAAAAAAATGTTATATATTTTTAAAAAATAATAAAATAAAATCGCTTATATAATGTAGATATATTATAATATAGGTGATTAGAATATATAAATGACATCTTTGTTCTATAAATTTCAAAGACTGGCTGTATTTGGAACATCATTACTGTTAGTGAAAGCAATGCCAATTAGATTTCTCTTGTACCTTAGGTGTTTATATTCATCATAACCATAAGAAATTGAGACATAGCAGTATAAAGCAATCAATACACATTGTTTCTCCTCTATAGGCTAATAATTATTTTATATGTCATCAATTATCACTCTAGTTATAACATTAATGTGCTGATAAAAATTAACTAATTCAATTTTTATACTTACAATTATTTTCTTTACTCATATCAGCTGATGAAACGTCCATACCGTTTTTCTTTAGGACTTCTAATAATTCATACCTCATCGCTGTTATTTCACCTTTTACTTCATTTATATCGTCTTCGGTTACTGGATTATCATCTGCTTGTCTATGCATTTGCGATACGTATCTCCATACTAATGATCTCATTACAGCTGTGTATCTATAATCGCGCTCCTTTTCAGCTTTTTCTTTTCGCTGTAAAATAAAAAATATATAAGTATACAAATAGATAATAAACAGAGGTAATGGCTTCTCAATACCTTTTTCCATTTACTGTTCAGTTGTTGAATTCTAATTTTGCAACATATCCTTGTCCATTGATCTACGGATGTAACTGGCTGGAGGTACATCAGACCGAGTTCCATAATGAAACAAAGTCAGGATTATAAAGTTGAGTTCACTATGGAAACTAGGAATAAATTTTATTGTTGCAAACAACATTTTGGGTGTATGTTTTTATTCAATTGCTTTGAATTTTATGAGACATTTATACACAAATTGGCTCTATAAAATGTAGAATTAGGCATGGGGTTCGTGCTTTTGTGAACTCAGTTAGGTAGTTCAGAAGGCAACAATGTAGGACATTCAAGATGTTTGGATGAGGCCTGTAGCGAAGGCAAAAGGTGAGTTTATAAAACACTGATGTAAATGTCTACCGAGGCATCTACATCAGTGGCATCCCAACTGCCACTTAAATTAATTAAAAGCACCAAACCAACAAAGCTGGTGTAGATATCTTAAAACTTTCATTATATCAAATGAATTAGTCAATCAAAAATAAATTAGACGCAATATTGTGTATTTTTATTAATTTTTTTTTTCATTTATGACTGAAGTTTGAATCCGTTTACTGCAGAATTTAGTAAAATACTTTGTTGAGAAACAGAAGATCAGATTGTACAGATATATTCATGGGTACACTTTTAAATTTTGCATTATCAGAATATTTGATTTTATACTAGAGCAGACTGCCAGAATATGGTCCATAACTGCAGTTGGCTACATGATAGTGTTATGAAAAATGCATATTCATTTCAATGTTTACATTGATATCACGCAAAACTTCTCTTTTTCATGTCAAATTAACTTTTTTCCATGAATTAGATTTTTAGGGACTTATTCTGCTGCTCTTAGCCTACAGTTATCTAAATGCAAGGACCATTTTTATATAAACTGATTTTTATAATATAGGTTACATTTTTTGTCGACTTTATGTTAAAATAAATTTTTTATGTAAGGACAATTTTTGATTTCTCCCAAAAAGCGGTATAGGAATGGCATTCTGAGTAGATCAGATGTTAGTATTATGATAAAACTAGTATTTATGCGTAATTCCTGTTCTTTACTATACAGTAAATAAAAGTATGCTGTACATAACAAAGATATCCATCAGGTAAAATTTTGTATGTTGGGGATTTTGCAGAGTTTGACTTTTTTCACTCTTTAACCAATATTTGGATGTTAACCTGTTTTTTGCTTGAATCTCTAGTCTGATTTGGATGAAATTTAGCATAATGATTTCTGTATATGGGGTGGTTTCATTTATTTTTTGGCTATAATCGGTTAAAGGGAAAGGTTCATATTGAAGTACAAGGCATAAAACACTTTTTCATCGTCTGTGAACTCAATTTCGTTCTTGTATTGATTAATTGATTTCATTAAAGTAGTATGTCGCTTTGATTATGAATTCAGATAATTTCATTCAGGAGTAGAAGTAAAATATGTAATTTTTTTCCTTTATTTTTCAAAGATAACATTTTGAATGATATTTTTAGACTAGATCAATCGATTTTTATGACATTTTATACGTTGACTTCTGAATATGCGTCAATGATACCATTTAATTTCAGTTATAATTGGTTAAGGATTGGAGATGGTCACAATAGGCTTTGCATCTTAAGATTTTACTTAGAGTAGAATAATATATTTTTTTTACATTATCTCTTAATTGTTTTACTTGCCAAAATAATTATACAACTCTTTACTGAGTTTTGTTTAAATTTATTTATTTTATATTTTTGATGCTGTTCTATTGAAAATTTTGTCACAATTTTTAATGATTCTTACAGGCAATTTTCATTCTTCAGCAGTTCCTTTTGTTATTTATACCTAGTGCATGTATTCTTCAGTGTGATCTATACGTATTATGTAATCACAATACAATTCATTTATAAAAAATTGTTGGCTAATGTTATAAATAATCTGTTTATATATTATAAACAGATTATTTATAACATTATAACAGATTAGTAATAAAACATAGATCAGTAAGATCACGTACTAATTTTTTGTTATTTTTTTATAGAATCCATCATTATCTTTAAAAAATATTATTTTGAGCAATATAAAAAAAAATATATCTATATATAAAACATAAAAAGTGAAATTACAAGTTTTATTGGAAATTAAGTTAGAATAAACACCAATTTAAAAACAAATTACAGCAAGGTTACCACGTGACTTTCACAGACTCAATTTATCCTTAAGTATTGTGTGGTTAAATAGCAGCTTTATATAAATACTAATAGTTCAGCACTTTTAAACGTTATATCACAGTATAGCACTGTGTAATTATAGAATAGAATGAAGCTATATTATATAATTAATAAATAAAGGGTGTTTTTCCTTAATTATCATACTTTATAACATAATCTAACTTTCACCTTTGATACATATATCTGAACTTCCTTGACATCATGATAAAAATAACATAATAAAAATAATATAATTTCAAATTAGATTAAGCTGTATTCAAATGTGACTACTATAGTACATAATTACTTTCAGAATTAAATCTCTCAAAACTGTTTGTCAGATTTTGATAAAAGTTTAATTTATTTATCATTACGTATTTGTTTATTGTTCAAGAGATTAGTCGGTACGTCTTTATATAATAAGCACATAAGTCATTAGGTTTATTATGCAGCTGTTGAATAGAAAACAAAGTCCCAGCAGACCATCAAGGATGCTCGTTTAGATCCCAGTGTCTTTGATATAATCTTAAGAAGTTATGATTTATATCTAAAGAACCCGAAATGGGGTTTGGATTAAGAGGAAACAGTCAGATTGTTAGAAAAGATAATATATCTTCAAATGAATATTCAAGTGGTGGCTAAAATGTAATGCACACTGGAATGTAACTCGAGAACAAAATGATGCATAAAGCAATAGGTTTTGCCATCTTATAGTTTCAGTTCTCTGCCATTAACTCCAAAACTCATTGATCCACACCCTCTCTTTTTCAGACAGTTGTCATTGTTATCTAGTTGAGTAAGCATATTATATCGATGTGTTCAAAGTGATGTGCGGTGATTGAGATTTTAACGGCATAAAAACTGAAAATTAGTGAAATTTTTCCATTACATTCCATTACAGAACATAGAATAACGACACTATGGTTCACCACAATCAAAACAATTCAAAATTGCTCTTAACAAAAAAATTCTTTTTACATTGTTCTGAGATTCCAAAATGTATGTATCACTGACTACCTGCAGATCGAATGGTCTGGAAATTCTGTATGATACATACAGATGTTAAAAAACTTCAGGAGATGTGTGACATGTTTGATAATTAATAGAGCTAATAATTCTGCAACATGATAACACTTGGTCATATAAATACAAATCTTGTATAACTGCTGAGGCTCTTGTGAAGTTGGAATTTGAATTTATTCCACAACCTTAATATTCATCAGATTTGGTGATTTTCACTTCTTTCCATGTTTATTAAGGGTATTCATTTCACCACTAATGATGAACTAAAGGACACAGTGAGGTCATCGACCCAAAAAAAACTACCATAATTCTTCATTGTTGGATTGAGAAATTCGGTTCATCGTCGGGAGAAATTTGTAACAGTAAATGGTGATTAAGTGGAATAATAGATGAAAGTTTTTGTAGCAGATAAAATGCACTTTTATGCCATATCTATGTCATTTGGTATCTCTTTTCATCTGTAAGTTACAAGCGACTAAGTGTTACATTTCAGCCATCTCTTGTAGAATATAAGCTATCCCTCTTTATATAACAAATCCACTTCATATACAATCTTTTAAGAGATTGGGACACGTATCAAGAAAGAGTATAATTTTATTAATTGACATTATTTTATTGATCTGGTTGATACATATGGTAACAAATTTTTTTCTTCCACAAATTAGAGCTTTCCATGAAATAGTATGATGTTCCTAAGGGAATAAACCACACCTACCACTGGAATTTTTAAGAACGAATGCCCTTTCTAAGGCAATGCATACAGGAATGATGTATGACAATTTGTAGAGGTTGAAAATCGTTATCAATTGACTGACATTCAAACCTTGAACTTCCAAATGAAAAATCCTAATTTTTTGTATAAGTCTTTTTAAAATACTTTATTTGCAATTAAATTTCTTAAAAATCGTTTGTAATTGATTTAGATGAAATCTTAACACTTCTGTTATAGAATGATAAATTTTTAAACATATTTTTAGAAACTCCAAGTAATTTTCAAAAAATTATTGTAGAAAAAAATTTTTATATTATTTTTTGTAATATTTTAAAAATGTTAGTAGAATTTCATAATAAAATCATTAGTAAACAGTTTTAATACTGTATGTATTAAAATATACATTAATTACTAGGGCATAAATAAGGATTTCCTGCTATGTAACCAAGTTTCATATAATTTGTTTTTTTTTTTTTGAATTAGGAGATTTTTAAGAAAGTGATACTGGGATTATAAAGTTTACTTGTACTTTTTTGTTTTATGTAGTTATCTACTTGTATAATTAACCACTTATTCATTTGTCATTCTAGCTCATAAATTATAATCATTATTGTGAATTCTACTGAACAGCTTGAAGATATAAAAATATTAATATTTACACAAATGATCACACGCTTGTTAGATTACATCAGGTTATAGAAAGTGTAAGACGTCGCAAATAATTATAAAGATTGATCTTTATAAAAGATGGTCATTAGTTTTATAAAGGAGTGACAACAGTAGTTATTTTTTACTCAATTAGTCTGTAATATCCTAACGATCTGGAGAGAAAGCAGTAAGCCTTCGAGAATTTGTAATGTAAAGAATCTATAAATTATTTATATAAAAGTAAAGTTATTTAATTATTGAGAAAGTAAAAAAAAAAATGTAATGAATTTTAAACACAGTACGTTTTCATTTTTTTTTTTTTTTTTAATACTTCCTAGTATAAAAACTGTTCATTAGGCACCCATAAATGGGAGTTGTATATAATTATGTAAATTCTGTATTGAAATATGATTATTCATTGTGGAGTTACACACAGGTGTACTGTTTCCTGAGCATTATTTGTAGTTTAATTGACCTTTACCATTCAGAATCAGCGACCAGAAAAAATTATCTGAAATACTTGCTCCTATCGTGTAGAACAACTGTTCATTTGAAACTTGTAGCGAATTGCAGGAGATTGGGTCAAAGTAGGCCTCTTTTTTCATACAGATTACTTAACAAGTCCGATGACAAATATATGCTTCTTGTTCAAATTAATAAACCTAATATTCCGAGTTAGAATCGAATATTCTCACTGTTACAGTATGGAATATTTTGACAAATTTATATAGAATAAAAGAGAAACATGTTAATGTTGGGAGGAAAAAATGAATTTTGTATTAAAATAATTAATTCATTGGATACAAATGAAAATTTTTTTTTAATATAGTTATGCTTATTTATGAAGCGGCTTTCCATCTAAGTAGTAGTGTAGATCAATCTTAAAAATGTATTGTAATGGGGTACAATCAATTCACTTATGCTAGTAAAATATGTTCAAGATAGTAAAAACTAGTAAAGGCAGTTACTTTTATTTAGATTTGAATACTAGATCGTGAATACCGATGTTCTTTGGTGGTTAGGTTTCAATTAACCACATATCGCAGGAATTGTCAACCTGACACTGTACAAGACTGCACTTCATTTACATTCATACTTATCATCTGAAATAATGCCTTATGGTGGTTCCAGATGCTAAACAGAAAGAGAGAGAGAGTAGGAAAGATTTATGTTTTTAAGTTTTAAATTCTTTAAAAATTTATGGTTTGGATTTTATTTGTTAAATATCAAGTATTGATTAAGAAAAATCTTTTCTTTGTGAGAGATAATCATTTTTGAAAATCAGATATTAATCTAATATTAATTAATGTTTTTAACTAATAAAATATGCTTTTTCTAATTTATCTTATTTTATTTCCTCATTATTAATCGATTCTAATTCCAGGAACTGGTGGTTATTTTTAGATTACATTAACTTGTTCAAGTGATTTCTATTTTTTTAGGTATCATCAGTCAGTAAGCTGGTTTGTGCTACTCTTCATTAGCTTCTATTCTTTGCTAATCTTTTAACCTCAACATATTTATTACAGCCTACATCCTTAATTGTCTGTTTTATAAGTTTTTTCTTGCTCTACAATGTTTCATATCTCTTCACTTCCAAAGTAATTAAACATGGAAGTCTTAATATACACTCCTTTGACTCGGTTCATCTCTGCTATTAATTTCTGTTCTCTTTTTTTCAACCCAAGATTTTCTTTTATTTCAAATTTTATCATTCTACTAGCCGCTCGGCCCAGCTTCGCTGGACTTCCCAGCCAGGCCTCACTTCGCTTGGCGCTTTGGTTTTCCAGGTTTCCAAAGTTCTTTTTTCAACCGGAAAATTTTTGACGTTATCAACTTTATTCCAAATTAAGAGCTTAATGTTTTTAGAAAAAATTTCATGCAATTTAGATATGTTATCTGATAACAGAAAATCCATTTTTTTTTAATTTACCGACATGGGGTCTGCGCCCCCAAACCTAATCACATTTTCCGTTGCTCAGTTGTTTCAGTCTAGCGGGATTGGGCTGTGTGTATTCGATCGCGTTCCAATCTTGACTGTCTTTCGTTTTCAGTCTCTGCCGCATGAAGTTTTCATCATACGTGCTTTTTTTTGTATTTCTCCCGATTTAAGAATGTCTTTTAGGCATGGTATGATGTTTTGAAAAAAGATAACAGAATTTAAAAGATTGCAGTTAAATACTTTACATACTTTAAATTAGTACACACATAATAAACAAAAGCAGCTATTTATTTATGTTTTTAAACAGCTGTAAAGAATTGTAAATTAATGAATTGTAAAAATTACATATGCATGTGCGCTAAATTAATTGAAACTTAGGAATAACTGTACGTTAAAACCTCAGCCCTTTTCAAAATTAATCAATTCAATGGTAAAAAAATGTTAGCTAAAAATTAAATTTTTCTTGAAAATCAAAGTCATTCTGAAAATTAAATAAGCTTTAAGGAAGAAATAAATAGTGTTTTAAATTTTTTTGTAAAATTTTCATTACGTCGGAGGTCCAAAAAAATTAGCCTATGTTCACTGCAGGGCTTCAAAATGTAGGTGTGCAAAATTTTAGACAAATCTGTTTGGTAGATTTTGAGTTAAGTTGGAACAGACAGACAAATAAACATTGATTTATTTATATATGTATAATATATATATATTTAATTTTCAAATATCCTTCTGTAATGCCATATTTCAAATGTTTTTGTTCTTTTTTTTTATGATTTCTAAATTTCATTTTAGAAATTTCATTACCACAATGCTGTACAAACCACAAATATATCTGAAAAAATTTCTTTCTAATTCCTAGATCTGTATTTTTAACACATTTAGCGGTAAATAATTGATTTATATGCTATCAATTGTTGATAGTTTTTTCTCAAGACAGTCTGTATATCTGTTTTAAAAGATGATTCGATCATGTTCCTACACAAAAACATATGATAATTTTGAAAATATGCACTTGGCTATGAATCAATTTTGATTCATAATTTAAACGGGTTGTGACAAGATACTCTATTTTTTATTGGATTCTCATTTTTGGAAAATTGTCCTTTTCATTTATTTCCGAATGAAGAATCAAATAATGATCTCAAAATCAAGTTCTGATGCAATAGGATAATTACAAACATGTGTTCAGTACTAATAACATTCCGAAAAATAACATGTAAACTGGGGGCCATGATTTAATTGTTGAAATGAATGAAATCATGTTTTTTCACTGAGTATACCAGGTTAGCTTTATCCTACTGTACCAATAGATATTTGAGCGTTATTATAGGGAAACTAAACATAATTATTTTTTCATTGGTTGTTAAAAATAGGGGTACTACTAATACATTTCTACTGATTATTATACTTTCTTTCTTTTTCCTGTTTAGCCTCCGGTAACTACCGATACTAATTACTCCGGTAACTGATTATTATACTACAAATATTTTCTGGCCCTAACATATTATCTGATGATTAATGGATGTCAGAGGAATAAAGAAAGACCATGATTTGTTGTTCATCAAATCATAAACCATGTACTTACTATAAATCTTACAGTCTGACAAACGGATGACTACATCCAGTTAACAGGGGTATAGGATAAGTGCATTAGGGTGTTGCTAATGGAATTCATGTAACAACAGCAGCAAAGAAGTGAGAATGCGTTAGTAGCAGATTTAATGGATCAGTAACTTTTAAAATAAGTTCAAGTTCATTTTGTAATAAAATAATGTGAATATAATTCAATAATAGTTGTTTAAAACAATCAAAGGAGAGAAAAATAATACTTTGACATGACAGATAAGATTCTGTGGTTCTTTCTTTTTGCTTACTCAATTGAAATAATATTGAAATGTTCGATCTTCTGATGTTAAAGTTGCAGGAAGATATAAATGAAAAAAGAGAATTTGTTTTTTTACCAAGGTGTCTCACCCCACGATTTCCTTTTACAATGAATTATAACGGGATAGTAGCTTATCCAATATTCCTACTTAATTCCCATGAATTTTTATAATAAATTTTATTTTTACCTCTTAGTTCAAGTCTAAATAAACCTTTAGATTTCTAAATTATAGGATTTGGGAAAAAACAATAGCAAAGATATATTTATCATGTTACACAAATAGCCCATATTTAACCTTTTTAAATCTATGCATTTTAATTATATATATGGTGTACTGTATTATGAAATAAGTAAATCTTTTTTTAACTTTCTCAATAGTAGGATGTTGTTTTTGTAACTGTTTATAAATGACCTATATATAAATGAAAACAATTAAGTAACACCTGGTTAGAGATACTTTTTATATTGTTTCATGTATTTAAAAAAATTTTGTGTTTTTTTTTAATTGGTTTTTGTAATTTAATGTTAATTTTAAAATTTAAATTACAATGATTAATTTTTTTTAATTTGAATCAGCTGTAATATTACTTTAGAATAAACATTCCAATTTAATTTTTATTATTATATGGTATTGTTAAAGGTTAACATGCCCTAGTTTTTATTAACTGGTTTCTCTAGTATCGCTACTGCTTTTCTATTCACAAACATCTCTTTTTAAATTATATACTTATATTAACAATAATAATAAAATAACTGCTGTAATAACCTTCTATAATTCATTATAACGAATGAATAATTATTTTTGATCAAGTACATTGTTATTATTATAATTATAATTCATTATTAGCAATGAATGAACCAAAAAATTAATTGGTAATACTTAACATAATGAAAAAAATAATTTATTGAATACAAAACTTATTTATTATTCATGTTGCGTTCACATACATATATGTTAGCTTCTACAACAGATGTCCATGAAATAATTGATATCTCACTCATTGTTAATTAATTTACCTTTCTATGAAGTAATAATAATAATAATTATGATGCATTATGTATTTATTATTGCAGTATTTCAAAACTGTATTTTTAGAATATATATGAACTTCAAATTATATTTTAATTAAATATTTGTAAGAAAAAGATGGAAATAAAATGTAAAAAAAAAAAAAATAAAATAAAATTAAATAAATGCTGGAATAAAATGTCCAGCATTTAAAAAAATTAAGGTTCAAATACAGATAGAAGAACAATTGCTAACATTTACAGGAACCAAACAGCAACAGTAATAATTGAAGAACATAAGAAAGAAGCCGTAATAAGAAAGGGAGTCCGACAAGGATGTTCCCTATCCCCGTTACTTTTTAATCTTTACATGGAACTAGCAGTTAATGATGTTAAAGAACTATTTAGATCCCGAGTAACAGTACAAGCTGAAAAGACAAAGATGCTACGATTTGCTGATGATATAGTAATTCTAGCCGAGAGTAAAAAGGATTTAGAAGAAACAATGAACGGCATAGATGAAGTTCTACGCAAGAACTATCGCATGAAAATAAACAAGAACAAAACGAAAGTAGTAGAAATGAAGTAGAAATAACAAAGATGGACCACTGAATGTGAAAATAGGAAGAGAAAACATTATGGAGGTAGAGGAATTTTGTTATTTGCGAAGTAGAATTACTAAATATTGATGAAGCAGAAGCGATATAAAATGCCAAATAACACAGACGAAATAAGCCTTCAGTCAGAAATATAATTTGTTTACATAAAAAAATAACTTAAATGTCAGGAAAAGATTGTTGAAAGTATATGTTTGGAATGTCGCTTTATACCGAAGTGAAACTTGGACGATCGGTGTACCTGAGAAGAAAAGATTAGAAGCTTTTGAAATGTGATGCTATAGGAGAATGTTAAAAATCAGATGGGTGGATAAAGTGACTAATGAAGAGGTATTATAATTAAAAGATGAGACAAACCTACAGGCCATATATTAAGGCATCCTAGAATAGTGGCTTTAATATTGGAGGGACAGGTAGAAGGAAGATATTGTGCAGGCAGGCAACATTTGGAATATGTAAAACAAATTGTTAGGGATGTAGGATGTAGGGGGTATACCGAAATGAAACGACTAGCACTAGATAGGGAATCTTGGAGAGCTGCATCAAACCAATCAAATGACTGAAGACAAAAAAAGAGAAATATTATATTATTCATGAAAAAAATGAACATAAAAAAATTGGTTTTAAATCTCAATTAGAAAACTATTTTATTTATCCTGTATGAAATAGGAAGATAAATATTTTGATGATTATGTTATAAATTAGTATTTGTTTCGTTGGGAATCTCCAACTTTTTGTTTATAATTTAGTATTTTGTATTTTCTATTAATATTTCATCTACATGATTTATTTAGAAGTCTTGTTATAATAAATGGTAAATAACATTAAATAAAACACTTCATCTGATGTAATTTCATTTTACCATTCAAAGATTCAGAATTGTTGTGTGATGTGACTTGTATTATAAATTTTGAAAAATAAAATTGGAAGTTAAATTTAATAAAATAGAGTCATCGTATATATATCATAGGATTCACATATAAGCTTGCAGTTATGATTTCTTCTTCTGATGTTTCTTTTACTTCTATTTCTGATTTTCTCATTCTAAGTCCATCTGCTTTCTTTCTTCATTCCATTCTAAATTTGGATTCAATGTTTTTTTTCAACGTTTGGGTCCTTTATTCTTTTAATCATATCTCTATAATCACTACTATTTTTGAAATCTACAACTTTGATATCTTTGTTTTCATCATTTTCCTTAACTTCTTTAAACTGGTTTGTTGTTCAGTTTTTCAAAATAGTTCACTAGCTTCTTCGCTAATATATCTTTATTCATTATTTTTATGTAGCTATAAAACATTATAACCTTCTCTTCTTGAATGATGTTGATGTTCTTTCAATTTTCTTGTGTAGATCTTTATTGCATTTTCTTCTAGAATCTTCCTCAAAATTTTCCTTTCTTCTTTTAAGTCATCTCCACCATTCTATAATATTTCTCGTTTAATCAAAATTCTGTAATGTCTTACCTTGGTATTAATAGATATTGTTTTTTTTATTGTGTGTTTTTTGGCAGATGTGATAAGCTTTTTCTATCATTATTGCTATTTCCTTTAAACATTAGATTGATTTATTTATCTAAGCTTTATTTCCATTATTTATAAAATTAATTATTTTTTTAAATTAGTTCTTTTATTCTGCATCTTCAGAATTTTTTATGTGATTGCATTTTTTTATCAATATTTCTGATAGATGTGATCCAGATAAACAAGATTCCATTGTATGTGTAAAATTTCTAATTAAAAAAAAGACCACTGATATTCATAATCATAATAGAAAAATGTTCACAATACAATTTAAGGTTTATCAGTTGTTATAAGGAGAAGGGCTTAAAAGAATTACCTGACAGCCACTTTAGTAATTAGGTTATTGTAGTGTGCAAATACTGGACAGAAATGAGAGTACCTAAGATGGGCAACCACAGTATTCCCTACCAAATATCATACATGTGTCCTTCTTCTTCAGATCATAGGATTTTATGCATGTAGGTCATGAGGTCAGACCTCACCCACAGAACCAATAATGAGGAAGAAGGGATCAAAGATAAGAGAAACGTGTATGTGATGATAAACAGCGATCAATTTATCATGTTAGATTCAGATAGTTTATAGATGCAGTGGAACTTCTGATAATTGGCACCAGTAACAACAGGCCTACTTTTTTGAAATTGAAATTTATGGTAAAATACCCAGTCAACAGACATTCAGGACAACAGATGAAAAAATAATTCAGTATTAAAAAAAATTATGCTTAATATTTACGTCTGTCATAAAAATACTCTATATTACATTCAAACTGTTAGGTTTCTTGTTATTATTCTTCTCTCTTTCTTGTTTGTTGTTGTTTCTTATTGTTTGTTGTTTCTTGAGTGCAGAGACACTCTTATTCTTTATGAATGATGTAAATTACTGCTAAATTAATCATTATATTTGTCACAGTTGATGTTTGTTTATTTAACTGTATAGCATATGTATTCCTATTAGCATATTCAAGTACAATAGAAATCAAAGAAATTTGCATTCATTAAAAATTGAAATGTTTTCATAAAGCAGGATTTTTTTAAGAAAATGAGGTACATGATGTAAAGTGTGGTTAATATTAATGAATGTATACATTAATAATTGATAACTAAAATTATAATATGAAAGCAAATAAATTTGTTAATATTTACAGAAATTAAGGAATGGAAAAAGGTGGAAATATTTTGAATTATATATCTGATGGTTTGCAACAAAAAAATGAAAATAATTACATTTGTAAACATTGCTATGTTAATTTATCTTTAATATCTAAGATTAAATTATGTACTAAAGTGAATGGACTATGTTGTTGTGTAAGAAGTTATTGGATTCTAAAAGATGGAGCCTGATTTCAAGTTATATTAGTACTAACGTGCAAAGATGGAATTAACCAATGGCCTGACAAATTTTTTAAATAATTTTTTATTTTAGGTTTATAACACATTTAAATTAAATTGAATTGAGAGGAGAGTGGAAGAAGTGGTAGAAGAAGACCAGTTTGGTTTCAGGAAAAGTATAGGGACAAGGGAAGCAATTTTAGGCCTCAGATTAATAGTAGAAGGAAGATTAAAGAAAAACAAGCCAACATACTTGGCATTTATAGACCTAGAAAAGGCATTTGATAACGTAGACTGGAATAAAATGTTCAAATTTAAAAAAAATTAGGGTTCAAATACAGAGATAGAAGAACAATTGCTAACATTTACAGGAACCAAACAGCAACAGTAATAATTGAAGAACAGAAGAAAGAAGCCGTAATAAGAAAGTGAGTCTGACAAGGATGTTCCCTATCTCCATTACTTTTTAATCTTTACAGAGAACTAGCAGTTAATGATGTTAAAGAACAATTTAGATCCGGAGTAAAAGTACAAGGTGAAAAGATTAACATGCTACGATTTGCTGATGATATAGTAATTCTAGCCGAGAGTAAAAAGGATTTAGAAGAAACAATGAATGACATGGATGAAGTCCTACGCAAAAATTAACGCATGAACATAAACAAGAACAAAACGAAAGTAATGAAATGTAGTAGAAATAACAAAGATGGACTACTGAATGTGAAAATAGGAGGAGAAAAGATTATGGTGGTAGAAGAATTTTGTTATTTGGGAAGTAGAATTAGTAAAGATGGACGATGCAGGAGCGATATAAAATGCCGAATAGCACAGGTAAAACGAGCCTTCAGTCAGTAATATAATTTTTTTAAGTTAAAAATTAATTTAAATGTCAGGAAAAGATTTTTGAAAGTATATGTTTGGAGTGTCGCTTTATATGGAAGTGAAACTTGGACGATCGGAGTATTTGAGAAGAAAAGATTAGAAGCTTTTGAAATGTGGTGCTATAGGAGAATGTTAAAAATCAGACGGGTGGATAAAGTGACAAATGAAGAGGTATTGCGGCAAATAGATGAAGAAAGAAGCATTTGGAAAAATATAGTTAAAAGAAGAGACAGACTATAGGCCACATACTAAGCCATCCTGGAATAGTCGCTTTAATATTGGAAGGACAGGTAGAAGGAAAAAATTGTGTGACAGGCCACGTTTGGAATATGTAAAACAAATTTTTAGGGATGTAGGATGTAGGGGGTATACCAAAATGAAACGACTAGCACTAGATAGGAAATCTTGGAGAGCTGCATCAAACCAGTCAAATGACTGAAGACAAAAAAAACACATTTAAGAAATAAAATCTGTCTTCTGTGATGAAAAGAGTAAGGTATCATTTTGGTTGCACTATTATAAATTTTCATGTGTTACAATTCTCTATAATACAGTATTGATATTAGTCTGGCCCCCATTCTGTTTAACCTGTGTATCCATGACAGCCAGACACGGATTCCATGAAAATACAGTGCGGACGATCTAGCATTGGTCTTCCAGAGTGAGGATGTTATGCACTGTGGGAGTGTGCTGACAGGTAATCTGACGAAATTGAGTGATTACTTCCATAAATGGAGACTTCAATGTAATCCAAATAAGACTGAGGTTACTGCATTCCATCTAAATAATAAAGAAACCCTAAGGAAGCTACATGTGACTTTTGATGGGATCAAAGTGCTCCATAATTACAATCCAATATATCTGTGAATCATTCTGGATCAGTTCTTGACATTCAAAGAACAGTGTATAAGGTTATCTAAGAAACTTGGCTCAAGAGTGTATCTACTTCGCAAGATTGCCGGAAGTAATTGGAGTGCGGACGCCAACACTTTACGCTCTGCTGCACTCACTCTTGTGTATTCAGCTGGTGAATATTGCACCCCTGCGTGGGAAAACAGTGCCCATACAACAAAGATCGATGTGCAGCTCAATGAAGCCATGAGGATTATCACTGGTACTGTTAGATCTACTCCCATTCAGTGGTTGCTTGTCCTGGTTAATATTGCTCTGCAAGTTCTGAGGAGGAAGGCAGCTAAGTTAGACTTGCTCAGGATAATCACTTCTCATAAGAACTCTTCCTTGTATGATGCCCTCAAGATCTACCAACAACTTGGCTGAGGTCACGCAAACCACCCTGGGCTGATCTATCAGTTCTTTTGATGTGGCCTCCAAGTGGCGACAATGCTGGAATTAAAGTCCACCCAACAATGCTCACCTGGTTCAAGATCCAACAAAGAAGGTTGAGGGATTCCAAGTGTCAAACCTGGTCGAGGCTGAACCGCATTAGGATGGGTCAAGGGAGGTGTGGTTACACCTTGAAGAGGTGGAGTTTCTGCCCATCTGCTGACTGCAATTGTGGAGTGGAGGAGCAGCCAACTTATTGTTACAGAGTGCTCACTTTGAGGATTTGACGGTGATCTGGGGACTCTACATCAAATGACTCCGAGTGCTTTGGACTGGTTGTCAAGTTTGGACATCTCCATATGATTGTGGATACTTTCGTGTAATTGTAAAGCCATTCAATATATATATATATATATATATAGTCCAGCATTCATATTTCCAGTGGTGCCCATTACAGGGCAATCATATCTTGTAAGTTTTCACCTCTTCTAACCCTATTTGGCGCCATCATCGATAGAGATATTTTTGTTACCTAGCTAGCAGTGTTATGAGTTGCATAAATGTCTATCTTGTTCATACTTCACTGTACCAATTCCATACGTCTGGTATTACACCAGATTGATGGTAAACATTATCCTTTTTTTCCAACTTTTCCAACTACCTAGAACCTGTACCATACAGAAGAGATATCGAAGGGAGAGTAGGATACTGTACTATAAATCCCCATGCAGGACATACATTAACAGTATTACAACAATGTAATAAGACTGAATATCATAGCAATTTTTTTAGCCATTTTTGAAGAATGTATGTTAAGGCAGTTCAGCGGTATTAATCAAAATACAGGCCAACATACATACATCTTCCAGAAATTTCTATTTTTTTTATCTTATTTTTTATTTGCATATGGAAGTCTTGAAATGCAGATATTTGCAAAAGCATTACCTACACGTTTGGTGGATAGTTATGTTTTATTGTTATACATTGAAATGAAACAAAAATGTATCAGAAGTATGAATGTAAAAATCATTGTTTGGATGATAAGAATAATTAAGCATTAGTGGAATCTGTAAAATGATATACAGAAATGAAAAATTATCAAATGTGGTTTAGAGAGGAGAAAATGACATTGTTAATGATATATAAAGATTATTTTGAGTTTGAAAAGCTGTAAGACAATTTAATAGAAGTCATACGACTTTATAGATTAGTATGTTGCATTTATGAAAATAGAAAAGTACTCTTAGTACATTCTTAAAAAAGAATGTAATTCTTACCAGAAACGAAAAAAAGGCTAACC
Source organism: Lycorma delicatula (assembly GCF_047948215.1). NCBI lineage: Eukaryota > Metazoa > Arthropoda > Insecta > Hemiptera > Fulgoridae > Lycorma > Lycorma delicatula. The sequence goes on from NC_134465.1 coordinate 45,133,548, forward strand.
AGAATAGGTAAGTGTAGAAACTAACATATTGTTAAACCAACATCACATCTTTAGTAGGATATTTTACTGATGTATAAAATTATTCGTGAAAAGTATATGAAGTCCAGTTTGGTTTTACAAAGAGTATGGGTATATGGGAGGTTATTCTGGCTTTCTGATTAATCTTAGAAAGCAGTATTGAGAAGAATAAAGCCGCTTACATAGTATTTGTAGGTTTCGAGAAGGCATTTGATAATATAGAACAATATATTTAAAATTTTGAGTGAAATGTAGGAAAAAAAAGGATTATATAAGGCTTAGAAATAGGGGATAAGTCATCAGTTTGTATAATGGAACGGAACGGAACGCAAGAATGGTGGGAGTTTCAATATTTCTCCCTACAGATCGCAGAACCTGGACAATGTCCTTTGCTGCTGTATCTTTCTATTATCGGGCGAATTTCATTGGTTATTTAATGGCGGTTATAAATTTTAACTTTTATTTATGGATGGATTTGGTAATTTGCGTTCCTATCCATATGGACCAGCATGAAATTTATTTACTGGTTCTGACCGTGAGAGACTAAGCTTTTGAGCCTAGTAATCCCGGCGATTCCCCTTCAGTCCATCCGCTGAAGTCCTTTCGATACCAGCAACCTATCGGCTAGCAGGAGTGCCCCTAACGAAGCCCTAGTTATTTGAAGGGAGAAATGCGCCTCGTTCTCCAGAGGGAGTCGCATTTACTGACTAAATTAAATTATATTCTCTTCGTGGGACGGTGTGGGATGTTGTCTAGCTTTTTATAGTTTTAACAAAATTTAATTGCGAAAACGGTCACTTTCACGGCTGGAAGTTTCACGCAGTTTCCATTTATAGGTTATGTGACATAGAGGCTCCTAAGCCTGGTTTGTAATTTTTTGACTCTCGCACCGCCTCTTCATGGTGGTTTGTTTAATACGGCATGAGACCATTTAATTTGTATAAGAAGGCAGGATAGAGAACTGTCTTATAAAAATCAGTTAGTAATGATGAATTGGAAAATGAATGAAATCAAACTCCATTCAGAAATGTTTTATTGTATATGTAACATAATGAATTAATATGCAGTTTCATTATAATATTATAATAATGTAGCAAACATTACACCATGCGCATGGTTTATTTTAGTATTTTTAATATGTTTATTTAATATGCTGTAGTTTAATCAATGAATTGAATCATGATTGACGATATGGGATTCTGCAAAAGTACTTTCATGATAAAATTAAGGTAATATATGTCTTAACTCAATACTTTTTACTAGGTGGTTTATTTTAATAGAATCTATAATGAAGTTTAGCAGTACAGAGGAATAACTTAAAAAGATTGATTTCATTGAAATAATATTCACACACACACACACACACACACACACACACACACACACACACACACACACACACACACATATATATATATATATACACACACACACATTAAAAAATAACTACTTAACACCAAACACAGTAACAAAACAAAAAAAAAACTGAAACCAATAGTCAACTTTCACAGAATCCTGCATCATCAGTCGGTACATAATTCCGTAATTGCACTAACAAATAACAAAAAAGAAATAAAAAGTTACAAATTTAGAAAATATAACACTAACAACCACAAAATTTGTAACAACACAACTACACTGCGATTATTGGATTGATGTAATTATTATTTCATTATTTGAATGATTGAAATTTTCATTAAAGATTAATGGAGAAGTGTTCAATAAGTTACATTAAAATTTTCTGTTTTATAAATGAAGTTATGTTTCTGCAATCTATAGTGGCCGTATGTTCCATTCCAATAATGGAAACAAGTGGTGTTACAAATTTTGTGGTTGTTAGAGTGTTAAAATTTTCTAAATTTTTAAGTTTTTATTTCTTTTTTTGTTATTTGTTGATGCAGTTATAGAATTATGTACCAATTTATGATGTGGGATTCTACAACCTTAGACTACTGGTTTTATTTATTTATTTTTAGGTTTTTTTGTTACTGTGTTTGGTGGGTAAGTTGTTTTTTGAAATTAATTATTAATGTGGTAAATATGTTGATGAATTATTTGAATTTTCAAAAGTTTTATATATATATATATATATATAAATTTTCATTATGGTTTAATGGAAAAGTATCAATAAGCTATATTAAAATTTTCTATTTTATAACAGGGGGTGTTGATTGTTTATGTTTTATAACACTGTATGTTTCCGCTATCTATGAGTAAACTTATGAACTAACTTGAAATATCAGTTTTATCTATAGAAAGAATAATTTTATTATGAAGAATATTTTTGTTTTGGAAATTTATAGCATGTGTTTTTTTTGGGAAATTTTGTATAAAAATAATATATTGTCTTACGTAATTGCATTGTTAAAATATAAATACTACAAAATAGATATTTTTTCAATAACAATATTTTAATTTATTATTTTGAAATAATATGAAATTTATTTTTAATTGAATAAATATTTTTACTGTAATTATTACTATAATCAAATATTATTACTATTTCATAATTTAATGGTGAATTTAAATTTAAAATTTGAAACCGGTTGTTCTTTAGCTTAAAGGTAAGAATGTTGTTTATTAAGGGAAGATTAATAAAATTTATTGTTTCGGTAATAAATAAATGATAAGCGGTTATTTATTTAAGTTAATATCTGTTTAAATTTTGCTGACTTCCATGGTGGAGTATTAATGTCATTTGTCTTTCATTTGGAACATTTTAGATTTAAATCTCAGTTGACTCGGGGTTAGTAAGCAGGTGTCAGCCAGTTACCTTGAATAAATGAGTAAGGTATACAACATTTTAGATCTGGTCCTGATTAAACCGTACGTATTTCTGAGAAAATCCCTACTATTAAATTTAACCCAGTGAAGGGCACATTATCATCCAATAAAAAATAAAAAATCTTTTTTAGATCTATAAAGATATTTAATATTGGAAGGACAGGTAGAAGGGAAAAAATTGTGTAGGCAGGCCACGTTTGGAATATGTAAAACAAATTGTTAGGGATGTAGGATGTAGAGGGTATACTGAAATGAAACGACTAGCACGATAGGGAATCTTGGAGAGCTGCATCAAACCAGTCAAATGACAAGACGAAAAAAAAAAAGAAGATATTTACAGATCATCGTCAATTAATCCCCAGTATTCATAATAATAAGTTACATTAATGGATGAAAAATCTTTATCAACACCAATTCCAAATTTTTAAGTATCAACAATTAATAAATAGAGTTCGGTCGAGATATTATTTTATTTTTATTTTTTTGTGTAATACCAGGTTACATAGTAACAGCACCGTGATATGATGTCAACAGTACTTTGCAGAAATGCCACGGTGTGTGTTTGCAATCTATTGTGTAAGTGTAAATATACCAGTAAATATGTGGTCTTGAACAGACTCAGGCTGACCACTCCTGAGACGTGTGGTTAATTAAGACCCAACCACCAAAGGACACCGGCATCCACCAATAATCGCATATATGAGCGATTACTCTTTTCTTAGATTTAATGTACAATATATTCTTTTACTTTATGCATATCATTTACCGGTTTTGTTTTTCAAACAACTCTGGAGAGGAATGTCGTATAAGGATTTCACAGGCAAGATTGATGCTCTATTGAGTTGCAGTAAATAAGAGACTACAATGCTGGCTAATAAAGTTGGCAACACACCAACATCCACCCACCATTAATCTCTACAAAGGCGGTTCTCAAGTTCAGGAATGTAAACCTCAAGCAAACCTCTGAGTATACATAAAAGGAAATTAAATAATGGGGGATATATATTTAGTAATACAGCCAATTTATTATCAGTTTAATTTTTTTATATTTACTTTTTTATCAGTTTTTGTCATCCTCAAATTTTTTTCGGTTCTGATCATTTTTGTTCATTCATTATTTTATCATTTTTTCTTCTTTGATGTCAATAATCATTCCCAGCATTTTTTTTCATTTTTCTTTTTTTCCCATTTTATTTTCATTTATTCCAGCATTCCATTCTTTTCTTTTTCACTTTTTCATTTCAGTGTTTCTTCTTTCAATATTTCACTCTACGAAATTCCTATTTTAATCTGCTTTCATTGTAGGAAGTTTTTTTTTTTTTAATTTTTTAATTCTTCATCATTTTTGTTTCATTTCTTTTTATTGAATTTTACACTTATCATTTTCTTTGTATTCTTCTCCATAAACACATTGCAAATTTTTTTTCAGAATTTTTCTCTCTTTTTTTCTCTTTGTTTGAATCCTTACAATAACAGTCTGTTTGATAAACTTAGCAAACTTCTTTCTTCATTATAAAAATAAATTAAATACCCAATTAAAGGCACTAAATTTGTTTTTATAGTAATTATTAAATTAAATGAATTATTTAGTACTGCATCTACACGACCGAATTCACTTGAATACTTCTTTAAGTCACAAAAATCTGGATGGATGAGTTTCTCCCTTTAAAAATTAAATGGGCACAGTAAACATCTTCCGTTTTGTGTCACAGGTATACAACAGAAAATAATTTTCTTCTTCTTTGCCATTTTTGGATCTCGTGAAATAAGTTTGTGATTTCTTCTTTTTTTTCCTTCATTCTTTTTCATTTTTTCACTAAATTGTTTTTTTCTTTCTTCTTACCAGGTGTTTCTGATTTTTCTACTTATTATAAACGCTTAAATTTCTTAATCTTTTCTTTAAAAGTTTTCCTTTCCATTTTGTCATCCCTTTTAATTCCCATTTCTATGTCTTTTTGAATTTTTTTTATCCGTTTGTTAGTTATTTTGGTATGATTTGGAACGTTCAATAATTAATCTATCCTAACGCATCTGGAAAAACATTTATAATATTTTACTCTTCTCATTTTGTCTGATAGCTTTTCATTTTCCAAATAAATTACTTTGTTACCTCTTTTTCTATATCCTTCTTGTTTTTTTTTAGGTCCTAAGATCTTTCTCAGAATTTTCCTTATTTTTTCAATTACCCTTTTCTTCATTAAGGATAAACACTGCGCGTATGTATTCCAGTTTGATAACCATGTTATATATAATTACAGTACATTATTCCGATAAAATGTCCAATATACTCGTATTACACGTGTAATTAAGTTTCTTTTCCAGTATGTATTTAAAATAAACGATAAAAAATTTACGATCAATAATACGATACTGCAGTGAAATAACACTGACTTTTAATGAGTTTTCTGATCTGTTCAGTGATTTAGGTCAGAATTGAGACACGTTGAATGGAGGTGGTTCGTGATTTTTCTTGTGAGTGGAAGTCGTTTGTCTTACGCTACAGTTCCTCTGAGGATAGACAAACTTTCTTATCTTTCAAACCTTGTTTCTTTATTCTTGATAATTTCTTCCTTGTTTTCAGTTCCGGGGTGAAGTACTGATCATTTTACTACTTTTAAAGCCGATGAGTGCATCTTTAGTGTAACCCTGTGTACGAAGAAATAGATATAAATAAGTACGGGCATTCTTTTTCTGTACAAGCATAACGACCGAAGTGCTTAACGCATTTATAACAATTATAATTAATAGTGTTTGTATTTTGAGTTTTCCGTAGAATGAATATATATTTAACGTATTATTTTCAGTTAAAATATATACAAATGTGATAATAAAATACATACAAGGTTATCATAAAAGAATGGTGCGGTTTTGAACATGGTTTAAATTAAACAGAATTACTTACAGTTTATGTTTTTTTTCCAAATTTGTCGTCTCAAACATTTTTTCCATAATTAATAAATTTCAAAATGTGCGCCCTTACTCGCTCGACAAATGTCCAAACGATACTCAACTTCTCTCCAAACATTAGTTAACATTTCTTCGTCAATGGTTGTCATTGCTTCATTAATCCTGTTTTTTAAGCGGTTTAGGTCGCGAATTTTTTGTGTATAAACAACGCTTTTGATGTAGCCCCCACAAGAAAAAATCGCAAGGTGTCAGGTCTGGACTCCTTGGAGGCCAAAGTACGGGTCCTTGCCGGCCTATCCATCGATCTCCAAATTTTTCGTTCAAATCGTCCGTGAACAATGTATTGACCGTCCGTGACCAAGTGCGGGGGAGCACCATCTTGTTGGAAATGAAGTCGATGAATGTTTTCGAGTTCATGCAGCTGAGGAAAGCAATAATCGGTTAACATGTCAAGATACACAAATCCATTAATTGTTTTTTCAGCAAAGAAGAAAGGCCCTATTACACGATTTTTCATTACACCACACCAAACATTAACTTTAGGCGAATCGCGTTGTATCTCAATAATTGCGTGTGGGTTTTCAGAGCCCCATATTCGTGAATTGTGTCTGTTAACGCATCCATCCACATGGAATGTAGCTTCGTCTGTAAAAATTATATCGTCAAAAAATGATTATCAGTATGTGGATTTTATAAGCGTGTAATTTCAGTTTTTTTTTATGTAAAACTTTGTGAACTGTTGATTTTGGAATACCTAATTCGACGCTTCGACGGGGGATGGACTTCCCAGGACTTCTAATTGCCGATCGTCTAATTAGTTATTTTGTCACACTTTAGTTATTTTAGTTATTTTACACACTTTATTTTGTCTTTATCCGCGAACATAGTAACTCACTAAACTCAGCGCAACAACAATACAAGAACTGACATTGTGATTGGTAACTGCTGATAAACAAACTTTTGGGTTGGAGGCTTTCAGGGATACCAATATACATTTAGAAATTTCCCTACAATCTTCCTATGAATTACTGATACCGCACCATTCTTTTATGAGAACTCTGCATTTATCATAAGGTTTGGTAATATTAATTGAAAATATACTAAAATGTTGCGCCAAGCTGTTTGGAAACTGCTGTTTATAAATTTCTTAAACCGTTGGTTGCATAAAAGGTACTCGTATAATCGTGAATATTTATAGGTAAAATACTAAACGTAAAAAGGTACCTTATAAAATATGATATGTGACCTTCCTTCTCACATACACTACGGTTAAAGAGGTGTTTATAATAAAAACAGTTCAGTTATAACAATATTAATATCTTTGGTTAATATTAATATTAATATTTCTGGTTGAGATTACTAATTTTTAACTATAGGAAAAGAATGACACGTTAAGGAGATGATTTTAGCTTCATTAACTTCAGTCATCACTTTTTTTGATTCTAAGGACAAATTAAATTTATCTTAGTTTATTTTTTTATATCACGGACTTCGTTAGAACTTCATCGGTAAGAGGCGAGGAAGTCAACGACCTACGGTTACAGTTCTAAACATGACCTAACATAACAGTGAAATGAAAATGGGGGAAAAAATAAACGTGAAAACATTATATTTCAGTTCAGTTAAATTTGCAATAAAAAATACTTTCAAAAAATACCTCGAATTTTGTTAGACAACTTTTGTATGCTACCTGGTACTATCAAATACTGCTATCTAGCGGCGCGATTCGTAAAGGTACATTAAAATAATGAATAAAATGACATTCGAGTCCCGCGGTTCATCAATTGAAAAAAAAGTTGTCTAACAAAATTCGAGGTATTTTTTGAAAGTATTTTTTATTGCAAATCTAACTGAACTGAAATATAATGTTTTCACGTTTATTTTTCCCCCATTTTCATTTCACTGTTAGGTTAGGTCATATTTAGAACTGTAACAGTAGGTCGTTTGACTTCCTCGCCTCTATTTGATGAACCGCGGGACTCGAATGTCATTTTATTCATTATTTTAATGTACCTTTACGAATCGCGCCGCTAGATAGCAGTATTTGATAGTACATGGTAGAGTACATAAACTTTATAATGTATTTAAAATAATAAAATTTAAAAGAAAATCTACTACAGCTTATCTTAATAGTAAATGCTGTTATTTAAATGAAAGTACTGAAGATGAAACAATTTTTTAATTCCCATCACTTCTTTTTTTAAAAAAAAAAGTATTAGTTTACAAGAGATTATATTAGTTTTATTAAAAAAGGATAAATAAAAGAGAAATAAAATCGATTGGTAAAATCGAATTCAACGATAAAAATCTAGGGTTACACGTACAAAGTAATAATCAGTAATAATCACGGATTTTCGATTCGTATATATCATTACATTAGTTTTATTAAAAAAGGGAAAAATATGGTATGAAGTAAATAATAAGACTATCAACAAAAAAAATTGGCCGTGAAATTCAGTTTGTTTCTGCTAGAAAGGGAATAAATTTTAATTATAAATCCATGAGATAACAATCAGTAATTCATAAGAAAATAAAAATAATCTAACAAAACGCAGTGATATAAAAAAAAATTACAATGAAATTGTAAATCGTACGGTAAGAGTCTCAGAGATATCATTTCTTATGTATTTTCTTTTCTTTTTCTTATATCTTTTCTCTCAACCCACCGGGTTGGTCTAGTAGTGAACGCGTCTTCCCAAATCAGCTGATGTGGAAGTCGATAGTTGCAGCGTTCAAATCTTAGTATTTTTCTCTTTTTCTTTGTCTTCAGTCATTTGACTAGTTAGATGCAGCTCTCCAAGATTCCCTATCTAGTGCTAGTCGTTTCATTTCAGTATACCCTCTACATCCTACATCCCTAACAATTTATTTTACATATTCCAAATGTGGCCTGCCTACACATTTTTTCCTTCTACCTGTCCTTCCATTATTAAAGCGACTATTCCAAGATGCCTTAGTATGTGGCCTATAAGTCTGTCTCTTCTTTTAACTATAATATATAATATTCCAAATGCTTCTTTCTTCATCTATTTGTCGCAATACCTCTTCATTTGTCACTTTATCCACCCATCTGATTTTTAACGTTCTCCTATAGCACCACATTCCAAAAGCTTCTAATCTTTTCTTCTCAGATACTCCGATCGTCCAAGTTTCACTTCCATATAAAGCGACACTCCAAACATATACTTTCAAAAATCTTTTCCAGACATTTAAATTAATTTTTGTTGTAAACAAATTATATTTCTTACTGAAGGCTCGTTTCGCTTGTGCTATTCGGCATTTTATATCGCTCCTGCTTCGTCCATCTTTAGTAATTCTACTTCCCAAATAACAAAATTCTTCTACCTCCATAATCTTTTATCCTCCTATTTTCACATTCAGTGGTCCCTCTTTGTTATTTCAAGTCTTAGTAAAGCCAGCTATTTTTACACGGATTTGAATACTAGATCGTGGATACCGGTGTTCTTTTTAGTGGTTGGGTTTCAATTAAACACACATTTCAGGAATGGTCGAACTGAGATACAAGACTATACATCATTTTAGACTCATACATGTCGTCCTCATTCATCTTCTGAAGTATTATCTGAACGGTAATACCGGAGGCCTATACAGAGGAAAAAGAAAGCTCTATATGTTCGTTACATTTGGCGTAAAGATTATATCCATCAGTTTGATAATTATTTAATTAATCCATATCTCGGTTAATACTATTATTTAGAAAATAATTTTAAACAATAATTTCATTTAAGAATAAATCAAAATTTTTACGCAAGATCCTTATATTTTGTTGAATTAGAAATAAAGATTTATCTTACTCAAAAGAAGAGAATAATAAAAAACTTAACAAAACGCTATTTAAACTAACAAAAACTAAACACTATTACTTTTTTTTGTCTTTAGTAATTTGACTGGTTTGATGCAGCTCTCCAAGATTCCCTATCTAGCGCTAGTCGTTTCATTTCGGAATACCCCCTACATCTTACATCCCTAATAATTTGTTTTATATATTCCACCAACACCACACTTCATTTACACTCATACATTTCATCCTCTGAAGTATTATCTGAACGGTAGTTACGGAGGTTAAACAGGAAAAAGAAAGAAAAGTAAATTCTTACGCTCAAAAAACAAACATTTCTGCTAATATAAATAAAAATGTTGTTAATTTAATGTCCATCTTTAGTAATTCTACCTCCCAAATAACAAAATTCTTCTACCTCCATAATCTTTTCTCCTCCTATTTTCACATTCAGTGGTCCATCTTTGTTATTTCTACTACATTTCATTCTTTTGTTTTGTTTTTGTTTATTTTCATGCGATAGTTCTTGCGTAGAACTTCATCTATGCCGTTCATTGTTTCTTCTAAATCCTTTTTACTCTCGGCTAGAATTACTATATCATCAGCAAATCGTAGCATCTTTGTCTTTTCAGCTTGTACTGTTACTCCGAATCTAAATTGTTCTTTAACATCATTAACTGCTAGTTCCATGTAAAGATTAAAAAGTAACGGAGATAGGGAACAGCCTTGTCGGACTCCCTTTCTTATTACGGCTTCTTTCTTATGTTTTTCAATTGTTACTGTTGCTGTTTGGTTCCTGTTCAGTTAGCAATTGTTCTTCTATCTCTGTATTTGAACCCTAATTTTTTTAAAATACTGAACATTTTATTCCAGTTTACGTTATCGAATGCCTTTTCTAGGTCTATAAACGCCAAGTATGTTGGTTTGTTTTTCTTTAATCTTCCTTCTACTATTAATCTGAGGCCTAAAATTGCTTCCCTTGTCCCTATACTTTTCCTGAAACCAAATTGCTTTTCTCCTAACACTTCTTCCACTCTCCTCTCAATTCTTCTGCGTAGAATTCTAGTTAAGATTTTTGATGAATGACTAGTTAAACTGATTGTTCTGTATTCTTCACATTTATCTGTCCCTGCTTTCTTTGGTATCATGACTATAACACTTAGAAACAGCTTTATTTATATTACAGAAATATTTGTATTTTGAGCAGAAGAAATAATATCTGCGAGATTTATCGTACGGTTTACAATTTCATTGTAATTTTTTGGGTATTAACTTGTGTCTACTTCTTGTACTATACGCTAAATTTTAGAATGAAATAATTTATAATATTTTACGATATATGAAAACAGTAAAAACAAAATAATAATTTAATTTAATTGATAAAAATAGGATACGGTTTAAAATAACCCTCTGGTAATAATACTGAATTTCAATTATTTTCAGTAGAATGACTTGTCAGTGTGTCACACGCATACATTGTAACAATTAATTTTTGAGTGAATGAATCGAGGTACCAGTCCAGAATTAGGCGGATGGTTTTATATTTTATTAAAAAACCAAAACAATATATATGTTTCGTTTGTAGATTCGTTTAAGTTAATCATATTTAATTAACAATTTTGTGAAAGTGTTCATTTTAATTATAAATAGATTTTAATTCTAGTGAGTGTCCCGGAAGCTGTTGGCATATTTAAGAGACAAATTCTGGACATCAGAGTAGATGAAAAAAATTCATCGGGACAAATTCCTTTTTCGCTTCATTTTCCCTTTGTCCTTCATTTTGTGTTTTTCAATAAAAATTTAATCTTAAGAACGAATTGAGATATTTTAATGAAATTACGAGATGTGATGAAAAAATAGGGTGAATAATTTTTTATTAAAAAAAGTAATAAGGTTACATAGAATTCGATTTAATCTCCTTCAAAGTACTGTCCTTGGCTAGCAATGCACTTATCCCAACGTTGACTCCATGACTGAAGGAATTTCTGGAAGGCGTCTTTCGGAAGGGCTTTCAGCTGCTCGGTCGTGGCCCTCTCAGTGTCAGCAATGGTGTCAAAACGTTTTCCTTTAAGCAAAGTTTTAATTTTTGGGAGAGCCAAAAGTCGCATGGTGCTAAATCCGGTGAGTATGGCGGATGTGGACAGACAGGAACACTTTTTTCGGCAAAAAACTCGCGAATGAGAAGCGAGGTGTAAATCGGCGCGTTGTCGTGGTGAAGAAGGAAGCCATTGGTCCATTTTTCTGGTCGCTTTCTTCGTACGTCGTTTCGCTTTGAACGGATCCGTACGAGATGTTAAGGTCTTCCGATAGCTCTCGAATAGTCATTCGCCTGTTTGAACGAACCGTTGTTTCCACTTTTTGCACATTTTCAACTGTTTTTGAGGTTACTGGACGTCCCGCACGCTGCTCGTCTTCAACAGACTCATTTCCGTTTTTAAATCGGTCATACCACTTGTACGCAGTCTTCAAAGTTACCACATTATCGCAGTATACCGATTCTAACATTTCGTTCGTGAGCTTCTTTGGCACTCTTTTGCAACTTAAAACAAAACTTAATGTTAATGCGTTGTTCAAAATCCATGTAGCGCGACAGAAACGATAAACACAACCTCACTCTAGCGGCTCTGGCAAGCTCGAACGTGTTACAACTTGTCCCTGCCTGTCTCAGTTGATCACGCTATCGGACAAATTACAGCATATAGATGTAGCGTCAGCAGTTGCCGCTATAAAAATTCATTCACCGTATTTTTTGATCACACCTCGTAGATGTACAAGTACTCGACGACAATTTGTATAAAATAAATAAGTTTGAAAATCTCAAAATGACAGCCAGTTAAATCTTTTTAATGATTGTTATTAGCTTTATTGTATTACTTTTTAGTAGATAAATGTAATAATAGCCCTTTATTGTAAACAGAATGATAGATTTATTTGATTCGGTTTATAATGGATATGATTGAAAATTTGTCTACTTTGACAATTTTGTTCCTATTTTCACTAATTAAATTAAAAATAATTTCTATTATTAATAATAATAATTAAGGTAACCATCAATATTTTATGTTATGACAGCGTTATCAAAAGAAATTTCTGAAAATTTTATATATACATAAGTATCTAAAATGGAAATATTTCAAAAAAATTGCAAATAAACATCATGGTAATTTTATTGGAAAAAAAACACCTATAGTCTTGTCCTTTTTTTGTAAAAAATATATTTACAAATATGGCTTATGTTAAAAAAAAGGGTTCTTATTCATTTTTGTCCCGTTGGAAGGAATAAAGATGAAAGACGGGGTTGAAAAGCTGCGGTAAAAAGGTCAAGTTTTGACATGAAATTTTTTTATTGCTTTCAATGTGTTTCATAAAGTGTATATTTTTATCTATTCATTTAAAAGTCTTTTATCAAACTCATATTTTTAGATTAAAACCATTTTTTTTTTTTTTTTTTTTTATTGTGAAATATTTATTTTAAAGTTGACAGTTAAAAGTTGATATATTATAAGTTGGATTATTTATTTCCAAAAATAATCCACAAGAGTTGAATTGACATCTTCTTTTAAGTAATTAAAATAATAAAAAAAAAAATTATAAATGAATAATTTGAACTTGACAATAAATCGATTTTTAAATATGTTTTTCATGTTACAGAAATAATAGGCATTTAAGGTTGTCTAATTTCTAATTTAAAGAAAATTTTGTCATTCAACGAAACTATTCAAATGCAGTCTGGGGTCTCAGAATAGTAATTTTCCTATATTAAAGACTTCTGAATAGCAATCATTTTTAATTAAAAAGAAAAACCCCGTTTGAATTTTAAAAATCGGAAGGTCTATTGCGAATATATAACAACATTTTCGAATAATCGTGATCTGTTAGATCGGGAGTTACCTTTCAACCTACTAACAAATACTCCGTCTGAATTTTGAGAATCGGACGATTTTTTGCAGAGATATTATAAGAGCACCCCATTGGACCTTCCAATACAGCGCCCCAAGCGGTTCGCCGTTTATTACCAGTTGATGGTGATGATCGGTCTAGCCTCGCACGAGGTGCTCGCTTCGGCTCACCAATGTAGTCTCACACGCAGTCCTCACGGGAAGCTTGTTATTGGTAAACAGAAATTTTTTAAATTTTTTATATTATTTTACTTCATTTAACGTAAATTTAATTGTATTATCTTTGTAATATTATTCATTCGAATCATTCAGTTCAAATCCAGCTCACAGAGTGATAGAGACTCACAATTCATAAAAGTTTGTGTTTCAACAGGCAAACCTCCACTACTACATATAGATATATGTACATACATATACACATATTTTTATAGCCAAATGACACGCCCGGGAGTAAGGATTCCAACGCGGGGTCATACATCTAAAAAAATCGGTTCGGCCGTTGAGCTGCTACGGTGGAACAAACATACGTGCAAAAATACACCTGAGAGGAGTATACATTAAAAAGGGGTGTAAATACATTACATTCCTTTCTGAAATATTGAAAAAATTAACAAATTATATTAAAATAAATTTGAATGTTAGTTAATTAATATATATATATATTTATTTATTTTTTTTTTTTACTTTTAAGATCATAATGGATTACTTTAGTTCATTTTTTTTTGGCAAGTTCTTTCTTTTCTTGCTGATTTGTTGTTTTTCAGCTTATATTTTTTGCCAGAAATTTCTAAGGGTTTCTGATCTTCTTGCCCTTTATTGTTCAGAGTACACCCGGCTTATTGTTTTCTTGGGTTTTAATAGGAATCTTGTTTCTTTATTTTTTAATTTCTCATAGTTTCCGGTTTTCGTTTTTAGGTTTTCACGGGTTACGTCCAATTCCTCCATGTCTTTCTGTACTTCTTATAACCAGGTCGGTCTGCTTTTCTTATTCCAGAAAAGTTCGATTATCTGTCTGATAAGTCTGGTCTCTTCCGTTCTGAAAATACGTCCTAGAAAGGAAATTCTCTTCTTTCTTAATTTATTAGTTATCGGGATGATCGTTTTGTAAATCTCTTCGTTTGGAATAATTCTCCAAATCCCGTCTTTTTTAATGTTTTTCCCGATGCATCGCCGTAGAATTTGTCTTTCAATCTTTTCTAGTTTTTCGGTAAACCTTGTCAGGTACGGTCCAAATATGGTTTTGCATCCGTAAAGTATTTCTGGTCGGATAACTGAGTTATAATGTCTTATTTTTGTGTTTATGGACATGCATTTTTTGTTACAGATGTTTTGTGTTTTTATTGTGGCTTTGATGAGTTTATTTATTCTTTCATTCCAGTTTGGATTTTCTTTGAGGTTGTGTGTGATGTTTTCCCCCAAATATTTAAAGTTTTCTACTAGTTCTATGTCATTATTGTTTATTTTTACTTTGCTTATGCATAGCTGGTCTCTCACCATAATTTCGGTTTTTTCGTATGAAATTTTTAGACCGATTTTTCCTGCATACTATTCCAGTGTTGACAGTTGGTATCTGGCCTCTTCTATATTTTCGGATAGTAGGGCTAAATCGTCCGCAAAGCCTAGGCAATTTACTGAGATATCTTTTCCTATTTTAACGTTATCTTTATTTAATTTTTCCAATCCCGGAAAAAAATATATATTATATTTATTTTTTTAATAAATAAGTAATTTAAATTGGACGACTGTTAATATTTTAAAAACTATTTCAAAATTGTACTAAATTCATCTAATACAATAAAAGTGTATATAATCGTATACAAGATTGTAATCGGGTGTGAGCTGGTATCACTTGACAAATAAATTAAGCTACAAAAATATATATATATATATATATATATATATATATATATATATATATATGTACGGTTTGAATATTGATTTTATAAAATTAAAAATAATTTTGGTTTTTCCATAATCTATTCGTCTGTCAAGTATAAACGAATATACAGTATGTTGTCAATCTGATGTAAACGCTGTATCATTAAAAAATATAATTTAAAAACTCGTGATCCTCGATAACCAATACCGCTCTACAGAATTATCTATAAATCAGAAATCAAACGATTTTCTTCGTGCTCTTACGTAATAATAAAAAAATATTTATATTTTTTGTTTCGATAGATTTGTTGATATAATTTAAAAAACATCGATTGTAATGAAATGGTTTTTCCGGAGTTTGGATTTTTGTTAATTTTTAATAGCTTATCTTTTTTGTTGTTATTTGGTGTATAATTTTTCAAGTGTTTAGTAACTTTAATTTGTGGTCTCCTAATAATGTATGCTTTTAATCTGAAAGAAATCGACCAGCTACCGTATAAATCTTGAATTAATACGTTTTACATCTTTGCTACACATAATAGTTAGCTCTTTTATTTATACATATGAGAACACGCACGCACGCGCGCGCGCACACACACACACACACACACATATTTACATACTTTTCTCTTATGAATTTTCTTTATATAAATTTGAAATAAGTTTAATTACATAATTACCGATAATTTAATGAAAATATTAAAAAGTAATTACTTACTCTAAGTGACAGTCTTCTTAATTTATCCTTTTTGCGTATACCTAATAATTTAAAAATCAATTTAGGCGTTGGAAATACATTAAATGGCGGCGGCAAGGTTGCCGATTCTTCAAAATAACTCATCCATAATTTTGTTCTTGCAAATTTCCATTCTGTATCTGCGTGTTCCTGAAAGAAAAATTAAATTTAAATAATATATTATTTGTGATTTTGTAAAGAATTTAAAAATGAATTCCTCTACATAAAGATGTAGAGGAAGTATCTTCCCGACTGTCATGAATCAGTGATGTCTGGTGATCCTGGAGATAGGGCTTTTGACATGTTTAATGCAGTAAGATTATTTTTGACACTGAATTAACCTATTGCAGTCAGATCATTTATTATTATTTATTTTACGTAAATACTGAGAAAATAGAAAAATCGTTTTCACAGAATATTATAACATATTTTTTCTCTTTTAATTTAATAAATGTGGTAAGGAATTTTTTTTACACTTTAAAATATTCAAAATGTTATTAAAAGTTTACGATGATTTTTAAATACCATTAGCGGTAATTAGAGCGGTAATTAGAGAGAATGTTTCTATAGGAAATCGCGTGAATTTTATTCTGTTTTTTTTTTATTTCACAATAAATACTTTGGCATAATCAAAAAGTCAAACAAATTTATTGCAAAAATTTGTTCTATATTTTACGTTTAAACATTTAGACACCGTAATCGTAGTGACTGTAGAAGACTCGACAAAAAACAAAATCAATCTTAAAAATAACAAGCATCTCGTGCCAGGCTTACTAGGAAAAATAGTTTTTTATCCTTCTTTTCCAAGCCAAATGTAATATTACAAATAGTTAAGGTAAATCCGGTTTCAAGTAACAGATGGTATTCGTCTTATAAATGAGACCTACAATCTGTTCCACCACACGGATCGGTTGTATAATAGATATCACTACTATCAGAGAAAGTAACAACACGGATGAAAGCAATTTGTATATCAGATGCTTTACATGAATCGTATTTACAAAAAGGATAGTAAGAGGTGGAGTTTTACACACACACACACACACACACACACACACACACACACACACATATATATATATATATATAATTTTAATTTAGTTGTAAACTGCACTTACTTCAATCATGGCGTATGAGTTCGACATCATGGCAATGAGAAGGTTCAGCAATACGATTACATTGATTACCGAGTATGAACCAAACATAAGTAATCCCCAAAATCTTGTGTACGTTTTAATACCGGTCAATTCAAATGTATCTATACCGACCATACCAAAACTGGCCCAAAAAAGTGATTGTGTTGATTCGAATAAACTGAAAAAAAAAAAAATTATTTTATGTAGTAAATAATATTTTAACTTAATCATAACACACTTCTTTAAAACTTCTCATTTTTGAGGGAAGTCATGGGAACTTGAAATTATGTTATACTTATTAAGTATAACAGTTGTTTACAGTGCTAAAATTTTAATTCAGTCAGAGTTAAGGATGATAATATAACTTAGCTTTTTTGGAAGCTTTTCAAATGTGATGCCATAGGAGAATGTTAAAAATCAGATGGGTGGATAAAGTGACAAATGAAGAGGTGTTGCAGCAAATAGATGAAGAAAGAAGCATTTGGGAAAATATAGCTAAACGAAGAGACAGACTTATAGGCCACATATTAAGGCATCCTGGAATAGTCGCTTTAATATTGGAAGGACAGGTAGAAGGAAAAAATTGTGTAGGCAGGCCACGTTTGGAATATGTAAAACAAATTGTTAGGGATGTAGGATATAGGGGTATACCGAACATTTTTTTTTTTTTGTCTTCAGTCATTTGACTGGTTTGATGCAGCTGTCCAAGATTCCCTATCTAGTGCTAGTCGTTTCATTTCAGTATTCATTTCAGAAAAATCTTCTTTACCTCCTCTTCCTCAAGCTTCTCTAAATTCCACCCATTCATCTGACACCTTTTCTTCAGGTATTTAAACCCCCAATCTACATTTCATTATCACCAAATTATGGTCGCTATCAATGTCTGCTCCAGGGTAAGTTTTGCAGTCAACGAGTTGATTTCTAAATCTTTGCTTAACCATGATATAATCTATCTGATACCTTGCAGTATCGCCTGGCTTTTTCCAAGTGTATATTCTTCTATTATGATTTTTAAATTGGGTGTTGGCAATTACTAAATTATACTTCGTGCAAAACTCTATAAGACGGTCCCCTCTTTCATTCAGCCCGTATTCACCCACTATATTTCCTTCCTTGCCTTTTCCAATGCTTGCATTCCAATCTCCAACTATTATTAAATTTTCATCTCCTTTCACGTGTTTAATTGCTTCATCAATCTCTTCGTATACACACTCTACCTCATCATCATCATGGGCGCTTGTAGGCATATAGAGAATAACAATCGTTGTCGGTTTAGGTTTTGATTTTATCCTTATTACAATGATTCTATCGCTATGCGTCTTGAAATACTCCACTCTCCTCCCTATCTTCTTGTTCATCACGAAACCTACTCCTGTCTGCCCATTATTTGACGCTGAGTTAATTACTCTAAAATTACCTGACCAAAAGTCGCCTTCATCTTCCCACCGAACCTCACTAATTCCTACTATATCCACCTTTACCCTATCCATTTCCCTTTTTAAATTTTCTACCCTACCAACCTTTTTTAAGCTTCTAACATTCCACGCTCCGACTCGTAAAATGTTATTTTTTACTTTTCTGGTGACCCCTTCCTTAGTAGTCCCCACCCGGAGATCCGAACGGGGGACTATTTTACCTGCGGAATATTTTACCAAGGAAGGCGCCTCCATTATTGTTATGTGAAAATGCAGAGAGCCACATTTTCTTGGAAAAAAACAGCTGTAGTTCTCCATTGCTTTCAGCTGCGCAGTACTCAGAGGACTGAGTGATGTTGATATGGCCGTTTAAGTCATTGTGACTCACGCCCCTAACAACTACTGAAAGAACTGCTGCTCTCTTTCAGGAATCATTACTTAGTCTGGCTCTCCTCAACAGATACCTCTCCGATATGGTTGCACCTTCGGTCCAGCTACTCTGTATCCCGGAGCATTCAAGCCCCCTCACCAACGGCAAGGTCTCATGATTCATAGAGGAGGGTACCGAAAATATGTATTTTTAAAAATTTATGTATTTTTTAAAATACAGCAAATATTTATAAATATTTATTCGAAAACATTGTTATAAAAACAATAGAAAAAATATTTTTATTAATTTTAATTTTAAAATTCAATAAATATTAGATATTTATATAATTTATTTTTTCCTTTTCAGAGCATTTTTATATTTGTTATTAAATTATATTTTGTTGTTTAAAATTCTCAATTTGATTTAATTCTTATTTTTTACTTTTTAGAAGGTTTTTCTAATTTGTTTCCTTTTTTTTATTAATGTTAATATTAATATAAGTTAAATAAAAGTTTCTTTAAAAAAATTATTTTTTATATGTCATCAAATATATTTTTGTAATTTTTTTTAGTTTTTTTTTGTATTTTTTTCAATAAAATTCAAATTTTCTAAATTATTAAAATCTATTATACTAGAGATCATACCATCCATTATTTTATAATCAAAAGTATTATTTATTTAGTATAGGAGAAATCTTAACGAATTCTGAGGTTTTTGCATATATTGTAAAAATATACATATCGTTATTTTAATATCTTTATTAAACTGGAAATTTAAACGTTTAATTTTTTTTAATCGCAATCAGTAGTAGATTAACAAGCGGTAATGGCTGTATTGTTTTTGTGGTTCATCCACAAAAAACAAAAATACTCTCTAAATTCTCTTTTTTTAATATATTATTAAGTTTAATTATTTATTATTGTATTATATATAAAAATATGGACATACTTACTTTCCAAAACTACGCCATTTCATACAAGAATCGGCTTTATTTTCCCAATCTGGTAAACCACCCGGTAAACAGTAACATTTTTGTCTTTCTAATTCGGCAAAATACCATAATAGCTGGTTCAGACCTGTTAAACACATGTAAAAATACAATTTAATTATTGGATATTAATTTTTCTTTAAGAAAACGCAGAAAAGAAAGAAAATTATTTTACAAACAATCTACCGTGAGTAAAAATGTGTAGGTGAAAATTTATATTTTTTGTATTCGTTGATGAGTTTAGTTTGTGATGTTGTGTATCTTATTTATTAATTTTTTGTATTTGCTGATTGTATAAAATTGGAAAAATATTTCAGAACAAAAAATTGTTTAAAAAAGATGTTACTTAAAATGTAAACGTGTCTACTACACTTCGATTATTAGTAAATTTCATCGGTAAACACGGTGGAATAGTCTTAAAAAACGAACAGTTTTTATGAAACACATAAAACGAGTATTTTTGAGAGAATTTATTGAATAAATGAAGATTTTTTAAATCTTTTTTAAATCTTCGGTTGAAGACCAAAATTATACTTTATAAAAAAAATTATTGTTATCGTTTTTGGCAATCCCAGTGGAAAGCTTACAGTTAGCTTAAAAATATATAAATCATGAAACTTACTACTCAGATTGCCCATCACAACTTAATAATACACGTCTTTTATACCGGCTGATTCAAAAAAGATTTTACGAGTTTAAAAGCGTATAAAAATGTGTTTTGAAAACTTACAGATTCGGTTAAGGTGTCATTTCATAAAAAAACAAATCAAGTTTTTACCCAGCATTCACTTTGGTCCGGTATAGTTTCCATTGCTGATGTAATGCAACATACATTCCACCTAAAGTCGACTTAATTCCACACTGTTGCCAGCATGTCGGGCGTTTCCTCTGCAGCTGCGGCGTTAATTTGAAGCCTTAGCTTAAGAAGACCAGCAGGCAAAGTTGGTATATATGCACATTCTTTAATGTAACCTTACAAGAAAAGATCTGGGGAGCGAAGTGGCCATGCAACTGGATCTTCACGACCGATCCACTGACCTGGGAATCGAGTATCAAGAAAAGGTTGGACTTGTTGGCGGTAGTTAAGTAGTGCCCAGTCTTGCTGATAGTAATGTCATTCTCCTTGGTCGTCGTCGTCTAACTGAGGAACGGGCCGAACAGTCTTTACTCAGAACCCAAAAAACATTGACCTTATTATAGCTATCACGAATGTGCTGCAAACGTTCACAAAGATATTCGCTAATCTATATTCGGCAGCTGTGTGTTCACCTTGCCGTTGATGTGAAATGTTGACTCATAATTAAAAATTACATCGTCTAAAAATTGATCGTTTGGGATTGCACCATCATTTCCACCCAAAACTGCGGCCGACACTTTGTCGTCATTTGTTATGTGTTAAACCACGATTAATTTGTATGGCTTCAAGTGCAATCGTTTACGTAATGCGCACCAATCAGTCGTTTGTGGAATACCAGTCTCACGTGATGCACATCAAGTTGATTTCTTCAGACTTAGTTTTCTTTCAGTTGGTTCACAGCAGCTTCAGCGAGGTGTAAGCGTCCTGGTAATTTTGTATGTTTAACAGTACAATCTGTCTCGACGAAGGTTTGATGCAAACAGTAGATTGTACGCCTTCTATGAAGCTCCCTACTGTACTATTTATAAAAAAAATTACTTTGAATTGCAGTTACTGACTGCAAATCGTGAAACCAAAATACCCAGCGAACCAGTAATGGTATTCATTTTTAACAACACTGGTGACAGAGCTGATGGCCAATTTCGGTACTAAAGGACTACGTAAGTCAAAAACGTTTGTTTTCCTATGAAATGAGTCCTCAACCGAATCTATAAGTTATCTCAATAAATTTTTATATGCTTTCAAAGTTGGAAAGTACTTTTTGAATCGCTCGGATAAAAATTTATCTCAAGAAAGATAGAGATAATATGAACCTTAAATTTCCCCTTCCCACTTAATATTATTACCAACAATTAATCAAATAGATATCTCCTTCCATCAACAACATTTAAGGGAGGGGATAATTTAATGGTGTTGTCATAGAAAACTTTCATGAAGTTATTTTTAATAGATTTAAAAGACTTGTTTAATGTTGATCTATAATTATATTTAAGAATTAAATTTTTGTGTCGAAAAAGTAAGTTTTCCAACTACTTAATCTTGTTTATAAAGAAAAATGTTTTTTTTAAATTTCGTTTCGATTGTAAACGTTATAAATCATGCTGTAGACGAGAAACAGTATTGTTCAGGGGGTTTCCTCGGTGTCAGTTAGGCTTTTGACAAGGTTTGGCATGAGGGGTTGCTCTATAAAATAAAAAAGGTTTTACCGGGTGTTTTCTACGTGGTACTAAAATCTTATCTAGAATATAGGTGCTTTAAAGTTAAACATGGAGAGGTTTTGCCGGATTTGTTCCTTATGCAATCAGTGGTACCTCAAGAAAGCCTTCTAGAACCCATCTTATATGTTCTGTTTACGGCTGACTTGCCAATTACGGCAGATATTACAGTTGCAACGTTTGCTGACGATACTGTAGTTCTTGCTGTCCATGAAAATCCGACTACTGCGTATCGTTTTATTCGAGATTATATCACTCTCCTCAAATCGTAGCTTACATATTGGAAAATAAAAATAAACGAAACAAAATCAAAGTACGTCACTTTCACTCTTCGTACAGGAACATTGTTCTCCTGTTTCTATCTTCAATGTTCCGATTCCGAGATATCAAGACTGTAAATATTTTGGTTTTCATCTGGATCGACGACTTACTTCGGCGAATCATATCACTTCTAAGCGGAAACAGCCGGATCTCAAGTTTAAACTGGCTGGTAGGACATAAATCTCGGCTTTCAGCAAAAGTAAATTAATTATTGATTTACAAATCCGTTTTGAAGTCTGTTTGGACTTACGGGATTGAATTGTGGGGTACAGCGTGCAACTCCATTATTGACATATTTGAACGGTTCCAAACAAAAATGCTGCGGAGAATGCTCAAAATACCCTGGTACATAAGTAATAGCCTTTTGTATTATAACCTTATGTTGCGAACCGTTCGGCAGGAAATTTCTCTGGTCAGCCTACGGTATAAAAATCGTTTCGATCGGCACCCGAATTAGTTTGGCGGTCAATTTGTTAGATAATACGATCAGTGATTTTTAAGATTGCTGAGGAACAATATTATTGGTTTCCCTTATCGCTTCAATTAGGTGACTATGGTCTGGTCGTACGGAGTGCTAATCTATTCCATTATTAAGTCACAAGCTGCTGGGTTTGTAACAACTCAAAATTGATCCAAATACATCTTACTTACTTATTGTTCTATGAACAGATTGTGAAGTCCGCTCTGTCATTATAATAAAAAATAAAAAAATCGTTTCTAATAAAGTTCGAAACTGGTTTCCAGAAAATTAATTATTCATTAATACTAATTAAAAAACGTTTTCAAATCATATTCCAAAAGATATAATAATATTTTATTTTATGGATATAAATAGAGTAGATTATGTCGAAATACTTACATTACGTAAATGGTTTTTGTATATATTGTAATAAGTCCAGTATAGCGGGCCTGAGTAACGGATTCTTACCAATTATTATGAAAGTAATAGAAAATGTAATAATTGAAGGAATCCAGAAAGGGACAAAAAGAAGAACCCTTTTTCTAAAGAATAGGTCTGTTTTACAATCGTCTTTTGTTAGATTGCCTGCTAACACACAATAAACAGGTGTTTATTGTGACCAGATTTGGAATTAATGGGAACTAAAGCCTCGGTCAACTGTTCTCACGCTTTGACTTGGGTCCGGTCCGACAGGTAAAGAAGCTAACAGTATAAATAGCCCAGTAAGACCAACTAAAAAGAAGTTCTATTAGAACCACAGTCTGCGAAATGTTACGATGTTAGTCCTGCAAAGGCAGTTCTGCGAGGAGAGGCTGCGAGTTGTGTGGGTTCGGCGGAGTTCTGCAAACCAGTCCGGCGAGGAAAGTCATAGGTGTGAGTCTGCGAGACGTCAGTCCAGCTAGGAAAGTCTTGAATCCAGTTCGGTACGAGTAAGATGACGCCACGAGTAATTCCAGTAACCAAGAAATATTATCGTTGAGTTACAGTAAAACTATAAGTGTATAAGTGAAAGAAATAATGCAATAGAGTTCATTCATAAACTGTTAGAGTAGATAGCAAATGTATTTAAAAGTTAAGACTATACGATTGTTTGTTAATACAACACTAGTGGTTAAAAAGGGTTAAGACTAGCGGTTTTTTTTATTAACGGGTATAGTTTCTATTTGTATATCTGGAATAAATTCCCAACGATTATTTATTTTGAACTCTATCTTGTATGTCATCTATATTTATTATTTACTAATGACATCACTATTTGATGTGTAATATTTTCTTTGTTGATTACGTTCTGGTTTTATGTCATACTTACTGTTTTAATTACGTATTATGCATGTACTTAGTATTTTTATGTTTGATTTGTTGTTATTGACATGTAATATTAATATCGTTTACTACTATTATCCTAACAATTATTGTGGTTGTAATTAATATATTAATATTTGTGATCATTATTTATTTAATAATTGTCACTTCTTACTATTAATATCATTATTGTTATTATTAATTTATCTGATTGTAATTATGAACATTTTAAACCAATAACGTTTTAATGCAATTATATAAACATTCTAATAATTTGTCAAATTCTCAGTATTCTGATCGAGCCGCGAAACACGCGACAATATTTTAACAATGATATTTCTCGTAAAATAAAATCTTAGATTGTCAACATAAACGATCTTAAAGAACATATAGTATTTTAAAATAAAATATTAAAAATTTATTATTTTTTTTCTTTGTCTTCAGTCATTTGACTGATTTGATGCAGCTCTCCAAGATTCCCTATCTAGTGCTAGTCGTTTCATTTCGATATACCCCCTACATCCTACAACCCTAACAATTTGTTTTACATATTCCAAACGTTTTCCTACACAATTTTTTCCTTCTACCTGTCCTTCCAATATTAAAACTACTATTCCAGGATGCCTTAGTATGTGGCCTATAAGTCTGTCTCTTCTTTTAACTATATTTTTCCAAATGCTTCTTTCTTCATCTATTTGCCGCAATACCTCTTCATTTGTCACTTTATCCACCCATCTGATTTTTAACATTCTTCTATAGCACCGCATTTCAAAAGCTTCTAATCTTTTCTTCTCAGATACTCCGATCGTCCAAGTTTCACTTCCATATAAAGCGACACTCCAAACATATACTTTCAAAAATCTTTTCCTGACATTTAAATTAATTTTTGATGTAAACAAATTATATTTCTTACTGAAGGCTCGTTTCGCTTGTGCTATTCGGCATTTTATATCGCTCCTGCTTCGTCCATCTTTAGTAATTCTACTTCCCAAATAACAAAATTCTTCTACCTCCATAAACTTTTCTCCTCCTATTTTCACATTGAGTGGTCCATCTTTGTTATTTCTACTACATTTCATTACTTTTGTTTTGTTCTTGTTTATTTTCATGCGATAGTTCTTGCGTAGGACTTCATGTATGCCGTTCATTGTTTCTTCTAAATCCTTTTTACTCTCGGCTAGAATTACTACATCATCAGCAACTCGTAGCATCTTTATCTTTTCACCTTGTACTGTTACTCCGAATCTAAATTGTTATTTAACATCATTAACTGATAGTTCCATGTAAAGATTAAAAAGTAACGGAGACAGGGAACATCCTTGTTGGACTCCCTTTCTTATTACGGCTTCTTTCTTATGTTCTTCAATTGTTACTGTTGCTGTTTGGTTCCTGTACATGTTAGCAATTGTTCTTCTATCTCTGTATTTGAACCCTAATTTTTTTAAAATGCTGAACATTTTATTCCAGTCTACGTTATCGAATGCCTTTTCTAGGTCTATAAACGCCAAGTATGTTGGTTTGTTTTTCTTTAATCTTCCTTCTACTATTAATCTGAGGCCTAAAATTGCTTCCGTTGTCCTTATACTTTTCCTGAAACCAAATCGGTCTTCTCCTAACACTCCTTCCTCTCTCCTCTCAATTCTTCTGTATAGAATTCTAGTTAAGATTTTTGATGCATGACTAGTTAAACTAATTGTTCTGTATTCTTCACATTTATCTGCCCCTGCTTTCTTTGGTATCATTACTATAATACTTTTTTTGAAGTCTGACGGAAATTCCCCTTTTTCATAAGTATTACACACCAGTTTGTATAATCTATCAATCGCTTCCTCACCTGCACTGCGCAGTAATTCTACAGGTATTCCGTCTATTCCAGGAGCCTTTCTGCCATTTAAATCTTTTAATGCTCTCTTAAATTCAGATCTCAGTATTGTTTCTCTCATTTCATCCTCCTCAACTTCCTCTTCTTCCTCTATAACACCATTTTCTAATTCATTTGCTCCGTATAACTCTTCAATATATTCCACCCATCTATCGACTTTACCTTTCGTATTATATATTGGTGTACCATCTTTGTTTAACACATTATTAGATTTTAATTTATGCATCCCAAAATTTTCCTTAACTTTCCTGTATGCTCCGTCTATTTTACCAATGTTCATTTCTCTTTCCACTTCTGAACACTTTTCTTTAATTCACTCTTCTTTCGCTAGTTTGCACTTCCTGTTTATAGCATTTCTTAATTGCCGATAGTTCCTTTTACTTTCTTCATCACTAGCATTCTTATATTTTCCACGTTCATCCCTCAGCTGCAATATATCGTCTGAAACCCAAGGTTTTCTACCAGTTCTCTTTATTCCGCCTAAGTTTGCTTCTGCTGATTTAAGAATTTCCTTTTTAACATTCTCCCATTCTTCTTCTACATTTTCTACCTTAACTTTTTTACTCAGACCTCTTGCGATGTCCTTCTCAAAAATCTTCTTTACCTCCTCTTCCTCAAGCTTCTCTAAATTCCACCGATTCATCTGACACCTTTTCTTCAGGTTTTTAAACCCCAATCTACATTTCATTATCACCAAATTATGGTCGCTATCAATGTCTGCTCCGGGGTAAGTTTTGCAGTCAACGAGTTGATTTTGCCCAGCCCGTATTCACCCACTATATTTCCTTTTTTGTATTTTTAATTTTTTTTAAATCAGTCAAATTTGTAATGACGTAAATAAATTTAGAATTTTTAATTTTTACATATATTTTAGATCATTTGATTATTTGACCTTTTTTTTGTGACGTACTAACTAGAAAAGTTACGATAAAAGAATGTCAAACGAAAGAAACGAAACTGTTAAACCTGATTTTATTTTCCTTTGCAATCAACTTACGATTTACCGTTTACATACAATATTTTACGATGAAACCGAAAGAATTTCAGGACATTCGACGAATTAAAGTAATAAAGAGTTCATATAAATGTTAGTCCTAAAACGATTGTTTTTCGAATTATATCTTGCGTAAAGTTTTGCCTGATTTCTATTTCAATATGGTTTTTATATTGAAAAATTGATAAGACATAGAACGAAGTTGTTATTGAGAAAATTATTTTAAAACACAACAAATTGTGCTATAAAACCTATAATAAATTATTCGTTTGTTAATAGAAAAACTTTGTAGAGAATTTAATGTTGAGAAAATCTATGTAAAAATTTCTTTAAACTTTTCTTCATTTTCATTACGGAAAATGAAGAAAAGTTTAAGAAAGTTCAGTTTTATTAAAAACAAAACAGCTAGAAACGTGACAGAAAAATATTGTTTATAATTTTAAACCAAAAAAGTGTCATTTCAATATTGAAAAATATCCAAAAACAAAATCAATTATTAAAAATAAAAAACAAAACAACAGTTTATAATATTATTTAATTTTCTTTATGCTATGTTAGAATATTAAGAAATGCAAGTATATTATTTAGAAATAGTCTTGAAAATATTAATTAATTTAACGTTAATTAAGAAAAAATATAAAATACACACAAGAATTTTAAAGACATACTTTCTTTTTTTTCTTTTTCCTTTTTAGCCACCGGGAATTACCGTTCAGGTATTACTTCAGAGGATGAATGAGGATGATATATATGAGTGTAAAAGAAGTATTGTCTTCTACAGTCTCAGTTCGACCATTTCTGAGATGTGTGGATATTTGAAATCCAACCACCAAAGAACACCGGTATCTACGATCTAGTATTCAAATCCGTATGTCTTTACCAGGACTTGAACGCTGGAACTTTCGACTTCTAAATCAGCTGATTTGGGGAAGACGCGTTCACCACTAGACCAACCAGGTGGGTTTTAAAGACATACTATAATAAAAAAATTTTACGCGTCCGAACAGCCCGATTATTTTGAAATAAGAATGTAAATTACTCTGAAATTTCTTCGGTTGAACGCTCAAGTACGGTCAAAGGTTCGTCTGTTTTCAGTTGACAATAAATCGAGTAACGATGTGGTTTATTTGGTCAATTCCATGTGTTTTTTTTTTACAGAGATCCCATTTTTATACGCGAAATATTGTTTATATCCGGCATCGAATTCTATAGTATGAATTCATTAAGGTCCGCGAGCACTATTTAAAAATAAGTTGTGATATGTTTTTTTTTTTATCGATTCTCTTTTTTTGAGGTGTAGTATACAAAATTATTTGCAAAAAAAACGTTAGCACAACATAAATATGTTTAGGCGTAGTTGTATCTAGAAAAAATGTATTATATCTATATATATATATATATATATATAAATAAAAATGAATGTTTGTCTGTCTGTATATCTCTCATGCCTTCCTAAACCGTTAATCCGATTGCGATGAAACTTTGGTAAGTTGTTGTGCGCGTGCCTGCAAAGGTTTCTGAATTAATTTGGACCCGCTAGGTGGCGCTGTGGTCGAGATATTTTGAAAAATTGTATTTATGGTCCGATTTGGCTCATATTCAGAATATGTGTTACATGGAAAGAAATACCTCTGCAAAAAATGGACCCGCTAGATGGCGCTGGAGAAAAATGCATTTATGGTCGGATTTGGGTCATATTTAGAATATATATTAGTTACGCGAAAATAAATATTTTTACAAAAAATGGACCCGCTAGGTGGCGCTGGAGTTGAGATATTTGTAAAAATTGTATTTACGGACCGATCTGTTTCATATTCAGAATACATATTAGTTATGCGAAAAGTGAAATTTTTGCAAAAACTATACCCGCTAGGTGGCGCCGGTGTCGAGATATTTACGAAACAAAGAAAGAAATATACAGACTTTCTTCTTCTATAGATATAAAAGGCAGTGTTCGTATGTGTGTCCACTATAGACTAAAAAACTACTAGACCGATTTACGCTACTGGTCCGATTTGAAAGGAAAGAGGGGAAATGCTGAAAAGAAAAAAGAACAGGGAAATAGGGGAAAAGAGAAGAAGGGAAAAGGTAAAAAGAGAAAAAGTTGAAAGGGAAGAAGGGAAATAGGGAAAAAGTGAAAGGTTAAATTTTATGAAGTTCCGTAATGTTAATATTTTTAATGTTTTACCAAACTTTCAATTGTATTCATTTAATATATATATATATCAAAATCTGATGTCCACATCAGATTTTGTTTAAAATGAAAAGTACAAAAAATTTTATTTCACTAATAACTTCTGATTTTTATTCATATTTTTTTTATTGTTATTAATTATTATTTATTTACTGTTAAAAATCGTTTTACAATCAGAGATTAATAATTATTAATAAATCAATATATCTAAATAAATAAATATATATATATATATATATATATATATATATATATATACTCAAATCTAGCAATAGCGAAGCATTACCGGGTCTGCTAGTTGAAATATAAAAAAACTTCATGGAATAGGAAAATGATCGAATGAAAGTTTAAGCTTGACAGAATGTGTATCGATTTAATTTTTTGGGTAGAGTTGAAGATGGAATTATCCATACAGTTCAATGTCATATTGTCCTAAATAATCTTTTTTTGTTTGTAAAAAAAAAGAATGATCACTAATTTTGAAAATACATTCGGAGACAAATTTCTGTTTTGAAAAAGCGTGAACAGTGTACAATATAAATATCAAATAAATCATGAAAAATACTTGGCGGGATGTGTTTTGATTTCATTTTTTGCAGGGTTGAAGGTGGAATTGTCCAAACAGTTTCATGTAAAATTAATGTGTTTGTGTATGTGCGTGCGCGTGTGTGTACTAATCTAACGGTCGAGTCTAACTTCGCTGCTGTTTCATCAGTTTCATTGAAATGTAGATAGGAATATTAAAATTTGATTTAAATTGGTTGAATCGTTCCCGAGTCGTTCTTGATCGTTCAGTATCAGCTGATCTCTGTCGGACCACTCCTGAAGTCTGAATATTTTTGGAGTAGTTACTGTTGGGACTTAATGTGCTTCAATAAGAAAAAAAAAAAAAAAAAAAAAACAAGAATGATAATCGAAAAACTGTTTTGCCCATAAGTTTAAACGTAATTCATATACTCAAAACCGTTCTTATTTATTTAATAAAATGAATTTAAAGATATGGAAGGTGTCGAAAAATCCTATATTAAAAATTATAGAGGTAGCGTCACCGCCTCTCTGTCAAGTTGTCATACTTGCCAGAGGGGGCGCTAGCGACGCCCCCTCTGAATTAAATTTTATGTAAATCCAATCTTCTTGGAAACTTTTATTTTTTTTCTAGAGATTTATTAATAGATTCATTGTCAAACGTAAGTTTAGCTTCAGTTTCATTCCAGTGAAGGAATCTAGGCGAAATGTATACCTCCGATTTCCGGACGTATGTTTTTATGAACAGTTTTCTTCATTTTCAATAATTCTCTTAATACATCTCTTTTAATTCTTTTTGTTTCTTTGGGAGACATTAGTACAAATACTAAAATCTTATTTTTTAGGAATGGAATATTTTGCTTAATTGTTTTATATATATATAACAATTTTGTTTTATATATATATATATATATATATATATATATATATATATATATATGTGTGTGTGTGTGTGTGTAGCGCGTGCGCGCATTTGGATTAAAATATTGAGATACTTACCGCATGCAAAAGCGAATAGTACGAGTGAATATATGAAGAAAAATTTAACAATATCGATTACCATACGGCCAAGAGATATTTGAAGCGGACCAAGATGTGGATTTATTGAAAATAAATGTACCAACTTCAATGCACTGAAAATAAAATTAAACTTAATTAATTATAACATGACAAATATCGCTTAATTCTATGAATAACTTGTAATACCGAACAAGAGCGCCAATATTAACATTAATTGATATTAAAATTAAGTATTTAAAAAAATATAACTACATTTTTTTTAATTCTATCCAGTTAACCACTGACGTGGAGGCATTTGTCCTAGAGAAATATGATTTTTGAATTTGATTGAAGGCGTTTACCCCCAGTCCGAACGACTAATTTAAATCGTTCCCCGGTGATGATAGCTCTGGCCTGAACTCAATTCTCTGCCCATGTTGAATCGCATTAATAAACTTCAATTTTTTTCTTATTCTACAAATTACCCATTCATTTTTTTTTTATTTAATTCGTCTCTTTCCTTTTAAAAGAGTTTCCTCCTTTTTACTTCCTTGTACGAAGTAAAGGAAGTATTGTAATCGCGAAAAATTTCGGTTTTCAGATTTCAACGGAAATATCCATTTTGACTATTCTCGCCGTGAAGTCTTTACGTACGTGTGTTTCTCACATAACTCAAAAACAATTAGCCGTAGAATGTTGAAATTTTGGATTTAGGATTGTTGTAATGTCTAGTTGTGCACTTTCTCTTTTGATTGCAATCGACTTGACCAAAAAAAACCAAAATCCATAAGAAAAATTGGATTTAGGACTGTTGTAATGTCTAGTTGTGCACTTTCTCTTTTGATTGCAATCGACTTGACCAAAAAAAACCAAAATCCATAAGAAAAATTGGATTTAGGACTGTTGTAATGTCTAGTTGTGCACTTTCTCTTTTGATTGCAATCGACTTGACCAAAAAAAAACAAAATCCATAAGAAAAACTGGATTTAGGAATTTCTCTTAACTGCAGTAATCAGCCCTCATTGAAGGCTTTTTCAACGATATATCAAAGTGGTAGTTATTTTCATTGGTTCCAGAGTTATAGCCAAATAAAATTTGAATTAATGAAATATTTGGATCTTGCAAGGGGGGAAGGCACATCGGTTCGATTCCAACATCACTTATATATATATATATATATATATATATATATATTTAAATATATCGATTTATTAATAATTATTAACCTCTGATTGTAAAACGATTTTTAACAAAAATAATAATTGAATAACAATAAAAAAAATGAAAAAAATCAGAAGTTAGTGAAATAAAATTTTATGTACTTTTCATTTTAAACAAAATCTGATGTGGACATCACATGACTACCTTGTACACCAATTAAATTATATATATATATATATATATATTTGTATTGTTTTTGGTAAAAAATGAAGTTAAAAAGAAAAGGAGATGAAGTCGGATTTTAACTAATGTGCCTTCCCCTTGTAAGATCCAAATATTTTATTAATTAAAATTCTATTTGGGTATAGCTCTGAAATGAATGAAAATTAGTACCACTTATGATATATCAATAAAAAGCTCTCATTGCTTATTACTGTAGTTAAGAAAAAATCCAAAATCCTATTTTTTTTTATTTTTTTGGACACTTTTGGTCCAGTCGATACTGACTTTTAGTTCAGGTAGGTGGACAACTAAATATTACAACAGTGCTAAACCCAAAATTTCAACATCCTACGGCTAATCCTTTTTCAGTTATGAGATATACATACGTACATACACAATCTAATAATGTGTTAAACAAACATGGTACACCAATATATAATACGAAAGGTAAAGTCGATAGATGGGTGGAATATATTGAAGAGTTATACGGAGGAAATTAATTACAAAATGGTGTTATAGAGGAAGAAGAGGCAGTTGAGGAGGATAAAATATGAGAAACAATACTGAAATCTGAATTTAAGAGAGCATTAAAAGATTTAAACGGCAGAAAGGCTCCTGGAATAGACGGAATACCTGTAGAATTACTGCGCAGTGCAGGTGAGGAAGCGATTGATAGATTATACAAACTGGTGTGTAATATTTATGAAAAAGGGGAATTTCCGTCAGACTTCAAAAAAAGTGTTATAGTAATGATACCAAATAAAGCAGGGGCAGATAAATGTGAAGAATACAGAACAATTACTACATAAAACAACTACAGAAAAATTACTACTACTACATAAAACTAGTCATGCATCAAAATCTTAACTAGAATTCTATACAGAAGAATTGAGAGGAGAGTAGAAGAAGTGTTAGGAGAAGACCAATTTGGTTTCAGGAAAAGTATAGGGACAAGGGAAACAATTTTAGGCCTCAGATTAATAGTAGAAGGAAGATTAAAGAAAAACAAACCAACATATTTGGCGTTTGTAGACCTAGAAAAGGCATTCGATAACGTAGACTGGAATAAAATGTTCAGCATTTTAAAAAATTAGGGTTCAAATATAGAGATAGAAGAACAATTGCTAACATGTACAGGAACCAAACAGCAACAGTAATAATTGAAGAACATCAGAAAGAAGCCGTAATAAGAAAGGGAGTCCGACAAGGATGTTCCCTATCTCCGTTACTTTTTAATCTTTACATGGAACTAGCAGTTAATGATGTTAGAGAACAATTTAGATTCGGAGTAACAGTACAAGATGAAAAGATAAAAATGCTACGATTTGCTGATGATATAGTAATTCTAGCCGAGAGTAAAAAGGATTTAGAAGAAACAATTAACGGCATAGATGAAGTCCTACGCAAGAACTATCGCATGAAAATAAACAAGCACAAAACAAAAGTATTGAAATGTAGTAGAAAAATAAGTAAATGTAGTATTTGGGAAGTAGAATTACTAAAGATGGACGAAGCAGGAGCGATATAAAATGCCGAATAGCACAAGCGAAACGAGCCTTCAGTAAGACATATAATTTGTTTACATCAAAAATTAATTTAAATGTCAGGAAAAGATTTTTGAAAGTATATTTTTGGAGTGTCGCTTTATATGGAAGTGAAATTTGGACGATCGGAGTATCTGAGAAGAAAAGATTAGAAACTTTTGAAATGCGGTGCTATAGGAGAATGTTAAAAATCAGATGGGTGGATAAAGTGACAAATGAAGAGGTATTCCGGCAAATAGATGAAGAAAGAAGCATCTGGAAAAATATAGTTAAAAGAAGAGACAGACTTATAGGCCACATACTAAGGCATCCTGGAATAGTCGCTTTAATATTGGAAGGACAGGTAGAAGGAAAAAATTGAGTAGGAAGGCTACGTTTGGAATATGTAAAACAAATTGTTAGGGATGTAGGATTTAGAAGGTATTCTGAAATGAAACGACTAGCACTAGATAGGGAATCTTGGAGAGCTGCATCAAACCAGTCAAATGACTGAAGACAAAAAAAAAACATACACATACGCACATACGTCAGACGTCACGCTGAAACTTGTCAAAATAGATTCAGGAATGGACAAAATGGATATTTCCGTGGAAATCTGAAAACCGAAATTTTTCCCAATAACAATACTTCCTTTCTTACTTCCTACAAGAAAGTAAAAAAATGTTTATTTGTAATTTAATAGGCATACAAGGAAGTCCACATCAGTTTTTTTCTCTTGATTTTTTTCAGAAAATTCTTAACATTTTTTAATTTTATTTCTGAAAATATTTCTGTATAATTAATTTTTCTTTATTATGTACTTTATTTACATATTTTCCTAATTCTCGAAACCAATTATTTTCAATTAGAAAGATATCTATAGATTTTTTTAGGTAACTCTCCCATCTTTTTAAGTGTAAAAGCCTAATCAACTCTTTTTTTAGAGCTCAATATTTTTTTAAATTTCTTTTTATATACTGTATGTATATATAAATAATTTAAATCTTTCTCTTTGGGAATAATTAATTCAGCTTATGTGTGCGCGCGCGCGCGCGCGCGCGCGTGTGTGTGTGTGTGTGTGTTTGTGTGTAAAATCATAAAAGAAACTTCTCGGTTTGTGTATAGGCAACAAATATTTTATTTTATTATTTTTAGGTAACACAACCATTTTGCAATATCATAAAAAAATAAACTCAAAAAATTAAAGTATACTAGCATAATATGGTATATATACTAGTATAATTTAATGTATTTTATTTGATTTAAATGGAATGATAAAATATAGATTAATATATAGATTAAATTTTATTGCGTAAAAGAATTGCTATTTGCGCCACGCCGGTTTCCGTGGCGCAAGTGGTAGCGTCTCGGCCTTTCATCTGGAGGTCCCGGGTTCGAATCCCGGTCAGGCATGGCATTTTCATACACCCTACAAATCATTCATCTCATCTTCTGAACTAATACGTAACGGTGATCTCGGAGGTCAAACAAAAAGAAAAATCCAGTTTGGCTGAATAATAAGATCAATCCAATATTGTTTAACGTATGATGAAATAGGTTATGTTTTCAGTTTTTCAGTTTTACTTGAGAAAGCTTCGAATTTGTAGCGAAACGTCGTTATTATTACTTATTATAATATTATTTTTGTATAGTAATATTATGTTTCTGTGAATTATAAAATAAAACATTAATATATATATATATATATATATATACAAGTTTCGTGTCACGATGTATGTTGGGAATAAACTCCAAAACTACTGAACCGATTTTGATCAAATTTCGTAACTATCTGTAATTGGTCCAACTTAAAAGATAGGACAGTTTTTATCTCAATTATTGACCTCAGTATATGTCATTGCAAATTAAATGTTTACTATACGACAATAGTGTGTATTTATTGGTTAGTTCTATGAATTCCTATTAGATGGCGGTGTAAGTTAATTCATCGATACAACTCTCTAACATCGTTTGACATCTAGGTTGCGTAGACATCCGATAGATGGCGTTGTTTCGATTTGTTTCATATTTGTTTATGACGTGGAATACGCCATATACCATATACCATGAGCTTATTCCACTTCATATACGTGGAATAAGCTCAACGAATCAGAACAGCAGAAATTCGTAGACAAGAATCTCGAGAACAGCGTGATGAACGTCTGCGACAAAATATCTAAAAAACCATGTTCGGGTTTTACTGGGTTTTAATTTTTTAAGAAGTGCGACAATGACTCTACCAACACAGCCCCTGCCATTATTACTGTATATATAATTATGTAGCAAACTTATATAAAGGAAATGTAAATGGTATTAAATTAAAGACGTCACGACTTAATTACATTTAGTAAATTCTAAAGTGTAGCCTTTGATTAATTATTACCCTAAGTAATGAATGTAAACCGCTTTAAAGGATCGGCCAAGTTTAAAATATAACATTTTAATATATCTCTATTGAAGTCGTATATTTCAAATATTAAACACTTCTGTTATTCGTCCGATAATCTAAAGGTTATAAAATAATAATAATCATTTTTAGACTTATATAAACATAAGTTTTGTTTATCTGTAGATCCTGAACAGGTTATTATTTTTTAATGAAACTCATCGCGTGATTTCATTTGGTCTTTATGTAAAATTTTAAAAATACGACGGCAGGGTTGATCCTTCTTTATAATTATTATAAACCAAAATTAAAAATTTATTTTTAATTTAATTTAAGCATAATTATAGTTGATAATACTGCCGGTTTCAAGTTATCCTTTTAACGATTAGACATAATTGGGAGGAGATGAAAATTCACATTTTTTTTAAATCTACGTCTTTTAGGTAGATTTCATAGGAAAGCTACCTATTGTAATGGGTACCATGATTCGTCTTTCGGAAAATTTCCACATATCTTCGCGTTTCACATCCTTCGGACCCGAAAACCACTGTCAGTTCAAAATCTTATATATATATATATACAAGATACTGTGGACACGATAACTGCCGTAATTTTGCGCCAATACCTTTCAAATTGATACATAAAATATAACGATCCAAAATCTCGGTCGAGTTCGTTAATGGGAAAAATCGGATCGTGGGGGTGGAAATGGGGGGAGTTTTTCGAAAAAAAATACCGCTATAACTTTCATATTAAGTAAAATATGAAATTCGTTTAAAGTTCCTACTATTCTTTAGTAGGAACTTTATAATTCTTTAGTAGGAAGCGATTGATAGATTATACAAACTGGTGTGTAATATTTATGAAAAAGGAGAATTTCCATCAGACTTCAAAAAACGTTTTATAGTCATGATACCAAAGAAAGCAGGGGCAGATAAATGTGAAGAATACAGAATAATTAGTTTAACTAGTCTTGCATCAAAAATCTTAACTAGAATTCTATATAGAAGAATTGAGAGGAGAGTGGAAGAAGTGTTAGGATAAGACCGATTTGGTTTCAGGAAAAGTATAGGGACAAGGGAACCAATTTTAGGCTTCAGATTAATAGTAGAAGGAAGATTAAAGAAAAACAAACCAACATACTTGACGTTTATAGACCTAGAAAAGGCATTCGATAACGTAGACCGGAATAAAATGTTCAGCATTTAAAAAAAATTAGCGTTCAAATACAGAGATAGAAGAACAATTGCTAACATGTACAGGAACCAAACAGCAACAGTAACAATTGAAGAACATAAGATAGAAGCCGTAATAAGAAAGGGAGTCCGACAAGGATGTTCCCTGTCTCTGTTACTTTTTAATCTTTACATGGAACTAGCAGTTAATGATGTTAAATAACAATTTAGATTCGGAGTAACAGTACAAGGTGAAAAGATAAAGATGCTACGATTTGCTGATGATGTAGTAATTCTAGCCGAAAGTAAAAAGGATTTAGAAGAAACAATGAACGGCATAGATGAAGTCATACGCAAGAACTATCGCATGAAAATAAACAAGAACAAAACAAAAGTAATGAAATGTAGTAAAAATAACAAAGATGGACCACTGAATGTGAAAATAGGAGGAGAAAAGATTATGGAGGTAGAAGAATTTTGTTATTTGGGAAGTAGAATTACTAAAGATGGACGAAGCAGAGCGATATAAAATGCCGAATAGCACAAGCTAAACGTGCCTTCAGTAAGAAATATAATTTGTTTACATCAAAAATTAATTTAAATGTCAGGAAAAGATTTTTGAAAGTGTATGTTTGGAGTGTCGCTCTATATGGAAGTGAAACTAGGACAATCGGAGTATCTGAGAAGAAAAGATTAGAAGCTTTTGAAATGTGGTGCTATAGGAGAATGTTAAAAATCAGACGGGTGGATAAAGTGACAAATGAAGAGGTATTGCGGCAAATAGATGAAGAAAGAAGCATTTGGAAAAATATAGTTAAAAGAAGAGACAGACTTATAGGCCACATACTAAGGCATCCTAGAATAGTCGCTTTAATATTGGAAGGACAGGTAGAAGGAAAAAATTGTGTAGGCAGGCCACGTTTGGAATATGTAAAACAAATTGTTAGGGATGTAGGATGTAGAGGGTATACTGAAATGAAACGACTAGCACTAGATAGGGAATCTTGGAGAGCTGCATCAAACCAGTCAAATGACTGAAGACAGAAAAAAAACTATTCTTTGAATAAGTATCTAAAATTTATTTAATTAAAATTTGTCGATGTCACCAACCATTGATCCTGGGGGTGGAAAAAATGGGGTTTGGAAGACAAAAAACATCATATCTCCTTTAATAAGCACATTATCGAATCGGTTGAAAGTGCTCGTTAATCCTCTAAACATTACCTAAAACCTTTGTCTGCAACAATTTTTGATATGACTAACTCTTACGGCAAGGGATGACCAAAATGTTGCTGGAATTGTAAGAAGATGGGGCTTGTCGTATGCTAAACATGTGAAACTTTTTTTCACATGCAACTATTGTCGTATTGAGTAAATTTGAAGTTTTTCTTAACTTTAAGGTGGAAATCTTTTTTATCTTCTACTTACACCGGTGAAATCTACCTCCGCCTTCTGGCTTTCTGAAAGGGATTATTTAAGTAACACTGTATTTATATAATATATAAATGTAATAGAAATGGTAAATGTGTATGCCATTTCGTAGAAAAGGATTTGCTCTTGTGGTTGACTGAAAACGATTAAGGAAAATTGTGAAAAAACTAGTATATTAAATTAACGAATAAAAAATAAAAATTATTATAATTGTCCATATGATTATATAAAAATAATAACTATATGAAATTATAATGTGCAGCTATATGAATATAGTAAATAAATTAACAAAAGCTTTTAATACCATAATTGGTTACTTTTCAATAATTTTTGTTAAAATTCTGCATTAAATGAGTATGCAGAAAAATTACTTAATCGTTATTTAATGAGAAAGTACTTGTATTGTTAAGTTTAAAAATTAATTACAATTTTCGAACATTGAACGTAAACGCATAGAAATGATAGAATGTTTTATTTACTCAAAAAAGAAAAAATCTGTAGATATATAATATAATTAAACAAAGAGGTCACAATTATAAAACTATATTGTAAAACAAAATACCGCTATTTATAATATAAATTGGTAGTTAATTCAGTCGTTACCGATCGAAATAATTCAGTAGTTTTTATTTTTATTTATGAAAAATTAATGGAATATTTTTCAATATGTACCAGGCGTAAAAAAGTATGCCGTTTGTATACTTATGGTAAAATGTATGTTAAATTAAAAATCTGTTTGAACAAAAATTCATT
Organism: Lycorma delicatula; assembly: GCF_047948215.1. Classification (NCBI taxonomy): domain Eukaryota; kingdom Metazoa; phylum Arthropoda; class Insecta; order Hemiptera; family Fulgoridae; genus Lycorma; species Lycorma delicatula. The sequence continues at coordinate 45,173,158 of NC_134465.1, forward strand.
TCTTTAGTTTTTTCTGTATTAGAGTTTAGCCTAAATAATGTTGGAGTTACTCAAATATTAATGGGGATTCGTCCTGTCTGTATAACGATAAAATAAAAACCGTACCCCGTTTTTATAAATGTTTATTTTAGGAAAAAATTGAAAAGAACTGGAATTCATAACAGGAGATAAACATAATCGGTTTGGGTGGACGAGTGGTCGCAAGTTAGGGTGGTATAATAATAGTGTTGGGGTGGTATAGTGACCGTGTTGGTCTCTCAGTTAACTGATCTTTTGTGTAATTTCTAGAACGTTCTTGATGTCCAAGATTTGTTCTTTTTTAATATTTTCGGTAATCTATTCTGTCATTTTAAAAAGTAGGTATTTATAAATGTATAAAAAAATTCATTCTAAATGTATAACGAAGAAAAGAAAATAATTATGTTTAAAGCTGGCAATGTTATTGCTGAAATGTTCTAGTATTTGTATAGAGCTGAAGATTTATTTTTCCTAACCGACCAGTAAATAGTTGAATAATATATAACTATTATGACGTTCAGTATTTTATCTGTTTTTATATATCTGTTGTCATAACAGCTGTAAGCGAAGCCGAGATGACATTAGTGGGAGCGGCAGAAATAACTCCCCAGTTTGAAGGGCTAATAAAAAAATACGTAATAGATTTTAGTCAAACTTTTATTATACCATAATAAGAATTATCATTGCCATTTATTGTATATCGAAATGATTAAAGTTTCAGTTACTTAAAAATAATATCATTTAAATGGTGACCGTCATTGTCTATACACGACTGAAGCCTCACTCGGAAATTGTGCATTACTCTCGTCGTCATCTCTTGTGGAATTTCCGCGATTTCGTGTCGGATAGCAGGTTTGAGTTCGTCGGTTGTCCTTGATTTGTTTTTGTAGACTTTACTCTTTAAGTAGCCCCATAGAAAGAAGTCACAAGAAAGAAGCAGCAAGATCGGGTGAACGAGCTGGCCACGGCATGTTACCTCGCAGTGTGATTAAACGCCCTGGAAACATTTGTCTTAGGACTTCCATAGATTGTCTTGCTGTGTGAGCGGTTGCACCGTCCTGTTGATACCATACAACACGATTTCCAATTTCATTCAGTTTCGGCTTCAAGAAGTTGTTTATCATGTGTACATAACGTTGAGACGTAACTGTAACTGTTCGCCCTTCCTCCTCAAAAAAATACGGTCCTATGATTCCAAAGTCTGCTACAGCACACCAAACTGTAACATGTTGGCTATGGAGAGGTCGCTCATGCAGTTGTCTAGGATTATTTTCTGCCCGATAACGAAAATTTTGTTTTTTGACATAACCTGATAAATGAAAATGCGCTTCGTCAGATGAGAGTACAATTGCATTGTTTGGAACATTTTCAAGGATAGCGTGACAAGATTCAGTACGACTGACCCGGTCACGTTCACTAAGTTCCTGCACAACCATTATTTTATACGGGTGGAAGTGCAGGTCTTGGTGTAAAATTCTTCTCACTGTTCGATCAGATATTCCCAAGCTGGCAGCGTGCCTACGGGCTGGACGCCTTGGAGATCGTGTAACTGCTTGCTGGATTAGTTGAACGTTCTGTGGAGTTCGAACGCTGCGAGGTCTTCTGGCGGTGATTTTTTCATAGCCGAGCTCGTAACTGTAAAATTTCTAACCCGTGTTAGAATGGTTTTCCTGTCAGGGATTACACCGTGTCGACTTATCCCGAAGTGTGTACGAAATAATCGCTGCGTACAGATTACGGAATCACCATTTTTAAAATAAGTTTCGATGACGAACGCACGATGTTCACCGATCCACGCCATGTTAGCGACTGAAAATTGCAAAACCAGACCTGCACTATCGAACCAGTCCGGACCCGCCTAATACCACTAGCGCTGAGCTACGACGGTGGCAAATTCGGGAGTTATTTCTGCCGCTCTCTGTATAATCAGAGAATTTTCTGATCTTTAACGTTTATCGAAAGATAACGAAGTTGATTCTATTATACGGTAGCACAATCGCCTCATTTGATTCTCAATCTATGTTAATCATAGATACAATGAATCAATTGTGGAATATATGTGATAAAACAGCTGTTGTCTTTCCATCAGCATACACGGGGCCACTCTTCCCGACAAGATGCATTCGTCGATAGCAAGCCAAATCGATTCATTTTAAAACAAATCTCGTAATCGTCAAATAGTAATTATTTTCACTAACTATTTATCAACTATAATTTTATTCATGAAAATGAGACAACATTTCCAAGAATAACAAGTGTAATATACCAGGAGCTTATTAGGGAGATTGAGATGTGAGAAGTAATTTCCCGTTATTTATTTCAGTCAGCCAGTATTATATTCTTTTTAAACTTCTTTTTACTTATATAAAAAAACAATAGAATATATTTTTTTTAATAAATATTTTAAGATTAATAAATAAAAGTAAGTGGTATTGATTTTATATCTAAAATATTTTATTTTTTTTACGGTGAAAATAAAAATTTGTGAGATATTATTTTAATTTTACGTTATCCTACATTAGGACCGATTTTTGATTCCATTGAACAAGGAAGCATCGCGGGACACACACACACACACACACACACACACACACACACACACACACACTTAATTACGTTTTTGCACCTACGGAATCCAACTTTGGGGCATGATAAGTGAGAGAATAACAAATTATTCAAAAATATAATAGAAACGCCATGGTGTACGAAAAACACTGAAATTCAGAATTATCTGGGATTGCCAACTGTTCGAGAGGAGATGTGCTGATTACGTACACGATACAAAACGAGACTGATCAAACATAACGATGAGGACGTTAAGCACCTAAAGCAACTACATATAATTGATCTGCAAGTTCTCCAAGATTTGGCGTGAATTATCTACCCTAGGGTATTGTGCATCGTCAGAAATTGTTAGACGACGAAAGAAGCATTTGGAAAAGGGACATTTATAGGCCACATATTAAGACATCCTGGAGTAGTCGCTTTAATATTGGTGGGACAGGTAGAAAGCAAAAAATTGTGCAGGCAGCCAACGTTTATTGTATGTGAAACAAATTGTTAGGGATGTAGGATGTAGGGGGTATACCGAAATGAAACGACTAGCACTAGACAGTGAATCTTGGAGAACTGCATCAAACCAGTCAAATGACTGAAGACAAAAAAAAATAATTCGAAAGTTATTAGTAGAATCAGAATAAGAATACAAAGAAGACGGAAGGGAGAAAAATAAAAATATATAGACGGAGTTAAAGGAAGTAATCGCTAACAATTCAAATATTACGTTGGAAAAGACAATGAAGAATATAGTGCAAGGAACCTACCTAAGGGCAGAAACCAGATTATACTGATAAGTATGAAAACTGTATTATATATAAAGAATAAAATTATTGTTTTTAGAGATAAAAATTATATTAATATAATTAGATGTTACTACGTTATTCAGATGTAAATCGATTTTTAAACTGTGTACGTACTTGTCAACTGTTTTTACAGTATTAAACAGTAATTAAATCCGGTAAAGTTACATAGCATTTTGATTCTATGCAAGTCTTAATGTTAACGTCATTAATATTGACCAAGAGTATAATTTCTTATTTTTTTTTTTTTTATATCGTGTTATAAAATACAGTGAAACAAATGACATAATACAAACAAAAAAAAAAAAAAAAAACCTGAAAACTTTTCTCTTTATATTAAGCACAGTAGCCCATTCAGTAAGTTCTAACTGCGGACTTAATAAGCCCCTAAACGATAATAATGCTAGTGGACTAGAATAAGTCGCTTTTTCTTTATTCTACCTAGATAAACAACTGTTATTATTTTACTCACAGCTTTAAACTCCCTTCCCCCCCCCCCATGTAACTCTCCCTTTCCCACCAACACACAATCATTTTTTTTCTTTTACATTTTCTTTTCCTTTTTCTCTCCATTTTCTATACTCTGTCTCTCTCTTTACTATAATCATTTATTCTATTTATTTCTTACTATTTTTCTTACTTTTATCTCTTAACGCCGTGTTTTGTTTCTAAAGTGTAAGGGCATACAATATTTCTCTGTCTATAATATGTTTAACATATAAAATTACATTCTATAATGTTTTATTTACTTACCGCTAGTTCTAAAAAAATGGAGTGTTTGCGCGCGCGCGCGCGCGCGCGTGTTTGTCTGTCAAGAATATTTTGATAATTTTAAAAGTTAAGCAATTGAAATGATTCGTCCATAATTTATTTTTTATAAATTAGCAAACAAACAGTTGTACATAAAAAGACTCAAGAAATTAAAAAAAAAAAAAAAAAATTATAATACTCGTATAAGTAACATAATATTCTCCGATTTCCATTGCGGAATGGTCACCTCGGTCTTTCATCCGAAGATCCAAGGTTCAAATTCCGGTAAGGCATGACATTTTTCATACGCTACAAAAATTTCTATTTCCATTTTTATTTCACGTTCAAGCTTCGAGCTTCTGTCGTGAATTACGAGTAATTCATCAAGTCCAATAATATTAATAATATTTTTTTTTTTTGTCTTTTTTTTTGTTTTCAGTCATTTGACTGGTTTGATGCAGCTCTCCAAGATTCCCTATCTAGTGCTAGTCGTTTCATTTCAGTATACCCTCTACATCCTACATCCCCAACAATTTGTTTTACATACTCCAAACGTGGCCTGTCTACACAATTTTTTCCTTCTACCTGTCCTTCCAATATTAAAGCGACTATTCCAGGATGCCTTAGTATGTGGCCTATAAGTCTGTCTCTTCTTTTAACTATATTTTTCAAAATGCTACTTTCTTCATCGATTTGCCGCAACACCTCTTCATTTGTCACTTTATCCACCCATCTGATTTTTAACATTCTCCTATAGCACCACCTTTCAAAAGCTTTTAATCTTTTCTTCTCAGATACTCTGATTGTCCAAGTTTCACTTCCATATAAAGCGACACTCCAAACATACACTTTCAAAAATCTTTTCCTGACATTTAAATTAATTTTTGATGTAAACAAATTATATTTCTTACTGAAGGCGCGTTTCGCTTGTGCTATTCGGCATTTTATATCGCTCCTGCTTCGTCCATCTTTAGTAATTCTACTTCCCAGATAACAAAATTCTTCTACCTCCATAATCTTTTCTCCTCCTATTTTCACATTCAGTGTTCCATCTTTGTTATTTCTACTACATTTCATTACTTTTGTTTTCTTCTTGTTTATTTTCATGCGATAGTTCTTGCGTAGGACTTCATCTATGCCGTTCATTGTTTCTTCTAAATCCTTTTTACTCTCGGCTAGAATTACTATATCATCAGCAAATCGTAGCATCTTTATCTTTTTACCTTGTACTGTTACTCCGAATCTAAATTGTTCTTTAACATCATTAACTGCTAGTTCCATGTAAAGATTAAAAAGTAACGGCGATAGGGAACATCCTTGTCGGACACCCTTTCTTATTAGGGCTTCTTTCTTATGTTCTTCAATTGTTATTGTTGCTGTTTGGTTCCTGCACATGTTAGCAATTGTTCTTCTATCTCTGTATTTGAACCTTAATTTTTTTTAAATGTGAACATTTTATTCCAGTCTACATTATCGAAAGCCTTTTCTAGGTCTATAAACGCCAAGTATGTTGGTTTGTTTTTCTTTAATCTTCCTTCTACTATTAATCTGAGGCCTAAAATTGCTTCCCTTGTCCCTATACTTTTCCTGAAACCAAATTGGTCTTCTCCTAACACTTCTTCCACTCTCCTCTCAATTCTTCTGTATAAAATTCTAGTTAAGATTTTTGATGCATGACTAGTTAAATATATATTAGTTATATATATACTAGTTATATATTAATAATATATATATATATATATATATATATATATAAAGCGGGAAAAAGCCTGGCTATATGTTTTAAAATCAGCTTCCTAGTAGGAAGATGGGAGTTTGATATACCAATACGTTTAAATTGTTCAATGTTAAAAAGTAGCCATTAAAGAGGTTGCATAACTTTTCTGGCTTTGCGGTTGTAAGATTTTTATTTCAAATACGTCAAACGGGTTTAAAATATTAATGACTTAATTATGCAATATTTAATTAAAGTAAATTTGTGAAAAAATGTCAAAATCTTCAGTAAAAAAATTTGGGTCTGATTTCACATCCTTCAAATGATGGTTTTACTATAACATTTATGCAGTATTCAGAGTACGAGTATATTTGAGAAAAATTTTAAATTCTTAGGAAAAGAATTTTTTAATCACCCCCAAGGCAACCGGTCCTCGCCGTTAAGCAAAACACAAACTCACCTCGGAGTGTCGTGGCAGTATCCGCCCTAGCTAACCGCCTTCTGGGGCTTTCCCACCAGGGTCTCCCCATCTTCAGTAGGACACATCGACATTCCTCTTCCGGATAACCGCTAAGGAGTTACCTCTCTTTTTTCTGTTTAGCCTCCAGTAACTACCGTTTAGATAATACTTCAGAGGAAGAATGAGGATGATATGTATGAGTGTAAATGAAGTGTAGTCTTGTACATTCTCAGTTCGACCATTCCTGAGATGTGTGGTTAATTGAAACCCAACCACCAAAGAACACCGGTATCAATGATCTAGTATTCAAATCCGTGTAAAAATAACTGGCCTTACAAGGACTTGAACGCTGGAACTCTCGGCTTCCAAATCAGCTGATTTGGGAAGACGCGTTCACCATTAGACCAACCCGGTGGGTTGCTAAGGAGTTACCTATCCTGTCCCTAATCTAATAGTTCCAGATGAACGTTTCGCACACCCTTCACTTCGCGACCCACTCATACCTTGAGGGTTTATATATATATATATATATATATATATATATTCCAGGGCATCGGCATCATTTGTTCGTAAGACATTGTATCCAGACTTTTAAAGTTGTGAGCTATTTTTCTTCCGAATCTTTACACGCACGTACACGTGCGCGCACACACACACCCACACACACAATGCGAATTTTTGTTTTTTTTTAACTTTGTTTTTTTTTATTTTTACTTATTTTGTTTAGTGATATGGCAGTAAATGAATCTTTTATCCATCTGTATATGTGCAGTATATTTTATGGAACTGAGTTCTTTTGTGTTGTCTACAGATGATACTTACAAAAGTAAATATTTCGTATACAGTTTAGTCGCTTTGTCTGGTAATTATAATATAAATGGTATTAAATTGAAAAGGTTTCTATGTTTAAAAATGTTGCTTTTTTGTTTATTAACTATCCGGAAATAACTTATCTATGAAAAAAAAGTAAAAAAAAAAAAAAAAAAAATGGTTTACACAATAATGAAAATATTACAATTCTATCAGAATATAGTGAATCCTTCTTATAAGAAAATCAAAATTTTAATTGAAAAAATAATTTTTGTATTTATAACATAAAAATTATAGCTTTTGGTGGTTTATAAAAAAAAATATAAAAAAAACCGTTATCCTGAACATGGTTATTTCAGATATGTTTTATTTATTATTATTATTTATTTATTTTTTTAATGGTGTAAAGGTCATTCATCTCTCTTGTAGTGTGTTTATCCTATAGAGTTAGAATTTTAAGTTATATTTTTGGAGCCGCAAGCAATAATATGTTTAAAAATACTGGTTTATATATTAAGTAATGTATTTTTATTCATAGAAATTATAATCGGATTAAACTCGTGCGTCACGTTTTCATTACGTGTGCGCGTGTTTGGATGTCTATATAAACACACACCCACACAAATACACAGATTAACCACATATATTTTTTTAGGCGTATGTCCCATGGCACTATTATACAAGTGTATAAGTCGTTTGACGTAGCAAGTACCTCGACCTTAGCTGTTCATTATCAATTTCAGTGAAAAAATTTAATTACCGAACATTAGAGTAGTAATAATTTGTAAAGAACTGTTAGTTTTCTATTTATTCAAAAGAAGGAGGAATAGAACCACTTCTGTTTAAGTTGTTTTAGTTATGTGTTTTAAAGAGTGTAACAGTCACTTTTAGTGTAAGATTGCGAGAAGATTAGGTCATCTTTAATTTTATTATTCCTAAAATATTCCTGTTCGTACAAATGAAGGGGGGATTTTACATGACACATACATTCTAAACGGTACTAATTTTTCATTAATTTGCTTTGATAAATTAATACTTTATTAAATTAACGTATAAATACAGGTTGATTCAGGAGGATAGGGCAATACTTTGGCAACTCATTTTAGAGGCTAAAAATAAAAAAAAAAGTTCATATAAACATAGGTCTGAAAACGCTGGGAAATCGAAAAAAATAGGTCCCAGAACTGTATGTCTCTTAGTTTCTAAGATAACCCATGTAAAACGCCAAAAATAGGGTCAAAAACACTTTTTTTTAGGTTTGCCGTACAATAACGTTGTTAAATTGGCAATAAATCATACGTTTTTTAAACATAAATTGTAGAGAATTTAATTATAAGAAGATTGATGTAAATAATGTCAACAGAAAACAAATAAAATTTTAAGCTCAAAAACCATAAGAAACAATTGAATTTATCCCTTAATTGACCTTCCCAGAATCTCAGAAAGCCTTAATTTACCCGGAGGAGCTGAAACTCGGGTGAAATCTTCCACTCTGTATAACTTGCTAACGAAACGTTTTCGGATCTATGTTTATATGAACATTTTTCTTATTTTTAGCCTCTAGAATGAGTTGTCAAGTATTGCCCTATCATCCTGAATCATTCTGTATATGTGTACGTTAGGTTAAAGATTTACTAATACGTAACAAATTTTCTTCATTCAGAGTTAAAATAAATCGAAGTACTCAAATTAATTAATAATTTATGTTTCTAAAAATAACAACAAATAAATCTTTTATTCTGATTAATATAAAATGTAAATCGCATCAGGAACGGGTAAACAATTACTAGTACAGTAAATCTGGAGTTATTAAAAGGTAAAATGTGCATTGTGGATAGGTAGTGGTTTATTTTATCATGTAAAAGGGTGAAACCTGAGTTTAAATTCTAGTCTTGGGGGTTGGGAGGGATCCCCCATTCGGCTACCATCTTGAAAATAACAGTTTAATCTGTCTTTTCGTTTAACTTGAAACTATAACTCCCACAAAAATTGTTCAAAGAACTTTTTTGTAGATAATAGTATTATCTATAACTTTTTTTAATAACTTTTTGTTGTAACTTTTATAATAAACAAATTATAAATAAAAATAAATCTAAACATGGGAGATGAATGCTTTGAATGCGTAATTAATTTTTTCTATATACAGGATCATTCACGGGAACCGGGTGTTTTTAAGATAATCATAAAAAATTGAATATTTACTTTAAAAAAGTTTTATTGGTACTGAAACACTTGTTAAATCAAAGCATTTGTTACTTACTCATGAACGAAAAATTATGTCCGGCAAGTGATATCCATTTTGGGCAATACATTGTTGTAGCCTTTCATGGTAACCGGCCTCAATTCTTTGCAGCACGTCTACATCAATCTGGATGACGTGATGACGAATTGCGATCTTTAGGTCCTCCAATGTACGCGGTTTATTGCCGTCCACACGCGATTTCAGAAACCCCCACAGAAAAAAATCACAACTACTCAAGTCGGAGGACCGAGGGGGCCAAGGAATGTCGCCGAATCTGGAAACGATCCGTCCCGGAAATAAGTTATGGAGAACAGCCATCGTTGCCCTCGCTGTTTGCGCTATAGCTCCATCCTGCTGAAATAACACATTTTGAAAATCGATTCCCGGGTTTCGTAACTCAGGGATGAAAAACGTATTCGACATCGCAATGTAACGATCAGCTGTTACAGTTACGGCAATGTCATTTTCTACAAAAAAATATTGTCCAATAACACCGACCTTTCCTATTGCACACCAGACAGTCACCTTTGGGCTATGAAGTGGTCTCTCGTGAAGCTGATGTGGGTTTCTTTCTGCCCGATACCGGAAATTCTGTTTGTTGACGAAGCCATTCAGATGAAAATGGGCTTCGTCACTCATTAACAATAACAAATTTTCATTTTCTTCAAAAACGGTAAGCCTTTGTCGACAAAATTGTAATCGCTGCGTGAAATCTTGCTCGTTTAATTGCTGCACGACGACTATCTTGTAAGGATGGAAATACAGTTCTGTATGCAGAATTCGTTTTACCGTACTTGTGCTCATATGTAGCGTTGCTGAATGCCTCTGAATAGAGTGGCGTGGGCTTCTGACAATGGCTTCCCTTACTCGTTCGATGTTCTCCGGACTACTAGCAGTTCGTTGGGGATCCGGTGGTTTTTTCTTCAATATTGAACCGCTTGTTCGAAGGTTGTTTACCCGTCGCAATATTGTGTTACGAGAAGGGACACTTGCATTACGATGGTTATTAAATTGACGGCGGAAATCTCGCTGAACAGCAGTTACGGATTCGTCATTTCGCACAAAACTGTCATACTCGTACAGGCGTTGGTCTAGCGTCCACGGCTCCATCTCGGCGACTAAAATGCAAATGCTATGAATACAGGAAACGTCAGACACCAGCCATGTGCCCCTCCCACCACGAACGCCCGAGTACAACCCACTTCAAAAACATCCGGTTCCCGTGAATGACCCTATATATACATAAATTCGTATAGTAATTAATATTCATTATTGTATAAATCATTCTTACGTGATCAACCTCCTAAATATCTTAATACATAGTATTAAGATACTATTACCATTAATAAGTTACTAACCTGAATATATTAGCTGCGGCGAAAGCTCCTTCAGCAATTAATTGTGGATCGAATGCATCCCATTGTTCTCTTGGTATATACGCTGTTGCCGGATCTTTTGCGATTTCTTGACGTTGTTGCATGTAAGCTGCGCATCTTAATATGAAGACCATGACGTAAAACATATTTCTGGTAAAATCGATAAAATTCCACATGTTGCGTAGGTAACTTTTTATTCCTTCAACATAAATTTCCATCGTTTCTTGCCATATGAATCCTGTTATAAACATAAAAAGGTAAGAGAGCTTATATATATATATATATATATATAGGCAAAACGACTATATATATGGTTCCTAACATGTACAGGAACCAAACAGCAACAGTAACAATTGAAGAACATAAGAAAGAAGCCATAATAAGAAAGGGAGTCCGACAAGGATGTTCCCTATCTCCGTTACTTTTTACTCTTTACATGGAACTAGCAGTTAATGGTGTTAAAGAACAATTTAGATTCGGAGTAACAGTACAAGGTGAAAAGATAAAGATGCTACGATTTGCTGATGATATAGTAATTCTAGCCGAGAGTAAAAAGGATTTAGAAGAAACAATGAACTGCTCAGATAGTTCATGCAAGAACTATCGCATGAAAATAAACAAGAACAAAACAAAAGTAATGAAATGTAGTAGAAATAACAAAGATGGACCGCTGAATGTGAAAATCGGAGGAGAAAAGATTATGGAGGTAGAAGAATTTTGTTATTTGGAAGCAGAATTACTAAAGATGGACGAAGCAGGAGCGATATAAAATGCCGAATAGCACAAGCTAAACGAGCCTTCAGTAAGAAATATAATTTGTTTACATCATAAATTAATTTAAATGTCAGGAAAAGATTTTTGAAAGTGTATCTTTGGAGTGTCGCTTTATATGGAAGGGAAACTTGGACGATCGGAGTATCTGAGAAGAAGAGATTAGAAGCTTTTGAAATGCGGTGCTATAGGAGAATGTTAAAAATCAGATGGGTGGATAAAGTGACAAATGAAGAGGTATTGCGGCAAATAGATGAAGAAAGAAGCATTTGGAAAAAAAATAGTTAAAAGAAGAGACAGACTTATAGGCCACATACTAAGGCATCCTGGATAGTCGCTTTAATTTTGGAAGGACAGGTAGAAGGGAAAAATTGTGTAGGCAGGCCACGTTTGGAATATGTAAAACAAATTGTTAGGAATGTAGGATGTAGCGGGTATACTGAAATGAAACGACTAGCACTAGATAGGGAATCTTGGAAAGCTTTCCAAGATTCCCTATCTAGATTCCCAAGATGAAGACAAAAAAAAAAAAATTTATTATGTCGTTTCTCATGTACTAATCTTTAAAATACTTAACGAAATATTAGATAAACCCTTTATAATTATATTAATGTTATTATTATTATTATTTAATAAAAATCAATTAAAATTAGGAGTTCATGGTAATAATTTTTATGATGACTTTAATAACTGGGTTGGTTTTCTTTTTATTTAATTTAAAAATTTAAAACAAAATTCTTGTATATAAATTAATGAATTACGCTTAGATTTCCAATAAATAATAAAATAAGTTGAACATTTATAATGAGTTAATTAAAGGTATTACATAAAATTAACCTAGAAACGAAGAAATTATAAAATAAAAATTTGATAAAGCAGCCTACACATTGTTTTTACCTGGTACATTATGCAATAAGTTTCAATAGTATTTCGTTTTATTATTTTAGTTTTATATATAATTTATATTACTTTCAGTTATAACAAAACACCAATTAAATTTCTTTGTAAAGTAAATTACAAAATGAACAAACGAAAACGCAAATCGATTTAGATTTAAATTTATTTCTGATTCGTTTTATTTTAAATCATTGAAATTAAAGTTTGAAACAAAACCCCTCTCTCAATCCTTTTACACGACAACTGGGTTGTTTTATACGTATATATAACGCTTAAACAAAAATATAAACAAACATGTAAAGGATTTTGAAAGGGTTACATAATTGAGAGATCAGTATTTGTCGATTTTTTGTTTTATAATTTAACCGGCGATGCGTTTAACCATCGGTGTTCAAATTTATTTATTTTTTATTATAAAAATAATAGATTTTTGAATCTTTTATACTTGAAATATTGGTGTCGACGATAAAGTAATTTCGGTTTTCACAAATAGCTTTATGTTTGTTTTAAAGGACTTTTCAAAGTTATGATTTTTTTTTTAGCCTAGCCGTCACTTTTATAAAATCTTAGAAGCAGATGGCGAATAATTTTGTTTGCTCCTGCTTGTTTACGATCAATTTTTAACACTGCATGCAAAAGCGAACATCTTCGACATATTTTATTTTTTTATTTCCGTAAAGCCAAGAAAACTGCTGAAGCTCACCGAGAGATAGGTTAAATTTATGGGTTGTTTGTCAAAATCTGTACAGTGAAAATCGGACACTCGAAGGTGACCGACGTTCTTGTTGTCTTAGTTAAGTCGATAAAAACCAAATCAAAACTGTAATTAAATCGGATCCTCATATAACCGTGCGAAAGATCGCAAACAGGTTAAATGAATCGCACACGACGATTAAAAATCACGTTGAATGTCTTGGATTCGTTAAGATGCTCAATATTTGGGTTTCCGCATGTATTGAAAGAAGTTAACATAACGACGAATCGATTTTTGCAGAACGTATCTCAAACGCAATGAAGTCGACCCTTTCTTGAAACGAATCATCGCCGGTGATTAAAATTGGATCGTCTACGATAATGTCGATTGAAAACGATCACGCTCTAAGTTTGATGAGCCGGAACAAGCAAATCGAAAGGTGAATTGCATAAAAAAAAACCACGCTATCAGTTTTGTAGGATTACAAAGGTGTGTAGTACTTTGAGCCGCTTCCAAAGCACCAAAGATCGATTCAGTTGTTTGCTTTCAACAATTATTGAAACTGAACACACTCAATAAAGATTGTGTCCGCTGGACATACTTAGCGGCGTATCGCATTGCGTGTGACGGCAAGCTACAAAACGGTGTCGGCTGAGGTTATATTTGAGGTATCCGGAATTCCTCCGTTAGATTTGAAGATAGGGGAGCTCTTGGGGAGAAGGAGGGGTACTCCAAAGATGGTTGTATGGTGTGCTTTGTTGGACAGATTGCAGGAAAGGTGGGATCGAGCGGCAGGTGGCCGCTGGATCTACACACTGACTCCTGATATCAAGAAGTGGATTAACAAGAAACATGATGAGGTGGATTTTTTTAGACAACCCAGTTCTTAACCGGACACGGTTCAATTCCTACCGGGTGAAAATTAGGAGATTTGATATCGATGCATGTCGATATTTTTGAGCTATAGACACGCCCGCGCATGTGATATTTCATTGAATCCGACGGGAGGTGGAGAGACGACTCTAACTATCACCGGGCCACTCGACGAGAAGCGCATTGTGGGCGGATAGTCTTCTCAGAATCCGGTTGGAATGCTGTATCCAAGATGTGTTACAACATTTTAAAAGTGAAGATGACTGAAGAAGACCAACATGGACGTGTCTCTGCATCACCGCTTGAAGGAGGTGGACAGTTCGGCAGCTGATGCATGGGGAGGGGGTCCTAAAGGGTCGGTGTCGAAGAAGCTGTTGGGACTCCACTGAACTCGGGCAGAGGACAACTACGGTGTGGATGAATATGTATTGAATATACGGGTCAGACATTACGGCATATTTCATACGCTACAAATTTACATTAGGGCAAAATGACCGTAGCAGTTGATGCACGTAATCTCTAAAAAATAGATTAAATATTTTGTTTTAAACGGTGTTAAGATTTCCTGATAAGATTGCGTTTAGGATAAACAACTAAAAGTAAAGTAAAAAAAAAAAAAATACAGAATATCCAGGATTTATGGCTAAGAGAGAAATTTAATTTGAAAATAAATAAAATTTAAAAAACATGTGTTATAATGAAGGATAATGAGGAATTAGATTTTAAAATAAGTATGAGGGGATTACACCAAAACTGGCAAAATTTATTTATTTGAGGATTGTAAAATTACAAAGGATGGGCGAAATAGTACAAACATTACAAGCAGATTTGAACAGTAACGATAAAGCTTTCATGGAGAAAAGCACTCTGTTATTACCCAATATGAATCTAAAAATTACAAAAAGTTTTAAAAAATATTTGTGAGCGATCTACAGTATTAAAACTTAGACAATAGATATAATAATAAAAAAGTAAAGAAGTGAAACGTTTTTGAAATGCGTTATAGCAGGAAGGTATAAAAACTAGGTAGATCGATTAAATTTCATACAAAAACGTCTTAAGGCGTAATAGGAAAGAAAGAAAATTTATGGAAGAAACATCTAGAGGCAAAAATAGGCTGGTGATAAATCATGTAATAAAGAATCTATGTTAGTTAATTTGGTTATAGTTAAAAGTAGATAAGTAATATATAACTATATAAATAATAACTACACAAAAACTATAAAGGAAAATAAAGACTGGAATACATAAAATACATAATTTAGAATTTAATAAATGTTAATATGTTTTATTTTAATAAATGTTATTTTATTTTAACATAAAGGTATGTGGATATATATCAAACCAGTCAAATGACTGATGACCGCAATGAAAAGAAGATGCGCTTCAAACATAATTACAAAAATTTAATTAATTTAAAAAGTTATTAATCATGTTTTACGCTCTTGCGGAAACAAAAGCGCACCCGGAATATATATACATACACACACACACATACACACTTTTTTCATTTTTTTCTCTTATTCAATCGTTGTTATTCATCGTAAAAATTGTTTACAATTAGAGAGGTTAATAATTATTAATAAATCAAAATATTTAAATTAAAAAGGAAACGAAGTCGGATTCGAACTGATGTGCCTTCCTCTAAGATCCAAATATTTCTTTAATTTTTATTTTTTTAATTTAATTAAGGCAAATCTTATTTTGCCTATATCTCTGGAACCAGTGACAATAAGTACTAATTATGATATATCGTTGAAAACCTCTCAATGAGGGCGTATTACTGCACTTAAGAAAAAATCTAACGGGGGCCACGGGACCTACCCCCCCTAGAGGCGCAGAGATCGCTTCGCTCGCCATTCCGTCTGTCCAGTGGGCTCCGCCCCACGGATCTCCATAGCGTTCATTATCCTCATGAGTGCGAAAATAATACTAATAAATAACAATTAAAGTATGCAGGCTTTATAGAAACCTGAAAAAGAAACTAAATTACAAAAAACAGAATAGTAGTAACATGGTAACTAAAGTGCACATACTTTGAGGACAAAAAGTTCAAAATATTCTTGTTGCCTTGGTGACAGAAATATAATAATGAATAAAAGGATTAACCTTTTCTTTTTAATGAATGTTTTTAATTCAAAACTTCACTTCCGTAGGGAGCTAGGGTTAACACGAATGTACCCTGCAAATATGAAAGCGATCAGTTGTTGGTTCACGCGAGATGTTGCAAACAAACAGACAAAACTTTCCGAACCCACTAGGTTAGTCTATTGTTGAACGCGTCTTTCCAAATCAGCTTATTTAGAAGTCGAGAGTTCCAGCGTTCAAATCCTAGTAAAGTCTAGTAAAGATGTTATAAATAATGGGTACCATTACTAATTATCCAGGTTATAATGTAGAATAGAACTACATATAAATACTTTTTATTTGTACGATAATGAATTAAAACAAAAGTAAAAGCTTACTCGACAGTCTAATAATTTATACAATTAAAACGAAACGATTTTATAACTTAAAAACAATTAAATTTGTTCAGTTATGATTGCAAAGAACTTAGTTATGTGAAGGAAATAAAAAAAATTAATTAATAAAATTCCTCGGAATATATTTTAAAAGAGTGTCGAAATACACTGAATTTTGGCAAACGTAAAGAAAAGGAAACAAACAAAATTTTACAGCAATGAAGAAAGTGACAGCGACTAAGCGAAAGAAACGGTTAGAGAAAACCGGTAAAAAATATCACGAAAAAAGCAAATGAAAATAAAATAGCCAAGCGGGGAAGATTGGATATTCAAAAAAATAAAAAAATATTTTAAGCTAATGAAACACTAGAACAGTGTGAAGTTCTATATATATATATATATATATATTATTATTAAAATACCTAGTGTAAATTTTGATAAAAATATTATTTAATTATAACTAAAAAGTAAAAAATAAAAATAAAATTCTTAATTTTTAGAGATGGCTTTTCTTTTAGTTCGTACTAAAAAAAGAAATATAATTTCGTTTTTTTAAAAAATTACCTATAAAAACGTTTTCTATTTACTCATAACTAGAAAGAAAAGCGTAGAGCGCGCTCACATATAATGAGTATATTTTAATTATAATTTTTGAATTAACATTCTTGATAATTAATGAATGTATGTTATAAAATTTCAAATAACAATGTTAATAATATTTCGCCCATCTTTATAATTTTACAATACTTAAATAAATAAATTTGCCCAGTTTTTCTACTTATTTTAATATTTAATTTCTCATTATCACATGTTTTTTTAAATTTTATTTTATTTCTAATCATATTTCTCTCATAGCCATAAATCCTGGCTATTCTGTATTTTTTTTACTTTTACTTTTAGTTGCTTATCCTAAACGCAATTTCATCAGGAAATCTTAACACCATTTAAAACAAAATAATTAATCTATTTTTTTATGAGATTACGTGCATCAACTGCTACGGTCATTTTGCCCAAATGTAAATTTGTAGCGTATGAAATATGCCGTAATGTCTGACCGGGATGCGAACTCGGGACATCCCCGGATGAAAGGCCGAGGCGCTACCACTCCGCCGTAATGGAAAATGTGTTGATTGCATCTTTTAAGAATTGCGGCCAGTTACATCTTTGTATCACTTGTTCCTAATTTGTAGTTGTCAGCAGCCACGGGCAGATGGAGACCTTCTGTATTCTCCTGTCACTCCTTGCACTGGATCAAATGTGTGAAATCAAAGATCAACACACAGTTACAGATCACGGTCTCCGGTCTAAAAGAGCGTGAGTAGGGCTAAGAGTAAAGGCCCCTTTTCTCGTAACAGGGGCATGCGACCAGGAGTCGTTGCCTCTCTTTTCGCCGCGATGAGGTGGGTGCGCCAAAACATCTGAATCCCCGCGAAAAGGGTATGAATCGTCTTTAACATTAAGGGCGCAAAACCATTGTAACAATTCTCAGACAGTAAGATTGTTAAACTTGGGAAGGTACACACTCGACCACCAGCTCAAAAATAGCACTGAAAAAGAATTTATACAACGCAAACCTCTTCTTGTGAAAAGACCAGTTGAATTGTTTCTTGATAGACGGCAGCATCCACAGTTTTTTTTCAAAAAGAAGTCCTACTATTAGTTGCGCCATGAACCGCACACCATACAAGGGAGATTTAAAGAGAATGTGGGCGGGTTTTCAGTACCCCTGATCCGATAGTTTTTATTATGAATATACCCATCGAAGTGACCACCAGGTTGGTCTAGTGGTGAACGCGTCTTCCCAAATCAGCTGATTTGGAAGTCGATAGTTCCAGCGTTCAAGTCCTAGTAAAGCCAGCTATTTTTATACTGATTTGAATACTAGATCGTGGATTCCGGTGTTCTTTGGTGGTTGGGTTTCAATTAACCACATATCCATCTCAGTAATGGTCAAACTGAGACTGTACAAGACTACACTTCATTTACACTTATACATATCATCCTTTGAAGTATTATCTGAACGGTAATTACCGGAGGCTAAACAGGAAAAGGAAAGGAAAAGACAAACTTTCCGGCTTTATATACAAGAATTTACTTATAAAAATTTTAAATGGAATTATTGGGTCGGCAAGAAATTAATTTCGGTATTACTGTGTGAATTAAAACTCAATTTTTTTTTTTTTAACTGACTTTCATCAATTATATATTTTCCAATTCGCGCAAACAGAACTTCTGGTTCTTATCAGCAAAAAACTGAACACACTGCGATTTTATGTCGTCATTACCACCAGTGAAAATTTTATCGTTCAAAGAGTTTGGCAGCTACGAAATAAATGGTAATCAGATAAATGTTGCTAGATCAGAGTGTGTCATTGTTTGTTAAAATACGATTAACTGTTGAACAACTTTTATTCGAGATGGAAACTTATTTAGAGATGATTCTCATGTTGTGTATCGGTGAAAGTTCAAGGAGAAATTTCAAAAGGAAGCATCAGAGAAAAATGTTATTCAAAATTTAGTTGTAAAATTTTACGAAACGGGTGCGGTGTTAAACCAGAAACGTCCCTGATGTTTCTCAACAAGCCCAGTTTTAACGACGCAGTCCCACAGGATATTAAAGCGGCAGTTGCACGATCTTATAAAACTTTGCGGAGACTAAGCCGGGAAAAGAACATTTCAATGGGTTAACCCCAAATTGCAGCGAAGAGAATGCTGAAATATTCTATCGAATACAGGTTTACCGTGAGTTAACTAATGCTGATTATCCTAAAAGGTTCACTACCCTCAACGGTTCAAGAACTTCATTAGAGGCAACAATGATATTGGTGTTTTTCACAAATTAAATCACGCGGTTTCACTTCGGTGGGTGTTTCTTTTCTTTCTTTTTCCTGTTTAGCCTCTGGTAACTACCGTTTAGATAATTCTTCAGAGGATGAATGAGGATGATTTATATGAGTGTAAATGAAGTGTAGTCTTGTACATTCTCAGTTCGACCATTCCTGAGATGTGTGGTTAATTGAAATCCAACCACCAAAGAACACCGGTATCCACGATCTAGTATTCAAGTCCGTTCAAAAATAGCTGGCTTTACTAGGACTTGAACGCTGGAACTCTCGACTTCCAAATCAGCTGATTTGGGAAGACGCGTTCACCACTAGACCAACCTGGTGGTCACTTCGTTGGATATATTCATAATAAAAACTACCGGATCAGGGGTACTGAAAACCCGCCCACATTCTCTTTAAATCTCCCTTGTATGGTGTGCGGATTCATGGTGCAACCAATAGTAGGGCTTCTTTTTGAAAAAACTGTGCATGCTGCCGTCTATCAAGAAACAATTCAACTGGTCTTTTCACAAGAAGAGGTTTGCGTTGTATAAATTCTTTTTCAGTGCTATTTTTGAGTTGGTGGTCGGGTGTGTACCTTCTCCAGTTTAACAATCTTACTGTCTGAGAATTGTTACGATGGTTTTGCGCCCTTACAGTTAAAGACGATTCATACCCTTTTCGCGGGGATTCAGATGTTTTGGCGCACCCACCTCATCGCGGCGAAAAGAGAGGCAACGACTCCTTGGCGCAAGTCCCTGTTACGAGAAAAGGGGCCTTTACTCTTAGCCCTACTCACGCTCTTTTAGACCGGAGACCGTGATCTGTAACTGTGTGTTGATCTTTGATTTCACACATTTGATCCAGTGCAAGGAGTGACAGGAGAATACAGAAGGTCTCCTTCTGCCCGTGGCTGCTGACAACTACAAATTAGGAACATGTGATACAAAGATGTAACTGGCCGCAATTGTTAATATAAAAGATGCAATCAACACATTTTCCATTACGGCGGAGTGGTAGCGCCTCGGCCTTTCATCCGGGGATGTACCGAGTTCGCATCCCGGTCAGACATTACGGCATATTTCTACGCTACAAATTTACAGTTGGGCAAAGTGACCGTCGCAGTTGATGCACGTAATCTCATAAAAAAATAGGTTAAATATTTTGTTTTAAATGGTGTTAAGATTTCCTGATGAAATTGCGTTTAGGATAAGCAACTAAAAGTAAAAGTAAAAAAAATACAGAATAGCCAGGATTTATGGCTAAGAGAGAAATTTAATTTGAAAATAAATAAAATTTTAAAAAACAAGTGATAATGAGAAATTAAATATTAAAATAAGTAGAAGGGAATTACACCAAAACTGGGAAAATTTATTTATTTAAGGATTGTAAAATTATAAAGGATGGGCGAAATATTAATATTGTTATTTGAAATTTTATAACATACATTCATTAATTATCAAGAATGTTAATTCAAAATGTAGGATATAATTTTAATTTAAAGTTTCAAAAAAATAACTTATCAAGAAATTTTATATTTATGTACGACTAAAAAGAAAATCTTGGGACGCGTTCTAATAAAAATATACTCATTATATGTGAGCGCGCTCTACGCTTTTCTTTCTAGTTATGAGTAAATAGAAAACGTTTTTATAGGTAATTTTTTAAAAAAACGAAATTATATTTCTTTTTTTAGTACGAACTAAAAGAAAACCCATCTTTAAAAATTAAGAATTTTATTTTTATTTTTTACTTTTTAGTTATAATTAAATAATATTTTTATCAAAATTTACACTAGGTATTTTAATAATATATATATATATTGACGCCAGCGATTCGCGCTGGCGTCGATATACCAAAAGAACTTCACACTGTTCTAGTGTTTCATTAGCTTAAAATATTTTTTTATTTTTTTGAATATCCAATCTTCCCCGCTTGGCTATTTTATTTTCATTTGCTTTTTTCATGATATTTTTCACCGGTTTTCGCTAACCGTCTCTTTCGCTTAGTCGCTGTCACTTTCTTCATTGCTGTAAAATTTTGTTTGTTTCCTTTTCTTTACGTTTGCCAAAATTCAGTGTATTTCGACACTTTCTTTTAAAATATATTCCGAGGAATTATATTATTTAATTTTTTTTATTTCCTTCACATAACTAAGTTCTTTGAAATCATAATTAACAAATTTAATTGTTTTTAAGTTATAAAATCGTTTCGTTTTAATTGTATAAATTATTAGACTGTCGAGTAAGCTTTTACTTTTATTTGTTTTAATTCATTATCGTACAAAAAAAAAGTATTTATATGTAGTTTTATTCTACATTATAACCTGGATAATTAGTATTGGTATCCATTATTTATAACATCAGATGATTTAGCGGGCATATATTTTAGAAGGTAAATAAATTTACACCAGTTATATGAAAATCTGCTTTTACAGCCTGATCTACTCGTGCTGAATCGACAGTCATAATTAAACGGATGAATATCAACTCATTCTCTATAAATTCATAATCCCTTTTTCAGGATGTTCCACTTGTTGCTGAATCGACAGTCATTCTTAAACGGATGAATATCAACTCATTCTCTATAAATTCATAATCCCTTTTTCAGGATGTTCCACTTGTTGCTGAATCGACAGTCATTCTTAAACGGATGAATATCAACTCATTCTCTATAAATTCATAATCCCTTTTTCAGGATGTTCCACTTGTTGCTGAATAGACAGTCATACTTGAACGGATGAATATCAACTTATTCTCCATAAATTCATAATCCCTTTTTCAGGATGTTCCACTTGTTGCTGAATAGACAGTCATACTTGAACGGATGATATCAACTTATTTTCCATAAATTCATAATCCCTTTCTCAGGATGTACCACTTGTTGCTGAATCGACAGTCATTCTTAAACGGATGAATATCAACTCATTCTGTATAAATTCATAATCCCTTTTTCAGGATGTTCCACTTGTTGCTGAATAGACAGTCATACTTGAACGGATGAATATCAACTTATTCTCCATAAATTCATAATCCCTTTCTCAGGATGTTCCACTTGTTGCTGAATCGACAGTCATTCTTAAACGGATGAATATCAACTCATTCTCTATAAAATCATAATCCCTTTTTCAGGATGTTCCACTTGTTGCTGAATAGACAGTCATACTTGAACGGATGAATATCAACTTATTCTCCATAAATTCATAATCCCTTTCTCAGGATGTTCCACTTGTTGCTGAATCGACAGTCATAATTAAACGGAAGACTATCTACTTACTCCTCATAAATTCATAAACCCTTTTTCAGGATGTTCCACTTGTTGCTGAATAGACAGTCATACTTGAACGGATGAATATCAACTTATTCTCCATAAATTCATAATCCCTTTCTCAGGATGTTCCACTTGTTGCTGAATCGACAGTCATAATTAAACGGAAGACTATCTACTTACTCCTCATAAATTCATAAACCCTTTTTCAGGATGTTCCACTTGTTGCTGAATCGACAGTCATACTTAAACGGATGGATATCAACTAACTCATTCTCTATAAATTCATAATCCCTTTTTCAGGTTGTTCCACTTGTTGCTGAATAGACAGTCATACTTGAACGGATGAATATCAACTTATTCTCCATAAATTCATAATCCCTTTCTCAGGATGTTCCACTTGTATTACATATTATAAAATATGAAAATATATGAAATTAACAATAGAATATTGCATTTTTACTCTATTTACGACGCTAGATAAAATTTCTCCGTTGAACGAGTATAATGAATGACCTTATACAATGTTGAAATGATTTTTATTTAAAGTTCCAAGATTTCAAGACACGGTTGAACCATTGTAAGTTAAAGAAAAGTATGTAATAAATAGTAAATAACAAAGATTTTAAAGTTTTTTATCAAAATTCATTAGATTAATGCAGTATTAGAAGTACTTTACCGATAGACGCTATCGTTCGATAACTGTTACGTAGCGGTTGGATATTTATCTCGTACTTCATTACTGTTTACTAACAGGTCATTCATTCTTCTTAACCTATCTTATACCTATATAAAATAAATTGTTTCGTTTATTGGTTTCTATAGAAACTTAAATAGGATTGTCGGAACGTTTTCTCATTGTTATTTATCAGTCGATCGCACGTGTATGTATTTGTTACACAGTAAATAAACAAAAATATACAAATAAATAAAATATTACCTTTTTATTATTATTTATTATAGTGAATTTAAAAAAAAATTAAACTAATGTTATTACATTATAGGAAATCAAACACTTTTAGTTCTGTGTCGTTATAATCTGGGAAATGAAAGAATGCACCTGAACTTTTATAGGTTTGCAATAATTATACCTCAAACCTTTTCCTTTTTTATATATACAGAAGCTTGTGTAACTTATTAAAATAACAATAAACGCCCCCTTTACATTCTCAAGGAAATCGCTGTCTCAAGGAAGGACGATTTTTGTGGCTTTTTTGTATATATTATTTTCAGCCTTTAGAACTTCGACGTAAAGTTTTATAAGCTGCTTTAATTCACATAAATTATAATATAAATTTCATCCTCATAGAGTTTAAAGTCGATTCGTTCATTATTTTAGCAACAGCCGGCCATTAAATTTGCAGGTGATTTCTAGTCTTCCCGATTATCAAAAATCTCAAAAATTCCTTATGGCGTACCACATCCTATATTTCTCATAATCTGATCGATGAACTTGAGCCTTCTTGTATTGTTATTTTTTTCCTTTACACCTTCTAATATCATTTTAGTCATTTCATCATGTCTTAACAGATGGCCAATGAAATTGGCTCTTCTTTGCTGGATCTTGATCAACAGGCAAGGTTTTTCTGTGTCAACCAACCTTTGTATTTCCTTATCTTAGCCATTTTGTCTATCCGCAGAATTTTCTTCATTTTGAAGTATCACCAAATCTCAAAAGCTTTAATTTTCCCATCCTCCTCAATTTCAAGAGCCCATGTCTTGATTTCGTGCAATAACATACTCCGCCCATAAGTTTTTTATAGTCTCTTTAAACACTGTATCTTAATATTACAGAGTAAAAATCATTTTTTCATATTAATTTAGTTTCGCAACAGAAATTCAAAAATATATCTCTTAATAATTTGAACTGCATATTAAAAATAAAGAGAGAAATTAATTAAATATTAAATTCACTTCAAAATTATACTTTGATTACCTGTTCCGCTGTAAGAGCGCGAATTCCCCCCTTCCTCCTTAAGGATGCAGTCACCAACCAATAAATTACTAGCTCAAAAAACGTAGCTGCTAGTTTCACGTTTACTGGCGAATATTGCTCTCTCTTTTTCTATTTAGTTTCAGGAACCACCGTAAAGTATTACTTCAGAGAATGATATATATGTAGGTAAACGAAGTGTAGTCTTGTTCAGTCTCAGGTAGACCATTCCTGAGACGTGTGGTTAATTAAAAACCCAACCACCAAAGAACACCGGTATCTGCGACCTAGTATTCAAATCCGTATAAAAGTAACTGCCTTTATTAGGATTTGAACATTAGAATTTTTCATTTCGAAGTCTGTTGATTTACGATGACGAGTTAAGCAGTAGACCAGCCCGGTGGACTGGTGAATATAGCTACAATAGCTATATTAAACGGGAAAGTACGATGATCGTGTCAAAAATGGGGTATCAAGATTCGTTTTCCAAAATTTTATGTTTTATGTTCCAACTAGTACATCTGGACAAAATAATTATAAGGTGTTTTTGTCTTAAATCTCAGGATTTACGGAAACGATTTCTTCAAATTTACCTCAAATAGTTCCATATATGGGGCATTCATCATGTTTCAAAATTTGTTTAAGGGGTAGGGGAATATTACGAAAGAATCTACTTTTCTTTGAAGGTATTTTAGAGAAAACTTTGTAAAAACAAATTTATATATCAATGCATAGATAAATTCCAGAAAAACGTTTTTAGACTAATCAATCCCCGTCTTTTAAAACTAAAAAAAAATATGATTTTTGTTCTTTTATTGTACCTCCCTTCCTTTTTAAGTATTTTTCAAATATTTTTGAAAATTTATACTTCGTATTAAGAAATATGTACATTTTTTTTTTAAATTATAGACCACGGACGTAAAATACCAAGAAGTTTTTTTGAGAATTTTCTTTTTCTTATTTTAGCATTATATTTAGAAAAAACTTTACTAAAGTAAATTTGTTAACCTTAAGGTATTTATGAATATTTTTAGAAACAATTTCTTAAAACTTATTCTCCATCTCTAAAAATATATATATATTTTGCTTTTTTTCTTTTTTTTGGCCCCAATTCTTTTAATTTTTATTATGAAAACCCTTTTTTTTGTAACAGAAAGAAAATGAACAAGATATTTTGATATTCGTGAAATTTATTTAAAAAATCACAGCAGCTGTTTTGTTACACAGTACATTCCTCAGATGTTACCAACAGAATCCTCAGTATTTTCTGAAGTCTTAGTATTTTGTTTATAACAACTGTCGTGATTTGTTACATAAATTTCGTATCAAAATAACATATCTTGTTTATTTTCTTTTTCTTATGATGGATATTAATCAAGTAACGGCTTCATTCATCGATTATTAATTTTTTTTTTGTATTTTTTTCATCAATTAAAGGGCTATTAGAATTAATGTATCTTTGGTGTCTATATTATATTCCGGAACCAGACTGGGAAGAACGTTTTTTCATTAGTATCATAAAAGTTATACTTTTATTCTTTTCAGTATTTTCAAAAAAAATTTCTTTTATATTATTTTTTTTTTTTTGGTTAGGGAACATCTCATTATAAATAAATATTTCCTACGGATTAAGGAAACCCTTAAAATGAAAAATAAAAATTATTTGAAATTTGGGTTTGGTGATTCTTAAATATTATTTTGGATAATCGTGACTTGACCGGTGTATTCGGAAAACTCATGTAATACTTTTAGATTTTTACGTCAGTATTAGAAAAAATTATTATATTTTTTAATAAATAAATTAAAATTATTTCATACTACTCGTAATTATACTTTATTTAAGCTTATATGAACCGAGAGAAAAGTTTATTTAAGCCAACATTTTAAAACGTATATGGTTACAAAGTGTGTTTTATATATATATATATATATATATATATATATAAAATTATAACTAAACTCTATTCTTTGATTAGACAAATATAAAAAAAAAACTAGATAATTAGAAAATTATCCAAATTAATTGAGAATTTTCTAATGCAGTTCATTAGGGCAGAAAACCTCGACGTTTCATACAACGGTCATTTGTGATAAAGTCCTACATCTCAGACGAAACGTAGGGGTTTTCTCCTTTTGTTTTTGTTTGTTTGGTTTGACTGAAGACAAAAAAAAAATTGTTTTTATTTCACAGATAATTATTGTTATGAACAGAATGGATATGTCGTTTATATATATGAATGTCAACTACATTTAGGAGAATTTACTATGATGTGCAACAGTATACTTCGCTTAGCGAGAGAGTTAATGGAAAATCAGTTGACCATATTTTCTTCGTAACCCTTAACACGGTATACTTTTTATAATTGCGAATTACGTATGTTTTTATCGAGTCTGACACAACAATTAGCTTGTAAACCAGATTTTCGAATTTCAAATTTATTTAAAAATATTTTTATGAAATTTTTCAATCATAACCGTTAAAGGGTTCTCTCTTTTGTCTTCAATCATTTGACTGGTTTGATGCAGCTCTACAAGATTCCCTATCTAGTGCTAGTCGTTTCATTTCAGTTTCCGACGTCCTTTTAGACCTTACGATAAAAATCAATGTAGGTCCAAGCATACGTTCTTGTGGTACAGTGGATTTATTATCATATAAGTTATCAGTATCGCTTAAAATTTTGTTTTAAACCAACAGTTTTATAATTTAGATGAAGTATACCGTAATATATATGAAGAAATAATTTTATTTCATTTAAAATTAAAATCACTGCTCCAAATTTGGTAACTGTTCAATTTATAAACGGAAAGTTTTGCCAAATATTATGTATTTTCTTCAAATAAATCAGATTAATTAAGGACTTATGACCTTTACCTTTTTAGAGGATTTAAAGATTTTATTTTTTTATTTTTATTTTTTTTGTCTTCAGTCATTTGATTGGTTTGATGCAGCTCTCCAAGATTCCCTATCTAGTGTTAGTCGTTTCATTTCAGTATACCCTCTACATCCTACATCCCTAACAATTTGTTTTACATATTCCAAACGTGGCCTGCCTACACAATTTTTCCCTTCTCCCTGTCCCTCCAATATTAAAGCGACTATTCCAGGATGCCTTAATATGTGGCCTATTAGTCTCTTTTTTTTAGCTATATTTTTCCGAATGCTTCTTTCTTCATCTAATTGCCGCAACACCTCTTTATTTATCGCTTTATCCACCTATCTGATTTTTAACATTCTCCTATAGAAACCGCATTTCAAAAGCTTCTAATCTTTTCTTCTCTGATACTCCGATCATCCAAGTTTCACTTCCATATAAAGCGACGCTCCAAAGGTTTACTAGTCTCTTTTTAAAGTTTTGGCTGTAGGAGAATTTATCTCTGATCGGTTTAAGTTTCATGCTATCTCTATTTTTCTTATGATAAACTATTGTTTGCCAAAATTATAAAAGAGATTTGCGTTAGGTCGTCATAAAATCAGTTGTTTTTCTTTTATATTGTACGTATATTACAGCTCGGTTTTTGAGTTGTCTGATTTATGTTAAGTTTTGATCGCTACCTATTCTGTAACATCTTCTTAATTTCATCGTATTTCGTGACGATCTAAACTTTTCATTGTTTCCGTTATATATTCTTTGTACCCTTCTAATTGTATTCGGATGATAAGTTTTTTATTTGATCGGAACCATTAAATGAAGAAAATTATTTTTCGCGTATAAATATTTTGAATTTTTTTCTGATTTATCTTTCACGCGTCTTTATTTTTAAGTATATCGATTTACTTAAGTCTAATTCACAGCATTATTGTAGTTAGTAAACCTTTTGAAGTGAAATATTGTCTTTTTAGTACAATAGAATAGTTAAAATGTTTTTTTTTATGCAGTCGAATTTTATTATTTAAATAAACATTTTATAACTACATATTTTCATGTGTAACTTTGAAAGATTTCCTTTTCAGTATCGTTCTGTCGAGAAAAATCATTTTAAAATTTTTATATATATATATATATATATATATTTTTTTTTTTATCTTTCACCGTCCTGTTTAGCATTACCTCGCTTTTATAGAATATGTACAATATCCACAACATTGTTTCTACTTCTATACTTCGTAAAATGTTATGTACGGTTCAGTAGTTTTCCCGATATATTTTTTTCTTTTTTCTCTTCTTGTTTTTACAAGTGTGTGTTTTTATATTTAAGCTATCATATCTCTTTTACTACAATTGTTTTATTTTCCATTGTCATATTTTTATATAATTATTTAAATGCTACAGATTTATAATATATTATCAAAGGAATAGTAAAGTAAAATTTATATAAATTTAAATGTATAGAGTTTACTATTTGTAAATTTATTATGGAAGTTATTAATTATTTTTATTTTTATTTTTTTTGTCTTCAGTCATTTGACTGGTTTCATGCAGCTCTCCAAGATTCCTTATCTAGTGCTAGTCGTTTCATTTCAGTATACCCCCTACATCCTACTTCCCTAACAATTTGTTTTACATATTCCAAACGTGGTCTGCCTACACAATTTTTTCCTTCTATCTGTCCCTCCAATATTAAAGCGACTATTCCAGGATGTCTTAATATGTGGCCTATAAGTCTGTATCTTCTTTTAACTATATTTTTCGAAATGCTTCTTTCTTCATCTATTTGCCGAAACACCTCTTCATTTGTCACTTTATCCACCCGTATGATTTTTAACATTCTCCTATAGCACCGCATTTCAAAAGCTTCTAATCTTTTCTTCTCAGATACTCCGATCGTCCAAGTTTCACTTCCGTATAAAGCAACACTCCAAACGTATACTTTCAAAAATCTTTTCCTGATATTTAAATTAATTTTTGATGTAAACAAATTATATTTCTGACTGAAGGCTCGTTTCACCTGTGCTATTCGGCATTTTATATCGCTCCTGCTTCGTCCGTCTTTAGTAATTCTACTTCCCAAATAACAAAATTTTTTTACCTCCATAATCTTTTCTCCTCATATTTTCACATTCAGTGGTCCATCTTCGTTATTTCTACTACATTTTATGCTTTCTATTACATTTATATTTCAATTTCTAAAGAAATGAAAAAAATACGGCTTAATTATGAAATTTTACACTTTTTTAACATTTATAAATATTTTATTGAAATTTAAATTAAAACAATTTGTATTTTAAAATAGTTTATTTTTAGTCTAATACTTACCCAGTACGTATAAAACTACTAGGCATTCTAGCATTGTTGGACCATTTCCTCTTTGTCTTAATAAATCTTCCGCTAATTGCCTCTTCATTGAATCCGTTCCGAATAATTGCACTACTAATACCTCGGCTCTTTGAGACACTAATATCAGTATAACTGTAACACAAAACAGTATAATTTTATTTTCATATATTTTACATTTAATTGGATTATCTAGTGTGAAATGCTTATAATTTTCTTTCAGATAATAATTATTATATTTCCAATAAATGTTTGATGTAATAAATCTTTTTTTAAGAAGAAATGACAATGTTTTAGCCTGAGAAAATGTCATGCCTGACCGGGATTCGAACCCGGTACCTCCGGATGAAAGGCCGAGACGCTTCCATTTGCATCGCGATGTTCGACTGATGTTGTTATGTGATTGTCGTAATGTATCTAGGAAGTATTATGTTTGGGTTTAAAAAAGTTGACAGTTAAGAAAATGGAAAAAATAAACGTTGGAAGCGTTTGAAGTAATACTAGAGACTTCAGAAAATTAAATGTATTAACATAATAAAAATGAAGAACATCTCTGCTTATCACGGCGTAGTTTAATATGTAGTTAACGATACGGTAAAAAAGTGTTCTCGAAGAAGAAGAAGAAGAAGAAGAAGAAGAAGGAAGCAAGCAGTAGAGGAAGAAGAATAAATCTAATAAGATGTAACATGTTCTTTTTTTTTAGGTGATGAAGATGAAGCACAGAAGAATCAATAAGTGATTTTAAAATTAAATATACTCTGACAGAATGTACTTTAAGAAAACAGAACTAATAAGGATAGGGAGAAATAAACTGATAAATATCTATAAAAAAGAAGAAAGAATTGAATGAGTAGAACAGTACGATGTTAACACAAGATTATAAAAATTAAAACAAAATAAAAGAAACACCGATGATTAAGTGAAAAAAAAAAAACACAAAAAAAAACCAGATATTCTGTAGTAAGATGAAGAAATGTAAAATTTAAAATGTGAAATGTAGACTATAAAAAAAGAGAAAGTATTTGATTAGGCGTGGAGTAGAAGATTAATTTAATGTTCTTGAAATTTTAATTTTTTTTCTAGTGAAAAATGAAGAAAAGTGGTGTGTGTCAGAATAGAAGTTTAATTAGAATAAAAATTCAGAATAGTGTAATTAATCGGTTAGGACATGTGATAGGAGGAGAAAGGTTGATTAAAGATAGTGATCGCTGAAATTATGAATAAAAGAGAAAAGTGAAATGACAAGAAATTGATAGATAAAAGAATATGGAAGTTGTCAAAAACTTAAAGGTTCAACTGGGAATAAAAGAGAATTGATAGAAGGAGATTGAGAATTGACAGAAGTCCCTTTTTGTATATATACTTACAAAAAGGGACTTCCCTTTGGGCGAATATGATGATGATTGGCCAATTAGATCTCCCTGGATACGGTAGTGACGTGAATGGTGTGAAGGTTCACGATGTTCTTTATATACATTGGTACGTAGTATTAAAAAAAATGATGAAAGTGATTGGTGGAAGGCGTTATGCTCT
This sequence comes from Lycorma delicatula, assembly GCF_047948215.1. Lineage (NCBI taxonomy): Eukaryota > Metazoa > Arthropoda > Insecta > Hemiptera > Fulgoridae > Lycorma > Lycorma delicatula. Next base: position 45,204,355 of record NC_134465.1, read on the forward strand.
CTCCTTAGTCCTTTTACATAAGCAGATTCTATTGGCCGATTGGTAAATATGTATAAATGATTTCATTTGAAGGGAGGGTAGTTTTCCCATTTCACTGGTTATTATATTAGATTTCAAAACGCCAATTATTTATCTTCTTTCTTTTTCAGTAAAAATTATCTTTTATAGTATCTCTATTTTTTCAAAATTTCTATAAAAAAATTCTGATGTGTACACCATATGTCTTCCTTGTACGCCTATTAAATTACATATACACATTTTTTTTTTAAATGAAAAGTACATTAAGTTTTATTTCATTAATAACTTCTGATACTTTTTCATATTTAAAAAAAATTTATTATTGAATTATTATTTATTGTAAAAGTTTTTACAATCAGAGCTTAATAATTATTAATAAATTAATATATTTAAATTAAAAAGAAAAAAAAGAAAAGGAATTGAAGTCTGATTCGAACCGATGAGCTTTCCCATTGTAAGATCCAAATATTTCATTAATTAAAATTTTATTTGCTATAATTATGGAACCAATGAAATAAGTACAAGTTATGACATATCGTTAAAAAGCTTTCAATGAGAGCTTATTACTGCAGTTAAGAAAAAGTTCAAAATCTAAATTTCTTTGGAGTTTTTGGACACTTTTGGTTCAGTTAAATACAATCAAAAGGGGATGTGCACAACTAGATGTTATTTCAGTTCTAAATCCAAAATTTCAACATCCTACAGGTAATCGTTTTTAAATTATGCGAGATACATACATACGTATGTACGTACAGACGTCATGCCGAAACTAGTCATAATTGATCAGGGATGGTCAAAATAGATATTTCCGTTGATATCTGAAAAACGAAATTTTTTGAGATTGCAATACTTCCTTTACTTCGTGCAAGGAAGTAAAATAGTTAATCTAAAGAAAAAATCTGTTTTATTGTAAATGTATTTATTCCCATTATAAAATTATAAATTTGTCGAGATATAATTTCGTTGATAAATTATTATAATAATTAAAATACCTTTAAAGTTTATTATTTGAAATATAATAATATTGTTTTATATTAACTAAAATTTTGATTTTCCATTTTTTTTTAAATTAAGCTTATTTAGAATTCCTAAAGTTTCTAATTATACTTTTGTATATATATATATATATATATATATATATATATATATATTTACATCCTAAAAGTAAATTATCTGATATGTTTAATAAAAACAAAGTGTATAGAAATTATATAAATTAGATTTTTAAAAAAATTAATTAAATAAAAAAAAGGCATATGTGAGGAAGAGGCATGAGTTTACTTTTATATTTGTTTGTCTCAATTTTCAAAATTATGTTTTTTTTAAAGATGTTTATCGTAAAACTTTGTTTTTATATTTTATTCTCACTAATTAATTAAAAATTAAATGAAAGGATTTTGTTTCGCAGAAATAATATTACTCGTTAAATTTTTGAATAATATTTATTTTAAAAAATGTAAACAACCTCCTGATTTTCTTTATCACGTTCAACTTGTACATAAATGTGTATGTGCTAAAATTATATTCATTAAAACCTGAGTTGTAATTTTTTTTTACATATTCGTAATTTTGCGAGTTTATATTTAAAATAATTATTACGGAATTTAAATTTATCAATTTTTACTTTTCCGTCAATATAACTAGAATAATTATATTAAAAAGGAAGTACATTGATCGTGTCAAAAATGGAGTATTGGGTGTTTTGCAAATCTTTACGTTTTAGGTCCAACTAATTCATCATCTAGACCAAGTGGTCCAGGTGGACCCCCAGGGGTCCACGGGAGACTCGACGGGGGTCTACGTTGGCGTGACAAAAAAATGGGGGTTCACAATTCGTAAGCGGGGGTCCACAAAAATTCATCTGGTTTCGATAGTGAAGAACTAAAATGTTGGCTTGACTTTGCGTATCAATCTAGGCAGATAATGTTCACAGGTAGAATGCCTTGATGAGGATATTCAGACATACGTTCAACATTTAATTGCCCTGCATGATGGCTTCAAAATCAGATTTGAAGATATTCTGACGATGGAAATATCACCATGCATCATAAATCCATTTGATGAAACGGAAGTGGAGAATGTGATATTACAAGAGGAGCTACTCGAGCTTAGCACTAATGCGGATCTGAAGGTGAAATTTAAAAGAGGGTATCAAACATTTTGGCTGCAGGCAGAAATACCAGAAAAATATCCTGGACTGTGGGGAATTGCGAGAAAGCTTTTGATAGCGTTTCCCTCGTCATATCTTGTCGGAAAAAGTTTTAGTGTCGCTACAAACCTTTTATCAAAAAAAGGAGCAGATTCAATATCACAGAACGGGGAGATTTGCGCTTATTTCTAACAAAACTTTAGTCAAATATTTATCATTTGCTGTCAATCCATTAAGTACATCCCTCCTATTAAAATTGTAACTATTTTGTGATTGTCATTGTACAAGTTACATTACGTTATTAATGTTTAATTTTAATTATATTACGACAATTTTATTATATTACATTGCAATATGATAACAATAATAATTAATAGCGTAATGATTACGTATTTGAATAAATGCAACACAAAAAAATATACTATTTTTCTTTTGCTTTTTACCACTCTGAATGGGAAGTTTTCTAAATAAAATAAGTGAGAATCGATTGCTTTCTTGTGCTGTGAGTAGATGTCAAAAATGTAAAGTTGGATGGAAGCATTTTTTTTGATCGGCCAACTTTACTTTTTTGACATCCACTCACAGCACAGTCAATCAAAAATTAACCAATCAATTCTCACTTTTTTACGGAAGCTGTTAGTTCGTAGAACTCAGCCGTAACGCAAATTTTCATAGTTAGATCTAATCTTCACGTTTTCCGTCGACTGGAAATATGGTAGAAATGTAGCTGCAGGGGGTCCACTGGAACCAGCAATATTTTGAAAGTGGTCTATGAGAAGAATAAGTTTGGGAACCTCTGATCTAGACCAAAAAAATATATGTTTTATATCGTACTACTTTTGGTCATATCTCAAATTGACCGATCCGATTTTCTTCAAAATTGGCTCAAATATTTCTATATATGGGGCATTGATCGTATTAATTTTTTTTCAAATTCGTTCAGGTGATGAGCTAAAACCAATAATACTGAAGATGGAATCGGTCACCAATTATATTAACCGTACGATTACTCAGATTCAGAAAAAATATATAGAATGTAAATCGTACATAATTAATTCAGTAGATAATTATCATTTCGATTAATCGAAGAAGATAATCGAGTAATGATTCCTAATTAAATTACGAATTATTTATCATCATTTGTTGTGAGGTGTGTTTGGATATCTCAGAAAACCCGATTATGATTTTATTGACAGGCACTTTAGAGAACATTTTACTTGGCAAAATTTTTACCTACATTGCATATAATAATCCAAAACATTTTTTTTAAAAAGTCAACCCCTTTCTAAAATTTAAATTTAAATTTTTTTTGCTCTATCTCCTTTGGTTTTATACTTAAAAAAAAAAATTGTTTGGCATTGTAAAATTATACGTAGGACGACCATAAAAATAGTCAAAAATCTTTCAAAATTAAATTTTTTTTTGAAGTTTTTACATTTTTGTTTTTCCTTTAATTGGAGGGGTGTTAAATTTAGGGGATATTTCATTTAAATAGATTTCTTCAGGTTAACGTGTATATGAATAATTTAACTTTTTTTATATTTATTCTCCACCTCTAAAAAAAATATAATCTATTCTATGTTTTTATTCTCTTTTGTATTTACTTTTAATATTTATCAATTAAAAAAGTGTTATTTTTCTCAGCCACTTTAAGTGTGATAACAATTTAAGTAGTTTTTGAGTCCTATTATATACCTCGGACCCAAAATGAGGAACAATTTTTCATTACATTGATAAAAGTTATACATTATTTTTTAAATTATCTTTTTTGTAATAATTTTTTTTAAGGATCATTTCTTTTAGAAAAAAAATTACTAGATTTTCCGCTCAGAGTAAGGGACCCCCCAAAATCAAAAATTTTTTTATCGGTAATTTGGTAGTTTGGATCCATAAATTAATTTTGGTAATCATTATATCAATCGGGAGCTTCAAAATTAAAAAAAAACCTGTAATTTTTTTGTTAATTATATTTAAACGTTTATTTAATAAATAAAAATATGACTTTTAATAATTAAATTGGAAAGATGTAAAGGTTTTTCATTGCAAGGAACTGTATGACTCGTGCGATACTTTGCCAGATTTTTTAACTTATAATTAATTGTTTATTCTGTAATGCTGCTCTGATTAGTGGTTTTAACACTGTTTCCCTTGATCCATCCATGTTTTCTTGTTTTATCCGTTGAGTAGAATATTTACCTATTCCTTAGTGACTTATTCACAACGTGTTATTTTCGTGTTCGTGTAGACGATTCACTTTCAGACAGTGTCGTCTCGGAAAATGGGGTACCTCAAGGTAGTGTATTAAGTGCCACCTTGTTTTCTGTGGCCATAAACAACATTACCGATTGTGTAGAGGCTCCTGTCTCTTGTCTTTTCGTTGAAGATTTTGTTATTTACGTTGCGAGCCGCTCTACACCCACTGCCGAGCGACTGATACAGAAAACTATATTTCGCCTTCAGGCTTGGTCAGGGACTACTGGTTTTATATTTTCACCCGACAAGACGAAATGTGTAGTCTTTTCTGGGCTACGGAACCCTTCTAATCCGCGGGTTTTTCTGAACAGAGAGCTTATTGCTGTCTCTACTTACGTCAGGTTTCTGAGTTTGCTTTTTGATAGCCGTCTTACCTGGGCCACACATATAAGGGAATTGAGGACAAAGTGTTCCAAACTTTTGGATATGATGCGGGTCCTTAGTAACACCAACTGGGGGGCTGATCGGTCATGTATATTGCGTTTTTACTACTCCCTTGTTCGTTCCCGTTTGGATTATGGTTGTGTCGCCTATTCTTCAGCTCGTCAAACCGTACTTAAGATGTTGGACGGTGTGCATCATTCTTTTCTTCGGCTTGCCACAGGTGCGTTTAGATCGAGCCCTATCGCAAACTTACTTATAGACAGTGGCGAGCCATCACTTTGGGATAGACGTGACCGGCTTTTGTTGTCTTATTTTGCTGGGTGATTCGGACAACCGAATCACCCAGCTTTTGACCCAGTTCATAGGGATCCTAATTTGAGGAAATATGAGGACCGTCCACGTTGTACTGCGCCTGTGGGTGTCCGTGCACGACGTCTGTTGCAGCGTATGAATGTTGGCACTCCCCCGTTGCTTCCATCATGTCCGTGCTTGAATTCCGCCGTGGAGAATAAACCATGTGGATTTTAAGTTTGATCTTACAACGTATGATAAACGATCAACGCCTCCTATTGTTTTCCAGCAGATGTTTCAGTTTCTCCTCACCAAGTCGAACCCAGACGTGGTGGTATACACTGATGGGTCGAAACATGACGGTAACGTTGGTTGTGCTTTTGTTTTTTTTTCGATGAACAGACTTATATGTTTGGCCTACCCGGTGTTACGAGTGTGTTCACCGCGGAACTACTCGCTGTGGATAGGACTCTAAATATCGTTGGCCCTAAATAAAGGAGCATTCTTATTTGCAGTGACTCGTACAGTTCTCTCCAGGCATTGGAAAACCTTTATTCTGGACATCCTGTCGTCGTTGGCATTTATGATAAAATCGCTGAGTTAGATAAACGAAACATGGGGGGTAGGTTTTTGCTGGATCCCTAGCCACGTTGGAATTCTAGGTAACGAGAGGGCAAATTCTGCTGCGAAAGAAGCGTGTATTCAGCCTCCTTTCACCACCCGAGTTACTACCTTTGATTTTATCAATCATGTAAAACAATCACTGCACGCGAGGTGGCAAAGTAGCTGGACGGCTGCCGTCGATAATAAACTTCGACGGATTAAAGATTCAGTGTTGCCGTGGGGCTCCTCTTGCAGGAACTCTCGTCGTGAGGAAGTGGTCCTCTGCCGGTTACAGTTGGGGCATACGAGGATCACGCTCGAATATCTAATGTCAGGAGAAGACCCACCCCTGTGCACACGATGCAACTGCCGCATGACTGTGCACCACATTCTCGTGGACTGCGTATGTTATGCGGCGTTGCGTCGTCAGTTTAATATACCCAGCAACATTCGGAATATCTTGTGCAATTATGGCGGGATATTGGAACGGATGTTTCTCTTTTTACATGGTACTGGGTTACTGCAAAGGATTTAATATACTCTTATATGTTTTTCTGTAAGGAGAGTTGTTTAATAATTTTAACCTTTATTTTCGATTTGATTTTTTAGTTCTATGTGTTTAATTTTACTATCCGGGGAGGGGATTTTTTCATAACCCATAGGAGTTGGGTAAGTTTTTATACTTTCTTTATTCTATTATTTAAGCTTTTATATTTTATCAACTTTGTCTGTGGTTTTAGTTTTGGGTTTTGTTTTGCCTTCTTGGCTTGTTTTAGTAAATTTTTATTATTTGGTTAATATTACGTTTACACCCTGCGTGGTTTATTATTTTGAAGTTATTTTACCCTTTTAATAATAACTACCGGGCGATGATAACGCCCAGGCGTTTTTCGCCCACAAAAAAAAAACACAATGTGTTATAATGTACCGATCAAAATAAAAGATTTCTTTATTATTATTATTATTTTATTGTTCGGTTTTTATAGTTCCTTTGAAAGAAAGTAATTTTATTTTTTCATATGTTTTATAAATAAATTATTAGTATTTCATTAATGTACTGTAAATAAATTAAATATATTTATACTTTATTTAACTAGAAATGTTTTCTTCTGTTGGTTATATGACTGGTATGTATGTACGAGTATGCAACAGAAATAAGAAATGAAGAACAACTCTCCTTTTAGATTCTAGTTCACTGAAATTTTTATATATTTGTTTATTTTTTGACTTTTCATTCTGGTTTTTTTATTAAAGCTTAATTTACAAAAGTTATTTTTACATTTATTTAAACAGTTAAATTTTAAACACACACTCAAAACTAAGAATATACATTTAATTCAAAAGAATTAGTGGCTTTCACATTTTTTTTCAGATTTATTTTTTTTAACTTTATTGAGAAAAAAACTGTATGAAACGTTACGTGTATGTGTTACGTATGTGTTACACTGGATAAAAAAAGTCCATGTTTATCTGATAAGCATCTCAGCGCCACGTTTGACTTTTCATACAGCTACCGGATATGAAAAAGAGTTCCTATCCAAGAACGAAATCTTTTTCGTTAACAGGCATCATTTATAAAAAGAATAAACTATGCTTTTTCCACCTTTTCAAAAAAAAAAAAAAAAAATTATAGAATTCTTGCCATTTCAGTGAACTTCTGCGTATCATTATATATAGTTAGTTATATAGTATTTTAAATATATATTATATTTACCGTTAATAATAAAAAAATTTGAGGTGGTTAAAATAGATTTAAATATTAATTTTAATAGAATATAAAGAGGTAAATGAAATTAAAAAAATAAGTATAAATTGGTAAACTAATAAACCTTTTTAAGATACATAATTCTAAAAATTCCAATTAAAAAACCTTTCACATAAAGTAAGCGCTTACTATATTTTTAGTGGTAAAAAATGTTGTATATTAACGAATAATATGATCCACAATACACCCTTAAATATCAAGGATGCAATTTATTTAAAAATCTCTCTCTTTTTTCTGTTTAGCTTGCGGAATCATCGTAAGATATTACTTCAGAGGATGAATGAGGATGACATGTATGAATGTAAATGAAGTGTAGTCTTGTACAGTCTCAGTTCGACCATTCCTGAGATGTATGTTTAATTGAAACCCAACCACCAAAGAAAACCGATATCCACGATCTAGTATTCAAATTCGTATAAAACTAACTGCCTTTACTAGGACTTGAACGATGGAACTTTCGACCTCCAAATCAGCTAATTTGGGAAGACGCGTTCACCGCTTGACCAACCCGGTGGGTTAGGTCGGTACTAACTGAACTAATGCAACTTCAAAACTTACATAGAACAAATTTCGCTTGTACGGTCGGCAGACCGGTGTACCCGCGAGAGTTAACGTACCAGATACCGAGTCGACCGGACGATCGATTTGGAGACCCGGCCCGATCAAGTTACTTTTTTATGCTTTAAATATTATTCATTTATTTAATTAAACATAGGAAGATTCAAAACATAGCAGTAGTTTTGAGAATTTTTTTCTGGTAGCGGTGCGATTTGGTAAAAAAATGTTTTTTGCAAATATTGTTATTTTTTAATCGTTAACAAATGTATCTAAGAAAAATATGATATTAATCAGGCAAAACCTCGAGATATTGAGTGTGTCCTTGCTCTACAGCCTCACCCCCTTGATCTTTTAAGTCGGAAATTTAATGACATCAATGCCCCATATATAGAAGTAATCTGATCGAGTTTGGTCAAAATCGGCCTGGTAGTTTTGGAAACGTAAGGTGATTTAGAGGCCGGACACCGAACACACACACACACACACACACGCGCGCGCGCGCACGTACGAACATTAACATCCGGACAATTTCCATCCGGTATTTTGGGTTCCTTAGATCTCAAAAAACAAGATCTGGTGAAAACAGTATATGCCCAAATTGGACCTATTACAATACTTTCCCTTCTGGAGCTATTCCCTCTGATATAGCGCTTCTTGATGGGAAAGTAAAATGAGCGAATTGAATTCGTTATATCTCTGAGTAAAATAATTATTTATTTTTAAATTTCAGTTTTAGAAAACCACTCCGACGGGGAGTCTTATTCTTTAAGACTTTGGGGGTTGGCTTCCCCACGGGCCTAGCCTCTGCAGTTTTTCTTTCCACTACACAATGAGCTGCAGATTTACACGGTACATATACTCTACATCAAGAACACTAAACAGTTTACAACGTACACCTTGCACAACTACAATACAACATTCTACAGTATTTCTTCTTACACATACACTCGGTGATGTTGCGACACCTTACGAAACGCAAGGTAACAAAAGGTGGTAACTATCGTGATGACGGGTGAATTGCTCTACGTAGTGATTCTCGAACGATGTCTTCTGGGCATGTGGGCGAACCCAGTTGTATTTAGCTCTAGCATCAGTACGCGTGCGCTCTGCTGGAGTGGTTCTTTATATATCGCTGGTACTCGTGGGACCAAAATTACAGGTCTACAAAACTTCTATGATGGTTGGTGGTCCAACCATCAAGTCCTCCCCTGGACGTGACAACATTCGTCTCTGTATGCTGTCACACCTTCCTCATTCGGCGTTACAACGCTTATTGGACATTTTACAATTCTCAATTTATAATGGTTTCTTCTCTGCACACCCGTCTGGTCTGAAACCGTTGTCGTACCGGTTCTTAAACCTGGTAAGGACAAAGCAAGCCCCTCAAGCTACCGCCTCATTTCCTTGACTAGTGTCTTATGAAAAGTGATGGAGAGAATGGTGAACCGCTGACTTGCGTGGTACTTGGGAAGACATGGCCTTTTGACTCCAGAACAGTGTGGTTTCTGACAAGGACGATCCTCTACTGGCCATTTAGTGTCATTGGAGACAGCACGTTTTCCTATTACGCCTCGTCGCTGGCGTAAACATATCAAAGAATTGAAAACCAGGTGTTCCAGGTGTACCAACTGGGGTGCCGATCGCTTGTGTATGTTGCGTTTTTACTATTCCTTGGTTCGTTCCCGTTTGGATTATCGTTCTTTTCATTATGTGTCGCCTACTTCTCAGCGCGTAATACCGTGCTTATGATGCTAGATCCTGTATATCATGCTTTCCTTCGGCTTGCTACAGGTACTTTTAGATCAAGCCCTGTCGTGAGCATCCTTGTCGACTGCTGTGAGCCATCACTTTGGGATAGACAAAACCAGGTATTAGCATCTTATTTTAGCCGCGTTAGGTGACAGCCAAATCACCCGGCTTTTGATCCAGTTATTGGAAATACTTACTGTCGCAGGTATGAGGACCGCTCACCTTCTATTGCACCTGTAGGTATTCGTTCCCGACGATTACTGCACCTTATGAATGTGGCCGCACCTCACCTATTTAGCCGTAATCATATCCTTCGTAGACAATCACCCACATACATTTTATGTTTGACCTCGCGAAATGCAGTAAAGAATCAACACCACCTATTTTCTTTCAGAAAATGTTTCAATGTATTTTCAAGGCAAACCCGGACGCAGTGGTGTATACAGATGGGTCGAAACAGAACGATACCGCGTTGGTTGTGCGTTTATTGTTATTGGCCGAACCTATATGTTTCGTCTACCTGGTATTACGAGTGTCTTTACTGCTGAAATGTACGCTATAAATCTTTGAATATCCTATTGAATTCTAAGTACCGTCGTATCCTTATTTGTAGCGACTCGTATAGTACTTGGAAAGCACTACACGAAAATCTTTAGAAAATCTTTATTCCAGACATCCTATCGTTACCGACTTCTACAATGCAATTACTGAGTTGAATCATCACAACACACAACTGATTTTCTGATAGATTCCTAGCCGCATGGGGATTCCGGATACTGAACGTGCAGTTTCTGTTCCATCCTTCACTTCCCGTGTTACTGCATCCGACTTTGTTAACTGTGTGAAACTTCTTCGCGCAAAGTAGCAAGTAACTGGATGGCTAGGTAGACACCAAACTTCGGCATATTAAAGGTTCTGTGTTGCTATGGGACTACTCATACAAGAAATTTCGTCGCGAGGAAGTCCTCCTCTGCCAATTGCGGATAGGACATACGAGAGCTACTCACGAGTATTTGATGTCAACAGTAAACGCACCGGTATGCATGCGATGCAACTGCCCCTTGACAGTGCGCTACATTTTTATGGAATGCATGCAATATGCGGCCTTGCATCGTAAATTTAAATTTCCCGGGAATTTTCGTCAAATCCTGGGCAATAATAAAGAAGTTTTATACCGGTTTTTTATCTCTTCTCGGTGATAATATTTTACACACTTTTTAATACTATTTCTCTTTTTTGTGGTAGTTGTATGTTTTTGTGTTTTAACATTTAGTTTACGCTTTTGTTTTGTCTTTATTTTAATATATTAGTTTTTTTATATTTTGTTTTTAAATTTCTCCTTTAAGTTTTCATTTTGTTTTAATTTTTTTGTGCTATTGTTTTATGTTTATATTACATGTTTTGTTTTCTGGGCGTTTTTTAAAATTTTTAATTATGAATTTTTTTTTTGACAGTTTTTAAAACACTTACATTGTGTTCGGGAGATGATAACGCTAAAGCCTAGAATAAAAAAAAAAGAAAACTACGTATTTAAAAAAAATAAAAATTGTGTACTTACATAGAAAAAATAGATAGGATGATGCGTGAATCAAAAATTTCATGAATGGTTTTCTCATTAATTTACCGGTTTGAGTGTTCGGAGCAACCATATACAATGCACAATACAACGGAAATAATACAGCTACTTGGACAATGTTAGCTAATTTTTGAAGGACAGGTTTCCTTCTGAATCCTGGAAGGCCGTCGTACCATATAGCTGCTAATAATTGTTGAATATTTGGATGGGCTACGAACTGTAACAAAGAAAATAAAATAACAATAATTAAATTATAAAATAATATTTTCTGCTGTTCAATTATTATTTGACAAAAACAATATTAAATCGGCTGTCGGGAGTAGTGAATGTGTGTGTATTAATTTGATGCGTCACTAGTACTAAGAATTCTTCTGAAAAATATTCTTCAAACAAGAAGCATTCTAATGACATTGTAATTCTAGTTACAATGATATTTATTATTTTCAAAAACATCAAATATATATATATATATATAGTTGCCGGAACAAATAATATCCCTAAAACCTATGATGGACTTATATAAAAGACGGAAAAAACAACTAATAATCACCTTCGTCGACTTTAAAAGGGCCTATGATTGTATACACCGACCATCCATGCTGAATATTCTGAGAAACTTGGGCCTTCACCCTAAATTCGTAAACATGATAAAATTAACTTTAACCAATACACAGTCTAGAGTGAAATTCAGAGGTGAACTCTCTCAACCCTTCTACATAAAAACTGGTTTGAGGCAAGGAGACGGCCTCTCACCACTCCTTTTTAACTGCGCCCTTGAATTTGTCATGAGAAAATGGTATGAAATAAATCCCAAAAATATAAAAATGGGTACTAAGAAAAACTCCATCACACTAAATTGCCTAGGATTTGCAGATGACCTCGCTCTTTTAGCAAATAATATTCAAGAAGCCAAAACACAAATCATGAGCCTTCAAAACCTAGCACAAAAGATAGGGCTTCATATCTCTTTCGAAAAAACTGAACTAATGGCCATAGATCCTCTGGTAATAGAGCACATTACGGTAAACAATCTGAAAATTAAAATAGTAAAACAATTTAAATATCTAGGGGAAATAATAACTTATAATTTAAATGAAAAAGTGACATGGCAAAACAGGACAAATAAAATGATTAAATCCCAAAAATTTACTTGGTCAACATATAACAAAAAATGCCTTTCGACTAAAACAAAACTTAAACATTATAAAACTGTAGTTCAGCCAGAAGTCACCTACTGAAGCGAGACCCTTTTCAAAATCACTCAGAAAAACCGAATCGATAAAATTCTGAAAATAGAGAAGAGAAGTGTCAGAACGTGTGTCGATAAAAAAACACCAAAAAGAAGGCCGATGGTTGATTGTGCCAAATGAGGTAGTGTATCAAGAAATAGAGCCTGTTACTGATACTATGCGGAAAAAAAGAATCTCTTTCTTTGGTCATCTCATAAGGACACCGGAAACAAGACTGTCAAGAAATATCATTGAAAAGCTCTGGTTCCAAAAGCTAGAAGTAGGATGGATCAATGAAATTAGAGAAGATATGAAAGAATTGGGAATTTCCCTGACTGACCTACAGAATAAAACTGGAAAAATTACAAAGCTAAAAGACAAAAATATTAGATTTAAACAAAAGACAGACAAGCGACAAAATACAACGAAGAGGATGTTTACGGATGAAGAAAAGAAAGCAAGATCTGAACGGATGAAGAAATATACTGGGCAGCGCGGAAGAGTAAAAAAACACGCTTTTCTCAGAAAATCCAACTAAAATTGACTTAAGTGGTCCCATGTTGGCCGTAAAAGCATAATAATAATAATAATATATATATATTTATATATATATATAAATATCATTTATTAATCATTTAATATAGTTATTGTACTTCAAACCTAATAAAACGTTTTTCGTAACCGAAGTTTTCTTTTACGTTTGGATATCTTGAAAACTACGGGAGATATAGTTCTGGGACTTCTTTTATTAGATTTTTCAGGTCAAAAAATATAAGAAATCACCAAGTGTAACTGTTATATAACGCATTAAAAAATTCAATTTGATCTCATTTCATCGGGGAGACAGAAATCCTGGCGAAATTTTTCGCTAGCCGTATATCGATAACAAAGCGTTTTCGGACATATGTTGTATGAACCTTTTTCCTTATATCACGTTCTATAATCAGCTACCAAATTATTTCCCTTTTCTCCTGCATCACTCTGAATATTTACTCATATTTTATAATTGGGAGTCTAAAAAGTATTGCGCTCGATTTACCGTTAGCGTAATTTGACAAAAATTGAGGCAGATGGACGTGTAAAGCAGTCATGACATAGCCAATGACTTAAATATCCATCACCAAACAGCGTTAAACCGTTTTGAGAAAGCTAGCTAAAAAAAGAATCTCGACGTTTGAATACCGCATGATCTGACTCAGAAACATTCGAATTATTTTTTTCGAATCTCTACTGTGTTTGTTTAAGTTTGGGTATAAATTTGTTTGTTTTTCGTTAGTTATGTTTTACGTTACTGCTGTGTTACTTTATTTATTATTATTACGTTTTGGAGTTGCGTTTTATGATTCGTTGTGTGATGAATTCATTTTTACCTTTCGGGTAATTAGATTCAGTTTCTTCGTTCTTAGAGAGTCATTCAGTTTTGTTTGCTTGGCTAGATGGGTTTTGTTTAGAGTTTATGTTAGTAGTACACCGATGGGAATGTCGCTTGTAGTATTCCCATAGTTGGCATCCTGGTTGTGGCTTGACTGAAAGTTGTCATTGCCGAGGTTCTGAAGATGACCTCCGGTAAAGCCCATAAGTGCTACGTACGGAGGAGGTGGCGTGACGGCCGAAACCGTCACATGGAAGATGTCTTCCTGTATCGGGCCAGGATGAAACGTAACTAAATCCAGCCGTTTCTGAAGTGGTTGATAGCGAGTGATTAAAGGTGGGTAACCTACAAAACAGTATGCGAAAAGGGTCCCGGTCGAAGCGAAGAGATGCTCCACGGTCTTTGGCAAGCCCGCATTGACGCCCAGGCAGGTTATACTGTGCGTTTGGTGGAATCGTCACGAGCTGCTGCCGCCAGGCAGAAAGATAAACTCCTATACTGTCGACGATTAGTGCGATTCCACCTAGCAATTCAAAAGAAACGACCTGAACCGGTCAACCGGAAGGGTTGGTGTGTCTGACATTTCTCCCACCTCCAACTCATTCGGTCGCCCTAAAGCGTAAGACCGAATGGCACAGCAGCCACAAATGGCTGCTGTGCCACAAAACCGTTTAGCGACTAATATCCTAATTAGCTCCTAGAGCTTACCTAACTTCGTGGTGCATTAAGGTTTTAATGCATTCGCCGTATAGCCCGGATCTTGCACCGTCATACTGTCATTTGTTTCGGTCTCCGGAATTCCCGAAATGGTGTTAAGTTAGTTTCAAAAAAAGCTTGTGAAAACCACGTGTCACAATCTTCTGACCGAAAGCCACAGTAGTCTTACAGCGACGGGATTATGGTGTTGCCGGAAAGATGGCAGAAAGTCATCGGAAAAAATGGTGTATATGTAGTTTCATATTATAATTTTGATATAACCGTAAATGTCTTTTCAATTTTCGCCTCCGGAGATTCAAAACGTTTTAGATAACCTAATATACTATTTTTATTGTGTGTATTTTTTTTTTTTTAATAAAAATAATTAGATATTAGAATAATATAAATAATCCATTTTTACCTTCTTTTGTTTGTAATTTATCGCTAATTCAAGTCTAGTCAATTTCATATGTTCATCTTCTTCTACGCTTGGATTATCTGGATCATGATTTAGAATAATCGCCAATTCTTGTGAACTTCTTGATTGGTCCAACAAATCAACAGCAAATTTTTGACATTGTCGCCTCAGTTCCTTTAAACAAATACAAGAAGAGAAAATAAATACATTTAACAAATTTTAACTTATTATTTTCTTTTTTTTTAAATTTTAAAACTTGTACGTGTGAATATGGAAATGGATTTTATAACGTACAAAAAATGACGTGGATTTGAACTAGGTACTCCCGGATGAAACGGCTAGACGCTACTAATAGTCTACGAAGATCAGTATAGATAATTAATAGATGTTATATCTGAGCAATTTTTTTTATATTATTTCTTAAAGATTTTTTTTTTTACATTGGTAAAACAGGTAGAGCTATCAATTTTATACACAATTTGGTGATGCAACTGACACTAAACTTTAAAGTTTTTAATTTGCACGTCTATTTGGTAAATATGATGTAAGTATTTTATGCGGACTGGTCAGTGAGTCAATATTAAGTAATATTTAAATTAAAAAATAAATGAATATTTATTCAGACAAATATACAACTAAATTTAATAAAGATTATTTTAAGAATAAACAGGTTTTAAATAAATGTAACAGTAGTAAATCAAATATACGAAGATACTAAATATATAATATTTTTACCAAATTTTCAAAGAAAATTACGGTATTATTTTCAGCAAGGAGGTGTTCCTTCGAGGCGAATGTCTCATACACATCTGTCTGTAAATAGGTGGTCCGTGGTAGATCTCTTTTCTCTGAATCTGTACTGGTATTGTAAGAAAAATTTGATTCTCTCCAGATGCCATTTCAGTCTGTTATTTATCATTTTCTCCACCACCTTGCAAAGGGTGCAAGTTAGAGCAATAGGACGGTAGTTCTCTGCTGATGTAATGTCACGATTGGGCTTAGCCACAGGTATGACTAAAGCCTTCCTCCAGATGTCCGGAAACAGATGTAAAAAGTGCTGAAGACCCTTATTAGAGAGTTCCTGTATGAAGGCATATAGTATTCAATCAGGTCCATTGCTGAAGACTTTAGACATGCAAGTACATCTCGTTATTAACTCAAGGTGAGAAGGGCGTTCAGATCCTGGTTGATGTTATTCCGTCGAAGTATGTTCTCTGAACTAAATTCAGAGCTGCTTTTAATCCTCAGAAAATTGTTATCAAGGTTTGAGACGCTCGAGTTCCGTTAAAACCTGTCACCCAGAGTATTCGATATGTTGTAAAGGTTTTGAATTACGCGACAATTCTCAACCAGCTCATGTACATGATTGGTCTTATACGTTCCCTTGATCTTGTTCCATACCTCACTCGTAGGAGTGTGTCTAATATTAATCGAGGCTAGGAATTTGCACCACGCTAGACGTTTATTATCTTTATATGCCTTTCTAGCCTTCGAGGGTCGTTTTTTATATTCGACAAAGGTTGCTTCATTCCGTTGCCGTTTGTATGTTAAAAGCATTCTTTGACGGTTGCATCGCTAATTTTCATTCATTTTTCCACCAAGGAATACGTTTCTTACCAATCAATCCAGACGTTCTTGGTATACTGAGTTCAGCATCACGCATCACAAGTTCCGACTGCTAGGGAGATAGATATTACATACTGTAATCGTTCCAGGAGCAAGCGTCAAAGTCACAGCTATAGCTTCAAGGCTAGTATACGGATTAATTTCTCTATAGGCTAGTTGATCACTAATGAAGATAGCTACACCACCCCTGGCGTGGGAGACATCCAACCTGTTTTTGAGAACGGCATTGTAACCTTTCAGAACTACGTAGTGGTTATCCTTAAAATTAGTCTCTTGCAGGCATATCAGGGAAGGACTGAATCGATTGATTAGAAACTGTAAATTTTCTCTCTGCGGGTGGAGTCCATTGATATTCCATTGTAGGATTGGAATCGATTTTATTTAACCAAATATTTTCATTACTTTATATTTAAAAATTTAATAATTATTACATTTATTTATTTTTTATTCATTGGTTATTTATTAGATATTTATATAATTTATTTTTTACTTTTCAGTGCATGTTTATATTTGTTTATATATATATATATATATATATAAAAATGTTAAGTTCGTTTGTGTACGGCTTCAAAAACTCAAAATATTCTGCACCGATTGAGCTCAAATTTTAGCACGATATATAACCCGCATCAAAGATTGTTTTCACATATTTTTAATAAATTTATCTACCTTTTTTTTTTGTACATTTTTAATTTGGAAATGTAAAGAAAGGAAAACCAATCAGATCAATGCAAGATGGCCGCTGTCAAACACAACAACCAATCACAAAGAGCCCGTATGGCCGTTGCTAATGTAAACAAAATCACAACTGATTAAGTAACAAATTTCTTTGAATTATATTTAACAGCTAAAACAACTGTATTTTATTAAATAAAAAAAAAAAAAAAAAAAAAAAACAAAAAAACACCAAAACAAAAAGAAAAGCCACCAAGAAGGATGACTTACAGTAAATAAATTAAAACACCCAATTTTCTTATAGCCCAGATAGACCTAAGACTATGCAAACAAAAAAAGTCGAAATAACCAAATACACAGAAAATAATATCCCTACATAATGACCAAAAAATCCTTTGTTAGGTTATTTTTTTACATATATATGAGCAAACAATCGTTTTTTGGTCATTTAGCGTTCTTTGCTATGTAAAAACAAAGAACAAAATTCACAAATAGTAACACTGACCCACACAAATAAGTATTCGTTTCTTTTTGTTTTATATTTTTTTTTTAATTACTTTTAATACGCGAAACCCTTTGCAATGATTGAACATTAACTTAAACCTCTTCAAAAAGTATTCCTTTTGAACTAAGCCACATTTTGATATCATTGTTTTTCTATAACAGGGCTGGAATTCTTTTCGTTTAATGATAAGAAGCGTTGTCGAAGACAATAACCGAATTCTCTTCCAAAGGACATAATACACCGCTAAACTATTTCCTAATAATTCAAATTCGTGTAATTTTTTACGAATCGCGTTTTTATCAAAATCTCACCTTTTTCTCAATTTACCTGCGGGGTTTTGTTTTCTTTGGAGACCGTAATTCATTAGTAGATTCATAATCGAGAATCACGTTGTACACTGAAACAGCACAACTTCTACTTACGTTAGCAGTTTATTAACATCTGAAATCAACGCCGTTTCATTGTTCTGTAATTTGTAAGCATTACTGTGCTTTTGTAAGCATTTAAAATGATGTGTTTTTCGCACGACTTAAGGGCTTTTTTTCGCAGCCCACAAATCTTTATATATAAAAATGTTAAGTTCGTTTGTGTACGCTTCAATAACTCAAAATGTTCTGCACGGATTGAGCTCAAATTTTAGCACGATATATAACCCGCATCAAAGATTGTTTTTATCTATTTATCGCATCAGTCACATACCCGCGACCGCGAGAAAACAGTTTTTTTACGGTCAGCTGTGTACCAGTGACGCGCCATCTGCTCGAAGCGAGGGGAACACTTGCCATACTAGCTAACGACAACCGCAGTCACATGTGAAACAATACCTGTTACCAATTACATTGTTTATTAACAAAAAAAAAAAAAAAAACGTATCCACTTGCATCTGATTCAGATTATTATACAATCTGAATTAAATATTCACTTTAATCGAGGTACTTTTGTGTGACCGTGTCGTGATTGAGCTGCGCCTTTCACCAAGCTCTGAATTTATTAGAAAAGGACCAGCAATGGGATATATGTATTAATGACGCGTGTAACACTGCACATCCAAACCAAATTCGCGCATTATTCGCATTTATATTGACCGCTTGCTTCCCTTCATCTCCCACAGAGTTATGGGAAAGATATCGATCGCATATGGGTGAGGATATTTTGCATAGAGTACGCCTAGAAAATACCAATATGACCGTGGAATTTACAGAAGGCATTTACAACGAAGCAATGATAAATATTGAAGATCAAGTGCTTAGCTATTGCAAATAAAGTTCTTAGTCGATTGGGAATGCCAGCACCCATCCGAGCTGCGATTGCTTCATTTGATGTGGATCTACGCCGTGAACAGAGTTACAACATCGGTGATCTTCAGTCATATGTCCAATCAAACATTTCCAAATTAACGCGTGAACAGAAAGGCATTTACGATCGCATAATGCAAATGATAAATGACGGAGTTGGGGGGACCTTCTTCTTGGATGCGCCAGGAGGAACTGAGAAATCATTCCTCATTAGATTGATTCTAGTAACGGTTCGATCAAAAAATGACAATTATCCTGTTGCGGAATATTAATCAGCCAAAACTCTGCAACGGCACGCGACTTGCAGTTAAGAAATTGATGAATAACGTATTGGAAGCAACGATTTTAACGGGGCCTTTCAAAGGTGAAGATGTCCTCATTCCTCGAATACCCATAATCTCGACCGATACACCATTTTAATTTAAAAGATTGCAATTCCCAATTCGATTGGCATTTGCAATAACAATCAATAAAGCTCAAGGTCAATCTTTAGAATTGTGTGGTTTAGATTTAGATGCGGATTGCTTCTCACATGGGCAACTGTATGTTGCGTGTTCCCGAGTCGGCAAACCATATACCCTTTATATCTACGCAGACAGTGGAAAAACAAAAAAAAAATATTGTATATCCACAAGTATTGCAAAATTAAACTTCTATGAAACGTATGTTTTGTTTTGTTTCTCATTTCTCATCCATGCAACCACAATGTGCCACAGCGAAGCGGGACGGGTAGAGCTAGTATATTATTTTTTTTTTTAAATTCTCAATTTGATTTAATTCTTCTTATTTTTTACTTTTTAGAGGGTTTTTCTAATTTGTTTCCTTTTTTTTTATTGATGTTAATATTGGTTAAATAAAAGCTTTTTTAAAAATAATTTTTTATATGTAATCAAATATATTTTTGTATTTTTTTTTTGTTGTATTTTTACGATGAAGGACAATAAGAGAGTCAAATGGAATCAAAGATATATTCTTGAACATTTTGATGTTTTTTTGTAATCGTACTCTAAATATTGCGTATTTAAGTCATTAATATTTAAAAAAATAATTTTTAAAAATAAATTAAAAACCGGCTTCAAAAATAATACTGAATATTTTTACAAATAATTATATATTTATTTATTAACTAAAGTAAAAGCATTTACAACAAATAACTATTTTTGAAGTCGATGCCAGCTAACGGTTTGCTAACGTCGAAGATATTGCGTAACATAATTTAAAAAAAAAATTGTGGAATTGATAACCTTTTTTTTTGAAGTCTGTTAAAAATTCTGTAACATATTTGAAATAAGAATATATGAAGGGTAAAACGGGAAAGTAATGGGACTCTCTTCTAGTTTCTTTTTATTTTTTAAAAATTTTATACGAATGACCTATATAAACGTAAAGTAAAAAATAATATATACCCTAGTTCCGTATTTCTTAAATGTACATTTTGTAGAATATTCTTCACATTTTTCTCCTTAAATATACTTTCTTATTTTTATCAATACTTCTTTTTTTTATATACGGATTGCATACTTGTGTTAGATTATATTTTAAAAGAATGCTTTTTTTAATGCTTTAAATTAAACAAATTTGAAAGAAGCAAATAAATTTACAAAAAAACTCAATTAAAAGTAAATAGAAAAATTTTTCAATTCATTTTTAAATTAATATCTTTTGAAGTGAAGTTAAGGATTAATAAGTATTCTCTAGATATTTATTTTTTATTTAGCCCTTTTTTTAAAAAATTATAATAAAAAAATTGATATATATTGTTTTATTAACATTTTGATGTTAATTTATAAAAATATATGATAAATTTATTTTTTTTGTATTCAGTCATTTGACTGGCTTGATTCAGTTAAATTTTATTTATGTTTAGTTAAATTTTATATATTTTGTATGTTTACGTTTACGACTGTGATATTAGTTTTAAGTAATATTTTAGGTATGATATTATTTGCAAGGTTTTTTGTTTAATATTTTAGGTTATAGAATAGTTTTTTTACGATTTGATGATATAGTAATTCTAGCTGAGAGTAAAAAGGATTTACAAGAAACAATGAACGGCATGGATGAAATACTACGCAAGAACTACCGCATGAAAATAAAACAAGAACAAAACAAAAGTAATGTAGTAGAAATAACAAAGATGGACCACTGAATGTGAAAATAGGAAGAGAAAAGGTTATGGAGGTAGATGAATTTTGTTATTTGGGAAGTAGAATTACT
The DNA here is from genome assembly GCF_047948215.1 of Lycorma delicatula. NCBI lineage: Eukaryota > Metazoa > Arthropoda > Insecta > Hemiptera > Fulgoridae > Lycorma > Lycorma delicatula. The sequence continues at coordinate 45,225,734 of NC_134465.1, forward strand.
ACAGATGGACAAAGCAGGAGCGATATAAAATGCCGAATAGCACAGGCGAAACGAGCCTTCAGCCAAAAATATAATTTGTTTACATCAAAAATGTAAAAAAGAGGAAGTTGAGGAGGATGAAATGGGACAAACAATACTGAGATATGAATTTAAGAGAGCATTAAAAGATTTAAATGGCAGAAAGGCTCCTGGAATAGACGGAATACCTGTAGAATTACTGCGCAGTGCAGGTGAGGAAGCGATTGATAGATTATACAAACTGGTGTGTAATATTTATGAAAAAGGGGAATTTCCGTCAGACTTCAAAAAAGGTGTTATAGTCATGATACCAAAGAAAGCAGGGGCAGATAAATGTGAAGAATACAGAACAATTAGTTTAACTAGTCATGCATCAAAAATCTTAACTAGAATTCTATACAGAAGAATTGAGAGGAGAGTGGAGGAAGTGTTAGGAGAAGACCAATTTGGTTTCAGGAAAAGTATAGGGACATGGGAAGCAATTTTAGGCCTCAGATTAATAGTAGAAGGAAGATTAAAGAAAAACAAACCAACATACTTGGCGTTTATAGACCTAGAAAAGGCATTCGATAACGTAGACTGGAATAAAATGTTCAGCATTTAAAAAAAATTAGGGTTCAAATACAGAGATAGAAGAACAATTGGTAACATGTACATGAACCAAACAGCAACTGTAACAATTGAAGAACATAAGAAAGAAGCTGTAATAAGAAAGGGTGTCCGACAAGAATGTTCCCTATCTCCGTTACTTTTTAATCTTTACATGGAACTAGCAGTTAATGATGTTAAAGAACAATTTCGATTCGGAGTAAGAGTACAAGGTGAAAAGATAAAGATGCTACGATTTGCTGATGATATAGTAATTCTAGCCGAGAATAAAAAGGATTTAGAAGAAACAATGAACGGCATAGATGAAGTCTCTACGCAAGAACTATCGCATGAAAATAAACAAGAACAAAACAAAAATAATGAAATGTAGTAGAAATAACAAAGATGGACCGCTGAATGTGAAAATAGGAGGAGAAAAATTATAGAGGTAGAAGAATTTTGTTCTTTGGGAAGTAGAATTACTAAAGATGGACGAAGCAGGAGCGATATAAAATGCCAAATAGCACAAGCATAATTAAAATTAATTTAAATGTCAGGAAAAGATTTTTGAAAGTATATGTTTGGATCGTCGCTTTATATGGAATTGAAACTTGGACGATCGGAGTGCCTGAGAAGAAAAGATTTGAAGCTTTTGAAATGCGGTGCTATAGGTGAATGTTAAAAATCAGATGGGTGGATAAAGTGTCAAATAAAGAGTTGTTGCAGAAAATCGATGAAGAGAGAAGCTTTTGGAAAAATGTAGTTTAAAAGAAGACTTATAGGCTACATATTAAGGCATTCTGGAATAGTCCCTTTAATATTGGAAAGACAGGTAGAAGGAAAAAATAGGCACGCAACGTTTGGAATATGTAAAACATATTGTTAGGGATGTATGATGTACGGGGTAACCGAACGAAATGAAACCATTGGTACTAGATAGGGAATCTTGGAGAGCTGCATCAAACCAGTCAAATGACTGAAGACAAAAAAAGTAATTTTAGTAATTTGTATATGTTTTTCATATATTTTTATTCTGCACGATGATAAAACGTTTTTCCCTTTTCTTTAATATCAATCGGTGTTGAAGACACTTTTTCGTCAGAATTCGACATACTTAATAAAAGGATCAACTGTGTAATATAGAAACTTAGTTACCTATCGGTATAATTTCAAATTTACCTCTGCTTGGTAACTACTCTCTTTTTACTGTTTAACCTACGGAAGGTATTATATTAGAGGATAAATGAGAATGATATGTATGAATGTAAATGAAATGTAGTCTTGTATAGTCTGAGGTCGACCGTGCTTTGATGTTTGATTAATTGAAACCCAACCACCAAAGAAAACCGGTATCCACGATGTAGTACTAAAATTCGTATATAAGTATCTATTTTTACTAGCTTACTAACTACTAAATCGGATTAAAATCAAAGTAAATAGGCAGTTGATGCATTAACCATTTATGATTTGTCAGTGGTTAAAAAGAATAGGCTTTTGATCGGTTAACATTTGTTTCATAATGAAAATCTGTTACATAATGACCCGTATTAAGAGCTTCTACACAACCCTTCCTTTAAAACTTACATAAAAATTAACACAAATCAGCAATTGCTACTCCTCCGGAAAAGGGGGCGCATTGCTCCCTCCATAAAGTTAGTGCCCCGTTGTGGCGTATTCCTGCTAGCCTATGAAGCGTTAGCACCGAAAGGACTTCAGTGGACGGTCTGAAGGGGAATTACGTCGGGAGGACAGGCTGCATAAGCCTAGCCTTCCGCGGCCGGCCCATAAAATGGGTTCGATAACGCTGGTTTAACAACGGATTGGAATGCAATTAAATCCGTCACTAAAACACACAATACTAAATAAGACAAAACTTGTAAAAATTAGACCCGTCATTTACAATAAACCTTTTAAAAAAACACGCCCGATTAGAATCATCCAGCAGCAAGGGGCTCTGTCCAGGTTCTGCGATCCGAAGGGAGAAACAAACTTTCGCCAACTTTGCATTCCATTCCATGGAATGGATATATATATAAATATATATATAAATACATATATATATATATAAATTTACTTAGCAATTCAGATGGTCAGTATTAAACAAATATAAAAGATTACCATATATTCGCTTTTGCATTCCTGTTCAGTGAAAGCAAGATTTCGTAATTCCCAGGATAACTGGAAAGCTGTAAGGATAGGATCGCTGGAGGATAATGCGATCAATGCTGGACTCGCCAGCGCTCGGTATTCACTGACTCTTGATATCGAATGACGTAACGAATCCTCATTTGAATCTCGAATACAAACATCACAACCGCATCTGAAGAAAAAAAAAACAATATTGATATACATTTAAATTATTTCAAATAAATTTAATGAAAAAAAAAAATTAAACATTTTTTTGTATAATTTTCAAATTTTTCTAAGAATGAACATAGATTCTGCCTTTCTCGGTATATAATTTTTTTTTTTATAAAATTCATTATTTTCAAGGAGAAAATGAATTTTAGAGACTATATACGGTGTCATTCAGGTAAAAGGGAAATTTAAAAAATTAAATATTCTTCTGAAAAACGTGCCATTTATGAATACATATACAAAATTTATTTTTTTTAAATAATCTTCCAGGAGAGGACCGTCTCTTCGTAGAAATTCCTGTATTCTCGTAGTGAAATTCTGCATGGTTCTATGCAACATTTCAACAAGAATTTCAGCAATTTATATTCGAATCTTGGATATCAGTTCTTCTGTCGTATCAGATCGACTACTACACATTTTGCTTTTAAGGTGACCCCATAAATCCAAATCGCCTACAAAAAAATCAGACCTACGAGACTATGGGATGCACCATTTCTCGTATTTATGCGGTTGCAAACTATGGCTTACAGTAGCCATCGATATTCGAAGAGTTTGTGATGTCGATCCTTCTTGTTGAAACCAAACGTAATCAATAATTTGTGCAAATTTCTATAGTTTTTGATCTGATGTGTCTGTAGACACATTCTCATTTTATAAAAAAAAAGACCTACACGTCCCATACTATGCCATACCATGACCCAGCATACCACACGGTAATCTTGTTGCTTTGAGTGGGTGTGGTGTATCTGTGTAGGATTTTCTTGTGTCCAAAAGTTAAGAAGAAGAAGTTAAGAAAAACTCTAAAATCCAAATGTTTTGGATTTTGGGCTTTATTAGACACTTTTGGTCAAGTCGATTCCAATAAAAAGGGGAGGTCCACAATAAGATGTTACAGCAGTCCTAAAACCAAAATTTCAACATTTTACGCCTAATCGTTTTTGAGTTCTCCAAGATACATACGTACGTACAGACGTTACGCCGAAAATGGATTCAAGGATGGTCAAATGGAAATTTCCGTTGAAATCTGAAAACTGAAATTTTTCGCGATCACAACACCTTATTATTTTAATTTGTACAAATTATTTTTATTGGTCTGATTTGAATACTAGATACTGGTTACAAGTGTTCTTTGTTGGTTGGGATTCAATTAACCACACATCTCATGAATGGTCGACTTGAGACTGAACAAGACTACACTTCATTTACATTCATACTTATCATCCTTATAGTAATATCTTAGAGTAGTTCCGAGAGGTAAACAAAAAAAAGATAGTAACCCTCAAGTAAAAGGTTACGTATATATATTTTGTTTTATAATGTCGACATATTACAAAATATAATTATAAACGAGTGTTCTGAGTCGCATTTCTTATTATTATTATTTTTTTTTTCATTTTAATGAAAAGTAAATAAAATTTATTTCACTTATAACTTCTGATTTTTTTTATTGTCATTATTGAGTTATTTTTTATTGTAATATTTTCTTTACAATCAGAGGTTAATAATTTTATTAATAAATCCATATAATTAAATTAAAAAAAAAAAAGTTGAAAGTAAAAGATTTCACCGGTGCTAAGGAGAGGATAAAAAACACTCCTGTCTAAAGTAATAAAAAATATTTTACATTTGCTATTTAAAAATTAAATTATTTGTTTAAAAATTAAAGAGATAGAACATTTCATTTAATAGAACGGAATAATATTAATAATGTCTTATAAAAACAAAATTTATAAAAAAAATACGAATAATAAACGTGTAACACGCTTGTAACAAATTATGATATGAAAAATAAATTCTAATTTAATATTATGTTATAGTACAATATGAATAGGACAGGGTAGCTTACACTTTAATATCAACGCATCATTTAATATTTAAATGACTTGAAAATAAGGAAGTGGTATTTAAAAAGTAAAGGTCCGATGTTTAATATAAACGAGATCGTGGATTTAAATGGACTTTTATATTAAAAATCAGTAAAAGATCTTTAATAATTAAAAATAAGTTACTGTGTTGGTTTTATTTTTACGTAAAATATTTGTTTTTAAAACCGAATTAATTAACCAATTTTAATTTTTTGTAAATGGGTAAAAACCCCCAAATTACAAAATAGTTAATTTCATTATATTTTTGGATAGTCTAATGCTTTAGGTAGATTTCATAAGAAAGCTATCTCTAATGTAATGGGTACCATGATTCGACTTCGGAAAATTTCGACATATCTTCGCGTTTCACATACCCCAAACCCCAAAACCACCGTAATCTCAAAAGATTATCATTTTCTTGTGGACACGATAACTGTCGTAATTTTGCGCCAATCACTTTCAAATTTTTCCTTAAAAATAACTTGTCCGAAAATATAGGCTGAGTTCGTTAACGGCCAAAAATCAGACAATGGTAATTAAAATGGGGGGTGGGGGGCTTTTTCGAAAAAACGAAATATCGCTATAACTTTCTTATTAAGTATCGGTTTAATTTGGGCATATGTGGTTTTTACCGGATCTTAACGTTTTCACACCTAAGGAACCCAAAAAACCGGATGGAAATTTTCCGGATGTTAATGTTCGTATGTACGTGTGTACGCGTGTTCTGTGTTAGTCTCTAAATCACCTATATCTCCAGAACTACTGGACCGATTTCGATCAAACGTGGTCAGATTATTTCTATATATGAGGCATTGATGCCATTACATTTTTAACTTAAAAGGTAAAGGGGTTGAGGCCGTAGAATAGTCACCCTTAGTATCTCGAGATTTCGCCTAATTAAGGTCTAAATAAAGAAATATTTCGCCTAAATAAAGAATACTTTTTTAAAGAAAAACTTTTTCCAAAATTGCAAGCCCACTCCAAAAAAATACTATTGTAATCGTCTGCTATTTTGTGACGTCTGCTATGTGTGGTAGAATTAAATAAATGAATAATATTTAAACTGTACAAAAGTAATTCGATCGCCGGGTTGACACGGTACCCGGTGTATTTAAGTCTCGCGGCTACACATCGTACAAGCGAAATTTGTTCGATGTAAGTTGTGAAATTACGTAAGTTCAGTTAGTGCCGACTGTTGCCGCTAGTACCTCCAAAAAATAAGAAAAAAGTTCATATAAACATAGGTCCGAAAACGCTTCGTTAGAGAGTTGTACAGGATGAAAGATTTCGCCCGAGTTTCAGTTCCTTCGGGTAAATTAAGGCTTTCTGAAATTTTGGGAAGGTCAATTTAGGGGCAAATTCAATTGTTTCTTATGGTTTTTGAACTGGGAAATCGAAAAAATAGATCCCAGAACTGTACCTCTCTTAGTTTCTACGATATCCCATGTAAAACTCCAAAAATAGGGTCAAAAAACATATTTTTTTACGTTTGACGTACAATAACGTTGTTAAATTGGCAATAGATCATACATTCTTTAAACACTGTAGAGAATTTAATTACAAGAAGATTGATGAAAATAATGTCAACAGAAAACAAATAAAATGTTAAACATGTTGACTCTTATTAACAACCAAACAGATTAATTTTTAACAGATTGAAGAAACTTTTTCTTTATGTACAGTAGAAAATAACTGGAGGAAGAAAGAAGACTTACTGTTTTTTATGATAATGATAAAATGCTGCTACAAGTAGTATTTCACGTGGTTTAATAACTTTAAAAAATGCCACCGTGGTCAATGCACTTTTCACGCGTTGTACTAGATTTTCTGTTGCCAGTCTAACGGTATCTTTGCGTTCTTTGATTATAGCTGCAGCGTTGAGAATGCGAGCAATCAGTTCATCGCGTGTGTCTACTTTTTTCTTGTAAACCTCATTTTTCAACCATCCCCACAAACAATAATCCAACAGTGTGAGGTCTGGGGATCTCGGCGGTCAATTAACCGGCCCTCCACGTCGTATCCATTGACCAGCAAACTTTTCATCAAGACATTGCCTTACTTCATTAGTGAAATGTGTAGGAGCTCCATCAAGTTGGTAATACATTTCAATTCGTTTCCTAAGGGGAAATTTTTCAGCAATATAATAAATTCATTACGTAAAAGTTTTTACGATAAGAATTCGACGTAATTCTGCAAACACGATTGATCAGCGAAAGGTTATTTAACACATTACCACAATTAACTAACAACAATGAGTAGTATTTAAACAAACTGTGATGAAAAAAATTTGTGTTGTCAACTTGTCATCCGTAGGTCTATAATTATTGTAACTACTAGACACATCTGTTTTCTTTTTTTGTAACATTTTCTTCTAAGTTTTCGTCGGTTTTGTTGTTAATAAAAGTCGACATGTTTAAAATTTTATTTGTTTTCTGTTGACATTATTTACATCAAACTTCTTATAATTAAATTCTCTACAATGTTTAAAAAATGTATGATTTATTGCCAATTTAACAACGTTATTGTACGTCAAACGTAAAAAAAATGTGTTTTTGACCCTATTTTTGGCGTTTTACATGGGATATATTAGAAACTAAGAGAGGTACAGTTCTGGGACCTATTTGTTTTAGATTTCCCAGCTCAAAAACCATAAGAAACAATTGAATTTGCCCCTTAATTGACCTTCTCTGAATTTCAGAAAGCCTTAATTTACCCGGAGGAACTGAAACTCGGGCGAAATCTTTCACTCTGTATAACTCGTTAACGAAGCGTTTTCGGACCTATGTTTATATGAACTTTTTTCTTATTTTTATCCTCTAGAATGAGTTGTCAAAGTATTGGCCTATCCTCCTGAATCACTCTGTATTTAAATAAAATTATAAATATTTTAAATTAAGTTGCGAACGTAAGCCGTGTATCAGAATGAATTGTATTGTCAGTTTTTTTATAAAAAAAAATTATTAACTTCACAATACAAAATATTGTTTGAATTTTTCATTCGTAAAAGCGGCTAATTAATCTTATTAATATTTAAAATTTTTTTTAAAAATTAAACAAATTTTATTTAACTGTGTAATCGCCCATAAGGGATACCGCTGGGAAAGTTTTACAGTCTTTGGATGACTTATTTATTACTAAAAGGAAATAGCTGTTTGGCTTTATCGCTTCATTTTAATAATCGTAATTTAACTATGTATAATTATGAACAGAAATAAATAATTTTTTAAAAATAATTTATTAAATTGTGTAAAAATCTATTTATGAGTCATAGTTAAGAGTAAAAATGAAGAATTATTTACCTGATATCATGTGGCATCGGTAAAGTTGCTCCTCTATCTAATAATATTTTCAAAATCTCATAATTATTCTTATGTGCCGCTAATATTAACGGTGTTATATCAGATGTAAATGTTGTTGTAGTTTTATCAACTTTTTCCCAACTCTGTAAAACAAAAATAAACGAAAAAATAGATTATTAATAAATTGTCATCGTAATTAATTGATAATTCGTAAACGGTATAGAAATTATTTATTTCTTATCTATTTGTTTGTCTAAAACCTGGAAAAAATATTTTAAATCATTTTATTTTTCTTTCAATATGTTAATTATTTTCATCGTATCTGTTCAGTTGATTACTCGATTTTATTTTAGCTTTTCGTTAAGAGTTTTTGATTTCTGATTGTCCTTCCTGTTATAAAGCTGTAATCCCGACTTTCCTTTTCATCTTTCCTTTATAAAATACGTATTTATCAATTTCGATTTCTTTTTCTTTAGACGTTAACTTTAACTTTAAGACTTTGATGCTCTTAAATATTTTAAATTTAATATACGAGATGTGTGAGAAAAGTAATGAGACTGACTTTTTACTTACCAAAGTTTTTATTTTTTTCAAACAACAATATTATTCCCTTCAAAGTAGTTCCCTTAGGCAGCTATACACTGGCGAAGTCGTTGTTCTCGCTGGAAGGCTTCAACTGGTAGGGCTTTTAACCGGTCGGTAACAGTCTTTTGAATGTTCTCCAGAATTCCAAAATGACGTCCTTTTAAGACACGTTTCAATTTCGGGAAAAGGAAAACGTTACTCATATCAGGTGAAGAGGTGGGTTAAGGAACCGTAGGAATGCGTTTTGAGGTCAAAAGTTTCCTGATGGAAATGGCCGTGTGACACTGGGCATTGTCATGATGAAGCATCCACTCGTCTGCAATGTCTGGTTGCGTATATTTCTTTTTACATACTTTTCTGTAATTTACAGTGGTTTAACCGTGTCCTCAAATCTTACAACCGTAGTTAAACTCATTTCCTGACGTCATACAGTGGTGAAATTTTATACAAAGACCTAAGTCGGTGACAGTACGATATTCCATTCTTAAATTCATATATTTCTCTATTTTTTTTATGTATTTATGTATGAATATTTCTATGTATATCGTATAATACAAAGGGAAAATCTTGAGGAGGGCAGATGAATTGATAAGATGTAGCTATCGATACGATTGATTTTGACTGCCGATTCAATATTAGTACATCAGGTGGCTGTTGAAACGGATTTTAATAAAACTAGTGATTATTTACCTTCTAAAATTAATGTACGCAAATCTTATTTACAGAGAGTTCGAAATGTTGCTGTGCAGTGGACTTATGGAAGTCTATTGACGAAAGTTTCGTAATTATTATTTTGAATTTTTATTTCATTATTTTATAGAAGCGGATGTTACAGTAACCGGGATAGTCTACAAAACCTGTTGAAAATGATCTGCAACATAAATACAATACTGCACCCGTTTTAATCTACTTTCAAACATTTTAACCGGCTAATGTACTGCAATATTCGTAGGTATGCCGTTATTGCTGTTTTTAGTTTGTCAATCGTCAATGTGGGGGACTCAGATCGGACGATGGAGCCAACAAACCCCTTGAAATGATTCGTTCACCAAAGATATTTCTTAAAAGTGTCATTGACCTGTGAGCTGTGACGTCATCTTGTTGGAACCGACCGTGGTTGATTTCCATTTATATTAACTGACTAATGAAGTTACTTAAAACAGCACGATAACTATAATTTTTTAATCGTATTTTCAAAAAAGATAGAAGCTACAATCTGCGTTCTGCTCACACCGATCTAGAATCAAATTTTCGCTTTGTTCGTGTAATTCATGGGGTGTTAGTTATCAATTACAGTCGTATTTGAAAATTTATATACTCTCCCATGAAACCATGCGTTATCTGTAAAAAAATGTAATCTTGAGGATACCAAACGAATTTTGGTCAATAAAACGTTTAAATCATTGACAATAATTTAGTCTTCTGGTATGGAATGGATCTGTAAGGTGAAACCTAAAGATCATTCAAGATGATCTTTCAAGAAGTGGAATTCTGGAACACACGTTACTTTGTAGGAAAAAAAGTCTCAGTTCTTTTCTTATAGCTTTATATGCGGTAGCCAGTCCGATATTTTGCTCTTATAACTAACCAACAGGGCTACCAACCTAACGTCGAAAGATTAGAATGCACCACATAATTCTAAAGCATAATGCACAGCTACTTTTCGAATGCAGTATAGTTATAAATAACTGGTATCATTTATAATAATGTAAACTAAATTATTCAGGTTATAATATCGTATAAAATTGCATATAAATTTTTTTTTTGTTTGCTAAAGAATTAAAACAACTAAAAGTTGTTCAACAAGCTTACTTGTCTGTTTAAGTACTTATACGATTAAAGAACAATATATATATATATATATATATATATATATATAAATAATTATTAAAAACTTGTGTTTTTAAAAATTATTTCCATTATAAACATTCTGGTGTAGTCGTAAAAATATAATCATAAAAGTACATAATTTATTTTACCTGCTTTTATTTTGATAAATTGAAAAACGATATTACTACCCAGCAATTATGTAAAATTTAAAACTAAATTTTTTTTTCAATCCTAAATAGTGATAAAATACAAGAAAAAAAGAAATAATAAATATAATCAAAAAAGAGATTGTGACTGTAATAGATAATAATTAAAAAATAATATCTTTATAGAAAAATAAATAAAATATATTATTTTTATGTATTTATTAATGATAGCATCAACAATTAAAGTCGTTAGTGACAGTGTAATATAAATGTACCGGTAATTGTGTAGTCTTGAACAGATTCTGGCCGACCGTTCCTGAGACGTGTGATTAATTGAAACCCAACCACTAAAGAACACCGGTATCCACCACCTACTATTCAAATCCGAATAAAAGCAGATCACTTTTACTAATATTTGAACCTTAGAAATCTCGACTTCGAAATCAGCTGATTTATGACATCGAGTTCAACAGTAGACCAACCCCGTGGATTGAATTTCATTTATTAAAAATTTCATTTTATTTATTTTTTTTTTAAATGTAAAGGCTATTTGAATGAAAAGTTTTACAAATCGAAACCCTTCACTATCGATATAATTGAAGGTGATAATTCAACAAGAAATCGACGACATTGATATCAACGTTTTACGTCAGGTGATTATCGATTGCCAGCCTCCATGGCGCGATTGGTAGCGTCTCGGCCTTTCATATGGAGGTCCCTGGTTCGAATCCCGGTCAATCATGTCATTTTCACGCCCTAAAAAAATTACAATTTCCTTTCATCCTCTGTATCAATATTATCACTCTAACACAAACGAAAATCGCTGCGAAAGGCTCTCACTTCGAACTTATTTTGTAAAAATATGGTAAATATGTAAAATTTTGCTAATATATAAATATACATTTTTTAATTAATTTATATTTTCATTTTATTCATAATATTTTATTTGTTGTAGCTGTGTTTAACTCGTTAAGGTTCAGTTTTAACTTCCTCAATTGTAATTCAATTTTTAGTTATAAAACCGATAATTCAACGATAAAAAAATTATCAAATTCGGTCAAAAAGGATTCCTACACCACTAGAAACATACACTAGCAAAGCTATACATATATTCGGACTTTCCTTTAGATTACCCAAGAAGAATCAAAATTAACATAATTCATTTCCAAGAAAAAATCCGCTTTTGAGAAGTTCTTAAAATTATTTCTTTTTTCTATTGAAAATAAACTTAGCTGCTTCTAAAGTATAGTTTTAGATAATTGAAACATGACTCTTATGTAACATCCTGACTTCCGTAGGAGCATACATCCGCCTTATTATCATCCCATACCAGCGCCTCCGTTCCTAGCGCTGATAGGATTTACTGGAGGTCATCTTTTAGACCCTCTAAACTTGATAAGAGCACAGACATCACTTTGGCCTCTGTAGAAAATGCCAATATTAATTCCTCGGCAGACATTTTCATCAGCGTATTTAATCCTTATGTAACACCTTTTTCTTTGATTCCTGAGATAAGCTCAAAGCTTACGGTTGGGAGTATATGAAATAGTAATTTTTTAGTATATGAAAATCTCCAAGTGTAACCGAGTTCGAACCCGGGATCTTTCGGATGAAAGGCTGACATTATACCACTCTGTCATTCTTTAGGTAAAAGAATTAAACGGATTGTTGTAGAAAATACTTACATGTGTTTTCACGTAAAATTATATATAAATATATACTTACGACTGACATTTGAATAAATAAATATATATATAAATAAAAAAATACTGAAATTTAAAGTAAATAAAAATATTGTAGGAATAAAAAAGATTTTCAGGGTTTAAGTTGTTTTGACATTAAAACATCAAAAATGTATTTATAAAATGATATTTCGCGGGAATGTATGGTAAAGAGGATGGTGTAAATATAATCGGATTACGAAAAATATATAAAATCATTTATGTTCAATTTTCTTGGCACTGGATTGATGCTTAATATAGAATCTTTAAAAAAAAAAAAACCAAATGATTTAAGGAATAAAAGTATATAAATATACCTGCTAATATTGTATTATCATAATATCGATGTATAAGAAACTACTAAATATAATTTGGTTAATATTATACTGAAAAAATAAATTAATTAATTTCAATTGATTTTGTTAATTAAGAAAAAAGGTATATAATAAGTTTTAAATAAAAGTTGGATAGATAAAGACATTATGACGTTCGGAAATATTTAATTATTCAAGATCAGCTGTTGAACTCTCCCGGCTTCAATCTGATTCTGTTTGCTGTGCTACCATCCCTCATCATTATATATTATCTTTCAGACAAAATAATATGTATAAAAAAGAAAAAAGGTCTGATGTGGACACCACATGACTTCCTTTTACACCTATTAAATTACATATACACATTTTTAAAAGTACATAAAATTTTATTATTTCATATATTATATTAATATATGAAATTTTGTATTATATTAATAATTTCTGATATTTTTTTTTTAATTGTTATTATTGAATTATTAATTATCGTAAACACATTTCTACAATCAGAGGTTAATAATTATTAATAAATCAATATATTTAAATTAATAAAAAGAAGTGAGGTCTGATCCAAATCGATGTGCCTTCCCCTTGTAAGATCCAAATATTTCATTAATTAAAGTTTTATTTGGCTATAACTATGGAACCAATGAAAATAAATACACTTATGTTATATCGTTGAAAAGTTCTCAAAGAAGAGCTCATTACTCAGTTAAGAAAAGTCCAAAAACCGAACTTTTTTTTGGATTTTGGGCTTTTTTTGGACACTTTTGGTTCATTCGATTGCAATCAAAAGGGGAGCTGCACAACTGGATGTTACAACAGTCCTAAATCCAATATCCCACAGCTAATCGTTTTTGAGTTATGCAAGATATATTTTTTTTCTACATCCCCGAGCCGGACATCCAATTAAGTATACTGGATTCGGGGGGCCTGTAATCTCCAACGGAAGAAACCAGGCCCGGCTATGCCGTTCCCAGCCCCCCCGCCGGAGACGGGGTCTCGGTCTTATCTTTTGCCAGCCTCAAACCGACGGCGCAGGAACCGAAGCCGCCAAAGCGTATCCGGGAACCCACACCGCCGGCCGGGTCTCGGTCTTTTCATTAATCCAGACCTAACGGACCCCAGGAGTCCCTGCTCCATCACGGGAACCCACACATCAGGGCATGTGAGCCCTTAGGAACGGGCTGTCCGCTTAGCCCTGCTATAAACTAAAACCCTCAGTATCCCAGTCGTCTTGCATCATCTTCTTTTATTCTGAGGACTGCTCTTGCAAATATTGCAAAATTATGCCAATTTCCGGACATAGCCAAGAGCCACTCTGAGAGCTGCTCCGGTCGGGTATGCATCAGTCCTGCATTTATACTATGTTCTTCCCATCGTCTGCACACGAAAATGGTGTGTTCGACATCGTCAACCGCATATGCGAGATACATACGTACATATAGACGTCACGCCAGAACTAGTCAAAATCGATTCAAGGATGGTCAAAATGTATATTTACGTTGAAATCTGAAAACCGAAATTTTTCGCGATCACAATACTTCCTTTATTTCGTACAAGGTAGTAATAATAACCGTTTAAAAAAATTGATTTCTAATAAATATTAAAAAACAATCTTTTAAAATGAAATATTTATGAACAGAGTTATTCACGAAGACCTGTATTTCAAGACCGTTATTTGTAAAAATAAAGGAAAACGTTCGTATAAACATAAGTTAGTTAGCTAATTTCGGCTGGTGAAAGATTTCGCCCTGATTTTTGTAAAATTAAGCCAGATTAACTACAATTATTAGGATTTGAACCTGAGAACTTCGACTTCAAAATCAGCTGATTTACTACAACTTGTTTACCGCTAGATTAACCCGGCGGGTTTCGAATCTAGTACCTGTCTACCGAATTTGAAGAAAACCGGTCAACGGGTTCCAAAGTTATAAAATCGCAGGTCAACATACATACATACGCATAAACGTCCGTCTGAAAAAAAAATTTTTTTGGAGTTGGGAGCACTGAAATAAATTTTTTTTGCAGATAATTTACAGTTAATTTAAATATATTTGTTTAACTTTTATTTACGTCTCTTTAAAGTAAAAAACTTATAAAACGACAAAATTTTAGATTATTTTATTCACTGATATACAGGTGATTCAAAGTAACGGGAAATTTTGAAAGTTGTATTGGTACCGTGGGCGATTGGTACCACTTGATAAGTGGCGCCAGCCTCTCTAACCTAACCTGCCATTTAGTTGTCATGGATCCTTGGAGCGGTGTGCAACGTGCATTTGCTATGAAAGCGTTTTACAAAAACAATGATAGTGTGGAGGGAGCGTGTAGTGAATTTCGCCGTCATTTTAATCTGGGACGGCACGACCGTGTTCCATCAGCACATGCAATTAAAACACGGATATTTAATTTTGAGGAAACCGGTTCGGCAATGAAAAAGAAATCTCCAGGCCGTGAGCGAACCGTCCGTACACCACAGAATGTTCAAGCTTTACAAGATGCTGTCACACTAAGTCCACATCGGTCAATCCGTCGTCTCTCAACATCTTTACAATCGCATAGTTCAAGTGTTCGAAGAATGTTAGTGAAGGACTTGCAATACCATCCATACAAGTTGCAGATTGTCCAGGAACTGAAACCGAGCGATGCAGTTGTGCGAGCACAATTCTGTTATGTAATGCTTCTGAAGATAAATGATAACGATAAATGATAACATTCATAAATGATGAATGTTCACGAACTGTGGGTGTCAGACGAAGCGCATTTCCACCTCAGTGGATTACATTCTCAGTTCGACTATTCCTGAGATGTGTGGTTAATTGAAAGCCAACCACCAAAGAACACCGGTATCCACGATCTAGTATTCAAATCCGTGTAAAAATAACTGGCTTTACTAGGACTTGAACGCTGTGATTCTTGACTTCCATATCAGCTGATTTGGGAAGACGCGTTAACCAGTAGTCCAACCCGATGGGTGCCCAACGAACCCGTAGACTGCCAACCTAACGCTGAAAAAATAGAATTCACCTCGTAATTCGAAAGCATACTGCACAGCAACTTTCTGAACGCTGTTTATGACAAGAGGTTACTAACATGAAAATTAAAGATTAGACATATAAATCGGTAATAAAACCGGAAGCTCAAATAGGCAGCTGAAACCTTAACGATAAGTAATAAAAGAAATAGGAATTAATTCTTTCTTTTATTAATTAATTATGAATTAATTAAGACAAAATCATTTTTTTTTTTAGTCATATCTTTAAAATGAACAATAATACAAAAATAAAACAAATATTTGAATTCTTCAAAAATAGATAAACTCTGAACAAATGATTAAAAAAAAGTTTTGAATGAATTAAGTATTACAAATTAAATGATTGAAAATATAACCTATTTTAGAGTAACACTAAACGTTAAAAACTCTAAGGTTCCAA
Organism: Lycorma delicatula; assembly: GCF_047948215.1. Taxonomy (NCBI): domain Eukaryota; kingdom Metazoa; phylum Arthropoda; class Insecta; order Hemiptera; family Fulgoridae; genus Lycorma; species Lycorma delicatula. Next base: position 45,241,892 of record NC_134465.1, read on the forward strand.
GAAAAAAAATCCAAAATAGGGGTAGAAGAAGGGAAGAAAGCACAACCACATAAAATATTATTAATCCAACATATTCCGTAGAGGGTAATTCGAAATATATATGTAAAAGTATAAACTTTAGTACTTAGTCGTTCTACTTCATGAGTAACGACAGATTATAATTTTTATTTTAAATAACAAAAATTAAGTAAAATGCAGTAAAGTTTTCTTAATTAACCTAACTATATTTTAGTAATTTAAAATATAAAATTATATAGTACGTACACTAACTGTAGAATATAAGATTGTTATTTAAAACGGGTCTAATATTATATAATATCAGATATAATATAATTTATAACAAGTTTTAATCTGATTACACATAATTTTACCACAGTATTTCCTTTTAGGAAATACAGGATTTCACTATCAGATTAAAATACTAACGGAAATAGCTTATTTTATATCGACTTATTTTGGTTCATTTTAGAATTTTGAGTTATAAATAAACATAATGCGTTATTTTAAAAATGTACCCAAAAAGATTAAAGAATAATTGTATTCTATTGATGTAACATACCCCTGTAATTTTATAATTAAATGTATATTTATATTTTATAAAAAAATGGATAATTATTAAATGATGCCTTTTTGTAAATGACTTTTTGGGTCAGCATCATGTTAGATCTAGGATAGTAACGTCGTTTTTGAACACGTATCGAATTTTAATTATCTTTGCTGTGACGTGTCCAATTTATAGGATAATTATGTTAACAAATTATTTAAATTTGGATCTATATACTGTATTATATATAAAATGTTAAAAAATAAAACTTTGGGAGAAAGGAGAATAAAATTTTATAAGACAATGGCCATATACTTATTTAAAATGACGGAAGTGAAGCGTGGGTCGCAACGGTGCGGGAAGGATCTTTAATACAGGCTGTAGAAATGAGGTTTTTGAGAGCGAAGGCTGGTTGGAGATCGACAGAGAAATGAGGATATAAGGCGAGAATTACAAGCGACCTCATTCATTACTTGATAAAAATTATACAGGTCTAAGTGGTGGAAACATGTGGAAAGAATGTCGGAGGAGTGACTACCAGTCAGACTAAAAAATCACGGACCGTATAGTAGAAGAGATAGAGGTAGACCACCAATTACGTAGACGGATGTCGAAACAGGCTTTTAAATTTAACCGTGTTTGGGAAAAGAAGAAAAACATAAAGAAAATTGTGTGAGTGGAAAGTCACGTGCTTCTATGTAATTGGTACTTCTATGCAATATATATGGCATTGTAAAAAGGAAATCTAACCACCGGGTTGTCTAGCGGTGAACTCGTCATCGTTAAACAGCTGATTTCGAAGTCGAGAGTTGTAAACTTCACATTCTATTAAAGGCAGTTTTATACGGATTTTAATAATAGATCATGGATATCGGTGTTCTTTGGTAGTTGGGCTTCAATTAACGTCACATCTCATGGATGATCGAACTGAGACTGTACTTAGACAGTCCTCATATTCTTATTCATCCTTTTATCCATTCAAAGAACACCGGTTGTTCTCTGGTGTTCAGGTTTCAATTAACCAAATATATCAGGAATGGTCGACTTGATATTGTACAAGACTACACTTCATTTACTTTTAATATACATCATCCTCTGAAGTAATACCTTACGGTGGTTCCGGAGGCTAAACAGAAAATGAGAGAGAGTGTAAGGAATAGATGAAATAGATGAAGAAAGAAGCATTTGGAAAAAAAATAGTTAAAAGAAGAGACAGACTTATAGGCCACATACTAAGACATCCTGGAATAGTCGCTTTAATTTTGGAAGGACAGGTAGAAGGGAAAAATTGTGTAGGCAGGCCACGTTTGGAATATGTAAAACAAATTGTTAGGGATGTCGGATGTAGAGGGTGATGTAGGGGGTATACTGAAATGAAACGACTAGCACTAGATAGGGAATCTTGGAGAGCTGCATCAAACCAGTCAAATGACTGAAGACAAAAATAAAAAAAAAATCTACTATATTGAATATTAAGTCCACTTGTATTCATCGTTGACTAATTTCTAGTTCCTGTTATTGTTAATTCTTCATTATCTTAAAAATTTACGGATAAAGTACTCGATGAAAAGAACAATCTACTTGTACGATATCTGAACAGATTTCTAGCAATACTTTCTTCCTTGTATATGTTCCTTTTTTATTGATTATCATACTTTCTTTATTGCAGCATAGCTCTTTAGCTATGATACCAGGAAGTATTCACTCACAGTGTTTTGCCATTAGGGCAGGTCCTGTCACGGCTGCTGTTCTCCACCTTTCTTTCTTTTTCTTTTTCCTGTTTAGCCTCCGGTAATTACCTTTAGATAATACTTCAGAGGATGATATGTATGAGTGTAAATGAAGTGTAGTCTTGTACAATTTCAGTTCGACCATTCCTGAGATGTATGGTTAATTGAAACCCAACCACCAAAGAACACCGGTATCCACGATCTAGTATTCAAATTCCTGTAAAAATAACTGACTTTACTAGGACTTGAACGCTGGAACTTTCGACTTCCAAATCAGCTGGATTTGGCAAGATGCGATCACCACTAAACCAACCCGGTGGTTACAACTATACTATCTCCAATAAATCTAAGGTACCTCCACCATTTTCTCTCTCGTATGTCTGGCGTGCCTACTGTGATTCCTACTCGTCTTGCTTCAAGGCATTACATATTTCGTAACGCTCTCAAACTGTGTTACTCTTGCTGTAGAAGTTTCACTTCAAAAAAAAAAAAAAAATAGATTAAAAAACGAAAATTTAAAAATATTACCCCTTTACTAAGAAATTTATATGCATCCGTATAATTATCGGGTTGAATCGCGTTGGTTAGTAAAGCTTGAAAGATAAAAGTTTTATCAAATCAGTGAATTGCTGTAAGTATATGATTATCACTATATGGCTACCATCTACAACTGTAGAGATTATCCGATAAAACAGCTTTGATTTGCGCATGCGCTGCGTTTGGAGAAGAATTTGTTGTCCTACACATAATTAAAAATTTCATGCAACATGTTCTGTTTGCTTTATACTGGTTGAGGACAACTTAAATATTTATATTTACTTGTTAACAATCATTTAACACTGCTTAATAACATTAGTCTACACCAGTGATTCCGAAACTGTGCACTTCGGCGCCCCGAAACTGTGCACTTCGGCTTCTTCACAGGGGCGCCGCGAAATATTGTAAAATCTTCATTAATTAATTGAATCAAGATATTTATAACTATTAATTTAATGGTAATGAAGTTAAATAATAATGAAGGTAAACGAGTTTTATTTATTTGTATCTCTTACTTGCGAGTAGTCATACTTTTACTTAGGGTAGGGCGCCATGGAAAAATTTTAATTGAAAAAGGGTGCCGCGACTCGGAAAAGTTTGGGAACCATTAATGTACATGATTTTCGGAACAGATACATTAGTTAAAAGGTTTTAAAATATCTAAAATATTTTTTAATTTATTATATTTTATAATATATTCAAAAATTTATTTCCAAGTATTATTAACTTATAAATTTTCCTTAAAAGATTCTTGATTGTTGGGTTTGCGGGTAATCGATAGATTATTATTAAAATTCATGGTTTTATTGTTTTATTATTATTAATATATAAAAGAGTACTGGGTTAATCCCATCCCATTGTTGTTTATTAATTTGTTTTTATTTTAAAAGCTTTTTACCTTTTTTTTATAGTTAAAAAAATATTGGTTATAATACTTTTTAGTATATTAACTTAAAAAAAAAAAAAAAAAAAAAATATGCATTAAAATAAAAGCTTTATGTTTGTTTAATGTATTGAATTGTTTAATAAAATATTATATAATATTGATTTTGTTTCCTTACTGAGTTGACCGAGCGTTACTTTGTTATGTATTACTGTACCGTAACGAAAAGAGACGTACATTAACTTGTACTATTACAAGCCACTATACGTTATAGGCTTTAATATAGCATAAAGAATGTAAAATATCTTGAGTATAAGCTGTATCAATTAATTAAGAGTTCTTTTTATGGATGTAATGATGTTTATTATATATTCAGTCTCTCCGATGAAAAAGAGACTAGGTGTCTTTTTAGAACTAAATATCACTTTCAGTTAGGATGAATCAGGGATATTGATGTACGATCAGTATATTTTTATTAGGTTCGGTAAAATTGGAAACGGGAAATCAGTTAACTTTTCTTAATAAGCCTGGCACGGGATGTTTATTATTCGTTGAATATTTATACGAGGGTCGTCCAGAAAGTAAGAACCGTTTTTTTTTTGTTTTTTTTTTAAGCCCGCAAAGGACCACTTTAGTCAGAATAATTCAAGTCTTTTTTGCCGATATTTTGGCCTTTAAGTTCTTAGCTTTTACTTTCTCCCAATATTTAGTCATTCTTAATGATTTTGCTTTACGATCCTCTTCTGAATAAACCCTTTTTGTATAATTAAAAGTTCTTACTTTAAATTTGGTATTCGGATCTTTGATAACAAATTTTTATTTTTCGAATTTATTAAGTAAATCTTCGTAATTGCATGTCTTCTTTAATTTCTTTGATCCGTAATGGAGGGTTTTTTAAAGACCAAAATTGATTGATAATTCTCTTAGTAATCCTATCCTGCGGTAATCTTAACAAGTGTGTACAGAAAGAAATTCACTTCTTTTTCATAGTATCAATTAAGGATTCCAAGTTTTCGTACAGAAATTTATTAGGCGATAATCTGTTGTACTGATTTTCGTGTTTATATTTTTTGTTTATGCAGGTTCTAAGAATCCTGCGTTCAACTTCAAAGCAAAGGTTCAGTCCTATTTCTCTGATTTAATCTAAATAAAGTCTCGCTCGCGTAAGTAATTACTGGTTTAACCACAGTTTTGTAATGTCTAATTTTAGTGTTAATCAAGAGCGATTTTTTGTCCTAAGTATCTTTGGTTACTTGTAGCACTTTAAATAATTTATTAAGTCTTCCGGTTCAATTTCATTTTTCGTTACAATTACAAGTAATGATCTGTCCAAGATATTAAAATTTTTCTACAAGTTCTACTTTGTTTCCATTAATATTCACAGAATTAATAACTAAAGGAGCTATAGCCATCATTTTAGTCTTTTCGTAAGAAATTTTAAGTCCAATTTTATTCGCAAGTTCTTCTATACTTGTTATTTGTATTCTGGCTTCTGCGATACTGTTAGTTAATAAAGCTAAGTCGTCGGCAAATCCTAGGCGATTTAAATTTAAGCTATCTCTTTTGTATCTTATGTGAATATTTTTTGGATTAATTTTAAACCGTTCGCGCATCAGAAATTCTAGTGCACAATTAAGTAATAAAGGCGAAAGTCCGTCGCCTTGTCTCAGTCCGGATTTTATGTTAAAAGGCTCGGAAAATTCACCACGAAACTTCACTTTAGATTTTGTATTTGTCAATGTTAAACCGATCATATTTACCAATTTAGGATCCAATCCGAGATTTCTCAGAATTTTTAACATCGAAGGCCTATGTATGCAATCGTACGCTTTTTTTGAAATCAATAAAATAAATAATCATCTGTTTTTGCTTTCTATTATAACAAATGTATTGTATCTATTTTAACACTAATATATGCATCATAATCAACATTTTTTAAACTAATCTTTCCACATCGTAACTTCTTAAGTTCAAGCATCTTTTAAATCGAGGCACTAGTGTTTGTATGCCATCGTCAAAGACGTCTGCCGTCAGTCCGTTAAGCTACTCACGAACAGCTGTGTTGACGTCGTCATCACTTTCACGTAACTAAGACCGTGAAAATTCAGGAAAATTTCTCTCAGATAGTCTTAACATGAAACACCGGTTTTATTTAAGCGTCTGTCGATCTGCTCTTTCAGCTAATGAGAATAGGGAGACCTTAGCGTTGCTCGTCACGAACAGTTAGATATTCTTCATGCCGTAAATAAACGACATAATTTCCTTCAGTTTCATTATATTCTCATAAATACGACAGTAATTTTATGATAAATTTCTACGGAATGCATTTCTGCATTCAAAAACGTATGACCGATTCGTACTTAACCTTCTCGACAGAATTTTCATTTTACTTTCCCGTCTAGATAGCGCTATAGCTGTAGAAGGGAAAGTATTGTAATCGGTCCAATTTGGGCATATGCGATTTTCACAGGCTCTTCGACATTTTGACACACGTAAGGGTCCCAAAAAACCGGGCGGAAATTATCCGGATGTTAATTTATATCTGTTCGGTATCGGCTTCTAAATTACCTTACATCTCCAGAACTACTCGACCGATTTTGACCAAATTTGGTCAGATTACTTCTATTTATGGAGCACCACTGCCATTACATTTTCAACATAAAATGACAAGTAGATGAGGCTGTAGAGTAAGACATACTGAGGGTAACCTTACTAATATGACCTAATTAAAGTCATATTTTTCTTAGACGCATTTGTAGACGTTTAAAATGTAACGATATTTGCAAACAAAAAGTTTTTTTGCAAAATTGCAACCCCACCCAAAAAAACAAAAAAAAAACGCTCTGAATTTTTATGGGCATCGACTGCTAAGGTCATTAGCCCTCGTCACATTCTTTAAAAGAAATTATTATCTCCATCAGGATCGTCATATGTAAGGGTGTAAAGGGCCCTTACATTTTATTTAAAAACACAAACTTCACAATATACATTAAGACATAAAAGACAAGGACAATCACAAACACTTACGGGGTGTAAAGGGCCCCGATATTAAAATTTGATATAAGGTTCTCAAAAGACCATGAAATTAAAATTTCAACTTATCAATACCATTTCTTTCTTTATATATATATATATATAAAACTACCGCTTAGAGATTCTTTTATCAGAGCTTTAAACTTTCATTTTATAGACTTTTAAGAAATCCACTGGCGTGTAAAAATACAACTATATTTTCTTCATTTCCATTATCCAGATCAGCACTAATATTATTTTTAAGACGGAACCTCTTTCCGAGGTCCTCATATATGGTACACTCTTCTATTAGATGCTTGATTGTCAGTGTTTTATTACAAACACCGCACATTGGTCTCACTTCGCCGGTTAACAAATATAAATTTGTTAATCGCGTATGACCGATTCTAAGTCTGGTCACCGCTACTTGTTCACGGCGAGTCAACTTATAGTCGCTTTTCCATTTATAAGGAGAAGTTTTTACTGAGTTTAATTTTGTATTTAAACTCCTCCATTCAGCGTTCCACTTGTTTTTTACTATGTTTGTTAGACGGTTTTTAACATCTGCCACTCTTACAGGAAATGCATCCAAATCATCGCAGACTGTTGCCTTTCTGGCAGCTTCGTCTGCGATTTCATTACCTGTAATACCAGCATGCCCCGGAGTCCATACAAATACGCATCGCTGTCCTCGTTGATTTAGAACGTATAAAATGGACAGGATGTTTGCAATTAGGACATCCTTAATGTTATTGTTCCGAATTGCGACAAGTGCACTTAAAGAATCGGAACATATTAGCACTCTCTCTTCGCAATAGTGTTCAGTATACCGAAGAGCTTGCTGAATTGCAGTGAGTTCTGCCGTGTAGACACTGGCCACATCTGGCAGTTTCCAAAAGTGGGCTTCTCCATTTACATATATCGAGCATCCAACACCATGTTCGGTTTTAGAACCGTTAGTATAAATTCTAATATGTTCTTCGTATCTACTGACGGTTGCCAAAAATTCCTCCTGGATGATCACTGCTGGTTTCTTTTTTATTTCTCCTTGAGAGAGATCCAACCTTGTATTTACCGCTGGCAAGAGCCATGGCGGTATTTCTCTAGTAGAAATTGCCAATGTATCTGGAATGGCAATTTCGTATTTACTTCTTAATTCGTGGTACCTAATTCCGGCTGGTCTGGAATAGGTAGCACGACGTTCGTATAATGCAGCCATACTGTGTTAATAGTAATCCCTGTCACTACAAGTAGCGCTAATGTTGCAGTCCGCCATCTTGGAATTTACCTTTTTTTTTGAACGGGAGAAATTCTCTTTTCTCTCGTCGTTTCGGACCGGGAATTTGAAATTCCACAGGGTAGCCGACCAAATTATTTTTTACACTTTTAATATTAATTTTTTTTTTGTTTGTTTAATTTTGATAATATTTAAAAGGTTGGAAGCACTGACGTATATCTGTTGTTGTCTGCTGTGATGTGATGAGATTTAGAATTAAATAAATGAAGAATATTTTTCATTTATTATTTTTTATTTTATTTTAATTTAACTTCCGGATCCACCGTTAGGCATTCTTCAGAGGATGAAGCTGAATGATTTGTAGGCGTGTGTGAAAATGCCGTGCCTGACCGGGATTCGAACCCGGGATCTCCGGATTAAAAGCCGAGACGCTACCACTCGCGCCACGGAGGCCGGCAAATGAAGAATATTTGAAGTGTAAAAATATAACGCGGTCTGGCCGGGTCTCGAACTCGATTCCCCGTACTATTCGGTCCTTAAAATAAGAAATATAAAGCGTTTTAATAATCGAAATAATAAAAATTAAATCGTTGATAGATTATTTTTTCTATTATTATAATTTAGATAAAATAAAAATACTTTAATATTAATGAAAAAAAATTGTATCATGTTATGTTCATCACATTAAAAACAATTGAAGGGAAGTTTGAGTAAGGATGAAATATCAGGATGTGACTGTCATCCACTTCTTTTTTTTTTAAAAAAAAGATTATCTCCTACTCATTTATATTACGGTAATACATTATAAAATTATTTCAATTTATTTTTATGTTTCCTTATAAATTAAACGTATATTTTTTACTTTTTTTTAATTCTATTTTATTAGTCAGCTTATTTTAATGTTTTCAACAACTTTTTTGTATTTAAATTTTGAAACTTCTCTTTCAAGTTTGCTAAATTAAGTAGATTAAAGTTGTTAGTAACTTTTAATCTTTTTATTTTTATTTTTTTGTTTCTCTCTCTCATCTTCTTTAAAATGTTTACGTTGTTCTTTATAATTGTACATTAATTTACCGGTTTCATTATATACTATAGTTTTTTAAACAGAATATCCATAATATTATTTCATTAAATTTTCTGTAATCGCTAATCTGATGTGAAATTTTAAAAAGATTATATCTATAACTACATTTCTTTCGCTAAATCCACTGTTTGGTGATTAGTATGGTTTAAATCAAGAGTGTGTTATTATTTTATATGTAATATCTTTCTTTTAGAAATTGTTTTTTTTTACCATCCCTTACTAAATAATCATGTATAAATCGTTATACTTTCCTGACGTATTGGTCTTGCATACTCTAAAAATGAAAAAAATGGATGAAAAAGGTTGGCTAAAATTTCTTTTTTTTGTTAAAATTAAAATTTCTTTTTAATAATTAATAATTATTAATAAAAGTTTAAATAAACCAAAATAAGTTTTAAAAATAGAAAAAAAAATGTTTAAACTTTGATCGGCTCCCACACGTCCAATATTGACCCTCCCACAGTATTTTTTGGGCCCTATTTGCACTACTGCTATGCTTAGAAAGACAAAAAAATTTCGGTTAAAAAATTTCGAGTAAATAAAAAGGTACTTTGATGTTTTTATGGAAGGGGAGAATTTGGAAGAATGTTTTAGATGGTAAGATAATTATGCACTAAGCATAATATAAAGTGGGGTTATGTTTGCGAAATTAAAAAAAACTTGAACATAGAGAAAGTATTTACTCCACCCCTTGGACATATTGATCCCAAACTTTTACAAATTGCCCTATTCTCTGTGCCAAATTTCATCAAAATCGGTTTATCCAGTTGAAAGTTAAAAAAAAACTTCAAACATACCAACACACTACATTAATCTCCACTTTTTTTTGAGGGGGATCCCTGGGTCATGAAACGTTGAGAAATTAAAAAAAAGTAATTTTCAATTTTTGATCTATAATTATAATTTCCCTTTTGCAGCATAGATTTAGAGTCTAGATCTATGATGCCAGGAAAGTAACAGAGATATTATTTTTGAAAAATAAAATTAAACTTTAAAGAATAATGGAATTTTTATGAGTTTTTGTTTTTAAATATTATATTATTAAAATTGGACAATGTGTTGTTTAGTCACTAAAATTAGAATTAATAGATTTTATTTCTAGTTTCAGTAGGTATGTTTTTTCCCAATAAATCAACTTACATCTACATATACAAAAATGAATCTTTGTCTCTCTGTATGTCTCTTATGCCTTCCTAAACCGTTCATCCGATAGCGTTGAAACTTTGAGGAATGGTTGGACGCATGCCAGCATGTTGGGGCATGCTGAATTAGTTTGGACCCGCTTTGTGGCGCTGGCGTCGAGTTCGAAAAATTATATTTATGATCCGATTTGTCTCATATTCAGAATACAAGGAAAGAATTATCTCTGCATAATATGAACCCGCTAGATAGCGCTGGGGTTGAGATATTTAGAAAAATTATATTTATGGACCGATTTGGTTCATATTCAGAATATGAATATTAGTTACGTGAAAAGAAATATTTTGTCGAGACATTTACGAAACAAACAAACAAATATACAAACAGCCTTTTTTATTATATATATATATATATATATATATATATATATATATATATATATAAAAGGCATCCCCTTAATACCAAAAAACTAATGGACCGATTTACGCGCGGGCAAAGGGAAAAAGGAAAAAAGGAAACTGGGAGACAGTTGAGGGAGAAGTTGGAAAGGGAAAAGAAGAATAAGTGAAAGGTAAAATTTGTGAAGTTCAGTTTTTTAATTTTTTTATCAAATTTTCAATTGTGTTCATTTAAACTCTCTCTCCCCCACTCACTCTCTCTCTCTCTCTCTCTCTCTCTCTCTCTCTCTCTCACTCTATATATATATATATAAAAGGCATGTTCGTCTGTGTGTCCGCTAAAGACCAAAAAACTAATGGACCGATTTACGCGCGGGCAAAAGGGAAAAGGGGAAAATTGAAAACGAGGAAAAGGGAAAAAGAGAAAAGGGGAAAACGGGAAAGGATAAAAAGGAAAGTGGGAGAGGAGTGAGGGAGAAGGGTGAAAGGGAAAAGTTGGAAAGGGAAAAGGGGAAAGAGAATAAGCGAAAGGTAAAATTTGTGAAGTTTAGTTTTTTAATTTTTTATCAACTTTTCAGTTGTGTTCATTTAAACTCTCTCTCTCTCACTCTCTCTCTCTCTCTCTCTCTCTCTCTCTATATATATATATATATATATATATAGTAGTAGTGAAGCATTTCCGGGTCTGCTAGTTAATAATTATTTCTCTCACGATACAAATTTTTTCAAGTTAAAAAAAAACATTAATTAAAGTTTTACATTTTTTATTATACGTTGCTTTGTGATTTCAATGAGAAAAATTATTTAAAGGTAACAAATTTTTTGTACTTGCGATAGGACATTAATATTTATTACACTCGATGATAAATTCGCAGTGAAGCTGAAAAGGTAGCGATTTTGGTTACCGAAAGCTTCTCTGTCGACTACTGTTTTGGAGGAAAATTAAATGCAACATCAAAATATGTAAGTATTCAAGTAAAGAATTATGTTAAAAAAATTATTCTCTGTTTCCGTAAAATTTTGAGATACAGAACCCTTAACGTCAATACCTCTCTTCCACGTTACCTGGTTGCGACCATAATTGAATAGCATTCATTAATGGATTACAGAAATCATCACGCCAAATTTTATCCTACTCGGTCCAGAAAGTCTGCAGATATTAAGAAAAAATAGGCCGACCTACATACATTCTTTAATGCTAAAATTATGTCTTTTGATTTGATATGAATCATGAAACGTGAAGGCGGGTAAAAACTCGGACGTGCAATATTTAATCCGATTACTACACTTTCCCGTACACCGTAGATAGTATAACTATGTATCCGAGAAAACAAAAATCAGTATCATTACTTAACATTAAAAAAAAATATTATAGCTTTTATGTTTTATTTTAGAGAAAGAAAAGAGGTCCTTAAAAAAGTGTTACTTTTTTTTTAAGTTTTATTTTTTAGTACAGGCAATTTGTCATCAAAATAGGCTGTATTTGAAAATCCTTACATACCGATTGATCTTTTGCCCATGCGTTTCAAAAATCTATGGGAGGGGGATGTTAAAAATCTGGAGTTAAGCTTCCCTCGTCACCCCTAAATATGGAAAATACATCAATCGGTAGGTAAGGATTTTCAAATAAAAATACAAATTGACTGTTCTTTATTATTTGTTTTTCTTATGTTTTTATTTTTTATTTATAAGTTTAATAAACTGTTATATATCTGAACATTGGTGAACACTGTTTACTTTTCAGTTGTTTTTTTTTTTTTTTTTTTTTTGTTAATATTCGATTGATTTCTTTGAATTTTAAAATTCTTTTTAATAAACTTGGATCAAAATGATATTCCGAATGATTTTTTTATCGGTATTTTATATACTTACATGCGGTTCACCTTCTTTATGTATAATTTCTTCGTGTTCCAATAACAATTCGACGGCTTCAATAAATTCAGCATTGATCGCATGCAGTAAAGCATCTTTTGTTTCTAATCCCATTATTACCAAAAGTTCAACCATTTCTAGGTTCTCTCCATCGATTGCTAAATTTAGCGCACCGCGTCCTAGACTATCTACACAATTAATGTTGATGTCGTGACGCCGGTGTGCCCTTTGCAAAAACCTGTAACGAAAAAAGTTATTAATGAAAATAAAATATTTAATCTATTTTTTTCGTGACAATAATGTTACGAATCTTATATATAATCTTATCAGTGCGCCTATCGAAATGGAAATGTATATACAGGATGATTCAGGAGGATAGGACAGTACTTTGACAACTCATTCTAGATTCTAAATTCTCTACAGTTTATCTTTAAAAAAATGTATGATTTATTGCCAATTTAACAACGTTATTGTACGTCAAATGTAAAAATTAAATGTAAATTGAAAAAAAAAATTAAAAAATAAACTTTAATAATGGATGAAGTAATAAAAGGCGTTTTTGAAAAGGCGTGAGTTGGGCAGTTGAAGGGATGGTGGAGGATGCAAAAATAAAATATGTATATATTTCGCAGAATAAACGGCAGTCGCATAACATTATGGAGAGTCGAGAAATTTTTACTTAATTTTTCAGGAAAAGTCTGGAAAAACGAATCTTAAAATTCGGTTGGAAACTTGATTATATAGTACAAACTATCATGCGGATTAAGGGAAATATAATTATAATTATTTTCATCGCCATTATAACTTAAAACTAAAACATTTTATTGTTTTGGATCGATGTAAATATACGAAATCGATTAAATATAGAACAAAGTTAATTAATCGATCAAGAAAAAGGCAACATAAAAGGAAATTACATTTTTAATATTTTCGTCTATTTGTCAATCCTTTTTTTTTATGAATAATTATTTATTTCTTAACTTTTAACATTTTTACTTTTTTTTTTTTTTTTTAACTGAATTTTTACGGGCATCGACTGCTAAGGTCATTAGCCCTCGTCACATTCTTTAAAAGAAATTATTATCTCCATCAGGATCGTCATATGTAAGGGTGTAAAGGGCCCTTACATTTTATTTAAAAACACAAACTTCACAATAAACATTAAAACATGAAAGACAAGGACAATCACAAACACTTACGGGGTGTAAAGGGCCCCAATATTAAAATTTGAGATAGGTTCTCAAAAGACCATGAAAATAAAATTAAAATTAATCTTATCAATACCATATCTTTCTTTCTTTCTTCTACGTAGTCTCATTTATAGTTTGTTTAAGCACCCTCGGGGCGACCAGAACCGCCGTTGAGCAGTATATCAGTCGTGCCAGGGTGCCGTGGCAGTTGAATCCTTCTTATATCAGGCCATACGCATGCACGGCGTACACCCATAGCCTCGCGCCCTCAATCCACCCTTGAGGGTTCCCCATGTCATCATCGGACACACCCCGACTCACTGCTCTTGAATGCAGGTGAGCCAAAATGGCCTAGGCAAGAGGGCTACCTCCCGTCACTATACGTGCCACGCTTCGAGACTCCCTTATATGTATTTATAAAACTACCGCTTAGAGTATCTTTTACCACAGCTTTAAATTTCCATTTTATAGACTTTTAAGAAGTCCACTGGCGTGTAAAAATGCAACTATTTATATTTTCTTCATTTCCATTATCCAGATCAGCACTAATATTATTTGTAAGACGGAACCTCTTTCTGAGGTCCTCATATATGGTACACTCTTCTATTAGATGCTTGATTGTCAGTGTTTTATTACAAACACCGCACATTGGTCTCACTTCGCCGGTTAACAAATATAAATTTGTTAATCGTAATATTCATAAATGTAATTTATATAGATTTATAATAGATTTATATATTTATTTTTAATAAATAGATTCGATCATTTTCGCGGTAACAATAGTAATAATTAAAAATATATATCGCCTTCCTTCAAAAAAGTATTTTTATAAATTAATTTTAATTCATTTAATGTCAAATATATAAAAATAATTTCTAAATAAATCAAGATGAATTTTTTTTAAGTAGTGTACTTTCTTCTATTATAAGGAAGAGAGAATTATAAAAAGAAAAGGAAGAAAAAATGTAAGGTCGATTTTCTTGAAATGTCAAAAGTATGAAGGATAGCGTACGCTACAAGTATTAGCTCTATATTTCCTTATCGTATTTATTTACGAATAGACGTTAAAATACAAAATACAATACAATAACAGAAAATACTAATACAATACAATAAAAGAAATAAAATTGCGTAAATTTTACCCGTCAATAGTAATTTTAAATTAAACAATAAATTATATTGAAAGTCATTTTATAATAGAGTAATATACGCTTTCCATGTTAAATAAAGTATTACTTATTTAATGAAAAGAATACCTTGTAAGCGATATTGTGGAATGAAAAAAAAATTAAGGTTATTAAGGCAAAACTATTGTTGCCGGAGCAAGGATTTGATGATGTACTTGACACATTGCAGATAATAAATGACATTTGTATTTTATTTACTCTACAAATTATTGTAGTAGATATGAAAAGAATTATTGTTTTTTTTTTGTATCACAATTTACTTACGAGCTGCTAATTTAGTTTATCACAGCTATTAATTTTTCATTAAATGATATAAGTAATGACATAATCGTAAACGTTGTAAGCAATCTGACATGAATCATAAGTCAATCCTAAAATTGACAGTAATTCTCGAGAATCGTACTTACCAAAACGTACTATTGCATATCAGCGTTCCAAGCCCATCAAAATGCAATCGATATACTGACCTTTCCAGTAAAACCTTCCTTTTATTAATCACTGATGGTACTGTCTGTACATTCAACATTACTCTCAAAGAAAGTAACTCTGTCTGGAGCCGTTTGATTGCTAAAATTGCTATTTTTTTGTTAGAGTGGGTCATGTAACGCTAATTTCTATAAATAAATAAAAAAAAAATTGAATAGTATATTATATCTTATATGTACCTTTGATCTTTGCGAGTTTGAATGCGTATTTTCAGAAATACGGATAATTGGAAAATTAAAAGAGGTTTATAATACATACTAGACATATCATTGTAATTTTTATTGGTTATCATTTTTATTAAAAAAAAAATTATAAAAATATATTTGAATACATATAAAAAATTGTTTTTAAAAAAGTTTTTATTTGATTAATATTAATATAAATAAATATTTTTACTTTTTTTTAGTATTAAAAAAAATTCAAAAAAAAAATTACAAAAATATATTTGATTAAAATAAAAATATTTTTTTTTAAAAAAAGCTTTTATTTAACTAATATTAATATTAACATTAATAAAAAAAGGAAACAAATTACAAAAACCCTCTAAAAAGTAAAAAAATAAGAAATCAAATTGAGAATTTTAAACAAAAAAATATAATATATTAACAAATATAAAAATGCACTGAAAAGTAAAAAAATAAATTATATAAATATCTAATAAATAACCAATAAATAAATGTAATAATTATTAAATTTTAAAATTAAAAGCAATGAAAATATTTAGTTAAATAAAAGCGTGGCGCAATTTTTATAATTTATTTAAAACAACACAACATTTATTTTTAATCTTCATTTTCATTTTCAATAACGACGCAAGGAGGCGGAAAGGTCTGCTGTAACCTCTCCAGTTGAGACTGACCAGCTACAACTAACAATCTGGGAAAATGCACCGACTCGCTTTCTTTGTACGTGTTCTCACATAGTTGAAGTTCATCTTCGAATTCTGCTTATAATCTAAGCTAAATTGAACGCACTCTTTTCGTTAAAAGTTTCATTTTAATTAATTATGAATTTTTATTTAACGAATAAATAATTACGATTACAATTATAATAATTAATAATTTTTCAGATTACCGTCAAAATGTAATAACTTTGTGCAAGATTTGTAAATTTAATTTTTATTTTTAATCTTATTAACCCTTAAAGGTCATCTCGGTGCAAATTTGAACCGTCAAAGAATTAAAACTTGAGTTATTTTTGTCAGATAAATAAAGTATATACATATACTAAACAACCTCATTAAACAAAAAATATATTTTAAAACACAGCAAATGTCTATAAATACTTATTCGAAAACATTGTTATAAAAACTGCACCACGCTTTTATTTAACTAAATCTTTTTATAACCTTTAATTTTAAAATTTAATAATTATTACAATTATTTATTGGTTATTTATTAGGTATTTATATAATTTATTTTTTACTTTTCAGTGCATTTTTATATTTTTTAATATATTATATTTTTTTGTTTAAAATTCTCTATTTGATTTAATTCTTATCTTTTACTTTTTATAGGGTTTTTATAATTTTTTTCCTTTTTTTATTAATGTTAATGTTAATATTAGTTAAATAAAAGCTTTTTTAAAAAAAAATATTTTTATTTTAATCAAATATATTTTTGTAATTTTTTTTTGAATTTTTTTTAATACTAAAAAAAATAAAAATATTTATTTTCACACATCGAAGTTACATACGTGTACCAAATTTCAATCATTTTCATACGATAGTTCATGAGAATGAAAATTTTCAACTAAATGCATGAATTTAGCGTAGGGGTAGCGCGTGGGGTTGTGGGGGTGGGTCATATCAAATTCCGACATCGTAGTGGTGTATTGTCATACGTGTACCAAATTTCATTGATTTTCATACGATAGATCAAAAGATATAGCAGTTGCAAGATTTTATTATTCCTAAAGCGAGTGAAATAAAAGCTTTTAATCATGGAATATAAAAGAATAAACGTATTTGAATAAAATTAAAAAGATACTCGCAGCAAACGTACTTTCCAATAATAAATAGTTACGATAATACGTTACAAAAAATCGTACGTGTAGAATTCTGCCATTAAAATAATTTAATTTACAAAAATTTACGTGAAAGTAATTATGATCAACTATCTCAATATTATATAAAAAAAAATAAATCACTCTAAAAAACAATTATAAGAATAACTTACAAATTAAGTATTGATAAGAATTTGAGTCAAGCTTTTTTTTCTTGTTTTCACTCATTTGACTGGTTTGTTGCAGTTTTCCAACATTCTAAAAGAATATATTTTTATTCTAGCTGTTTTGTCCACTGATGATGATTGTTTTACAATCGAAACTATTTAGAATTTAAATAAAAGTTTTGTATATGGTTTTTGGAGGATAATAATCATATATGCCAAATTTTCTCAATAATTTTATAGCATAGCTGTTCATTTGTGTGAGATTTTATCTCCTGAATGTTGTATCGAACTTGTTAGAATGTAAATATAATATTCTCTTACAAACGCACAGTGGTGCCAATCGCCAAAAACATGGTCAAAAATCAAATACATGCTATATACATTGAAAAAAAAAAAACGATTCCTCGCTGAAAATATGTTTTTGAGGATGCTGAATCGAAATTTGATATTTAAAAAAAAACTCAAAAACAAGATGACGGATACAAAATGGCCGCCAAGAAAATGTAAAAATGAATCAAACATCCAAAAATTAATGTGATTTCGTAGCAATCACATTAAGATTGCTACGAAATCTTAAGAGATTTAAATTTTAAGAGAGGATTAAAAGATTTAAATGGCAGAAAGGCTCCTGGATAGACGGAATACCTGTAGAATTACTGCGCAGTGCAGGTGAGGAAGCGATTGATAGATTATACAAACTGGTGTGTAATATTTATGAAAAAGGGGAATTTCCGTCAGACTTCAAAAAAAGTGTTATAGTAAAGATACCAAAGAAATCAGGGGCAGATAAATGTGAAGAATACAGAACAATTAGTTTAACTAGTCATGCATCAAAAATCTTAACTAGAATTCTATACAGAAGAATTGAGAGGAGAGTGGAAGAAGTGTTAGGATAAGACCAATTTGGTTTCAGGAAAAGTATAGGGACAAGGGAAGCAATTTTAGGCCTCAGATTATTAGTAGAAGGAAGATTAAAGAAAAACAAACCAACATACTTGGCGTTTATAGACCTAGAAAAGGCATTCGATAACGTAGACTGGAATAAAATGTTCAGCATTTTAAAAAAATTAGGGTTCAAATACAGAGATAGAAGAACAATTGGTAACATGTACATGAACCAAACAGCAACTGTAACAATTGAAGAACATAAGAAAGAAGCTGTAATAAGAAAGGGTGTCCGACAAGGATGTTCCCTATCTCCGTTACTTTTTAATCTTTACATGGAACTAGCAGTTAATGATGTTAAAGAACAATTTAGATTCGGCGTAAGAGTACAAGATGAAAAGATAAAGATGCTACGATTTGCTGATGATATAGTAATTCTAGCCGAGAGTAAAAAGGATTTAGAAGAAACAATGAACGTCATAGATGAAGTCCTACGCAAGAACTATCGCATGAAAATAAACAAGAACAAAACAAAGGTAATGAAATGTAGTAGAAATAACAAAGATGGACCACTGAATGTGAAAATAGGAGGAGAAAAGATTATGGAGGTAGAAGAATTTTGTTATTTGGGAAGTAGAATTACTAAAGATGGACGAAGCAGGAGCGATATAAAATGCCGAATAGCAGAAGCTAAACGAGCCTTCAGTAAAAAATATAATTTGTTTACATCAAAAATTAATTTAAATGTTAGGAAAAGATTTTTGAAAGTGTATGTTTGGAGTGTCGCTTTATATGGAAGTGAAACTTGGACGATCGGAGTATCTGAGAAGAAAAGATTAGAAGCTTTTGAAATGTGGCGCTACAGGAAAATGTTAAAAATCAGATGGGTGGATAAAGTGACAAATGAAGAGGTATTGCGGCAAATAGATGAAGAAAGAAGCATTTGGAGGAATATAGTTAAAAGAAGAGACAAACTTATAGGCCACATACTAAGGCATTCTGGAATAGTCGCTTTAATATGGAAGGACAGGTAGAAGGGAAAAATTGTGTAGGCAGGCCACGTTTGAAATATGTAAAACAAATTGTTAGGGATGTAGGATGTAGTGGGTATACCGAAATGAAACGACTAGCACTAGATAGGGAATCTTGGAGAGCTGCATCAAACCAGTCAAACGACTGAAGACAAAAAAATAGTAGCAAAAATTGTATCAAAGGGTTTTTCAGGATGCTGATTCCAAATTTGACATTTTTTTTTTTAATTTACTTGGAAAAAAAGAAATATAATTACGGATCCAAAATGGCGACAAAAAATTGAAAAATGAATATAAAATTCCAAAATTGATTTAATTTTGTACAATAACTTGGATTAAAGGGATTTTTTTCCACAATAGTAATTCGACTTCATTATCATGAAAAAATAAATAGCAATTTCGAAATAGAAGTGCATACTATTCTGAATAAACATGAAGAAAGAAAAATTCTATCATAGAAAGGTCTTAATGTTTGCTTTTTGAAAAAAAAATTATTTTTATTCTTACAAAAGCTCTTTCTTTAATTGTTAACTAAATAGTGAATTCATATAAATCGCTTTATAAAATAATATCTTAAAACTAATATCAATTTAACTAATTAAAACTAATATGATTACAATTAATATTCATCATCTGAAGAACGATAGGACTCATCTGAGCTGCTGTCAGCTGAAGAACTACCCGTATCTTCTTCAGAGGTTACCATACTACTTGCTGTAGGCAATTCAAGCAGTGCTTTTACTTCTCGATCAAGAGATTTCATAGGTTTGCTTGGCAATTCGCGAACACTCGATATTACCGGATCTGAAAAAATCAACAGCCTGCAAAAAACATGTTCCATGTTTTTGCTCGACTTGTTTTTCCAGCGAAATTTTTTTATAAATATGTTGCATGACTTATATTGTGCTTCTTCAGACATCTGTTCTATTGGCAGATAGATGATCATGCCCATATGGTATGATCAAAAACTGCTTTCCGATATTATTGATTAGAATCGAATTAAGTTGAATTAAATCACAATAAATTTTAAAGTGCATTTTAAACACAACGGACAATGATGGGCACTTGCTATAAAGTGAAATTCAAAGAGAAATGATTCTTTGACTCGCACAAGTTTTTTCAAAGCGGGATCTTGTGGGACTTTTGAGTTACTCTAATTGTTATTCGATTAAAAATATAAACAATCGTTATACTATTTTAAACATTTTATAAATAATGTCAAAAGATAAAAATTCCGCCCAAAAACCAATTTAATATTAACCTTGAATACTCATTTTCACGAAAAACCTGGATACACTGACATGCATAAACAGTTTTTCATTGCAATTTAGCAATAAACAATAATAATTTATTTAAACAAATCACTCAACATTTAACGTTTACGACAGCTTGCTTACTTCGGACCTTATAGATGCTAATTTCGTCAACTACAGGTACCAACTTAACTATTTAGGCCCTAAAAAGTCCCAAAATTGCTATCTTATTTTACGGACTTTTGGCCAGCTTTTGGAGGATTGGCACCACTGTGAAACGTAAGACGTAATATTTTTTCCTGTTTTTCTTTACATGCTTATCCTTCTTTATTTATATAATTAATTATCGGAAAGAATTTTTTGTATTATTTTTAGAGTCAGTAAAATTACCTAATTAGCCCATTCATCGGTTAACAGTTACTAATTGAAAATAAATGTAAAAGACATTTTAAATGAATTTTTACCTGCGAACATTGGCAGAATCTCCTCTTTCCACAGCTAGAAGAAATTTTTTCTCTTCTAAACTAAGTGGTTTTGGTAGGTTTGGCATCACTACGGGCTTTCGGTGCATTATACCTGGCCCTTCGATCTCCAGTCCTACCTGAAACGTTTAATTTTATCGTTATTATATTTAAAACAATTTTTTCTATCTATTACTTTAGTCAATATATTTTACTTTCCCGTCTAGATAACGTTTTAACAGAGCTATATTAGCTAAGACGTACAAATTTGAAAATATATTAAATCAGTGTTCTTTTCTAATTGTTCTTTTTGCACAAGGGAAAATTTGTGTTACATTAATAACTCTTAATAAAAAAAAAAAAAGTTTCCTTTTTTTTCTTGAAAAAAATAAATTTAAGTAATAAACAGAATAATCATATATATTAAAAGAAAAAGAGATTTTAAAAACACTTAAGATCACACTAGATTTTTTGCCTTTATTAAAATTAAAATTCATCGGCAAAGAAATAACGTGATTAATATAATTATTTGAATACGAACAAAATAAACCAGGTGATATTTAAGTATTGAAACATCTTACTGCATATCTGAGAGGTATTTGGAGGCAGAAAGAAATGGGGGTTGTACATAGTTAAAATAAAATCTGTATTTTTGTGGTTTTTTAATTTTTGTCCGCCATAGTGAATCAAATTTAATTTTCTTAAACGATGATTTTGATTTAAAATTTTACAAGAAAAATAATGGTGAAACCCAATGTACAATTTTATTCAATTTTACATTCCAAACATTAAGCAGTAGTATAATATTGATGATAATAATAAAGAATAACTAATAATTAACAACTGGACAACAAATTAAACGGTTATTATTAAATGATATTATATACTTTAAATACAGAGTGATTTTTTAGTCCTGTTACTTAATTTTAAATGTAATTTAAGAAAGAGAAATTTAGGTGGAATAAAAAAATGTATTTGTTACTCACAAAAGAGATTTAATAAAAAGGTTTCTTACATAATTGTTAAAGAATATGCTCAAAATGCTCACCCCTTGCACAGACTCTTACACGCACGGACTCTTTTCAGAATATTAGCAGAAACCTTTTTAAGAGTTGCATTGGAAATATACGTGATTAAGTCTGTATTATTGACTTTAAGTTCATCAATAGTGAGGATTGTTTTTGAACAAGGCCTCGGACTTATATAGCCCCGCAAAAAGTAGTCAAGAGATGTGAGGTCTGGGGACCTTGGAGGCCATAAGCCGTTGCTTATTATTCGATCATCAAAGAACTCTTGCAGAAAATCCACAGTTTCTCGGGACGTGTGGCATGTAGCGCCGTCTTGCTGAAACCAGCTATACCGTTCTTGAGGTTCCAGGAGGGACACAAATTGGCGCACAATATTCTTGTATACTTCACCGTTTACTGTCTGTTCGAAGAATATGGGTCCGACTATACGATGACGAGATATCGCACACCACACACCAATTTTTTCAGGATGCAAAGATTTGTCTTGTAAAGCGTTAGGATTTTCAACCGCACAAATTCGATAGTTTTGACTGTTCACATAAACGTAGAGATGGATCCAAGCTTCATCACTAAAGAACACTGTGTTTAAAAATTCGATTCCGTTATCGTTTACGAGAGACCTAAACCGACGGCAATATTGCAATCGCTTGTTTAAATCTGGAGGCTGAAGCTCTTGGACTAATCGTACGCGATACGGATATAATTTCAATTTTTTAGCCGCTTTCTGAAGACTTGAATATGACAAACCAAAATGCGTGGAAAGTTTTCGTAAACTTTTCCATGGAGAATTGAGCAATCATCTTGTTTTCACATTCTCTAAAACGTCATCTGTCAAGCGAGTTGGTCGACCGCTACGTTTTCTGTCGCAAACATTACCTGTCTCTAAAAATTGGTTTGCTAGCCTTGAAATTGACATTTTTTTCTGGTGGCGGAACACCAACAAATTTAATTTGAAATGATTATTTTACACTCGCGTACGATTTCGTAGCAAAATATTGTTCAAGAATGAAATCTCGTTGTTCTATGGTAAAAGACATTCTGTTTGTAACAAGACTGGAAACGTTTACACAGCTCAAGGAATCAACTCACACTGCCATATATATACCGGTTTAGTAGCGCTACCAACTTCGTGTCACAAAACAAAATTTCCCTTTCTTAGAAAAAAATTATGACATTAACAATTGGGTAACAGGACTAAAAAAATCACTCTGTATTATAATATTATTTTATAATTTTAAATAAATGCTCAATCGTAAATTACTAACGAAACAAATTTTGAAAGCATAATATTTTACAATAAATATTCAAAATGATTCCCTGTACAGATTAGCAGATGCTGGTGGTACACGTGCAGATTCGTTTTTATATTTTCGATTCGTCAATGTCTGCAGGTTTTGTTTTGTAAATATTATGTTTCAGGTACCCCAAAAAAATATAATCCATGGGAGACAGGTCTGGGGACCAGGCAGACCACTCCATGGTTCCCCTACGACTTATCCGGCGATTTGGAAATCGTTCATTTAAAATTTGCCGTGGTCTTAGATAATAATGAGGTGGCCACGCCTTGCTGAAACCGTACGTTATTATTTAATTATTGTCCAAACTTTTCTCGGATATTTGGTAAAATCCTATCGGCTAATAAGTTGTAGTATGCATCTCCTGTAAGACAGTCATCTGAAGACAAAGGTCCTATAATACAAAAACCGGAGATTCTCGCCCAAACTTTCACTTTCCGAAGGTGCTTTTTATGTGCTTCCAATATCCATTTTGGTTTATTATTGCTCCAATACCGACAGTTTTGCTTATTCACATGGCCATTTAACATAAATGTCGCTTCATTAGTAAATATTTCCAATTAGAAAAATTCCCGTATATGTCAAATTTTTACTCAACTCGGCGGTCAAAATCAGCTGCCGAAAGATCTGGCATCAGGTGTAACTTATAAGGGTGAAAGTTATTATTATTGCACTTTTTAAAGGTCGTTATTTTATGCATTATGCATGTAAAATGCAACAAAATTGTTCATGCAGCGCGTTTTACCTCGTTTTATTGTTAATACGATTTTTCCATCATCGCAAATTTGAATGCTTTTAAGTCGATAAGGAAGGCATTAAAAGAAAATTGGGTTCACCATTGTTTTTCTGGTAATATTTTTAATCGAAATCATGTCTCTTACGTCATTTCCTGTTTAAAAAAAATAAGTTTGATTCGCTATTGTGGACAAAATTAAAAACCTACCATAATTTTTTTTAATTACTATGTAGAAGCTCATTTCTTTCTGCCTCCAAATACCTCTCAGATATGCAGCATAAAGCTCTTCCATACTTAAATATCACTCGTTATTTAATTATGTATACGAATTGAGACTAACGCTGTATGATAAAATTATAAACAGTAAAAACAGATAATCTTTATTTTCTATCTACTATTTATAAATTTTTTTTTGTTTTCAATCACTTGACTGGTTTGGTGCAGCTCTCCAATAATCTTTATCTAATGCCAGTCGTTTCATTTCGGTATACTCCCTAAATCCTACATCCCTAACAATTTGTTTTACGTATTCCAAACGTTGCCTACCTGCATAATTTTTTTCCTTCTACCTGTCCCTCCAGTATTAAAGCGACTATTCCAGGATGGCTTAATTTGTGGCCTATAAGTTTGTCTCTTCATTTAACTATATTTTTCCAAATTCTTCTCTCTTCATAGATTTACCGCAACAACTTTTCATTTGTCACTTTAATAACCCATCTGATTTTTAATATTCTCTTATAGCACCGCATTTCAATAGCTTCTAATCTTCTCTTCTCAGGTACTCCGATCGTCCAAGTTTCACTTCCATATAAAGATACACTCAAACATATATATACTTTCAAATATGTTTTCCTGACGTTTAAATTAATTTTTGATGTATCCAAATGATATTTTTTTACTGAAAGCTCGTTTGGCTTGTGCTATTCGGCATTTTATTTCGCTTGCTTTGTCCATCTTTAGTAATTCTCTTTCCCAAACAACAAAATTTTTCTACCTCCGTAATCTTTTCTCTTCCTATTTTTATATTCAGTGGTCTATCTACATTATTTCAACTACATTTCATTACTTTCGTTTTGTTCTTGTTTATTTTCAGGCGGTAGTTCTTGAGTAGGGCTTCATCCATTCGTTCATTGTTTCTCCTAAATCTTTTTTACTCTCGGCTAGAATTACTATATCATCAGCAAATCGTAGTATCTTTATCTTTTCACCTTGTACTGTTACTCCGGATCTCTAAATTGTTCTTTAACATTATTAACTACTAATTCTATGTAAAGATTAAGAAGTAACAGTGGTAGAGAACATCCTTTTTGGACTCCATTTTTTATTACTGCTTCTTTCTTTTGCTTTTCGTTTAGTACTGTTGCAGTTTGGTTCCTGTAAATGTTAGCATTGTTCTTCTATCTCTATACTTAAACCCTGAATTTTTTAAAATGCTAAACATTTATAAATATTATTGAATTAATTAATTAATAGGGTAAAATAAAATTAACGTTGCTGATCTCCAAGACAGTTTAGTGTTATTCCTATTGTGTAGCCTTTTATCTGGAAGGCTTCTTTCGGTGTATTAATTATTAAATTTAAAATAAAATGAGTTTTAATTACGCTAATTTAAAAAAAAAAAATCTTATTAAGACTAATCTAATTTAGTTTATACGTGTTATTAAATCTAAAATAAATATGTTCAATATTAATAATTATAATAAAATAAGAGTATAATGAAAATTAGGCCTACGAGTAAATTGTGTATACTTGTACCTCGTGGTTACTTACTCCGTCCAAATCTTTTTTCTCTCCTGCCATGATCGACTATACTTGGGTGAAGACTTCAAATTGAAATAATCGATTATTATCGATATATTAATCAGCTATGATGTCTTTTGTATCCTAGCTCCTAGGACCCCCGCTGAAATCAGAAATTTAAAAAAACTGTTATTATTATTATTAGTATTTCTTTACTGATTTTATTGTGGTTAGATTCATCTATAGCACGAGATACATAATTTTAACTTCGTCATCTGCAGCTACATAAATAACCATTAAGTCGCTTATCATTTTCATGTTCAAAGCAGTCGTGTTTACTACATTGCTGAACGACGTTACCATATTTTTAACTCGATAAAGAAGATGCTCGATTCATATTTCTTTATTTATATTTTTCCGACTACAGCGATATACACACTGCTCTAGCTGCAACGTGAATGTTATTTGTCAAAAATATCTGAAAAATTGGTATTTTTTAAGCTTTTTGATTAAAAGAGACATTTAAAAAATCATTTAACAAAAAAAAAAAAAAAGAAATAGATTTAAACAAATTATAAATCTACAGAAAATATTTTTTATTTCAATTCTTCCAAAACCAAAAAATTGGTTTTGTCTGAAATGTTTGTGACTGTG